>NC_142436.1:16869642-17526785 GCF_059453495.1 Arachis ipaensis | reverse complement strand
TTAATCTCTTTGATGATTAACTCTCTGGTTACTGTTTGATATTGGCATAATTTGGCTCAATTAGCTCTTTTGTTTTTTGTTAAGGTTGCAATTGACAATAGCTACCTAGGTGATACTTTGATGACACTGTTTGGTTATGTTTTGAACTGTTATATTGCATGTTCTGTTTTCTGTAACAATATTTTGTGCAGGTGCCCCCATGATGACAAAAGGGGGAGGAAATTTAGGTTCCAAAATTGAAATTGGAACGAAACAGGGGCTGGATGAAAACAGGGGAACAGGGGATGAAATTTTCAAAATTGAAAATTCATGATCACCCTTGTTCAAAGAATGCATGTTGTCATTGCATTCACCATGGTTGTTGCTTAGTTTATCATGATGCATTCACTAATGTTGCTGCTTAGTTTATCAGGATTAATTAATGATCATTTGGCATTTGGTTTATAATGATGGTTGAATTATTTTAATGCCTGATTACTGATTCATCATTGATAAATTTTTTGGATTAAAAAAAAAAAAAACTTATTTTTGGCAGTTCCTTTAAACCATGTAATAAAACTGCTCTGTTTGTTTGTTCAAATACTTTTTCATCATGTTGTTTTGCTCTGATATTTTTAACAGGAAAGGATTTGAAAAACATTTTGATATGAAATTGTTTGAGCAGTAAATCAGTTTGTGATATCAAAAGAGATTTGATTATCAATTAAAACTGCTCATAAATCAAGCATTTAGCATCATAAAATATGCTAAATAACATCGTCATTAGAAGCTTGATTCAAATGTTACAGGTTCATGCTTCCCTTGAAAAATAAGCATACATCAAAGGGGAGCTATGTGACATTTAGAAAGGGGGAGAAATTCAAATTCAAAGGGAGTATCCTTTACTCAATCTCTAAATTTCTTTCCATTTCAATTTTAATAATGTTTGTCATCAAGGGGGAGATTGATGAGTTTGGAAAACTCTTATTTTTGATGATGAACAAACATTATTAAAATATTTAAATACAAAATTATTAATTTGATCTTGATTCATATTTGCTTAATTAATAATTTTGTTGTGCAGATTTTATGATGGGCCGAGAATTAATGAAATGCAGCAAGCCCAAAATTAAAATTTGCAACCAGCTGTGATTAATGTTTCTTGCATTTTGGCTGAATGGTTACAATAGAAGTTGGGCAAAAATAAAGTTTGTTACTTCAAAGCCCAAAGAATGCTTTCCTACTTGATCATTGCTTGATCCCAATTCTATCAGGAAAGCAAATGTTAACCAATTGGGCCAGAATAAATTCCAATGTTACAAAGCCCAATATTATTTTAGTGAATGTTTCCAAGCTTGGTCCGAAACCAAGTTTAAAGAAAAGCAAGTGTTACTACTTGCTTCCAACGGACTCCATCTCTCCTTTTTGGATGGATTTCAAAATTAATCTAATGCTTTGGAAACATAAGAAAGAGAGAGAAGATTGATTTGATGGCTATTATGATTATACACGCATCTCAGCAAAGGGGAGTAGGAAACATGAGTGCACTTTTATTCTTTCTCTTTGCTACATTAAATATTTGATCATAAACCATTGAATATCTTATTCTCTCTCATCTCTTTCTTGCTTCTTCTTTGGTCTTTGTCCAGTAAACCATGGACGCCGCGCTCACTAACCAACAGAAAGAAGAAGCTGCATGCATCAAGACCATCAAGTTGATGATGGCAAGAAAACATACTAAAATAAAAATGAGCTGTGGCTAAGATACTTACCAAATATGGTCAGATTTGGTGAGGTTATCTTGAGCTTTGCATGCTCAAAAAGGAAGAAGAAGATCTCGGCCAGCAAGGGAGATTCTTGAAGCATGGCTTGTCTTTGATTCTGCTCAACCACCACAGGGAGTAGCTAGAGTGGCGAAGTGATGGTTGAAGGCAGAGATTGAAGCAGATGAAGTCATCATCATCATGAAGCATCAAGGGCCAGAATTCCATCTTGGAGAGCAAGCCAAGGATGGAGAGCTCGGATTGATGTAGGGTGATGATCAAGAAAGGTTTAGAGGTAATTGCATGTTGGTTATTACATGGTTATCTCTTATCTCTCTTAGTGGCCGAACCGGATTTGTTGAAGGAGGAAGAAGTTGGTTCGGTTTTGGCTTCAAGTGTGGAGGCTTTCCTCTTCTTTAAAAAGGGGGAACAACCACTGTTTGAGGCAAGGAGAAAATTTGAGAGTGCAAGGCACAGAGTTCTCAGAGCTACCTGAGCTAACAGTTTTCTCTTCTCCTTCAATGTATTCTGTCTTGTAATTTTCTGTTTAATTTTGTCATGTCTTGAGTCTCATGGTAAAAGGCAAACAGTGAGGTTTGTAATGAAAAAGCCATAGAGCGGAAAAAGGCAGAGAGTGCAAAATTAAAAGAAAAAGCCATAGATGTCTTAGAGTTCCTTTGTTCATCTATGTTGTGTTTCATGATTCTGTGGGAATCCCCTTGTAAGTTGGGTTAGCACTTTACAAGTTGTAATCAGATTGATTATAGTGAAATTCCATCATGTTTGTGATGGAGACTGGATGTAGGCTGCACTGCACTTAGCAGCTGAACCAGGATATATCTGGGTGTAATCTTCAACTCTTCTCTCCTACATTTCTATTTCTACTGCACAGGAGCAAAAACTAATATTATCTCGTGCCAAGTGACGAGACAAACAAAAAAGTCTCGTAGCTAGGGACGAGACAAAACAAAGTTGCTCGTGTCCAGTGACGAGCAAAAACAGAAAAGTCTCCTCTGAGTTCAGCAAGTGTTAGCAACATAAAAAGGGGGCTAAGATTCAAACCCCCCTTCTCTTAGCCACTGAAACCATCATATATATATATATAACTTGTTTACTCTATTTATTACTTTATATATCTTGAAGCTTTTTGCAAGGTTTTATATAAAATCTATTTCTTTTTCGTGCTTGCGTGCCTTAGTTATTGTGTGTGAACGCTTCGCGCTTTGTATCTCTATTTTATACGTCTTTGATCTTCTATTCCTTCATCGGGCTTCTAGTTTTATTATTTCTTGATTATATATTATTGTATAAGTTTTAGAACTATCGTGATATTTTATTGCCTTTACTTTACGGCTAGAGGATAAAGCTTAGTATGATAAGGTGTTACACATGTTATTCTGGATAAAACCCGACACAAAAGTCGAGTCGAAGTTGACATCAAATACGTCATCAGAGCATGAAGTTTTCCAGTAGACATCTTTTCCATCGAGAGATAAACTAGTCAAGGCTGAAATCTCCATTAAGGTCGGACCCATCATTCCATATGGGAGATGAAAGTTATTTGTGACTGGGCACCAAAAGTATAAACTATCCCCAAGAAGGGACAGTGTAAGACAAGTCATGAGTAGCTAGTCGAAGAGCAGATACTATTCCTAAAGATTTTGACACAGATTTGTAAATTTGAAAAAGTCTCGACAACTATGTTGAAAATGAGGAAGTTGACTCCTTAGGAAGTGCAGTCCTAAACACTCGATTGACAAAATAGTTGGCTTTAACATTTTTACAAAAAATCAAGGAAAAATGCTCATGGGGAGAAGGGAAGAAAGAGAAAATTGACTCAATTTGTTCTTGGGTAGAGATTGGCCCTAATTATGAATTTAAGACATTGAAAACTCGAAAGGGAAGTAATACATGGCTACGTCATAAGGTGGTGGTCTCTACGTCAGGATTGGGAGCTCTTAAAGTCCCATCATCATTGTAAAATTGTGGCACGTTAGTAACTAAAGGTGGAGGACCTACGATTTGAACGTCGTCATCACCGTCTTGGAAGGAAGAAGTGGGAGCAGTAGAAGCTCCACCTAGAGCAATGGTAGCGTCCATAGCAGCCATAGCAGCATCGGTAGAAGCAGGTAGAGAAAAAGCCATGGTAGCTCCTACAATAGAGGTGGTGACAGAAATGGTGGTAGTAGTAGTTGCAACAATGGTGGCGAATGATGATGATGCAGCAGTAATGACTAGTATACTGCTAGAATGAAGACCGGAGTGAGAATCGATGAAGGAATGAGAAGATGGATTTGCAAATAAAAGAAATGTTTTGAAGAAGATGAAGGAAGAAAAAATATTTCTAGGAAGTGAAAGGTCTCTAAAAGGTGAAAAATACTGAATGATAATAAGACCTGGAGAATGCAAAAGGTTTTGAAGGAGTAAAGGCCCGTTAAAGCCCATTGAAAATGTAACACATTTCCAGAAACACGCGAACCGTTTCATTTCTTGTAACCATTTTTAAAATTTGAAAATTTGAAAAGGCACGTGAATGGCACGGGATTAGATAAAACTGATCATTTCATATTTTGAAAAGATAAGTTTTAAGAAAAAATTTGTTAGTATAAATTTTGACCCATAAAGATTCGATTTATAGGGAGTCGAAATGTAATTAAAATTATTGTCATTTGGTTGCAGAGATTCTCTTTTAAGTACGAAAACAAAAGACATTTGAGGTCAAAGGATTGCTGGTTTAAAGTAAGTCGAGCATCTATCAGGGTCGACACCATGTGGTCCAATACAGACACGATGCAAGAACGTGGGGTTTAAAGGACAAGGTAAGATAGAACGTGGGAGTACCATATGAAGATTCTTCAAAATGTAAGATCATGGCCGGAGAAAAAGGAAAAATCAAGGTAGTGGTCAAAACTCTTCAGGATCAGGTCCACCTTTGAGGTCTATAAATAGAAGAAATTTAGAAGAAAAAAGAAAGACTTCAATCAACAACACTAGATCATCACATAAATTCTATAAAAATTCTCAATCTCAGCGACACAACAGAAGAGCATGGAGTGCAAGTGCATGTGAATGTTGGAGCCATTTTATTTTATCTTTCATTTTTCTTTGTTTTAATTTCTTTATTTTGAATTTTTTTATTATTTTACTTTCTTTTAATTTCTATTTCATTTTGACATTTTTATTTATTTATTTTCACTTATTCAAAATTCTATTTTACTTCATTTCTGTTTTATTTGCTACAATTATTCACTGATAGTTTAACACAGTGCATTTTGACATGAACGCTAAGTAATTTTCAGATCGAGTTCACTTTTTTTTGGAGGAGTTATAACTACTTTTCGAATTAAGATCTTCATATAAGTTCGATTCGACACCCTATCGAAATAAAAAACAAAATTGAGTGAAACAGTATTATATTAATTTAAATGTACACAAAATTAAGACATTATGAAAATATAAATATAGCAAGTTTCTATATCTGTTCTCTCGTGTATTATTCATAGATAATTAGATATAAATGGGTGCAAGTAAAATTAAAATAGTTTAATTACTCTATTAGTTCCTATAATTTCGTGAAATTTTCAATTATGTTCTTATATTTTTTTTTCTTTTAATTTGGTCCTTGCACCAAATTGTTTTTTCAGTTGAATTCCTACACTTTTTTTTCTTTTATTTGAGTCCTTGCACTAATTTTTTTTTAGTTTAGTCCCTATATAATTAAGCCAATTACTACCAAGAGGAACCTAATTGAAAAAAGAATTTGGTACAAAGACCCAATTAAAAGGAAAAAAAGTATAGGAATCTAATTGAAAATTTCGCAAAACTATAAGAACCAACAGAATAATTAAACCAATTAAAATTGATATTATTGGGTCATAGCATAGCTAAAGTTGCAATTTGACAATTATACTATACTATTAGGTTGATGACGGAGATATGACGAAAGAGAAGCCAAGGGAAGGGGTTCCACCACATGAAAATGGTGGGGCTTGGCATGTTGAGTAATTTGAATGATTGGTTATACTTAGTTTAATCATAGTCCCATACAAGCATATGATGATTGGCTTGCCTTGTTTTATGACCATATCATATCATATCAAATCATAGAAGAGAAAGAGAAGAGAGGTCCCCGAAGTCGCATCCGAAAAGTTTAATTACAATAACGTGTCATGCCGCATTCACGACACTGCTCATTAATCCCGTTGTTGACTTGTAAGAGGATCTTAGCCTCTAAGCTCATGCCATCATGCATCATGAGAAACCCTGCCTGCGCTACCTACCAAAATAATGTTAAAACACTTAGAAGTATTCCTAATTTTTTTTCCCACACAGAAGATGTATTTCATTGAAACAGTAGACATGCGACACTTAACAGATAACAGAAATATTTAAATTTTAAGTTTTAAAAAATTGATAATTTTAATGTTAAACTAAAATTAAGAAGTCTAATATTTGATTTCAATAAATCCTAAGTGATTAAAACTGAGACTGATCTGAGTCTTTTTTTAATTTGTTGATCTACACATAAAGTGTAATAATACTACAGCAAAAATTATTTTTAATGATAAGTTTTTAGTAATAATAACATAATGGTAAGAGTAAAGTATCGTTTTTATCCCCAACTTTTGGAGTAAATTCTATTTGTGTCCCTAACGTTTAAATCGTCCTATTTGTATCCTTAACGTTTATAAAAGTGATTCAATGTTATCCTACTATCAATTATACTAACAAATCAGATTATATTTTTCAATTATTCTCACTTGAATGTATTTATTCTCAATTAGGTCTCACTTGGATGTGTTCGATTTTAATATTATACCCACTATTTGTGTTTAGATTCAATTATGTCCCTAGAAAAGTGAATTATGTAAATGTTGTAGGAATTATTTTCAACTTTTGATGAGCTATTTTTCGGAGTGGATCATCGATTCTATCACAGACATTTGTATTATAACTTCAAGAAGAGATTTTCAAAACTCAAACTAAAGCGCTCATGATGTGTAATTAACGGCAGGATAACATTGAATCACTTTTACAAACGTTAGAGATACAAATAGGACGATATAAACGTTAGGGACACAAATAGGATTTACCCCAAACGTTGGGGACAAAAAGAATACCTTACTCTAATGGTAATTATATATTGTTTGTGGCTATTAAAAAAAGTTTTTATCAATAATTATATAATTACCGCTAAAATTTTTTAATGATAAAGCATAAGACGGCTAATATCTAATTGCCGATAAATATATTAGCGGCTATTTTTATTACCGCTAAAAATAAAATAAATAGCTATTAAAAATAATTTTTCTAGTAGTGAACATGGTGAGATATCCTTTCTTCTTCTGCAACTAAATCTAAATCCTTTCCTAATCTGAAAATTTCATGTTCAAAAATCAACTTTTGATGGATCATTCTCTCATATCTGAGCAACTTGCACCAACATACTTATACTACCCATAAAAAAGAGGAAACAAAACATTACAAATAAAGAGAAAGCACACCACAAGGGGTTATTGAAGATAAAAAAAAAACTAACAAGAAAGCAAGATGGTGAAGCAGAAATGAAACAGGAGAAAAAAACGAAAGAGATAGCGCAAAACGAAAATGGAAAAAAGAAGATGATGGAAGAAGTAAAGGTGGGAAATAAAAGAAAGGTACTATGGGAGAGAACAAGAGAATCACAGGGGGAAATGGAGAGAAGAAAGACAGAGAGGAGGGCATAGAGGGGAAGAGGGTGGAGGAGAAAGATGGTAGGAAGGGAAGAGGGAGAGTCATTGCTGTCTTGCAAGATTGATGGTAGCAACAATCCTTCTACTACAAGAAATTACCGAAATAACGATGGATTCTGGTGGTCCTTAAAACTTTAGTTGCTAATTAGAAAAAAGCGGCCAACTTCGGTCGCTAACCATTATCAACCGATTTTTGAACAAGGTCACCAAGCCTTCACCAAAGAGTATCGGTCGTTAAATCGGTCGCTAAAATAATCAATTGCTAAATGGTGCCCAAATTTTCCATCGTTAAATTGGTCGCCAATGCCTGATTTGAAAATCTAAAATCGGTCGCTAATTCCTAAACTAAAAATCTAAATCGGTCACTAAATCGGTCGTTGTTCCTAATTTTATAATTATAAATTTTTACTAATTTTATGTTTACCACTATTAAAACTTAATTTTCATAAATAATTATATTTCTACAAAATATAAAAAGAACCAAGCATATATTAATTTATCAAATAAATACCAAAACATTCACAATGCCTACATAGAAATATAGAATTTAAAATACTAAAAATTTCTAAATACATCATATTTATGATCCACAATCTAGACTAAAATATGATAAAAATAATTCATGAATAACATAACTATGCTATATTCAATATCTACTTAGACCAAGCAACTGTATCTATCTCAGCTTGTACACTTTGGTATAACTCGAGCATCTTTCAAGGGCACCACGTCAAAAATTGGTATGCTTTTTACTTTCCTCCCTCATTCTCTCTAATGAATCAAGAGCTGCAAGAAGGAAATATTCAGAATAAAACTGATACAGTTCGGTTGCAAATTAATAACAAATTTAACACACAACATTTTCATACATAAAAAATCTTAGCTAGCATGAAAAATTTTCAGCAAAGGAAATAAATTCTTCTACCCCTTTTGTAAATTCACTAGTTAAATACAGAAGAGGAAGAATTAGTACTTTTCAGTTCCATAGATACCAATCTACATTCTCAATATATCATCTTTCTGAAACTAACTTAACCAAGCATAAGGCAACATTCAAATGCAAATGGATTCATAAGTAAACAAAGAATTATTATTAAACAATAAGAAAAAAATGCAATAGGGAGAATAAGTTTTTACTTGTTCAGTTCAAGTTACAATGTGACCCTTTTTCTTAGTTAATTTTTTTGCAAATATTGTATTTTACAATGGCCACTGCAAGACTCTGCCAATTGCACTCTTCATCTTCTTCTTCTTCTCTATGCCATGTATCTCTTGTATGTGGTAGAGTTTCATGCAGAGCACTTCGGTCTGGGTTCATCTTTTAGTTTCAACATCTTCACCGGACAAAACAATATTCCAGATTGAAAATTCTAGTGTCATAGCTTGCCTAAGAGCTAAAAGATTACTCTTTTTTCCGCTGCTTTTTTTTTTATTTGATTTTATTTTCATATATTCAATTTTGATTTTTCTCAATAGGCCACTTTTCCAAGACTACTTTTTTTTTAAATAATATATTTGTGGGCTTTCAGATTTCATTCTTGCTTCTTGTTTGCTTCAGTTGGTGGTTGATGTTAATTCTCGCTTGTTTTTTTATAATATTGATAAGCATTATATTGAATGTGAGAGTTTTACAATTCAATGAATTTATACTTTTCATACTAATATATAGTGATTGGACTTAAATCAAACGTGTTCTAAGAAACACTAACTCTATGAATAAATGTATTCAATCACAGTTACCTTTGACTTTAATTTTTCTTTTTAATTTTCATACAGTGCAGAAGTGGCCTATGAAATTGTAAATGCCGCTCCTCAATTGGCACACCACTGTGAAGCCTAGGTGAAGCCCACTTCACTAGGTACTGCTCAAATAAGAAATACGTAAAATAATAAAAGGCAAAAGGAGAAAATAAAATTAAATGCAAGTCACTCTCTTGATGAACGATTACCTATTAGGTTAAAAAATATAACAATATATATTAACATAATAGTAAAACTAATATTCTAAAATACTATATTATTATAACAATGAAAAGTATATTAAATATTTAAAAACAATATAAAAATAAACTGAAAGACAATAGACAATAGTGGTTCAACTAATAAATAGATAATGGAAGGTTAAAATTTTTTTCCAAAAAGTGGTAAAGCTTGGTAATATTTTCAAGTGACTGAGTTTTATAGAGATGCTAGACAAAAAAAGCTAGGCTATTAATTCTAGTGAAATGACGAATAAACATTAACATGTTACATACTTTCTATGAAGAAAATTTGTTCATCTTGTCATGAATCAACAAGAAATTACACAAGGTGACCTATTGACATAGAAAAATTTGTCATATACGACAGGTGAGTTTTGAATAGCGACCAGAGTGTAGTTCATGTTCTCTAAACTATAATTACATAAATTTAAACTTGAAAAATGAAGGCAGATCCTATGATGTGCATTCCCCATTTCAGTATCACAAACTTAACGACCCCAGCATGCTTAGTACCATCTTGTTTCGGGAAAACAAATTTCCTAACAATTCTATCACCTAAAGCAGCTCCAGCCATGATGATGCTCAGTATTACAACAATAGAAACTTGTAAAACCACTATGAGAAATATTTTATGACAAAGAATGTAACATATCACTAATTAACTGTTATTACTGGAATCAGAATGCAGTGTTTTATTGATTAGTTAGAATTATAGTAAAGATATTTAAGAGACCTTTCAACTCTCATAACATTCCCAATTACTCAAATGACTATATACTCTTCCCTCTACCCTATCTCATCTGTTTATACTAATCAAGTGATGAGTAGCACTTACTAATGAAAACTAATTTGTATGCTAATGAATCTCTAAAATAGACAATTCATGCCAAGTCATATAGGATGAGGGAGGAATTCATAATATTTGTGATAACTAGCAAAGATGGTCCAACATTCAGCAGGCATTATGCAGCATGGAGGATCGACCTTTATTAACCCACATTGCTGCTGATCCATAATGTGAATGCAAGTGCCATTAGGCTAACCTTGTGGTTCAACTGAGGAAAGAAGGCGACAAAAGTAGAATGAGAAAGTTGGTTGAAGAGTATGGCTAAGATCAAGAAGGAGGAAAGAATTGGAGATTTGGGAAAAAGGAAGAGGATGTCAAAGAACGAAAGTAATGTTGTGGCTTCCATGTAGTATGTACAAGAAAAATACCATTGGTGACTCAATAATTTGACATAGTTTTACTAAATGTAGGAATCAAAATGGTGATATTTAAACAATAAGAGATTAGCAGCTAAAAAAATTAGAGAGGAACCAAAATTATACCATAGTTGATACTTCCAGAAGGGCACTAGACCCCTGATGAAGCAAAGAAGCATCTAAGATTCTGAAATTAAAGCTTTCCAAAAGGACAGAATTAAAAACCAGATCGAAGAGCCCTAATAAAAAGTTGCACTAGGACCATAAAATTATAAGAATACTTCAAGGTTTCTCCTAGCAGAACAACAAAAAAGAGAGAGTAGAGCAAAGAAGCAATGGCCCCAAGGAGCAAGAGAGTAGAATAATATTACAGCTATTACAGCTAGGATTTACCTCCAATTTTTCAATTTGTTACCAAGGAGTTTAAATTCAGATCACAATGCTTCAAGCTCATCTATTACAGCTATTAATCTCTGTTATTAAAAAATAACATGCAAGACACAAAATCACTAAATACCAAATACATAAATTACTAAATTAAAACAAAGCTAATGTGTGAGGAGAGAATAAAAAACAGACAAGAAGCTTCAAGATTCTGCTATGTGTAGAGAGAGATCTCAATCTTCTATTATTGCCACTAACTAAACTAACTTCTAGATAAATATGGATCTAACTAACAAAGAGATATATTACAAATTTAAGCTTCATAATAACTCGGTATATTCAAGGTTTTTTTGCAGAAGAAAAAAGAACCAGAAAACTATCGTAAGTCATTTTTGCAGGCTCGTATGTTCTTCTAGTGAGAAAATCTACTTAGCATATTTCTGTGGTTAGAGATGATTCCAAAATAGATATGGTGAAAAAATCCTAACAGAATGGATTGGAATTTGGATTAGGGAATAGAGTACCTGCTTGAACAAATTTGGATTAGGGAATAGAGTCGACAAGCCAAATCTTCTTGCAGGTTTCTTCCACTGGAGCTTTTGTCTGTCCAATAAGATAGTGTTCAAAAATATATACATATGTATATAAATTTCATAAAATAAAATGTCACGAAAAATGAAGAATATAACTCTATCAATTTTTTTTACCTGTTTTGATATCTCACGTGCTATCAACTCTGCAATACCAGTTCCAGCCTTCATCAACCAAAAGATTAAAGTAAGAAAGGAACATTGATATCATTTCATTTTATTTCATAGACATTGTATATTCAAGCATTCTCATAAAGTTATATATTTCTAAGGTAAAATGAATAGAGCCTCAAGAAAAGGTATAAAAGGTTTTTACACTGATAATAATACATACTAAATCTTTTTTTCCCTTCTGAAATAGTAACATGACTTTGTGAAATAGAAATAATGAAACAAATTTCTCCAAGACACTAACCTCTCTAGCACCCAAAAGTAAGAAGGTATGGTCAGCTAAGGATCCCCTAACTAATTTTAAGGAAGCAAGCAATCCTTCTAATACCATAGATGTTGTACCCTGAAAATAAACCAAAGAAGATTAGTCATTATGTAACCTTAAATTAGAATAAGCAACTGTATTAACATTTGCTACCTGAATATCATCATTGAAAACAAGATGAGATGAACTGTATTTTTCAAGCAAATCGAATGCATTATGATTCGCGAAGTCTTCAAACTGAAGAAGAACGAGGAAAATCAGGAAAACATTTGAAAAAAATATAGAGATTGGAGTGTTGAATCTGATATACCAACAGTCATTGAACTTTTCGATCGAAGATTCAAGAATTGGAATGCAAACCATACAATGCTTGATTTAATTCTAAAATCTAAAGCATTTTTCAGAGGCCAATGTCTTAATTAATAGATTTAAACCCTAAATTATGAATTCAGTGAGAAGAAACTTATCCAATCGTGAAAACACAGGGTTGATGTTTAGACATTAGAATAGCGAAATCGAAACCCTAAAACACTGACGACAAGACTTATCAAAAGCGTTTTTTGTCCATCTCTGCCTTTTCCTTCTTAGCTTGCTGCTTCTGTTTCTCCGACCTCTCTCTCTCCCGTTTTTGCACACATAAAAGATCAACAGAATTGGGCTTTGAAGAAGGAGAAAGAGAAAGGGAAAGGGAAAGGAAAAGAGAAGGGGAGAGATACCTTGATGTAGACGTTCTCTTTGGCCTGCTCCTCTTCACTGAGAACTCTACCTTTGTCACTGTAGAAGCGAGAGAAAGCAAGCGAGATGTTGAGTCCAGAAGACAACGGCGATGGCACCGAAACTGGAGAAGACGACGATGACAGCTGCGAGTCTAGAAGATGATGGCGATGGCATCGAAATTGGAGAATACGAGGACTGTTAAGGGGGAGAAGTGTAGCTCAGTAACTGTTTGAGAAGGTGAGAATGGTGACTAGTGAGGGTGAGTTAGGGTTAGTGAGGGTAGAGTAATTTAGTAAATATTTTAAATTAGCGACCGATTTACCGACTGATTAGTTATAATATTATTATACCGCGGTCGCTAAATTGGTCACTATCTTAATTATTAGCAACTGATTTAGTGACCATCAGCTTAGCGACCGAGTTAGCGACCAATCTTTTTCAGCTTATTTTTCTATTAGTTGCAAAATCGGTAGCTAAATTAAAAAATAGCGCCCGATTTTGTGACCAACACTCTCAAGCATTACTTCTTCATTTCAGTTGCTAATTCGGTCGCTAAATTAAAAAATAGTGACCGATTTTAGCAAGCAACTTTATGTTACTTGTATAAAAACCTTATCGGTCGTTAAATTGGTCACTATTAGTGACCAATTACTTTGGTCACTAAAATTTGTCGCTGATTGTAATTTAGCGACCGATTTAGTGACTACCGTTTTTCTGGTCCTTAAAATCTTATATCGGTTGTTAAATCCGTCGCTATTAGTAACTAATTTTTTCGGTCACTAAAATCGGTCACTATTCTAAAACTTTATTGTAGTGTATGTTCAAGCAACCAAAGAATTTACATCAGCCCCAGTGAAAGAATGCTTCGAAACTATGAAGGTGGAGAATTTTTCTCCAAATTATTTTACTTTGGATATATATACCCGTAACTTAAGTTAATAGATATTAACATGTTTATTAAATATGTGAAATAATAATAAATATATGTAATAGTAATAAATATATGATCTGTCCCGTATAAAATTCATTAACTGAATATTACCCGGAACAAGTTCAATTTTAAAAATGATATCTTCAAAGTATAATCCTTTCCTATCTATTTTTTCCACGTGACCCAGGAGACATATAACTCAGAAGAGACCCATTCAAACAAACCGATAAGAATTTAAAGTGTAACTAAATAAAAGCATCACCCACCAACGTGGCTAATAAATCAAAAATTGATTATACTTGAAGAATGATCAATAATGCTACTTCTCCATCTATAACCGAGTCATGAAAGTACGATAAGGCATAACCAGAGAACACATTGATACTACGAGTGATTAGGTTTTGTTAACACTGATACTACTTCACCCCATTCTTTTTGTTTCCATTCTCTTTTTAGCAGAAATCGGACCATGACCAACGTACAACTTCTTCCTCCATCGACAGCAGAGGAACTGTTACCCATGGTTGTTGCGTTATAGGCAAAAAAAAAAAAAATCAGAGGATGGTCGAGCAGTTGGTCCAGCACAATGGTAATGCCAATGTCAATAATAATGGTAAATTGAATAGACCCTGAGTTTTCAAATGCCCATGAACTTCACTCTTCCCACACCCCTGAAGCTTTATGATGGACTTGGGACCCGAACATGCATGTCACAAAATTTCATTCAATGATGTTATTGGATGGTCTTTCATACCCTATCTTATGTCATTCATTTTCGAGCTTTTTAGATGGTGCTGTTTTACTTTGGATTTTCTCTTTGTCTCCAAATTCTATTTCTACCTTTCAAGAGTTTGCCAACCTTTTCACGAACAACTGTCTAATTAAGATATATGTCCATGATTCTGATACTTGAGTGCGATCAAACAACTAAACAAGGTCAATATGAAAGCCTTCGAAACTACATGGCGAGGTTCAACAAAATAGAAATGGAGATCTCTGACCTCAATCCTAAAGTCCACTTTCATGTTCTTAAGAGTGGTCTTTGTCTTGAAAAGTTTCAAGAGGCCGTTGCTATTGCCAAGCCGAAGACATTGGCCAAATTCTGCAAAAAAGATGGTCAACAAAATGGAAATAAAAGAGCTCTGACAAGCTTGATGGGAGGGAGAAACAAAGCCCGAACAGATTGCAAAGGAATATTTTGTTCTTGAATGTCGTTGTCATGGAAGCCCTTACCACGTCTTGAGAGATAGATCATCTTGTCTCTAAGTCTTTTAGGCCTCATTTTCTTGAAGTAATTGTAAGGATAATAGTTGCTTAGTGGATTCTGGCTTGGAAGAATAATCAGATTTGGAGGCTCAAATCTTGAAGGTGGATTTCTCCAATCAAGATGATAAGAATCATTACAAGAAACTCGACAAAAATTGTTGTATTTACTAGCGGATTTACCAAAAAAAATTCACGGTAAATTTATTACCATCAGATTTACCAACAGATAACTTCAAGCGATAATAAACTCACTAGTAATGAGTTATCGACGAATCTTTTAGTCTACTGCAAATTACCAATAGCGGTTTTCATCTCATAATTTGCAAATTTCTGAGATCCGTCACCAATAAACGAGGTTTCAAAAGTTTATTATTATCGGATTTTTTCACAGTAAATTGGACGGTAATATGTTATTTATAAATTAATTAATTCATACCGGCAGATTTTCCAACGGTAATCATTATTTGTTTTTAATTTTTAAAATGGCTATACAGAATTGTAACCTAATACATCGTAATTAATATGTCAAAAATTAATATTCAAATCCGAATTGATGAAAATCAAATATTATTTTTCATTAAAATAGTCAACTACAATGTAAAATGACAAATATAGAGAAGAAAAAGCTAAATAGATAAACGACAATACTGTCAAACAAAGCAAAACAAAACCCTAATGACTATAGGTCCTAATAATCATCATCAGCATCGTCCCCCTGGTCTCACGGCAGCGATGGTCTAGGTGGTATTGTCAATGCCTGTATTAGTGTTGTATAGAGGATGAGGAGCCCCTCCAGCAGCAGTGTTGCCCCTAGGGCGCATCTATTCTTAGTAGATGGTCATCTGCTACTGCATCCACTGGATCTGCTCTAACTCCTACCTGAGCTCCTGCCTCAGGGACTCTGTCCCTGCATCTCTAGCATTCCTCTTTGCCATATGTGCAAGGAGCTCATTATGCTTCTCCTCAGCCAGATGCAGCTGTTGACCCTGATCCTAAAGGCTCTGGGTCAAGCTATGAACTTGCTCATGTAAATCAACGTCCTGGGAATCTACAGGGCTAGTGGTTGAGGTGGACGAAGCCCTTAAGGTGGAAGTACGAAGGTTGCTGACGAAGAATGATCCCAGCCTGTAACATTGTTCTTCTACAGCGTGGATGCGGTTTGGCGCCACATCGTATCAAGATTGACTACGGAAGCAGATGAATTATTGACGTCCTCCCTATTCTGCTGAGATTGCTGGATCGATGCCTCCAAATTCTACGTGGATAATTACTAACACATGACATGCAATTGTTAGGACGGCAACTATATATAGTCAACATTAATTGAAAATGATTATATGTTATGAAATAAATTAGAACGATTACTTACATAATAATCGTCAAATAGTTGATAGCAAATCTCTCCTTATTTTCCTTCATCTTATGAGTGTATTTGAAGACTTCGCCATTGTCACCTCATGATCCGACGACTTAGAATGCACATACTTAATGAATAGGTTAAATCAAGTGACAATTAATTTAAAAATCAAAGATAAAATAAACTTAATATATTAAAATAAGTTATATACCATTCTGGCCTTTTTCTTCATAAAAATTCCTGAACAAAAATAGATACCTCACCAAACATAATTTTCAACTCTTACGAACTAAACAAATTTAACGGTATATACATAATTCAACAAATGTTTTTAAATGATTTTAACAAAAAAAAAAAACCCTCAGAATTTTTTCTTAATTCAAATACCTCCACCAAGTTTAGAAATTTCAATTTTTACAAAGTAAATAACTGCAAGCATAAACAAAAACAAGCTTTCATTCAAGTAAATATCAAATTCTAGCCGTTTTAGTGTGTATTCCTTTATTATTTCGTAATTTTCAACAAATAAGAATTTCAAGAAGATACTACCTAGACAACCTTCTTCCACTTCCACCCTAAAAGTTTATCTTAAAAAAATTAAGTCCCAAATAAAATCTAAACAATTTAATATATTCAGAGATAAAGAACTAATCCAAACACTACACGTATAACCCACGAAATTAAATATAACGGCACGAACAATTCACGATTAAAAGTACACCAAATTCAAAGAAAATAACAAAATCCTAAAAAACAAATTAAGTTAGTAACTTTACTAAATTTCGTAAAGTAACATATGGAATATAAATAATCCTAATTACCTTAAATGTTATTAAAGCTCCATAAATAACATAATCTAAAGTAAATAAAAATTTTATTAAATGAAACAAAATCACAAGTGAAATCAATATATAAATATTCAAAGCATAGACATACCCAAAAATTACTATGTAATTAAAGTTAGATAAATTAAAATATTGAACTTAATTAAATTATTCTAATTACCTTAAATTTTATTAAAATTCTATAAATAATATAATAATATAATCTAAAGTAACTAAATTTTTATTAAATAAAACAAAATCATAACTCTAATCATTATGTAAAAATTGAACACATAAAATTTTGATTAATTAATATATCGAACCTAAATAATTTTAATTACCTTAAATTTTATTAAAAAACTCTATCAATAACATATTCTAAAGTAAATAAAATTTTATTAGATGAAAAAAATATAATTATTAAAAGAGGATAATACAATTTAAAAATAATTTTAATTTAGCCCTATTAAAAAATAAATTAATTAAATTTGTAAAAATACATATAAAAAAAATTTGGATGCTAGTGGGCGGTTCAGGCACGATAGTGGTGGTGGCGCAAGGGTGGCGGCAGTGACGAATCTGGTAGCTAAAGAGGAATAGGGTTAAAGTTTAGGGTTCAGGGACTAAAATGGGTCATTTAATGCAAAGTTAATGACTAATTTGGTGCATCTACAATAATGACATAACGGATGACACATAGACGAATAATATTGCAACACATGATACAAGCTGACACGTGGCTAAATAATATTGTCACATAAGACACAACCATCCACATCAACATGTCACGTGTCACTTATAGACCAATCATCATACAATTACACATGACTAAATCATGAAGTGACTTATGTCACTAACGGTCCACGTCATCAAGCCACGTCAGCACACCGTTAATGTAAAATGGGTCAGGGACTAACGTGGTGAACTTTTTCCAATCTTAGGAATGTAATTAGAGTAATTACAATCTCAAAGACAATTTTAGTGTATGCTGCCAATCTAAAGAACTACTTTGGGGCTTCTCAGGGTTTGGGTTTGTAACAAATAATTTAGAATAGAGGTAAATACCAAATTGGTATCCGAAAGATTTTGACACTGACAAAATTGTATCTGACATTTGTTCTTGACAAAATAATCCCTTAAAGATTTTAAAATTTGACAAGCGTACCCCCGAGCTCGTCAGAGCAAATCTCCGACAAGCACCTTGCTGACGTGGCCACCGTATTTTGCTGAGATGGTAAAAATCCTCCCCAACCCTAATCCCTCCCCTCCCCAACGCACTTCCCTCCCCCTTTCCAATGCACTCTCCCTCTTCCTCCTCCCGAATGCACTATCCCCCTCCTCAACGCACTCTTCCCTTTCTCATTCTCACACATACACTAAAATTATCAACAGCAAACTACCAAGAGTCCTACTCCAAATGAGAATGGATAAATGGCCGTGTGAAAGGTTCTCCTCTTAGTTTCTATTATGATGGCAATGAAAACTTAAAAATCTATTCATAAGCTTTACAACTAAAGGTAAAAATCTCTCATCTAGCCACATTTCCTATTTTATTATTAAGAAAGTACCACATTCAGAAGGATCCTTCTATATCCAGTACCAAACTCTAAACACAATTCACTGTCTTCCAAAGTGACTCAGAGATCGTTGCTTTAATGGATAAATGCTTACCCACAGCAATTTTAGAAAAAAAAAATGAGAAGCCACAAATTATATTCCTTTTTATTATTGTTGTTCTTCTTCTTTTGAAAAGGTTGAGAAGCACGGCACGCAGAGGCAGAGGCGGAGGCAGAGAAGGCAAGTCACGGTGGAGCCAAGACGGCTGCTTCAACACATACAGAAGAGGCACGGCAAGGCAGCGACTGGCAGCGATCAGCGAGCAAATACGAGCGACAAATGAAGGTGAGTAGCCAACTGTTGCAAGTGTAAGAACCGTAACTAATCAACCGGTTAATTAAGTGATTATATTGCCCATATTAGACTCCGCAAAGTTGGAGTGAGAATTTGAGGATTTAAAGGTGATTTTCGGACTCAGTAGGTCTTTTTGAGTCAGAAAAAGTATTTTCTGCGAAAAACCGTAAAAAACCGCAAACTGGCAGTTGAACCGATTCAAGTTTGCCCGGTGCTGCGCGAAAAAAAGTGGAAACAGTCAAGAACCTTAGAAAAATACTAGAAATGGAAAACCGGGCGTTAATTTTAAAGGTTTGGCCCGAAGTTGGGGCAACGGACTAAAAACGCTAACGGGTTAGACCGGGCCCCAGTTGGGCCCAAGCCCAACATATATAAGAGTTCATTTAATGAACCCATGCAGCCACAACACCATTAAACACACACACACTCAGCAGCAAAGAAAAGAAAGAAGAGGAAGAAGAAAATACTATTCACCCGCCTCTTCTCTTCGTGATATCTCGAGCTACGGTGCTCCGATTTGTGTGTCGTCAGTAGCTATGCGTTCTTTGCGAAGAGCTCTACAAAAATCATATAAGAAACTAGTAAGGAAAGCTCGAATCTCTCTCAGTTTCTCTCTTCAAAATTTTGGGTATTTAGGGCTTTTGATTTAGTGAGTTTTTGTGATTTTGGATGTTTAGGTTCACTCTAATCCTTGCTTAGCATTGTGTTTTGGCTACCAAAACGGTTGGACAAGGTGAGAGGCTTTGAACTCTTGTGAAATTTTGATTTATGTTAAGCGCTAGGTTGATTTATGGTGGCTTGTGCATATATAGTTTGATTATTATGAGTTTGGGAGCTTTTGGAGCTTGTTGGTGCTTGTTGGAGCTATATTGAAAGCTTGGTTTAGGTTTGAGAGTTTGCTTGTGCTCAATTTTGAGTTTTGGATGTATTAGGGATCAGCCAAGGTATGGTTTCAGTTTTTTCTATGTAGTATATAATATTTATGGACACTTAGGCTAGTGACCCATAGGATAAGTTTGAATTTAAATGGTTATTGAGTTGTTAAATGATGATATGTGATGATTTATGATGAATTGATGATTGTTGAGTTTGATTATGATTATTGATAGTGATATGATGAGGATGAATGATTTGTGAAGTTGAGAAGTGAGTTGTGTTGGTGTATGTGATATTTATGTTGATGAATTGGTAATGTAGTTAGAAAAATATTAATGAAGTTTGATATATGTGGTATATTGATGTTGAGATTGAGGATGAGTAAAGGTGAACGAAAATGTGGTAAGTTTGGTGTAATATGACATAAAGGGTTGATCTTGATGATAAATAGAGATTGGAAATGGTTTCGTATGGTTTTGGTGAACTTTGTTCGATCATAACTTTTGCCTCATTTTTCAAAATTGATCGGAACTTGTTTGAGATCAAAGCTTGTTGAAAACCCTTCAATTTGATATAAAGTTTGTAAAATTTGGGTTTTTGTAGAGGAAGTTATGATCATTCAAAGTTGGTGTTAAAAATCTGAAATCCTGCAAAGTTGCAGAATTTCAGGATTTTTGATATATGCGCACACACAGTCTTGTGCACATGCACAACCCTACGAAAATCTTAATCTGTGCGAACGCACATACCTGTGCACACGCACAGGCAGGAAAATGCGTTCTGCTTGCAGCGTTAGCACACACCTGTGCACATGCACACGTTGGGGAGGCCAGTCTGTTGGGGGCGCTGGCACAGGTTGTACGAGTGAACAAACTTTGTAAATTTTGACTCCTGTGCGTACGCACACCCCTGTGCATACGCACACGTTTTAAAACTCTCCAGAGCGTGCGCGCGCACACCCTTGTGCGTACGCACACTGACGTGGCGGAAATTGGCGAGTTAAGAAATTATTATAAGAGATACGTTGCAAGTATAGTTCTTAACCAACTAAAAATCCACTTATCAATTTAGAAGGGTTTTCACAAAATTAGAATTAAAATACTGGGAGTATGAATCCCAGGTCGTCTCCCAACGAGTTACAGAAAGATGTGCTATTTTATTAATCAGGTGTTTTCCAAAAGGGTTTGAATTTGATAGACAGGAAATTAAATCAGAGAATTTATGTAATTTAAATAAAAACCTTGACCGGGAGTAGATTAGTCGGAAATCCTATCCTTGTTGGAGTTCTCCCAAGATCAATTGATAATTGAAGGTTGTCTGCTCAGTTATCCTTTACCAGATAAAGGAAAGTCAAGCAAGTTGGAAGTCAGTTTCTATTCACAAGTTCTAATCCTCTCCCTTGGGAAGGACTAGTGTCAGTGATTAGAGGGCGACCCAACGCTAAACCCAATTATAATTTTACTCTTGAGCATTCCAACTCAAGGTTCTCCTTTCAACCAACTCCCAATCAAGTTATGGAACTACTCGCTCATTATGAATGTAAAATTCACGAAATAAGAAAGGGAAAT
The DNA here is from genome assembly GCF_059453495.1 of Arachis ipaensis. Taxonomy (NCBI): domain Eukaryota; kingdom Viridiplantae; phylum Streptophyta; class Magnoliopsida; order Fabales; family Fabaceae; genus Arachis; species Arachis ipaensis. The sequence goes on along the minus strand of NC_142436.1, from coordinate 17,505,266 downwards.
AAAGAAAGACGTGATAAATAATAATCAAAAGGATCAATAAAAAAATAAAAATAGTTTTTGTATTAATAAATTCTAAAAATAATCCAATAGTAACTCTGAATAAATTAAGGATATGAAAGAGTAAGTAACAAGTAAGGAAACAAACTAGAATGATGAAGTCTTGACGGAGGTAATAACTCTTCTCAATATCCCAATCCAAAAAGCAATAAAATCAAAAATCCTAAGAACTATGAATGTGTAGAGAGAAAACCTAATGGAGGAGTAAATTCAGATCTAAAAACTAAAATTATACCAAATGAATGTTGTTCTTGGTCTCTGCATGTTCCCTGGCTCTAATCTGCTTTTCTGGGCCAAAAACTGGGTCAAAACAGGACCCAAAATCGCCCCCAGCGAATTCTGCAGATTCTGCAGATCGTGCACGTCACGCAATCGCGTCATCCAGCGTTTTGCCTTGCCACGCGTGCGCGTCGTCCACGCATTCGCGTCACTTGTGCAGTTTCCAATCCATGTGTTCGCGTCAGGCACGCGAACGCGTCACTGCAATTTCCTCTAATTCGCGCGGTCGCGTGAGCCATGCGTTCGCGTCGCTTCTCGCTGGTCATCTCCTCAATTTCTTGTGTTCCTTCCATTTTTGCAAGCCTCCTTTCCAATCTCCAAGTCATTCATGCTCTATAAAGCCTGAAACACTTAACACACAGATCACGGCATCGAATGGAATAAAGGAGAATTAAAATACATAATTAAAAGTCTCTAGGAAGCAAGTTTTCAACCATGGAGTAATTTTGGGAAGGAATTGTAAATACATGCTAATTTAATGAATAAGTGGGTAAAGATTTGATAAAACCACACAATTAAACACAATATAAATCATAAAATAATAGTTTATCAACCTCCCCATACTTAGACATTAGCATGTCCTCATGCTTAGTTGAAGGAGATAAAATAAATGAGCAGGAACACATAAAACTCATGTTATGCAATGCAACCTATACATATGGATGCAACTATATGATTCTTGTCCACTTGGTTAAAAGTAAATAAGCTCTTCAAGACAATCACAAATCAAATTCCATTAATGCAATTCTTATATAGTAACAACAGATAAAAATGCAAGAAGGTAGCTCATGAAAGCAAGGAACATAGAATTTAAGCATTGAACCCTCACTGATGATGTATGTACTCTCTAATCTCTCTAGTGTATAGGGTAATCACTCTATCCTTCTCTAATCATGCTTTCTAATTTTTTTTGTTCTTCACCTAACCAATCAACAACATTTAATGTACCAATGCAAACATCATGAGGTCTTTTCAAAGTTGTAATGGGGCCAAGGTAAGGGTAAGGGTACATATATGGCTAAGTAAGCTTATAAATTGAATCTTTAATTAACCCAAGCTTTCATCTAACACACATATATATATTCTATAGGGAAAATTAATATAAAGGACCATTAATAAAACTTAATTAATAAAAAGGATTATTAATTTTAAAATTATTAAAAAGGACTAATTTATATATTATTAAAAATAAAAACAAAAAAAATAAAAAATGAAAAGACAATAATATCCAATAATCTTTCTTCTCCTTCCCCTTGTTTTCTTTCCCCATCTTCTTCACCCGTTCTCAAACCCACTCCATATCCAACCTAAGGGAAACGTCGGTGGCGCGCGCTTGAGAAGATTCGCCAAAGGTAGAATCGTCGTATCAGAGGCGGAATCGATGCCGTCTTCGTCGTGCCAAAAGAGATTCGTCTTCATCACCATCCAGCAAAGTTGTCAGAGGCAAAATCGTCATCTTCGGGCAGAATCATCTTCTGAAGCTCGTCGCCGGCGGTGAAACTCATTCGTCCCTCGTCGACCATCGCTCCTTTGACTCCTCCAGTCGCTCGCAGCAGCAAGCCCCACCTGAAGCTCCCCAAAGCCACACGCTTATTTCAGGTTCAAGTCCCTGCCTTAAGCTTTTGAGCTATATTAGTATCCTTGAAATTAAAAATTGTATAGCTTTTAAGGTGAAAACTGCAATACATGATGAAGTTTGAACATTTTCAATTCATGAATAAGATTTTAGTGTGATCTGGAAATGCCTTAATTCAAACCTGATGATGCTATTAGTCACTGTTTTGTTTTACTGATTATGCGATTTTCAATTTTGTTTCTTTCAAGTTATAAGGGCATATGCATTAAACAAAATCTAAGTTACAGTTTTTTTAATGAATATAGTAGTGCATTATTGATGTTAAGAGCGTTATCTTTGGCCCCAGTAAGAACTCTAATAACACTTGTTGTCTATATTGAAAAATACATTAATGAATGAATGAATCTGAATTTGAAGGGTTTATGTTCAAGGTGTGTTTGGTATGAGGCTGAAAATAAAGATGGATCAGTTTTTGTTTCTAAACTTGTGTTCTAAAATTTTTCATGGACTTTAAACACAATGCTTTGGCGTTGCTTATGATTGTAGCATTTCTTTCTATTTGTCTAATTAGAAGAACCTAATTATATGTCATGACTCTTAATTATGTTTACACAAAAAAATGCAGGATTTCAAAGATAAAGAGCTTACTTCAACAATTTGGTCTAATAAAAAGGGTCATGTGGTAAGTATCACTACTAGCCTTTAGGTGGCTACAATTTAGTGACCTAAAATAATTTATATTGGTTATAATAATAAAAGTTTATGGTGATTGTTTTGCCAGAGAATTAACTAAAGTTCTTGATTTCACTTTGTACTTTGTTTCTACAGGCTCAGGCAAGACAGCAAGGAGAATACGAGACTCTCCACCGTGACTTAAATATTGGATTTGGTAAATGGGATTTTAGTCTTTTGGATCTTGAAAACCCATTTCCAAATAATGAAGCTTCTGTCCATCTTCTTTGGCATAGAGAGGAAGATTTGATGGTGCCTGTTATAGTGCAACGATACATCGCCGAAAATCTTCCCTGGATTCAGTATCATGAACTCAAAGGATCTGGTCACTTGTTCCTTTATCTTGATGGTATGAGTGATACTATCATTAAGTCACTTTTAGGTGCAAAGTAGGCTTCTATGTTATGGTTAGTGACTGTTCTGTTCTGACTTCTCCCTATCTGAAAATTCAAAGAGTTGATTAGAGTGAAATGTATTATCTACATTGAAATATCATTGAGTACACATGGCTGTAGGGAGAATCAGGTTACTTTCAAACATGAATTCTATCTCTTGCTTGAAAACAGATTGAAAGAGAAGCTGAAATGTTTCTCTACAGCCTCATTGAGTCTATGAACCTGAATTGATTTGAAATATGAATTTCTTTTTGATGAGTGTGATGATCATTGTCCATGATTATTAGTAACTAGAAACTATCAAGGCTATCAATGAAGCATAAGGAATAATGGTATGAAAACATTAGAGTGGTCTAATTTTACTGGAAGACTGGTATGGAAGCACAATTATTCATTGGATCTTTGACTTGTAATGAAAATATCAATTGAAAATTTTATAAAAAGTGTTTCTTTTTCTAAGATTGTTTTGTTTAAATATGAGCAGAGTTACACAATTTTCGTATAAAATTGCAGAGTTTGTGCAGAAAATTACAGAACATTAGTGCAAAATCATAGAAAAAATTAAATTGCAGATTTTTATTTACTAAGTGCAGCAACTTTAATGCAGAATTGCACAATAGAACTAAAGCCAAACCTGTTGCATAATTCAAGTGCATATCTGCAGAAACGCTATTAAAATCAATGTAAAACTACAAAATTCAAGTGTAAGATTACACAAATTTAATTAAAAATCAAAGTAAAACTATAAAGTTTAAGTGTAGATACAATTAAGAAACTCAGCAGAATCACCTAATATGCATAACTTAAGAAAAACCAATATTGCAATTCTAAATGTGACAATCTATAAAATTAGAACTACCTAAAAAAAATTCATATTTTTTCCGGATTAGGATTTCTACATTTAGAACGATTATGACCACTCTGATCACATCGGCTACATTTGTAAACATGCACATCTTGAAATTGTGACTCTCGACGCTTCTTGCATGGTCTTCCCGGAGGACGAGTTGTTGTAGGTGGTATAAGAAAAATATTATTCTCCCAGTCTGTTAGGGTCAGGTTGTTGACATCAGGCATGTCATGAGTTTCAATTGGGATCATACTGCTCGCATAAATCTTTTCTTGTGAACTTTTCAGATAGCACTCCTCTACATAGGTGTAGATGTTGCCATGTAATAATTTAATTGCAGCACAAGCATGTGGACATGGAATTCCAGTCATTTGCCATTCAAGACATGTACATTCTTTGCGTAGTAGATTCACACATACATCAACATTTGACCCTCTAACCATAACATTATGATCTCCATATCTCACTGCTTTAAGAAACTCACTTCTAGCTACATGCTCCATCAATATTTTATCAATCTTTGGCCCAACTTCATTCTTCCATTTAGTCATCTCTAACTTTGCAGTATATAACAGATTTGCAAGTTTGTCTCTATACTCTGTCATTAAAGCACAAATACTATGAGTCCTCTCTTTTCTTATCCATGAATTAAATAATTCAGCTACATTGGTAGTTATGAGGTCCCATCGTCGATGAGGGAATTGAGACTTTGCCCATTTGTTAATATCTCCTTTAGTCTCTAACCAATTTGCAAGTTCTGGTGAAAATGCACGAAGTTGTTCCACAGCTTCTGTAAACTCTGTGCCAAAACGGGTATAACAAACTGCGTCTAGTAGTTTTTTTGCATCTTTTTTTACTTCACCGCGTATTCCCCTCTGTAACTTTTTAGTTTCTGCACAAAAATTTTGTTTCACATGTCGATAACAATAAGCATGTCTATCCCTGTCATATACTTGCTCCACAACTGCAATAATTGATGGATGCCTATCAGATATTAACGTAACTGGAATTGACCCAGTTAGTTCTTTCAAATTAGATAGGAACCAAAGCCAATTCTCATTATTTTCAGCACTAACAATTGCATACGCAATCAGAAATAAATCATTATTTGCATCGCATGTAGAGGCAGCTAGAAGAGTTCCCTTGTATGGACCACTTAAGTGGCAACCATCAATAAATAATATAGGCCTTGCTTCACGAAGAAAACCTGTCACACAACACACATATGCAACAAAAAGCTTTTCAAATTGATAGCTAGGAGAGCATGTCCATTTTGCAACTGTTTGTGGATCAGTTTTCACTAAACGATTACATATCCAAGGAATTAGCATATATGAATCTTTAGGTACGCCATTAATTTCAGCTAATGCTTTCTCCTTTGCAGTCCAAGCTTGGTGATATGTTAGTGAAAATCCGTATTCCTTGAAAATATCATTTCGTATGTCATTAGGCAACTTGTCAGGAGTTAATCTCAACTTGTCGACAATAATTGAAGACACCAAATTAGATCTGAAAGAGTGAGTACTCTCCAATACATCTTGAGCTGAGTGCTTATGATTCTTGATAAAATGTCTCACTACGAGGAACGAAGTATTTTTTCCCATAGCATAAGCCGACAATTTCCACGGACAACCTTCAACCTTGCAGACACAAATTATTTTACCCGGACTGTTCTTTAAGAACTTGTATGTAAACTTATGAGTAATACCATATTCAAACAAGCTTTCCTCAGCTTACTTGCATTTTAAAAAATCTATCCTTCTTCCTTTATAAGATCATTCCACTTAGCAGAGCCATTGATAATCTGAGGTGTAGGGACAAGTTGGGTTGTACATAGAATTGGTGTCAATGGATTTTGACCATCAATATTAGTAACGACATCGACTCCTTGAGTTGAATTACTTGATAGTGTACTAATCATAAAAAAATTAAATTAATTTCATAACAATTCACTAATCACTAATATAAGAAAATTTATAAAAAGATAACCCAGTTGGAATACATACCTGTCATGAACGTTGTCGTCCTTGTCCTCATGAGGTGCAATATCATGGTTAGTCTTTTCTACCTCCATGATATATACATGAGCTGTATCATCATTGAATGTGATCAATTGGTTAACACTATCAGTATCAATGAGATCTATGAGTTGAGATTGGTTAAACTTGACTGTGTAGGTAATGCGTTTATTCTGCATATTTTCCTTGGTTCGAAGCCATATCTTATGCATTAAATTTGAATGCGTGCATCCTTCTTCAATTAGCTCTCCTATGATTTTTCCTCCATGATAAATAATTTTCTGGCTTGGTACAACTTCAATATTACCTCCAATGTGAAAATAACAAAAAATTTGTCGACGAACAGTAGATTCCATGTCTATGCAAAAATATAAAACAATAAATAACCAATAATGAGGGAAGAGACATTAAAATCTAAAAATGAATTTGAAAGAAATATATTACTCAATAGCAATGTTTCTGCAAGGATATACTAGAAAATCAACTTACCTGCCAGGAGTATACTCATAGGTACTCCCAGGTCTTAAGTTTTGTGATTGACAGCAACAAATGTCTCTATGAGTTATAGATGAAGAATAAGGATTTGAGTGTCATAGATAATTAGAAAAAAAATTATGTTAAAAAAAAGAAATAAATGAAAAAATAATGTAAGGATATATTTGTCTCTTCACAAAAAAAAATTTGGTCCTTTTTTTTAAATATTAAAAAATAAGTCTTTCTAAATAATTTTAAAATTAAAGGTCCTTTTTAATAATTAAATTTTCCTAATGGTCCTTTATAATAATTTTCCCTATTCTATATAACTTAAATTTCATACCTAACTACCCAAAATTTCCCTTTCACATTCCTTACTTATGTATCAACTTTTATTTTAATTTTATCATATATGCATTGATCCTTGAATTTTAACTTAGCATTGGGGTAATTTTGTCCCCTTATTTATTCATTGAATATTTTTGGATTTTTTTTAACATAAACACAGCTTATCAATGCACATAGAATTTTAATTTTTCTTTTATAGTTTCACATGAGTAGGTACCCAAATTCCTATTATATTATCATGACACATTCCCTTATTATATTTTGTTCCTACAATCTTCCCATACTCAATTAACACACAATTCTATCTCAAGCTAACCAAAAATTCAATTGGGATATATAATTGTTTTTCCGCTTAAGGCTAGTGATGTGGTAAAATAAAGAACAAATGGGATTTAAAGGCTCAAAGTGGCTAACAAAGGTAATTGAAAGGGTAGGCTTATTTGGGATAAGTGAGCTAAACAAATAATGGCCTCAATCATATGCAAGCATATAAATATATTAAACATTGGACATATAGGATGAAACAAAATATAGATTACAATCATAGAGAAGTAAACACACAAGAATAAAATAATTATGGTTAAATAATGTAACCATGTATTTAGGCTCAAAGTCTCACAGGTTGTGTGTTCTTTAGCTCAAAAACTATGTTCCAAATACAACTTCAAGAAAATTTAACATAAAAGTTTTGATTAAAATTAGTGAAATTTTGTTCTAAAAATAGAGTCTTAGAAGAAACTTATTATCTTTTCAATCAAGTAGAACATGCATGCAACTAACCTATTACTATACAATTTATCCTATTCTACAAAAGAAAAACTAACTAAATATCCTATTTTATTGGTGTTAGGGAAGAGAAATTACCTCCGGAAGTCAGGTACTGACCGACCTCCCCACACTTAAGGCTTTGCACCATCCTTGGTGCCATCTGTCAGGAACAAAGGTGGGTTGGTAGCAGTATCTCCACAGTCGGGACCGTCATGGCTCCCTGTGCTGGTAAATAAAGTGGAGTCCGGGGTGTTTGGGTCTTTGTATTTTCCCATAAGTAGCTCCTTGAGGTATGTGAATCGGCGCTTGTTACAGTGCTCTCTTAGCTTTGCTTTGTGTTCCTGCCGATCCAACCTCTCAAGTATCTGATGGAGCAGTTGGTTTGGTATGGGTGCTTGTGGTGTTGAAGGAGGAATGTCTTCAGCCGGTTCAGTAGGCTGGCTTGTAGTGGCTGCTAGAAGTCTGATATATTTTCCGTTAGGGACGTACTGATCATCCCGTGGGAGCATAGCTTTGGTGTCTCCAGCTCTGTAGGAGACTCCGGCTGCTGAGACGAGATCTAAAACCAAGGCGGGAAAAGGTAAGTTGCCCGCAATTTGTACATGTCCCATAGCATTCCGGATGTGTCTTGGTAGGTTCAGAGGCTGGTCTGTAAGAATGCACCATAGTAGAACAACCATGTCTGCAGTGAAGGAGGACTCGTGGGTACTCGGAAAGACGTAATGAGATATAATCTGTGCCCACACGCGAGCCTCCAAGGTAAGTGCAGAAGCCAATATTCCCTTAGATCGGGAACGATGGTATCCGTAGATCCATCTGTTGCCAGGTAGTGCGATAACTCTGAGAACAGCATCCCAGTCAAATTGGTACATCTGGTGCTTGAGTACGGCCTCTTGAAATGTGTCCTGTCCTTCTGGAGTAGGGGGAAGATCTAAAGCTCGCTGAATGGCCTCTTCTGTAATGGGGACTTGCTTCTGTCGGACATAGACAGACTGCAGGGTTGGCAGGTGAAAATTAGAGTAGAACTCGACTACCCAGGAAAGATTAACCTGCCGTGGCTGTCTCTGTAGGAAACTCCATTGTCTTCGTTCAATTTGCGGCTCAACAAATTCAGCAATACTGGTCGGGAGGATAAGAAGGTATTCATTGTTGTAACTCCTTTCTGCCAGGATGGGGAACATCTGCTCACAGTAGCGATTGGTAAATCGCGCAGTGTCCTTTGCTGGGAAGGCTTTCTCTTTTTTATCAACCTTTATAATCCTCTTAATTCTTTTTTTTTTTTGAGGGCTTAACTGCAGTTGAGGATGGCTCTGCCACTAATGCCCCTTTTGTTCCTCTTCTTGCTGGTGGTTTGGGAGTAGCTTTCTCCTTTCCTTTCTTGGTGGCCATCCTAAAAGAAAGAAAAGAGAAAGTAGGTTAAAATGTCAAGGGTTAGAGCAAGGAAGAGAATGGGAAAGGTGGTAATCAATGCACATTAAAAGATGAATGATGTTAACACATGGTCATGACTACATGTGAAAAATCATCAACGGAAATATAGCAAGTGCACATGATGACAATTAAATGCAAGGTGTTTATTGGCATGCAGACAAAGGCATGAGTAGCATAGATCAAGCATTCAATGTTCAAGTTAGATTACCAAGCTTTTCAAACTAATAACCTGTTTGTAATGACAATTATATTGAATTAATATGATATGAAAAAGGGTTTTGTGAAAACCAAGTATTTTAGAGTAGTAGGATAAAAGATATCGAAAAACAGTGCACAATGCCATACGGGCGTTTTCACAAACACATAGCATGCATGGTAAATAAGCTAATGAAAATAATAAATTGAACATGCAAGCAATCCTTAAAAATTAATATATAATTGCCAAATAATTTTGCAACAATCCACAAGCATATCATAACAAACAATGACCCAAATAAATTTCCAACACCAATTAAAAGAAAAAGAAAGAAAAAGAAAACATTGATAATGAAAGTAAAAAGAAAAAAAAGAACGGAAGAAGAAAACATAAAATAAAGAAGAAGAATAGAAAAGTAAGGAGGGAAGAAGAAAAGAAAAACCTTGAAAATGGTGGTGAGAGAAAGAGAAAGTAGAAAGTGAGAAAGAGGGAAGAAGGAAGAAAGGGGAAGAAAGAAATAAGAAGGGAAAATAAAAAGTAGGATTTGGGGAAGAGAAAGATAAGATATTTTGGCAGATTAGGATAAGCTGTGCGGCGCAAGCGACGCGGACGCGTGGGGTACGCGTTTGCGCGGATGGCGCTTATATGAATCGATGCGGTCGCATCGGTCACGCGGACGCGTGACTTGTTCGGTGCTACTGGCGCGAGGGTAGCCTCGCGCTCGCACAACTCTCTGTTCGAAACTCATTGTTGCCAAATTCCAGGGTGACGCGTTCGCGTGGTGGACGCGATCGCGTGGGTGGCCAATATTGGAATACGACGCGGACGCGTGGGGCACGCGTTCACGTGGTAAGGCTTGTGTGTCTAGCGCCAGTCCAGCCCTACTCCAGCACAACTTTCGGCCATGCACCCTTTCTTACGTCAATTTTCAGGTCATGCGTCCGCGTGGGTGACGCGGACGCGTGGGAGGCATTTTTCCCACATGACGCGAACGCGTCAGTGACGCAGTCGCGTAGATCAATCTGTGCCTAAGGCACGCCTCCAGCCACGCTCTCGTGTGACTTTCTATTCGATTTATTTTTCTTTCTTACTCACCTGCGACGCGGACGCGTCGGCAACGCTGTCGCGTCGCGTGTCCTTTTTTTTATGCAATGTGCAAATGAAGATGTAAACTATAGGCACTAGTACTGAGAAGAGTTATTGAGAAAGGAAATAAAGAAATAAAAGAAAGAAATTATCATACCACGGTGGGTTGTCTCCCACCCAGCACTTTGCTTTAACGTCCTTAAGTTGGACGCTCCACTAGCTTAGTCTTCTGCTGTGGGTGGATCCTCCAAGAGGAAGACTTCTAACTCCTTGTTTTTCGTTGCCTTCTCACCATGATATAGCTTTAAGCGATGTCCATTAACTTTGATGAATTCAGAGCTCGAAGGATGACTTAGGTGGAAAACTCCGTATGGCTCGGCCTTCTCTACTCTATATGGACCTTCCCATCTTGATCTCAACTTGCCTGGCATGAGCCTCAGTCTAGAGTTGTAAAGGAGGACAAAGTCCCCAGGTTGGAACTCTCTACTCTTGATGTGCTTATCATGCACAGCCTTCATCTTTTCCTTGTACAGCCTTGAGTTCTCATAAGCTTCTAGGCGCAGGCTCTCTAATTCTTGCAGTTGCAACTTCCTCTCAGTTCCGGCCTTCTCAAAATCCATATTACACTCCTTTACTGCCCAAAAGGCTTTGTGCTCTACCTCAACTGGGAGGTGACAGGCTTTTCCATAAACTAAGCGGAAGGGACTCATCCCAATGGGTGTCTTGTAAGCCGTTCTGTATGCCCAGAGTGCATCTTGTAGCCTGGTGCTCCAGTTTCTTCTATGAGGTTTGACTATCTTCTGCAATATACTCTTTATCTCTCTGTTAGACACCTCAGCTTGCCCATTAGTCTGAGGATGGTAGGCTGTTGCCACTTTATGAACTATCCCATGCTTCTTCAGTAATCCTGTTAGTCTCCTGTTACAGAAATGGGTGCCTTGATCGCTCACGATTGCTCGTGGTGATCCAAAGCGACAAATAATATGGGTTCTAACAAAGGAAACAACAGTGTTAGCATCATCAGTGCGGGTAGAAATTGCTTCCACCCATTTAGAAACGTAATCTACAGCTAACAATATATAAAAATAACCATTAGAATGTGGAAATGGACCCATGAAGTCAATGCCCCAAACATAAAAAATTTCACAGAAAAGCATAGTCTGTTGAGGCATCTCATCCCTCTTGGATATATTACCAAACCTTTGGCATAGGGAACAAGATTTACAAAATTCAGCAGCGTCTTTAAAAAGAGTAGGTCACCAGAATCCACAGTCTAAAATTTTTCTAGCTGTTCTTTGAGGGCCAAAATATCCTCCACTCTCAGATGAGTGGCAGGCCACTAAAATGGACTGGAATTCTGATTGAGGCACACACCGTCTAATTACCTGGTCAGTGCCACATCTCCATAAATATGGGTCATCTAATATATAATATTTGGACTCGCTTTTCAGCTTGTCTCTTTGATGCTTAGTAAAGTTTGGAGAAAAAGTGCGGCTAACTAGATAATTAGCTACAGGCGCATACCAAGGGACTACTTCAGATACTGCTTGCAAGTTGTCGAATGGGAAATTATCATTTATAGGAGTGGAGGTATCCTTAATGTGCTCAAGGCGACTCAAGTGGTCTGCCACTAGATTCTGGTTACCACTCCTGTCCTTAATTTCTAAATCAAATTCTTGTAGTAGCAGTATCCAACGTATAAGCCTTGGTTTGGACTCCTTTTTAGCTAATAAATACTTTAGATCTGCGTGGTCTGAGTACACTACTACTTTATCACCAAGTAAATAGGCTCAGAATTTATCCAGAGAAAAAATAATAGCCAGAAGCTCTTTCTCAGTAGTAGTGTAATTAGACTAAGCAGTGTCTAAAGTCTTAGATGCATAAGCAATTACAAAAGGATCCTTACCTTCATGCTGAGCCAGCGCTGCTCCTACTGCATGGTTGGAAGCATCGCACATGATTTTAAATGGCTGGCTCCAGTCTGGTCCTCTCACAATTAGAGCTTGAGTCAGGGCGGTCTTCAGCTTATCAAATGCTTGTTTGCAATCCTCACTGAACTCGAACTCAATATCTTTCTGCAGTAGTCTGGATAAGGGTAGTGCTACCTTACTAAAGTCCTTAATGAATCTCCGGTAAAAACCTGCATGGCCAAGGAACGAACGGACTTCCCTCACAGAGGAGGGGTAAGGTAAATTAGAAATAACATCCACCTTTGCTGGATCTACAGAAATGCCAGTATGAAACACAACATGTCCTAGTACAATCCCTTGTTTTACCATAAAGTGACATTTTTCAAAATTCAATACAAGGTTCATACTGACACATCTATCTAATACTCTAGATAAACTATCCAAGCAAAGGATAAATGAATCACCATAAACGCTAAAATCATCCATAAAAACCTCCATACAGTTCTCAATAAGGTCAGAGAAAAGACTCATCATGCACCTTTAGAAAGTAGCTGGTGCATTACACAAGTCAAAGGGCATTCTCTTATAAGCATAAGTGCCAAAAGGACATGTGAAAGTAGTCTTTTCCTGATCTTCAGGAGCTATATGGATTTGAAAATAGCCTGTATGACCATCTAGAAAACAATAATGGGATTTACCTGACAGGCGATCAAGCATCAGATCAATGAATGGCAAGGAGTAATGATCTTTGCGAGTGGCTTGGTTGAGACGCCTATAGTCAATGCAAAATCTCCATGAATTCTGCACTCTAGTTGTCAGAAGCTCTCCATGCTCATTTCTTACTGTTGTGATTCCAGATTTCTTGGGCACCACTTGTACTGGACTGACCCATTCGCTATCTGAGATGGGGTAAATGATATCTGCTTCAAGTAGCCTGGTCACTTCTTTCTTGACAACTTCTAAGATGGTGGGATTCAGTCTTCTCTGAGGTTGACGGACGGGCTTTTCTCCCTCTTCTAGGAATATTCTGTGCTCACAAACTTGAGGGCTGATGCCTACTATATCCGCCAGGCTCCATCCAATTGCTTTCTTGTGTTTTCTCAGCACACTGAGTAGCTGTTCTTCTTGTTGAGAAGTGAGTTCCCTCGCAATGATAACTGGAAACTTCTGCTTGTCCTCAAGGTAAGCATACTTGAGGTGTGGAGAGAGGGGCTTTAATTCCAATTTCTGCTTATGGCCAGGCTCTGGATCATCCGGAGCTGGTGATAATGGCAAAGTGCCCTCATTGTCCTCTGAAAGTGTCCCCACACTTGGACTTTGTCCTGTGTACTTCTCCTCTAATTCCTCCTGGTGAACTTCAGCCACAGTTTCATCTATGATGTCACACTGAGAGATAGAATGATCATCCGGAGGGTGCTCCATAGCTCCATTTAAACTGAATTTCACTATTCTGCCATCTATTTCAAAAGAATAAATTCCGAAAAATGCGTCCAGCTTGAACTTTGAAGTCTTCAGAAATGGTCTTCCAAGCAGGATTGATGATGGCCTTCCTGAGTCATTAGGGGGCATTTCCAGGATATAGAAGTCAATGGAAAATATGAGCCCCTTAATGCTCACTAATACATCTTCAGTAATTCCAACCACTGTAATAATTCTTTTATCTGCTAACACAAAACGAGCTGCCGGCCTTTTTAAGGGAGGGAGCCTCAAAGTATCATATATAGACAAAGGCATTATACTAACACATGCTCCTAAATCACACATGCAGTCAGAAAATATCACACCTCCAATAGTACAGTTAACCATACATGGACCTGGATCACTACACTTTTCAGGTATTCCTCCCATTAAAGCAGATATAGAACTACCTAAAGGAATAGTTTCTAATTCATTAATTTTGTCTTTATGTATACATAAATCTTTTAGAAACTTTGCGTATTTAGGTACCTGCTGAATAACATCAAAAAGGGGAACAGTTACCTCAACCTTTTTGAATATTTCTACCATTTTGGGATCAAGTTCCATCTGCTTCCTGGGCTTCCTTGCAATTTGTGGAAATGGAATAGGAAGGGTGTTTACTGCAGCGTCTGCATCCTTTGGTGCTTCTTTCTGTGGTTGAGCTTCTTCTTCTTCAACCATGTCTTGTATGTCCTCTTCCTCTTCAGCATCCTCTACTTCTACCACCTCTTCAGCTGAAGCATGTTCTGATGGGATTGGCTCCTCCTGATTCCTCTCTTACAGTGTGGTTCTGGACCTTAGGGTGATGGCATTGATGCCACCCTTTGGATTGGGTAAGGGTTGAGAAGGAATTCCACTGGAGCTTGCATGTTGAGTGTTTGAGGTATTGGATGATCCCAGCTGAGAGATGAGAGCTTGTATAGCGGATGTTAGACCGTTAAGTGAACTTTCCATGTTCCTTTGTCCTTGCGCAATGGATTGAAGCGCCTCGTCACTCGGAAAGGAATTAGATTGAGTGATCTGTGGAACTTGTTGTTGGTTGTGCTATGCTCCTTGGGATTGCCTCAGGTGAGGTGCTCTGTAAGGCTGGTTCTGATTTTGCTGCCTGTTGTTGTTATTATTCCACCTCTGATTTCCTTGATTGTGTCTGCCTCCTCTATTATTGTTGTCCCTCCAACTCTGGTTAGAATTATCCCTCCAACCTTGGTTGAAATTGTCCTGCCATCCATGGTTGTAGCTGCCACCTTGGTTGTATCCTTGGTTGGGGCGGTCATAGAAGTTATGAGTGGCTGCCACAGTGTTGTCTTCCTGCTGGAGCTGCGAACATTCATCAGTATAGTGGCTATAATCAACACAGATCCCGCACACTCTCTGTGGGACTAACTGTTGGCTTTGCTGCGTTTGTTGTTGATTCAACTGCATCTGCTTCAGTAAGTTGGTCATTTCACATATACTCTGAGTCAGAGCAGTAGTCTGCTTGCTAGAAGATACCTCTGCAACAGCTTTTGACCGGCTTTGTTTCTGCCTGTGATTCCGAGTAGATTCAGCTAAGTCGCTGATCAATTGCCATGCCTCATCAGTGGTCTTGTACTTTTTCATAGACCCATTGCTAGCACTTTCCAATGTGGTCTTATCTTGAGGCCTCATGCCCTGTGTGACGTAGCCGAGCAACACTAGCTTGTCAATCATATAGTGGGGGCATGCTTTCAAAAGATTGTTGAAGCGTTCCCAGTATTCGTAGAGAGTCTCGGACTCGTCCTGAACAATCATGGAAATGTCTATCCTCAGTTTATCAGTAACTTCAGCTGGAAAGAATTTTTCCAAAAATTCTCTTCTAAGTGTATCCCAGTCAGAAACAGTTGTTGCGGGTTGAGTGTAGTACCACTCTCTCACCTTTCCCTCAAGAGAGAACGGGAAGGCTTTTAACAGAAAAGAAGTTTCATCTGCACCATCACGCCTGACAGTAGAACAGGCTGCTTGGAAATTCCTAAGGTGCTTGATAGGCTCTTGAGCAGGTAAGCCATGAAACTTAGGCATCAAGTTGAGTAGTGCAGTCTTTATTTCAAAATCTGTAGCCACTGCTGGGTAATGCGCTTGAAACGGTTGCATTGTAAAATCAGGGGCTCCAGCCTCCTGGATCGTAACTCTCCTAGGTGGTGCCATGTCACCTGCACGTAAATCAACCGAATCAGTAGAAAGGGAGCTTGTTTCTTCCTTACGTGACGTTTCAGATTCGCCCTCGGGGAGGACTAGCCGACGCCGAGCTTGCCTTATACGTGAAATAGTTCTTTCAATTTCAGGATCAAATACTGGCAAGCTTGGATCAGGAAGTGAACGCGTCATTTAACAAAAGAAACATGCAGCTCATAGTAGCAAAAAAATATAAAATGCAAATAAATAAATTTCAATCAATAACTTAGCACTCTATTGCAACACCCCGGCAACGGCGCCAAAAATTGACGTGGCGGAAATTGGCGAGTTAAAAAATTATTATAAGAGATACGTTGCAAGTATAGTTCTTAACCAACCAAAAATCCACTTATCAATTTAGAAGGGTTGTCACAAAATTAGAATTAAAATACTGGCAGTATAAATCCCAGGTCGTCTCCCGACGAGTTGCAGAAAGATATGCTATTTTATTAATCAGGTGTTTTCCAAAAGGGTTTGAATTTGATAGACAGGAAATTAAATCAGAGAATTTATGTAATTTAAATAAAAACCTTGACCGGGAGTAGATTAGTCGGAAATCCTATCCTTGTTGGAGTTATTGAAGGTTGTCTACTCAGTTATCCTTTACCAGATAAAGGAAAGTCAAGCAAGTTGGAAATCAGTTTCTATTCACAAGTTCTAATCCTCTCCCTTGGGAAGGACTAGTGTCAGTGATTAGAGGGCGACCCAACGCTAAACCCAATTATAATTTTACTCTTGAGCATTCCAACTCAAGGTTCTCCTTTCAACCAACTCCCAATCAAGTTATGAAACTACTCGCTCATTATGAATGTAAAATTCACGAAATAAGAAAGTGAAATAAAGAAAGACATGATAAATAATAATCAAAAGGATCAATAAAAAAATAAAAATAGTTCTTGTATTAATAAATTCTAAAAATAATCCAATAGTAACTCTGAATAAATTAAGGATATGAAAGAGTAAGTAACAAGTAAGGAAACAAACTAGAATGATGAAGTCTTGACGGAGGTAATAACCCTTCTCAATATCCCAATCCAAAAAGCAATAAAATCAAAAATTCTAAGAACTATAAATGTGTAGAGAGAAAATCTAGAGGAGGAGTAAATTCAGATCTAAAAACTAAAATTATACCGAATGAATATTGTTCTTGGTCTCTGCATGTTCTCTAGCTCTAATATGCTTTTCTGGGCCGAAAACTGGGTCAAAACAAGGCCCAAAATCGCCCCCAGTGAATTCTGCAGATTCTGCAGATCGTGCACGTCACGCAATCGCGTCATCCAGCGTTTTGCCTTGCCACGCGTGCGCGTCGTCCACGCATTCGCGTCACTTGTGCAGTTTCCAATCCATGCGTTCGCGTCAGGCACGCGAGCACGTCACTGCAATTTCCTCTAATTCGCGCGGTCGCGTGAGCCATGCGTCCGCGTCGCTTTTCGTTGGTCATCTCCTCAATTTCTTGTGTTCCTTCCATTTTTGCAAGCCTCCTTTCCAATCTCCAAGTCATTCATGCCCTATAAAGCCTGAAACACTTAACACACAGATCACGGCATCGAATGAAATAAAGGAGAATTAAAATACATAATTAAAAGTCTCTAGGAAGCAAGTTTTCAACCATGGAGTAATTTTGGGAAGGAATTGTAAATACATGCTAATTTAATGAATAAGTGGGTAAATATTTGATAAAACCACACAATTAAACACAATATAAACCATAAAACCCTGTTTTACAAATTTAAACTTTGTTTTCAACTATTTCACCTTTCCAACAAGGTTGTAAGCTTCTATCACACCCTTTTAAGACTCTTGGGCCTAATTTTGGATATTTAAAACATGGGAAAGAATTTAAGGATTTTAGATGATATTATTTGGAAAATTAGAAAAATGGAGGCCTAGGTTTCTGGCGTTCTGAGGACGGTTCGATGGTATGTGATGAATGGTTGGTGTATGAGATGAGGATCGAAGAACTGTTGAGTTCGGAATAAAAATGTGAATTTACAGTGGTTGAGATGAGTCGAGGGCTCGAATGTGTGATGAGGAATCACTGATGTATTGAAAATATTTTCTGAAAAACCACTGAACTACTGTTTTATGATTATGAGATGCTATGCGCTCGGTAGGGACGGCGGTTCGATCCTGCCTGTCAAGGTAGCGGCGGCGGCGTAAGGACGGTGGTTGGATCCCACTTACGTTGAGATGCGAGGTCGGTGGCAAGAGTATTCCGCTCGCATCCCTTCGGATCATCAGAGTGTGCAGGCACAAAATTCTGGACAGTGATCCGAGCACTATATCTCGGGGGTTCCTAATAATGATTCCGAAGGACGACATCTCCATGGAGATGTGTTGGGTTGGCAGTTGAACCGACAATGTGATATCACAGCCAGTAGGACAGGCATTCATCATGTGCATCTTCTATCTGTTTGTTTGCTTTGCCGACTTATAATTGTATGCCTATTTGTATAACATGTCTAAATGCTATTTGAGTTACTTGCTTTATATGCCTCTACTTGTGTTTTACTTGCATTGTATATAACTGTGTTTGCTACTGGGATTGAGGAGGTTCGGAAGGCGGTGGCGATGGGATCGCATGGAGGATCGGTTGGTAAAGGCTGTGGAACAGCGGTGTTTGATTAGCATAGAATCCCTTAAGATAGAATACCCTATTTATTTATACTAAGGTTTATATTATTATGCTTTATTGTTTTAGTATGCCTTAAGATGAGATCTTGTGATGGATATGGAGCTTAGGATTGCCTTTGGCGTCCCGGGGTCTTATATCCTACATCATTGAGCACTGTTACCATACTGAGAACCTCCGGTTCTCATACCATATTTCTATTATGTTTTTCAGATGCAGGTCGCAACCCACCTCGATGAGTTGTCTGGTTGGTGACAGAAGCGGAGGATTCGGATACCTTTTGGGTCTTTTGATTTATTTTGTGTATACATCTCTCACTTTTGTATTTTGTTTTTGTCTAGAGGCTTGTATTTGAGAGAACAAAATTGTATAAGCTGTTTTTTTTAATGTCTAGTTCTTTTTTGCCTGTATTTGGCTAGCCGGCTTAAACTCCGCGAGCCATGGCTAGTTTCTTATGATATTACACTATTATACTATTATCTTTGTTTATATTACATCTGTTTCTTATGCTTTAAGTTAGAAGTTTCGTTAGTACGTTTGAGCTTTTCGAATCCTCTTTTGAGCTATATTCTTCATCGGACTTCTAGAATATATTAACCCTTTTTATACATTATATGTATCAGCTTTAGAACTGTCGTAACCTTTGATTAACCTTTGCTTTACGACGCGAGGTAAAGCCTAGGCTAATTAGGGTGTTACAGCGAGCAACGAGCTGTTGCAAGCATCGATTGGCAGCGGGGAGACGAGGCATAGCTACCGGCGAGAGACACGGAGACGAGGTCTATGAGTGAGGCACCGCTGCTGTGTGTCCTGTTCTTCTGCTTGACTGCACGGAGAGAAGCGAGATGGTGCATGGACGACGCGACAAGACGGCGACTATGCGGCTCTGTGAGAGTAAGAAGTTGAGGCGCCATTTTAGCCCGTCTCAGAGTGAGAGAGCGAGAGTGTATTCGGGAAGGGGAAGGGAGAATTAGGGTTGGGAAATTTTTACTTATTATTGATTTAATTTAATTATTAATTACATCTAAGTAATTAGTCTAGGAATGCTGCCATCTCAGCAAAACACGATGACCATGTCAGCAGCGTGGTCGCCGAAGATGTGCTCCAGTGAATTCGAGGGCACGCTTGTCAAGTTTTAAAATCTTTTAGGAATTATTTTGTCAATAACAAAAGTCAAGTACTATTTTCTCAGCGTCAAAATCTTTCGGTTACCAATTCGGCATTTACCTCTTTAGAATAAAAATAAAATAAAATAAACTCAATGTTAAGTTAGGGTTGTTACCTAAAGATAACGCGCTGGGTAAAGATGACACTGGCAGATGGTGGCTGATGAGTGGAGCTACGGAGAGAGAGAGAGAGAGAGAGAGAGAGAGAGAGAGAGAGAGAGAGAGAGAGAGAGAGAGAGAGAGAGAGAGGATTTCATCACGAAACTTAAGTATTCAAATTACTGTAGGATTTTTCGGCAGAAGAATCCGACAATAAAAGTAGTTTCATTAAATAAAACGGTGCGTTCCACCAAAATGAGTTACTATTGAAAATTTCTGCCAAAAAATTCAATTGTAAAACGCACGCCAAATTAAATACATTACGTGCCATCTGTTATCGTCGGATTTTTTGGTAGAAATATAAATCCGATGGTACCGGTTCAAGCTCAACGAAAGTAGTTATCAAACAGTCTCTAAACGAAATTGCCGGTAGTTTCTGTCCTAAAATCCGGCGATAATCAGCACATTTTTTGTAGTGAATCCAAGTTGAGACTTTGAATTGTTAACCATGCTCGCCAAGTATTGGAGTTATCTTCATCCAGTTTTTTTGGAATGGGAATCAACGCTTGCTTTGAAGATGAACTCGAGATGACGAAGCCCATGATCAAGAACTTGATCATGTGACTGTTGATACCATATGATGTTTTCTAATAGATGAGGTAAAGGGAGAAAGAGTGGCAGATTGAATGTAAAGAGTGGAAGTATTATTGCATGTATTTGTTTATGAATGTATATATCAATTACACATTGAGAGTCGTCTGTTTTATATAGGCAGAGCTTTACACCCTCATGCACGTAACAAACCCAAGATCAAGAGAATAATAATGTGATTCTCGCACATATATATCTTAGTATGTTTTTTTTCCTTTATAATCCTTTTTGTCGAAAAAAGTTCCAATCTGTTAGAAAAAAAAAGAAACAAATGCCTCATGAGCTACTATTCGTTGCCTTTTAAATCCTTTTACTTAGTTTAAGAAATATAATTTTTAATAAAAATCATGGATAAATATAATTTTGGATTTTTGGTCCAGCTAAATGTATGGCCCAATTTTGCAAAAGATCCAGAACTAAAACTTTTAATCTCTTCGTTAACAATGAATTACTTGTGATTAATAAAATTTAATGGCTTTAACTTAGTTAGTTCACTAATCCAGTTAAATAAATATGGAGAGTTTGAATCTCGGCCTTCATTAGCTATCAACAAATCTTTAAAAAAAATGTAGATTCCCAACGGATAGTTTTTGGTCTCCCGAGTTAAGGAAAACCAAAAAGAAAAAAATTTAATGGGTATAGATCCCTGCAATTGCAGTTGGTGCCGATATCGTACTTGACTCACGTGAATGGACAAAAACAACTAGGCAATAGGTGTCATCGAGGAAATCTATCCTCGCAGTGTCCACAGGTTTAGATTTTTTCACAATCTACACCATAGCATTCCCCGTAATAATCACAAAAGATATTATAAACTAGAAACTTTAACACACTACAGCTTTACAGTGGACAATTACAATTACAATTACAAATGCCTGTGGGAGCAGGCTATGATTCCTGCTCCATGTGGACAAGATATTTAGCCTAAGAAAAAGGATTGTAAAACACCAATTCGATGATTTCTTCTAAGCAAAATATAATGTTGAAGTAGCAAATATTCTTTCATGTGATGATGATGCTTTGACCAGCATATAGTTTTTCTTTTTTTTTTCTTTCTTTCTTCTTTTGATTGACCAGATCCATCATGCATCATGGTTGGTGAACACACGCAAGCTCTTGGGTCTCATTCTATTGAGGTTTGGCGAGACTACGAGACGGACCATGCAGCAATTTGACAAACCCAAGGAAGCTTAGTTTTCCATCAGTGTGCCTAATCCAGTCATGGAGAACTGCGTGAACAGGAACAGATGGACCAAGTCCTAGCTCCTGCGATTGTTTAGATAAAAACCATACATGAGAAGAGAATGATGTTGGATTTTCGTGGAGCAATGAGTGAAATTACATAATCCTCGAATTTCTCTACATTCACGCCATATTAAACTCACCTTAGAGGGACAAATTAATATCCGAAATTGTTAGAAATTAGAGTAAATGCTATTTTCGGTTTCTGATTATTTGTCGAAAGACAAAGCGCCCTTCCACGATTCGAAAATCTTTAACCGGTCTCGAACCATCTAAGTAACTGGTCTAAACATCCCATGTTACTTGTCTAAATAGGTCCTGACACGAGTAGGTCAACGTTTTTACAAGGACCACTTAGACTATTTACTTAGATGGTTGGGACGATTAGAGATTTTTGAACTAGAGAGACACTTTGTCCTTCATGGTCAGGAAATGGATAGGACATTTACTCTAGAAATTAATTTCAGAAATTGTTAGATATATCCATTTGTATTACCAGTTTACCACTGTAAGAAAAAGCTCGGAAGATATGGTTGGATAAACTATTATTGCAATAAAATCAATCATACCGAAGCTAGCTCCTCAATGACTATGGACCTGTTTCCATCCTTTTCAAAAAGCTCATAGGCGCAGCGAGCATGTTGCTCCCACCGGTCGAGCGCTTCAAGTTGATGAACACTAAGAGTTGCTGCACAGAACTCGTCAAAATCCATCCTTCTAAACTGCAATGCATTAAGCTGCCACCCAAAAACCGTTTGTATCAGTAATCAATAAGCCAACATTACAATAAGGCGTTATATATATATAGAGGCATTCTACAGTTAAATCACAGCACTTACCGATCCCAAAAAATCAGGAATGCGCGACTCCTTCATAGCATCAGTTGCATTCTTCATCAAGGCCTGCCAGGTCAAATTTGAGTCTTTAAACAGGATCCTTTTAAAAAAGTATATGAAAAGAATTGGAAGAGACGAAAAAACCAACCGCTTTGATATTTTCTAAGCTAATGGTGCCATTTTTGTTTGGTTCTAAAAGTGCAAACTGCTCTTTCAAATAGTACAGCTCGTCAACAGCTAACGTCTTCGACAGAGCCTGCCGTAGTGTGCAAGAAAATAACACGCTAGTAAGTTATCACTAAACATGCATCCAATACTTGATCAACAAATAGAGACAAACAAAATTGGAGAAAGAAGCAAACACTTTTCCATCAGTAGACTAACATGCATCTGATTCAGCTTTTTAGGCTTAAAAACCATCATTCTATAGATTTGTACAAATTTTATACAATAATCGCCATTTAAAAGAATCCAATTTCAGCATTTTTGAGAAAGCTAAATGGAGTATCTTAATAAATCAGTTTTAAACTTTTTCAACTATACAGTAAAAGATCAAGCAGTAAAATCACTCTTTTGGAAATCAGAAACAAACACAGTTGAGCGACACCCATTTGGAAACACTAAACAAAAAAACGATTCATTTTGATAGTTAGATTACTTATTCAACAGTCAACTCAGAACTCACTAATCCCAAGTTCAAACATCCTATAAAAAATAGTACACTTATTAATAAGCTGAAGAATATGAATTCATTGAGAGAACAGTTCTAGTAAAATCTAATCAAAAGATACCAAAAGAAAATTCTGAAGGTGTATTTGAAAGCCTCTTTTACATTCAGTGTCAAGTATTTGAAAGCAAGTACATTCTACATAAATATACGCACCCTTAAAGCTGCTTTTCGTAAAGACGAGGAGCGCATGTATGACTTCATGAGCTTGAACATTAGAATATCGAGGGGTGCTTTCACATCCTTATAATTTTTAATCCATGGATGGCCTGCATCATACACGGCTTAAATAAGAGAATAGAAATATAAGAACTAACAAGACCCTGCAACAACTTACAAGAAACTCACATAATGCTTGTGCTGCAGTCATTCTTTTCCTTGGATCTTTATTTAGTAGTCGCTTTACGAAATCCTTTGCTTCGTCCGACAGAGAAGGCCAAGGAGGTTCTTCGAAACTTGGATCGGCTTTCAATACAGCACGAAATATCCCTGATTCAGTCCGTGCCCAAAACGGACGGCTGCCACATAATAAAATATACGCGATTACACCAATACTCCAGATGTCGGCCTCAGTACTGTAAGCTCTATGTAGAACTTCAGGAGCCACATAGTATGCACTACCAACAATATCATTAAGCCTTTCATCTGTTAAGTACAACAAGAAGTCACGACATAATTTAAGACCAAGATATCAAGCTAACACGGGGTGAACATAAATTGAGTACAGTAATATAACATAACCAAGTTATTCTGGTAACCAAGTTCAACCAAGTTGGTCCAATAGCTTACTGGCACAATAAAATAACTTGTTACCCAACATTCCTCAATTGCGTAAATATATACCTGGTTTAACGAAATCCGACAACCCAAAGTCTATGGCCTTCAGCTCTGAGTTCTCATCTTTGGATGCGAACAAGAAGTTCTGATCCAAAAATTATCCATCTTTAGAATTCAACACGTGATAAAAGTTATAGAAATAGGAAACAGTGAAAGCTAAAATTTTGCATCGGGTTTTCGGTCAGAACAAAAAGTCTAAACTGTAGTTCACCTCGGGTTTAAGATCACGGTGCACAACACCCTGCATATGGCAAAATGCAACAACATTCAGAATTTGCGTGAGGACAGCTTTTGCATCTTCTTCGGTGTATTTCCCTCCTCTGCAAGAAGAAACAGATATCTTATAGGCTGTGACCATGAAACATTAATTCTTTAAAGCAATGCATGAATCCACGTTTTGCCAATCAACAGAAAATAATTAAACAAATACCTTGATAGTATTCTATCCAACAGCTCACCTCCTTCACACAATCTGAGATAAACAAGAATTAAAAAATTTGGATATAGGTTGCTACCAATGAGCCCAATTGTCAAAAAAGGTGGTTACAAACCACGAAAAATAAGAATGGTATTCGGAGCTTACTCCATTACTATATAGACATTATCGTGATCTTCATATGCATCATAGAACTGTACTAGATTCTTATGTCCCGTCAAAGCTCTCAATATTTTCACTTCCCTTCTCACATCCTCAATAGCAATTGCAGTTGTCATCTACAATTGAAACATACAAATCAAAATCTATTATTCTATAAAGAAAATAAAGATGATATATGTGATGTTCATGAAACAGGTGTGTATGCTTTATTTTTCACCAAGCATAAACACACCAAAGTCAAAGATGCTAAAGGTGTTTCGATCGATAAATTACTCCCTCCCGTTTCAAAATGCTGGTCCTTTTAGAAATTTTGACATATTAAGAACTGATTACATTATTAGCCATGATTACTGAGTTAATCACTAAACGATCATAACATCAATGTCATTTATAATCTAATTGCTATATAAGTCATTCTCTATCTCTCAACAGAGAGTAAGTCCTGATTTCTGAATTATTCTGCTATCTTCTAATACACTTTTCATACTAACTTAAGTGTTAGAGAAGAATGCATTTCAGAATCGTTCAGTGATATACCTTAAAGGTTTATCTACACGGAAATATATATATATACCGGAACTAGTTTTAATGATGATGCACTAATCATGATGCCCTTCATAATTTCAATAATAGCTGCATGCCCCAAGTGCATCAGATTTACTAACTAAGATGGCACGTTACTCACACCATCAATGGATCACTTTACAAAGTCTCAATGCCTTGCTGGTTGCTGCTGCCAAAAGAGAGAACACAACCCATCTTAGGGTAGAATCCGTACAAAACATCTAATCCTATCGCATAAAACTTGTTACGAATTACGCTCCAATTTCCATGGCTCAATTGTGGAAGTATCAAAGTTAATTTTGATGATCAATCAATGCATGGCAGTAAAATAATAATCATCTAGAAGACCTTGGAATCAAATATCAAGCCAAATTGGTAGTAAAATAATAAAGGTTGACTTGAGTCAAACAATTCCTGCTGATGCTTACAGCTTGAAAGTTACAAATGCAAGTTGAATATCAAAGGCAAATTAACAACTCAATGACAAGCTGTAACCGTTACTGCTATACATACATTATAAATAGGAAGCATTGCTTATGGTATTAATATGCTTAGTTTTGTATGTCTTTTAATGAGTGAAAATTAAGAGAGAAAATAGTAAAATTCTGTATGTGTAATTTCCTTTGTATCAGTGTTATTTTTGTAAGAGGAGCCTAGGGTCAGTAAGTTTTGTGATTTGAAGTCATCATTAGTATTTTTAATAGTGTGAGATTTCATTCATTGGTGTAGGACTACTCATTTTTCTTTTGCTGATTAAGTGCTGGCCAAATTTTAATAAGAAAAAGTATAGGGGGCCAGCAACTTTGTTAAATTCTGGCCAGCATGTAACCAGCAAAGAAAAGAAAGTCATTGGATGAAATCTCACCAATCTCACACCATTAAAACCATCATTGATGGCTATTTGATGGCTACAAATCACAAAAGTTACCGGTTCCCTAGCATTCCTCTTTTAATAAAAGTGCTAGACTCCTAAACTTTCTCTTTTTTTTTTATAATATATAAAAAAGTATTATAAATTTTTTTATATATTTTAAGAAATTATAATTTTACTATTTAGTCATAAAATTTTTATTATTATTCAAATTCTTATTCAGTTCTATTTATTTTTTGTTTACAAATTTTAGTTGTATTATCCTACCTTATTAATTTCGGTACCTAACATCAATTTATCTATCTATTTATTCTTACTGTATAAAAATTAATACCTTAGTTTTTCTATATTGTATTTAAGCCATATGGATATGTTATGTCAGTAATTTTGCTTTTTTGGCAAAACTCAGAAATCAACCAATTACTGTTTTGGATTATGCTACGTAACCAATAACTTTCTTGAACAACATGAACAACCACCAATAAAATAAAAACATACTACACCTCCAAATTACCCACCTAAATCTTAATATTAGAATAACCATCCGTACACATAGTGAAATGAACATCCGATATATCTATTGTTCACATTATTTAGTATTTTCATTGTCTACATATATTTTTCCTTATTTTTTAGTAAAATATTTCTAAAAAAATTCTTATTTATTATTATTCAATTAAAACATAAAATACTAATTAAATACAATAAATATATATTAAACATGTTAATACTCTTACTACATCATTATTTGGTCTATTTATACATAACTACATAAGACTCTACTATCTTTATTTCTTAATCTCTCATACCAATTAGCAAAAATTCCTTCAAGTAAGTTTAAATTTGCCACATGTTCTTACTAAATACATTCAAATATATTATGATTATAAATTAATTCATAATTTTATATTTACATTTTTAGTATTTTTCATCCTCATTCATTTTTCTAAACCCTAAGTAAGTTCAAATTTGACACATCTTATTAGGTATATTCAAATATATCATAATTATAAAACTAACTTATATTTTTAGTGTTTCTCATTCTCATTCATTTTTTTTTAATTACTTGCAACTCAAAGAACACCATATGAGAAGACAAAATATGACAACTAAAGCAAATGTAAACATCATAGTTTTGAAAACCGGACCAGACCGGCCGATCCAATCGAAAAGCGATGACAATGATCCGGTCTCATGCATAAAACCGCCAATTGAAGAACTGCCCAAAAATCGCTGAACTGACCGGAAACCAGCTGGTTAGATCAAATTGAAAACGGGCCGAAAACCAACCGATTCTTTCTAAACGACGCCGTTTTGCTTGATTCAAAAAAAAAAACCCCACGAGTCACGCTCCCTTCCTCCCAAACCCCCCTCCTTCGTGCGTTTCAGTGTGTCACTCAGCAAAGAAAGCGAAAAACCGTTCTTCAAAATTCAAAACTTCAAACCCAAAGCCAAAACCCTAGCTTCTTCAAAGGTTCCACCGCCGTCCTAGGTGGTTGTCGGTGCCTCCGCGGCTTCCCTCTTCGCCCTTTCCCAAACCCAAACCCTCTGTTCTATCTCTGTTCGGCGTCCATCCTCCGGCGGCTTCTCTGTTCAAGCCACTCGCCATCGTCTCGTGGCTCGCCGTCGTCTCATTTTTTATAAGAGGAGTGCTTGGGGATCAGCAAATTTTGTATTTTATAACCATCAATTAGCCATCAATAGTCTTTTTAATGGTTAAATGCTGGCCACAAAACACAAAAGTTGCTGGCCCTCTAGACTTTTTCTTTTTATAATTACCCAAACAACCCAAAGCGTAGAATAAATAACCGAGAAGCCGAAGATATCTACTCAGTTCAAATATTATAATAGTGAATCCCATTAACAACAACAAAAATGCTAGTTGTCCTTTAACTTTTAGTCTTTTGTCAATTTTTTTAAAGATTTATTATTATTTAATTAATTTAAATACCTACTTTTACGTACTAGTTATTCAAAAAATTAGAAAAATTACTTATTTTTTATTTATTTTTTTTCTAAAGACTAAATAAAAGACAATATTTAGAGGATACCTAATTGCACTGCATTAACAAAAGGGGTCAAATAATTAAATAAAGTCTTCACCAACTAACAACTTGAACCGAAAACACGGTTTGTAAGGACTACGCACCAACTCCCCTAAAAAGGTCTAAAGCAATTACCAATTAGATGAAAGTTCCTAGATTTATGCTCATAAAATCTAACAACAAATGATGGCCAGCCAATGAGCCAACTCAAACTCCACCCTTTTTTATCTAGAAATCAAACTCCACCAAAATAAAATAAAAAAATCTTAAAATATAAAAATCATTTAAGACATGCTTCATGTAATGCTTGAGGGGGTAAAAAGTATATTTTTAAAATGGGATTTTTTTTTTTTTGGAAAAAGAAAGAAGTAATACGGTGCAGCTTTTGACTATAATTATAAATTTACATTTACAATACATTACAAACCCAAAATAAGGCAATTCAAACTCCCACTTATTTTAAATATGTTTCAAATTTAGTGCATTTTTTCGGATTTATACTCCTCAAAAATACTTGTCACTATGATCAAATTGATTCAACATAAACCCATGCATCCATATACAAATGATATACAAATGTACCAATGAGAAATTCTTAATAGAAAATCTTTTTCTTCTTCCACTCTATTCGTCAACCTTTTGTTCTTTATCTATTTTCTCTCTCTTACTTTTTCAAATTCAACTGATAAATCATAAAAAAAATATTAAAAAGTTATTAAAATTTATTATTTTTAGTTATTGATGTTTAAAAATGTGTTAATGACTAAAAATAATAGTTAAGAACAATAAATTCTGACAATCTTCTAACATTTTTTAAATCATAAATGTGTCTCTAAAAATTTGGTCAAAACTAATAAACTCCCAAGTCATCCTTCAGCAACAGCTACAACAGAGCAGCTTTTGACCAATCCAATTCAATGGTTTCGGTGCAATTAAATTATCTTTCTATCATAAAACATTTTTTTTTTCAAAACTCACACAAAAATAGAGTTATGTAAATGTTGCCATCGAAGGCTGGGTATGTGAGAAAAGAAAAGCCTCTAATTTAAGTATTTAACACTCGCTTGGAGGAACGAAGAGCCTTAAACTGTCACTAAAATACCGAACCATATTATTTGGCGAACTTGTCAAAAGATCAGTTTAAATCTTTTACTTACACATCTCGTTTACTCAAATGTCTGTAAATTTAAGTCATCCCTTGGGTAGACGAGTTGTGATTTATTATGTAAATAAGTAAACAGAAAGTTTAAGAATTAATATTTGACCGTCAATATTATAGCCAATATTTAGCGCAAAAAAAAACATGTTTAATTCATGAAAATAAAAAAAAATCAAGAAATTCAATTTGAAAATACATTTGAAATTCAAACAGTGAATTTGATATTGAGTTTGTTTAGCAACGTAATGACCAAAATTTGCTGTGATGTTGTTAGTTCTATAGCATTACTAGTAAAATAACATATATGGATAAATAAAATATGTAAGAATGTATGGTAGTTTATTCGAAAATAAATAAATGAAGGAAAGAAGCTTACCTTAGCTTTGGGGATAACCTTGACAGCAACCTGGTGACCCTTGAGGTCTCCCTTCTTGAACTTAGCAGAACAAGTGTACCCAAAATGCCCTCGCCCAACTTCACTCCCAAGTTCGTACTTGTTCTTGAAATGCTTCGAGAACCCGAAGCTCTTGTCCAGGGCAACCGCCACGCCGTCATCGCCGCCGGCCTCACTTCCCTCCGGTATGCTCGCCTCGTTCGGCTTCACTGACCCCTGCCGCCGCGCCAGCACCGCCTTTATGTGCTTTGCTGGCGACGGCGGTGGGAAAGGCCGCTTGAAGAACCGCCGCGGCGTCGATTCCGACCCTGTCCGGGCCGGAGATCTCGCCGGAGACTTCTTGGAGAAGAGGTAGTGAGCCGGGCTAGGGCTGTAGAACGGGAAGAACGGGGACTTCTTGCCACCATTGACGGATGCTGATTCTGGTTCTTGTTTGGAATTGTTGTTGTGAGAAGGAGAGAGAGACTCGGAATGAGCCTTTGAAACGCAGAGACCCATGGAATCTCTGCCTAATCTGATTCTAGTTTCAAAGTCAAAGTCAAAGGAGTGGCATGGTCATGAAAACATGGAGAGTTCGGAGCCAGATTCGGAAGATCTGCAATGAAATTGTGGAGTTTCGAATTTGGAAATGGGTTTTGGGAGATTATGGCTTTGTGTTTGGGTTGATTTTGGTTTTGGTGATCAATGAGAGTGTTTAAGAAATGGTTTGAAGAAGAAGGGGGAGAGAGAGAGACAGACAGAGAGAGAAGGATCCGTGAAAAGTGATAAAAGGTAAACGACGAGAGTTTCGCTTTTTTTGTTGCACGCAACGGAAACAACTAAATTAAATTTGGTCGTATACTCTAACTACATATCAGTAGTAAATTTGATTAGTAGTTTGGTTATACTGCTTGACATCGTAAGTGTATAAGATTTGGAAAGAATAAAGTTCTATCCAAAATACTTAAGTAAGTTGTTATAATTATTTTTTAAATAATGCATT
This sequence comes from Arachis ipaensis, assembly GCF_059453495.1. Classification (NCBI taxonomy): domain Eukaryota; kingdom Viridiplantae; phylum Streptophyta; class Magnoliopsida; order Fabales; family Fabaceae; genus Arachis; species Arachis ipaensis. Next base: position 17,474,695 of record NC_142436.1, on the reverse strand, counting down.
TTTTTTTTCTTTTTACTAACATTTTGGTTTTTTTTTTTTTATCTACGTCACCATCATTATTATTACTTTCTCCTTTTTTTCTTTTTTTTATTTTTTTAATTTTTTTCTTATTCCTTCTTTATTGTCGTCATCGTCATTATTGTCATCGTCATTTTCTTTATCGTTATTGTCATTATTATTATCGTTATTTTTAAATTTTTATCAAATTAATGACGTTGTCTGATCTAAAATTAATTTAGATATGTTTTTGTTCATGATTCAGTCTTATTTGTGTGTTTGTTTTCGAACTGAATTTACGTGTCGCAATCATTAAGTAATTTCGGTGTAAACCTAAGAAATTTATGTGTATTTGTTAAAAAATTTCGGTCTATTTTTGTTTTGATAAGTTCTGCATAATTCAAAACTCAGCACAACGATGAGAGGTCCAACTCTTCCTTCTTCAAGATAAGGGAGAATATTATCTATAACCTGACCAAAAAGTACACAATTTATCTGATTATTCGTGCACATTAACTTGCTAATGAAATGTCGCAGAAGTGTTAATCATTCCATAACTACTTACGTTAGGCCATGATAAATTATTCCAGGTCTTGCAACTCTTTCTTCTTTTTCTTGTTCATCATCATCATCATCATCATCATCATCATCATCTTCTTCTTCTTGTTTTACCTTCTCAAATTTCTTCTTATTTTACTCTTTTAATAAGAATAAAAACAATGAACCTGCATTCATTCAACTAAAAAATATAAAAGAAAAAAAAAATACAGCATTAAAGAAGATATGTTTGTACTTTTGTAACAATTTTCGATGTAAAAACTAAAAAATTTATTTATATTTGTTAAGAAATTTTGGTGTATTTTTATTCTGATAATTTTTGCATAATTCAAAACCCTCCCTCTTCCTCCTCCTCATATTTTACTTCTTCTTTTTCTTCTTCTTTGTTTTCATCATCATCTTCTTCTTTTTTTATTCATCTTTTCTTTCTTGTTTTATCTTCTTAAGTTTCTTTTTGTTTTACTCTTTTAACAAGAATAAAAACAAAACAAAAAAATCAAACAAAGAAGAAGAAGAAATACATAATGCTCTAAAATCACTAAGAAGAGGATGAACCTACATTCATTCAACTAAAAGAAAGAAAGAAATAAGAGAAAAAAAAATACAGCATTAAAGAAGACATTTTTGTACTTTTATAACAAAGTTTTGATGTAAAAAACTAAGAAATTTATGTGTATTTGTTAATAAATTTTGGTATATTTTTATTTTGATAAGTTCTACATAATTATTCAAAACTCTTCATCTTTTGCTACTTCTTCTTTTTTTTCACCATCATCTTCTTTTTTTTATTCATCTTTTCCTTCTTGTTTTACCTTCTCAAGTTTTTTCTTGTTTTACTCTCTTAACAAGAATAAAAGAAATCAAACAAAGAAAAAGAAGAAATATATAATGCTGCAAAATTACTAGAAAAATGATGAACCTACATTCATTCAACTAAAAGAAAGAAAGAAAAAAAATACAGCATTAAAAAAGATATTTTTGTGCTTTTGTAGCAAAGTTTCGGTGTAAAAACTAAAAAATTTATGTATATTTGTTAAGAAATTTTAGTGTATTTTTATTCTGATAAGTTCTGCATAATTCAAAACTCTTCTTCTTTCTCCTCCTCATATTCTGCTGCTTCTTATTCATAACATTCTTCTTCTTATTTCATTTTCTCATAACACGCGAAAAAGAAGAAGGAATGCAACGAAGAAGAAGAAGGAATAATGCAAAAAAGAAGACGAAAGAATGCGAAGAAGTAGGATAAGGACTGCGAAGACGAAGAAGGATATATTTGCGTTAGTGTAGCGTGCGTGTGTACACGCTGCATGTAATAAAAGTAGTTTTTGTTAAATTTGGGACAATTTAATTAGATTTAATTGCCAAAAAAACTTAAATATGTAGCAGAACTGTTTTGTAAAAATTATCCTAAACCTCCCTTCGGAAATTTAATGACTGAAAGAGGCTTATCTTTATTAAAATTATTCAAAAATTAACTAATAAAATATTTAAAAAAATATTAATTTTTAATTAAAAAGATAAATATATTTTTAAATTATTTTTTATTTATATTAAAAAATATTAATTTTTTATTAAAAATAAATATATTCTTAGATTATATTTTTTATTTTTTTAAGACATTTTTTAATTGAATTTTTCTATTTTTCTTCTTTTTATCTTTTTAAGAGTAATCGTTTTTATCCCCAATGTTTGGGGTAAGCTTTATTTGTATCCTTAACGTTTAAATTGTCCTATTTGTATCTATAACGTTTATAAAAGTGATTCAATATTTTTCTGCCGTCAATTATACTAACAGATCATATTGTATTTTTCAAAATTATTCTTACTTGGATGCATTCATTCTCAATTAGGTCTCACTTGGATGTATTCTATTTTAATATTGTACCCACTATTTGTGTTTAGGTTCAATTATGTCTCTAGAAAAATAAATTATGTAAATGTTGCAAGGATTAGTTTTAACTTTTGATGAGCTATTTTTCGGAGTGGATCATCGGTTCTGTCCAGACATTTGTATTCTAACTTCAAGAAGAGATTTTCAAAACTCCAACTAAAGCTCATGATGTGTAATTGATGGCAGGATAACATTGAATCACTTTTACAAACATTAGGGATACAAATAGAATGATTTACATGTTAAGGACACAAATAAGACTTATCCCAAACGTTGAGAATAAAAATGATACTTTACTCTTTTTTTAATTATATTTTTATACATTAAATCAATTTCTAATTCTTATTTTATTTTACATTTAAATTTTATTATAAATAATTTTATCATTTTACTTTTATATCTTCACTTTACATTGTAGGGATTTATATGATAAATAGAATTTATATGATAAAATCATTAAAATAAACAAACACGGTTCAATAAAAAAAATAATTCATCATTATAGATTTTTTTTTTTTTACAAGACAACAATCAAAATTTAATCGTCATAGTTTTAGTTTTCAAACAAAACATCAATAATCCACAATTGATTTATTTTTCAATTCCAATTTCAATTTTTTTTTTACCAAAGATATGAGACTCAAACTCGCAACCTCCAATTTAAATTTACTTTATTTTTCAATTCCAATTTAAATTTACTTGAACAATAACTTTAATTTTTTTTAACCGTAGTAGTAGTATTCTAGCGGTTGACTCAATTTTTTTAATTTTTTTTATTATTAAAAAAGATAACAAAGATAAAATACAAGCTTATTTTTAGCGATAGTAATTTATTCCTAAATTTAGCAAGCTTGACAATAGGGAAAAAAGTTTGGTAACCAAACAATTTCAGCTATAATTAGCTAAAATTTTCTATAATATACTTCATTTACATCATTTAGTAACAGTTTTATTTTTTAGCCCACTCTCTTATCATTCCACTTATCATATTCTTATCAACTCTATTTATTAATGATATTAATTATAATATCATATTCCTTACTATTAGGCATTCTTGTAATCAATACTTAATATTCTCTTTTATAATTTAATTTTTATATTTAAAAATATAATAAAGATTAATAATAATAATTAATAACGATTATGATTTATCGTTGTAATTGATTCTTGCTCTACTCCTTCGCCTAATAGAGATACGATAATATCACATAAATTCAATAATTGTAATTGATTATTATCATAAACACTTTTTTGTTTATTATTATTATTATTATTATTATTATTATTATTATTATTATTATTATTATTATTATTATTATTATTATCATCGTTTTTTATTGTAATTAATTTTCTGTTTTTGTTAAGTCATTTATCATCATTCAATGGAGAGATACAAAATATGAAAGCTACCTAATATGATTTTGTTTCCGTTAATTCAATTATTTTCATTCAAAATTCATAACTCTAATACCGTTGCAAACACAATTAGAATAGGTTAAGGAATTTTACAAGAAATCATCTTTGTCATTACAAATAGTATGTCATTTGAATTCTACCTTAATATAGTACCTAGCTATGGTAGAAAGTGCTGAAGAATTTGAACATACAACAGATGGACTCACTCGACGAGGTTGTTGTCAGTCAATCAATTTTCGAGAATATGAAAAACTCCACTAGTGTTGATGAGGTATGGTAATAAACTGATTAATTTTTGTGTGTGTTTTTATGTGCATTTATAATTATATTGTACTAACTAAGTTCATACACATAACATTCATACATTTATATACATAACATCCATAATTACATACAACTAACATCTAAAAATTAAATTGATGTTTATTAGATATTACATCCATACACATATCATTTTTTAGTTATTGCTTAAGTAATTATAAAATTAACACAGATGTTTTTAAATTTTATCATAATTGAATTTAAAAAACGTCAAATTCTTAAATTAATTTATTCAATTAATAAATTTACTCATAACATCCCTAAATTCATACACATAACATCCATAATTTCATATTAATAACATCCATAATTTTGTACTCATAATTTTCATAATTTCATACATATGATGTCTATAATTAATAAATTTTTATAATCAATATTATCAAATTTTAAACTATACGTCTTATTGTATTCTTCAAATTATCTCATATGTACTAATAGGTCATGATTTTAATTATTTTAATATTTTTATTTAATATTCATATGTATGCTTATTTATTGATTTTAATATAACGAGTTCATAATTATTTTTAAAAATTTATTTTTTAATTTTTGTTTATATTTTATATTTTATTTTTTATTTTTTAATAGTCTATATGTAAAATAAAAATTATATAGTAGAAGTTATTAAAATTTTTTAATTTAACTTCTATAATTTTTGCAGAGAATTATTGCATTTTAATGGATAATAATGTGATTGAGAGATGTTAGGAATTCGATTTGGGAGAAACTGAAATTGATTTTGAAAAGAACATTAATGACTTCAAACATGCACTAAAATGGTAGGTGATAAGGAGAATAAGTGATAAGGAGGTGTATATCACTTGCTTATCAAGAGAATAAAAATTTTTACGTTATATTTCTATATTGTAATTATTCTTTCACTACAAAAAAAAAAGGTCTATGGTCACGGTAAAAAACCGTGACCATAGCTAGTGAAAAGGGTGACCATAGATCTATGGTCACGGTTTTGGACCTATGGTCACGGTTTTTTATCGTGGCCTATTCCGTCGTGGCCATAGGTCTATAGTCACGGTTTTTTTACCTATGGTCACGGTTTCTATGGCCACGGTTACAGTTTTAAAATTCTGACACTTTAGGCCACGGTTTTTAACCGTGACCATAGGGCAATCTCTGGTCACGCATAAAAACCGTGACCATAGCCATATCAATGGTCACGGTTTTGGCCGTGACCATAGCCTCTATGGTCACCCTTCCTTAAAACCGTGACCATAGCCTTATCTATGGTCACGGTTTTGGCCGTGACCATAGTTTCTATGGTCACCCCTCCTCAAAACCATGACCATAGCCTTATTTATGGTCACGGTTTTGGCTGTGACCATAGAGCCTATGGTCACTCCTCCTTAAAACCGTGACCATAGCCATATCTATGGTCACCCTTCCTTAAAACCGTGACCATAGCCTTATCTAAGGTCACGGTTTTGGCCGTGACCATAGCCTTTATGGTCACCCATCGTCAAAACCGTGACCATAGCCTCTATGGTCACCCCTCCTCAAAACCGTGACCATAGCCATATCTATGGTCACGGTTTTGGCTACCATAGCACTCCTCGACAATAGGAGGGGATGTAGGAATTTTGCATTACCAAGGTTCTGAGAACCGGATCGGTCATCGAACTACTCTAGTCACTGATTTATTAATTTATTGGTCTAATCGGTCTAATCGATGGTTCAACCGGAAAAACCGTTTTAGAATAGAATAATAAATAAATTAATAATAAACATCCTAAAATATAATTATAGTCTAATATAAATCTTAAAATATCTTCGAAATTTTAAAACACTACATAAAATATTATCAACCAAATTCATATGGTCTTATCAAAATACAAACTCAAAAGTTAAATAGTAAAAAAAGTAAAAAACATATCTAAAATAAGAGGATTATGATTAGGAGTAGGAGAACCTTGTGACTGACTATCGTTAGTACTAGGGGGATTAGAATTAGCAGTATTATTTGAAATAGGAAAATTAGGATTAGCAGTATCATTCGAAATAGGAGGATTGACAAGCAAGTTATTATTCACAGATGCATTGTTATCAACAATTTCTTCTTGATTAAATACTATTATTCATTACCAAAATTAATAAAACAGATACAAAATTAGAAAAAAAAGGCTTGAATAATTCACTTGGCAAATCGAGCAGTCCACTCTCCAGCAACAAGATCATGTTTTGCTTTGTTTTCCAAATACAAGTGAGCAATGCCAGGGACAACAGCGTTATCTGAAACAACCATCATCATAACTCTTAAGTAAATCCATTCCACATTATGGGGTTGAGAAGAGAGCGGAAGAATTTACAAGGGTCAGGATTTGTTAAAAGTGATCTTATTGCAGTTAGCACTTTGGTAATGGTTAGTGCCGGACTCCAACCATCCTTCAACATTTCGAGACTAACATGACCATCAGTGCCAACATTGCAGTGGTAAATGTGAGTTTTGAATACTACCTAAAACAGTTAAAAGAATCCAAGGCAGGACTTACATATTAAATTACTCAGAAGTTAGAACAAAATCAGTTTACACAGGATTAAGTATTCTAATTCTAGTAAACAAAACATCGTGAAGATGATCAATTAGGAGTACCTGGGGAGGGTTGAAGGGATAATCGGAAAGAAAGATGATGTCAAGGAAGAATATGCCACCTTGGTATGCAGTTCCTGTAGACAAGTGATAAACTTTCAAACCATCGAGCAATTAGAAAACAGTCACAGTAAACTTCAAACCATCAGAGTAACAGATCCAGAACCAAACTATTAGCAACTGGTAAAACAAATTTTAATACATACAGATTTTTACCGTACATACAGAACCATACAATCAGAAGTTCAGAACCATACATACAAATTTACAAATTTGTAAAATTTTCACCATTCAAATACAAGACAGAACCAAGAGAAGAATTGAAGATCCAACCTTCAAAACCAAACTTGAAACAGTTGAAACCAAACATTGAAAAATCAAGACCAAACATTTTGAACCAAGACCGAAGCAGACTTGAAGAAAAATAAAAAATGGAACAAAAATTGAAAAAGACCAAACATTCAGAACCAAGACCGAAGCAAACTTGAACCAAGATCGAAGTAGACTTGAAGAAAAATAAAAAATGGAACAAAAATTGAAGAAGAAGACCAAACATTTAGTGAGGATGAAGAAGAGAAGCCACTAACCTGGGTCCGTGCCGAGAAGCCAGCGAAGATGAAGAGCCGAAGAGGACCTGCCGAGTTACTGGGTTTTGGACACGGGGAAGAGGAAGAAGCGGCAGTGCTGAGGAGCTGGGATGGCGGCGGCGCTGAGGACTTGGGTTAGGCGGCGACGATGGAGGGTTAGGCGGAGGGCTATGCGGCTAGGGTTTCTTTCATTCAGAGTTCTCCAGAACATGGATGAATGAATGATTGGGGGAAGAGGGGGGGGGGTTGGGTCACGAGTGGATCACTGGATCCGTTTTTTTTATTATTATTACAAATTTCCAAACGGCGCCGTTATATCCGAACCGGCCGGTTCTCGGCCGATTTGTAACACCCTACCATACAGAGTTTTATGCTTAAGTCATAATTCAGAGATGGCAAGGTATTACGACCTCTAAAACAAAAATTTAGTACGTATAGTAGTATGAATAATTGATTATAACTAGGAGCCTTTGTAGAAAAAGGGGTAAACAAAAACCGTAACTCGAACGCGCAACACTCCGATCGATAACGTAACGAGCAAAGGATAAGCTAACGCAAGATCATATATATAAAGAGTGTCAAAAACAAGAATATCAAGACTCAAAACCCGGCTGCGAAGAGAACCGGTCCGAGCATAGCAATATATACATATGATAAAATAAGGAAATCCCAAAGGAAACCCAAAGGGACACAAATACAGAAAACCTATTCTCCAAAAATCCCCTCTAGAAGGAGTCATCACAGTTTGTATTATTTAATGGAGATAAAAGTATCTAAACAAGATATATAAACCAAACAGAGTCCCAAGAACAAAGGATCTTCGCTAATCCAGAAGTCCCCAACATGCCTCAACGAGAAGCCTCGCGTCCTGCATCTGAAAACCACAAAATCCGCATGGGTGAGAACCAGAGGTCCCCAGTACGGTAACAGCTTCCACATATATAATACATAATAATAGAGGAAAGCCGAAGGCAATCCTAGAACTTCCTCCAGAAAATATCAAAGCTTATAAACAAGCTAAACCGTAAGTGGCAACTAACTAAAGATCCTTCAGTCTAACTAATACTTCCCTTTCTACTTCCTTCAGACCTCCCAACAACCAGCAGGAGTATAATATAGCAAACACAGTTATATCAGACAAGAGATTTACAAATAGGAACAAATAAGGCATTTAGGCAATTAGCAAGTAATATGCAGTCAAATAGGCAATCTCAAACAATTCATGTAGTATGCTTATGATGCATGCCTGTCCCTAGTGGCTGATGATATCATCTGTCGGTTATAGAGCCAACCCGACAAGTCCTGGTAGCTAGCCATTGGACTGTCCCTCTGTCGTGCATCCCCAACTCGAGTTATACTCATCATAAACTTGATCATAATCATGATCCATATCCATCACCCTCACTGGTGAATATTTATCCATCACCATCACTGGTGAATATTTATGGGGGCGAGCTCATCCGGGCCTTTCACAGTGCCCGGCCACACTTACGACATAGGGTCAAAAGAGCTTCGAGTCTCAACCTGGAGCACATGGTGGCTAGCCATTGCTACTACCCAGGGAAACCCTCATCTCCAATGGTGGAAGTGCAAACCTTCACAATTCAATCAACATCATATATGCATTTATACTTGGCCATAAACATGGCTCCGCCGTAACACGGCAATAATCTAGCCATCCGGCTCACGGTTAAATCCATAACCAGCCAATTCATTAACAATTACGGCCCTTCGGCCCATGGCACAACAAGCACTTCCACCGCCATTCTCCGCATCTCACATAATCATCTTTGACCCTCAATGATCATTCATTTTTCCCCTTGCTTCACTCGTAAGTTACCACAGTCACTAGCCCTTTTTCTCATGCTAGGCATATCATAATGATTTAAGACATAAGTGGTGAGATCGGAGGCTTAGAAGTATGAAATTTGGCTTTTAAAACTCAAAAATCAACTTTGGGATGAAAACAGGTCCACGCGTACGCGCTCTCCACGCGCACGCGTGGATGGCGCTTTCTCGAAGAACGGCGCGTACGCACCAAGTGCGCCTATGCGCGAGGGGTCATTCTGCTAAAAATTTTCTAAGTTAAAAGCTGCAGAATTTACAGATTCAAACCCCAATCTTCCGACGGACATAACTTCCTCATTTTAAATTGTTTTTCACTCGTTCTTCGAACGGCATGGACATCCCGGATCCAATTTCATTTCTAAACAGATTTGGCACAAATCAGAGATCCGTAGTCCAAGTTATGTCCCGTCAAAGTATACCCAAAAACCATGTTTTCATACAAAACCACAAGGTGCCATTTTCAAAACAAGCCACTTTCAACTCTTTTCAAAATCAATCAAACATGCCAATTTCAATCCTTCTCTTTGAAATCATTCAAAATGTACCAAAATCAACAACAAGCCATCCTCAACTCACACATTGACACTTTACCAAGGTTTCCAAAACCACATCCAACCATTTTAACACTTCTCAATCAAATGGCTAAAGGACAAACACAATATCATGTCATACATCCTTCCTCATCCCAATTTCCAATAATACCATTTCCAATTAACCATCATTATACATAATCAACATCATACTCACCATCAACATGGTACCACCCATCAATTTAACCTCAATCATCCATCAAGCATATATCACAACATGCATTTCTCATATTTCACACAATCAAGGCATCAATATTCATAATCACATATATGAACACATCATATATTTCAACCATTCAACAACACCAACAATTCAATGCCTATCTTAGGGCCTCTAGCCTAAGTATTTCCTACCACATTACATATTAGATACGGGAAACTAAAACCATACCTTAGCCGATTCCCCAAGCTCAACCGGAGCACTTCCAAACCACTTGTCCACAAGCTCTCAAGGTATCAACACCTCCAAGAACAGATTTTATCACACAAAACCCTCTTCCAAGCTTTCCAAAATCACCAATCAAGCTCCAATATTCACATATACACAACCTAAGCCACAATCATCATACCCATACACAACATCTCAAAACCCAAACATCATAGAACAACAAAATCACACTAGGGTTGAGAATCTTACCACACCCAAGGTCCAAGGAGACAACATTAACCTTCTCCTTCAAGAGAGTTGGGTCCTATAACATCAAAGAACCCAAAATCTCAACATTTTACCCATGAAACTCGAAAATAAGGGCTGGAATTTCGAACAGAAACACGTGGCTTACCTCAAGATTAGTTGTATGGGTTTTGTAGAGCTCTCCGCGGTGAACGCGTGGCCGCAAACGGAGCGGCAATCGGAGCTCTAGATCAAAAGTTATGGTGGTTTGAAGATCAAGTGAGAGAAAGAACTTGAGAGAGTGTTCTTCCTCCCCTCTCTTCAATTTCAGCGTGTTTGAGTGTGTTGTGAGGAGAGAGAGTGCTGAAAACTAGGGTTTTGGTTTAGTTATGTTGGGCCAAGGGCCCACTTTGGGTCCGGTTGGCCCGGTTTGGCCCGTTCGGTCCAATCTTGGTCCGAATTCTATAAAATTGGTACCGAAATTCTCGTCTCAATTTCCTCTATCATATTAAGCCATAAAAATATCATTTTTGGCTTTCTAGAATAAATTCTCATATATGGGTTAATTAGCCGTTAATTAACCGGGTCTTACATTCTACCCACCTAATTGGGAATTTTGCCCACAAAATTCAAATTCAAATTCAATTACCTGAGAATAAGTGCGGATAATCCGTTCGCATCTCCGACTCAAGTTCCCAAGTGTGTTCCTCAACACCGCCTCGACTCCAAGCCACTTTGACTAATGAAACCTCTTTTCCACGCAACCGTTTGATACTAGTATCATCAATTCTGACTGGAGCCACTGGAAGCGTCAAATCTTCTCTTAACTGAACCGATTCGGGTTCTAACACATGGCTAGCATCAGGAGTGTACTTTCGAAGCTGCGACACGTGAAATACGTCGTGCAGGTTTGAAAGATGGGGTGGTAAAGCCACCCGATACGCCACTGGCCCAATCCTCTCCAAGGTCTGAAATGGACCAATGTATCGAGGATTCAACTTCTTTTCTTTAATCGCTCTACCTACTCCTGTGGTCGGAGTAACTTTCAGGAAAACATGATCTCCTTCCTCAAATTCCAAGGGCTTCCGCCTCTGATCGGCGTAACTCTTTTGGCGACTTTGCGCCGTAAGCATCCTGTCTCGGATTTTCTTGACTTGTTCAGTGGTTTCAGCTATCATTTCTGGCCCCAACAAGCCTTTCTCTCCAGCTTCATACCAACATAGTGGAGATTGACATTTCCTCCCATACAATGCCTCATACGGAGCCATTCCGATGCTCGCATGGTAACTATTATTGTATGCAAACTCCACTAACGGCATATACCGATCCCAACTCGTCGGTTGGTCCAAAACACAAGCTCTCAACATATCCTCTAGTGTTTGGATCGTCCTCTCAGATTGACCATCTGTTTGAGGATGGTAAGCTGTACTCAAGCTTAATCGGGTTCCAAAAGCTTTCTGAAATGCACCCCAGAACCTCGAAGTGAAACGAGGATCTCTATCAGAGATTATAGTAGCAGGTACACCATGGAGTCTCACAATCTCCTTTATGTATAACCGAGCTAGCTCCTCAAGGGTGTAAGTCATCCGAACGGGTAAAAAGTGAGCTGACTTCGTCAGTCGGTCCACGATCACCCAGATAGCATCAAAACCAGTCCTAGTCCTTGGCAATCCCGACACAAAGTCCATTGCAATACTTTCCCACTTCCATTGCAGAACCTCTAAGGGTTGCAACATCCCGGAAGGTCTTTGATGTTCAATCTTTACCTTTTGACAAGTTAAGCACTTTGAAACATATTCCGCCACATCATTCTTCATACCCGGCCACCAAAACATCGCCTTTAAATCATGGTACATCTTAGTACTCCCCAGGTGAATGGAGAATCCACTTTTGTGTGCCTCCCTTAAGATATCTTGTCTCAAAGTACCAACATCCGGCACAATGATCCTACCCTTGAATCTCCATAACCCATCTTTTTCTTCCGACACTCTCCACTGTTTTCCTTGCTCGATAGCCGGTAACACCTTCCATAATGCTTCATCATTTTCATGAGCCTTTAGGAGTTCGGACTTAAAGTCACTTGAGATTTCTAATCGGCTCAAACACAAGTTTCCAGATACTTCTCGAGCACCAATTTTTAGACTCTCGAATCCCTTGAGCAACTTCTCCTCTTGAAGCATCATCCAAGACGCATATAACGACTTCCGACTTAACGCATCCGCCACTATATTCGCTTTTCCCGGATGGTAATTCAACTCAAAGTCGTAGTCCTTCAATAATTCCATCCACCTCCTTTGCCTCATATTAAGCTCTTTCTGATCAAAGAGGTATTTCAAACTCTTGTGATCGGAAAAGACTTGGAACTTAACCCCATAGAGATAATGCCTCCACACCTTCAAGGCAAATACGACCACAGCGAGTTCCAGATCGTGCGTAGGGTAACTAACTTCATGAGGTCTCAACTGTCGTGAGGCATACGCCACCACATTATGATGCTGCATCAGCACGCACCCTAGACCCTTCAACGATGCATCACAGTACACCTCAAAAGACTCGTTCGGCTCAGGTAACACTAACACAGGTGCAGTGGTCAACTTTTTCTTCAATGCCTGAAAGCTCTCCTCACACTCAGGAGTCCAAACAAACAGAGTGTCTTTGCGAGTTAACTTTGTCAACGGCAAAGCTAATTGCGAAAAGCCTTTGATGAACCTTCGGTAATAGCCAGCTAAACCCAGAAAACTCCTTATCTCAGTTACTGTGGTTGGTTGCTTCCAATCCATCACAGCTTCTACCTTGGTTGGATCTATGGCTATTCCCTTCTTACTCACCACGTGACCCAAAAACTTCACCTTATCCTTCCAAAATTCACACTTAGACAGTTTCGCATAGAGTTTCTTCTCCTTTAGAATCTGCAACACGGTCCTCAGGTGTTCCGCATGCTCTTCTTCAGTCTTGGAGTAAATCAGTATGTCGTCAATGAAGACAACAACAAATTTATCCAGAAACGGACGGAACACTCTATTCATGTAATCCATAAACACTGCAGGAGCGTTCGTCAACCCAAAAGACATTACAGTATACTCGTAATGACCATAACGAGTCCTGAAAGCAGTCTTAGGGATATCCTCACCCCTCACCCTTATCTGGTGATAACCGGATCGCAAATCGATCTTGGAGAAAACCCCAGCTCCTTGTAATTGATCCATGAGATCATCAATCCTCGGCAATGGGTATTTATTCTTTATGGTGACCTTGTTCAGCTGCCTGTAATCCACACAGAGCCGCATACTTCCATCTTTCTTCTTTACCAGTAATACTGGAGCACCCCACGGGGAAACACTTGGTCGGATAAAGTTCTTACCCAACAATTCCTCTAACTGAGACTTTAGCTCGGCCATCTCTAACGGTGACATCCTATAAGGAGCACTTGAGATTGGTCCCGCCCCAGGCACCAACTCAATAGCAAACTCGACCTCTCGGTTAGGTGGAAATTCCTCAATATCATCGGGAAACACTTCCGGAAACTCACACACTACCGGAATCTGATCCAACTTTTGATCATCACCCGAAACACCCGCGGTTAACAACAGGATACCCTGACATTCGGTTCCAGAACAGTTCACCATCATTGAATTCAAGTAATAATTATTCACCACGACCGGCCCTTCTGTATCTTCCGGCATAAAGTACACCGACTTTGTAGAACAATCAAGCAGGACATGGTTCTCAGATAACCAGTCCAATCCCAAGATAAGATCAAGACCGATCATCGGTAAGCAGATTAAATTATGGACAAAATCACGCTGCTTGAACCTGAACGAAACTTTCGGGCATCCTAGCCTAGTTACCATGGCTTCATGGGTAGCATTATGTACCTTTAGGTCATAACCTAAGGTTGCGATCTTCAATCCTAACTCATGGGCTTTCTCAAATGCAATAAATGAATGCGATGCTCCCGAATCAAATAAAGCATTTAAAGTTTGACCAGCCATTTCACAGTTACCTCGAATGAGTGTCTCGGATCCCTCTGCACCCACAGCTGAGGTGGTGAACACCCGACCAGTCTGTTGTGCTTTCCCAGTACCTTGCTTTTGCTTCTCTGGACAACTTGCGGCTTTATGCCCCGCCTTTCCACAATTGTAGCACAAACCCCATCCGGCCTTGCATGGTACTCCCGGATGGTGACTCCCACACCTAGTACAAGCTTGATCATTCTGAGGCTGCTTCCTAAACCTTTTTCCTTGGGAGTAGTTGTTGTTGGGCCTCCTAAAAGAACCTCCCCTCTTGAAAGACAGACCTCTAGGTGCAAAGCTCTTCCCTCGGTTCTGTGGAAATGATCCTTTGTGACTTCCTTTCTCAGCGGCTGTCCTCTTCACACACTCTTCAGCAACCCTACACTTGTTCACCAATTCGGAGAAAGTCCTAATCTCCATTGGCCCCACCGAACCGAAAATATCACTCCGGAGTCCTCCCTCGTACTTAACACACTTCCATTCCTCATATTCCACTAGAGTCCCTTGACACATACGAGAGAATCTGAACAGCTCCTCAAACTTGTCAGTATACTCAGATACGGACATAGTACCCTGCTTCAGCTGCAACAATTCAAGCTCCTTGGCCGTCCTAGCAGAAGTCGGAAAGTACTTCTTATAGAACTCCTCTTGGAAGACATCCCAGGTGATATAATCATCACCTTGCTGCAGAAGACAACGGATACCTTGCCACCAATGCGACGCTTCACCTGTGAGCATATAGGTAGCGAACTCGACACGCTGTCCTTCAGGTACCACTTGTGCTTGCAGTGCTCGCTCTATAGCCTGAAACCATGTATCGGCCTCAGTCGGGCTAGTAGTTCCCTTGAACTTAGGTGGATTAACCTTCAAAAAGTTCGCCAGTGTCATCGGGCCCTGAACTCCACCTCCGTCATTACCATGGTTGTTCATCTGTTGACCAAGAGCCTCAGCAGTGGCTTGCATAGCAGCAGCCATATTCTCCAACGCAGTCATAAAGTTCAACGGGTCATTAGGGTTAGTCTCCGGCGCACGAGCATTAGTACGACCTCTCCCACGGCCTCTACCGCGTCCACGAGACGCCATCTGGTTCCTCTACACACCAAACAATCGATATTAAGTTGATCAGTCTCAATATCGGAAGTCTAGTGTTTCAAAGTCCCAAATGTATGCTCATGAACGTTTATGCCAATTATATCAAGTAGATATACTAACAGCACATAACACATACACACAGAGAATGCACAGAAGCATAGTCAGTCCATCCCTCAGGCTCTATAGGAACGAACTGCTCTGATACCATAATGTAACACCCTACCATACAGAGTTTTATGCTTAAGTCATAATTCAGAGATGGCAAGGTATTACGACCTCTAAAACAAAAATTTGGTACGTATAGTAGTATGAATAATTGATTATAACTAGGAGCCTTTGTAGAAAAAGGGGTAAACAAAAACCGTAACTCGAACGCGCAACACTCCGATCGATAACGTAACGAGCAAAGGATAAGCTAACGCAAGATCATATATATAAAGAGTGTCAAAAACAAGAATATCAAGACTCAAAACCCGGCTGCGAAGAGAACCGGTCCGAGCATAGCAATATATACATATGATAAAATAAGGAAATCCCAAAGGAAACCCAAAGGGACACAAATACAGAAAACCTATTCTCCAAAAATCCCCTCTAGAAGGAGTCATCACAGTTTGTATTATTTAATGGAGATAAAAGTATCTAAACAAGATATATAAACCAAACAGAGTCCCAAGAACAAAGGATCTTCGCTAATCCAGAAGTCCCCAACATGCCTCAACGAGAAGCCTCGCGTCCTGCATCTGAAAACCACAAAATCCGCATGGGTGAGAACCAGAGGTCCCCAGTACGGTAACAGCTTCCACATATATAATACATAATAATAGAGGAAAGCCGAAGGCAATCCTAGAACTTCCTCCAGAAAATATCAAAGCTTATAAACAAGCTAAACCGTAAGTGGCAACTAACTAAAGATCCTTCAGTCTAACTAATACTTCCCTTTCTACTTCCTTCAGACCTCCCAACAACCAGCAGGAGTATAATATAGCAAACACAGTTATATCAGACAAGAGATTTACAAATAGGAACAAATAAGGCATTTAGGCAATTAGCAAGTAATATGCAGTCAAATAGGCAATCTCAAACAATTCATGTAGTATGCTTATGATGCATGCCTGTCCCTAGTGGCTGATGATATCATCTGTCGGTTATAGAGCCAACCCGACAAGTCCTGGTAGCTAGCCATTGGACTGTCCCTCTGTCGTGCATCCCCAACTCGAGTTATACTCATCATAAACTTGATCATAATCATGATCCATATCCATCACCCTCACTGGTGAATATTTATCCATCACCATCACTGGTGAATATTTATGGGGGCGAGCTCATCCGGGCCTTTCACAGTGCCCGGCCACACTTACGACATAGGGTCAAAAGAGCTTCGAGTCTCAACCTGGAGCACATGGTGGCTAGCCATTGCTACTACCCAGGGAAACCCTCATCTCCAATGGTGGAAGTGCAAACCTTCACAATTCAATCAACATCATATATGCATTTATACTTGGCCATAAACATGGCTCCGCCGTAACACGGCAATAATCTAGCCATCCGGCTCACGGTTAAATCCATAACCAGCCAATTCATTAACAATTACGGCCCTTCGGCCCATGGCACAACAAGCACTTCCACCGCCATTCTCCGCATCTCACATAATCATCTTTGACCCTCAATGATCATTCATTTTTCCCCTTGCTTCACTCGCAAGTTACCACAGTCACTAGCCCTTTTTCTCATGCTAGGCATATCATAATGATTTAAGACATAAGTGGTGAGATCGGAGGCTTAGAAGTATGAAATTTGGCTTTTAAAACTCAAAAATCAACTTTGGGATGAAAACAGGTCCACGCGTACGCGCTCTCCACGCGCACGCGTGGATGGCGCTTTCTCGAAGAACGGCGCGTACGCACCAAGTGCGCCTATGCGCGAGGGGTCATTCTGCTAAAAATTTTCTAAGTTAAAAGCTGCAGAATTTACAGATTCAAACCCCAATCTTCCGACGGACATAACTTCCTCATTTTAAATTGTTTTTCACTCGTTCTTCGAACGGCATGGACATCCCGGATCCAATTTCATTTCTAAACAGATTTGGCACAAATCAGAGATCCGTAGTCCAAGTTATGTCCCGTCAAAGTATACCCAAAAACCATGTTTTCATACAAAACCACAAGGTGCCATTTTCAAAACAAGCCACTTTCAACTCTTTTCAAAATCAATCAAACATGCCAATTTCAATCCTTCTCTTTGAAATCATTCAAAATGTACCAAAATCAACAACAAGCCATCCTCAACTCACACATTGACACTTTACCAAGGTTTCCAAAACCACATCCAACCATTTTAACACTTCTCAATCAAATGGCTAAAGGACAAACACAATATCATGTCATACATCCTTCCTCATCCCAATTTCCAATAATACCATTTCCAATTAACCATCATTATACATAATCAACATCATACTCACCATCAACATGGTACCACCCATCAATTTAACCTCAATCATCCATCAAGCATATATCACAACATGCATTTCTCATATTTCACACAATCAAGGCATCAATATTCATAATCACATATATGAACACATCATATATTTCAACCATTCAACAACACCAACAATTCAATGCCTATCTTAGGGCCTCTAGCCTAAGTATTTCCTACCACATTACATATTAGATACGGGAAACTAAAACCATACCTTAGCCGATTCCCCAAGCTCAACCGGAGCACTTCCAAACCACTTGTCCACAAGCTCTCAAGGTATCAACACCTCCAAGAACAGATTTTATCACACAAAACCCTCTTCCAAGCTTTCCAAAATCACCAATCAAGCTCCAATATTCACATATACACAACCTAAGCCACAATCATCATACCCATACACAACATCTCAAAACCCAAACATCATAGAACAACAAAATCACACTAGGGTTGAGAATCTTACCACACCCAAGGTCCAAGGAGACAACATTAACCTTCTCCTTCAAGAGAGTTGGGTCCTATAACATCAAAGAACCCAAAATCTCAACATTTTACCCATGAAACTCGAAAATAAGGGCTGGAATTTCGAACAGAAACACGTGGCTTACCTCAAGATTAGTTGTATGGGTTTTGTAGAGCTCTCCGCGGTGAACGCGTGGCCGCAAACGGAGCGGCAATCGGAGCTCTAGATCAAAAGTTATGGTGGTTTGAAGATCAAGTGAGAGAAAGAACTTGAGAGAGTGTTCTTCCTCCCCTCTCTTCAATTTCAGCGTGTTTGAGTGTGTTGTGAGGAGAGAGAGTGCTGAAAACTAGGGTTTTGGTTTAGTTATGTTGGGCCAAGGGCCCACTTTGGGTCCGGTTGGCCCGGTTTGGCCCGTTCGGTCCAATCTTGGTCCGAATTCTATAAAATTGGTACCGAAATTCTCGTCTCAATTTCCTCTATCATATTAAGCCATAAAAATATCATTTTTGGCTTTCTAGAATAAATTCTCATATATGGGTTAATTAGCCGTTAATTAACCGGGTCTTACACGATTCTTCGGTTTTTCAACGGTTTTTCTTCCAGCAGTTTTAGAGAGAGGACCGGATTGCTTGCATTGCCGGTTCCCAATTGAACCGGTTCGACCGACCGGTTCGGTCCGGTTTTCAGAACCTTGTGCATTACACATAAGCAACCTTGTCCCAAAAAAAAACTAGATAGAGATGGATTATTGGTTGGATAAACTTAAATATAAGATTTTTTTCCAACAAAAAGAGGTAAAAACAATTTTAGCTTGAAAGTTGAATTCACTTGTTCAATGTCTTTTACTCTTTCATGAACTTTGGCCATCTTATTTTGCAGTTCGCAGCACTTGATTTGCCAATGATAAAAATGATTTTGCTATGTCTTGTATTTCTGTAATTCTAACATTGATACCTTATCAAATCATAAAAGTAAGATGTGAAAAAAAACATGCTTCTCTTTTTATATTACGCAATTCTTTTATCATATTAAACCAAAAAATTTTACCAATAATTTGTTAAAGTTAGCATTTTTATGTATTATATATAATATTTAAAAATATATATTTTTTTTATAAATATTTTGATAAAAAAATATATTTCATAATATTTTTTAACGGAAGTAATAAGTTGATAAGTTTTTAATAGAACAATCTAATTATTTGTCAAATAATATATATATAATTTAATTATTTTATATTTTTATGTTGTAACTTAAAATATTATTTTAATAGAAATTTTTAATATTATAAAAATTTTATTTATATTAATTGATCTTAATGAATAAAAAATAATTTATAATTTTTGTGTATTTATAGATTTTATATATATTTATTTAAAAATAAAAGATTATATTTGTTATTTAAAATATTATATATTAAAATTTATTTATTTATGTACTAGTATATTCTGCATTTATAGTAGTCTATTAATAATCTTCTATTATAATAGTTTTTTTTATTTAATAAAATACAATGGTTTATGAAAATGTGACACATCCAATGAATACAAAATTTAGACACACCCAAAACTTAAATGCTACAATTAATCAAACCTCTTTTAACTTAAAATTAAAATTTCTTGTTTAAAATTTAAATATCAAAATTCAATATCTTCATAAAAAAAAACATACCTTGAAGAGGAATCCTTTTTACAATATAGATATAAACAAAGAAAAGCAAAAAACAAGTGAAAAAAAAAGTCAATAAAAGATTTGGATAAAGAATACTCCGACAGAGTGGGAGCTTTAGTTAAAGATAACTTGATAGTGAATCAGGATGGTACATCATGAAAAGGGTAAGTTATTAAAACACAGAATGATAGAAACACGGAAGAAGTTATTGAAAAAACTCAATTGGGCCTCCATTATGGCAGTATCAAGGAACATGAACTCAACTATACGATTAATAGTAAAGAGACCAGTATTGATATAGAATCTATGTATCTACCAGGTTTTAAAGATGCTATTAGAACACATGCATCTCAACTTAGTATTCGAAAGAAAAGACTAACATAAGTGAGGATGAGAAATATGAAAAAGTGTGATGTGAAAGAGAAAAAGAGATGCCTTCTTGCAAGACCAAAACATAGAAAAGAAAGACTAGACAATAAGAAAAACGAACAACTAAAAAAAAGGGTCATATCAAAAGTGCAGAAACAAAACATAAGAATGACGCAAAAAGGAAAAGAAGAGCGAAACGAAAAATCAAAGAAGAAGCTATGAAGAAAGGAGGTGAGGCAGATTTAAGGGATGGGTTCTTAGTGGAAGTGAAGATGACGACGAGTCTGAAAATAAAGCTACCAAAACTTGGAGAATATGATCACAACTCAATTTGATGTGATGATGAGGCCATGATGAATCGCATTAGGGAAAATTCGAATGGGAATAAGAAATGGAGGACACAACCTAGATCACTAGTAGACGTACAAGGAAAAAACGACGCAGAGTTGAAACCAAGATCTCAATTTAAGAGGTGAATGAGAGGAGTTCAACAGATGAGAAGGTTGCCTTTAACATCCTTTAGTGTTATTGCTATGGATCATTCTTGTTATTTTAATGTTTTATAGACTTTCTGTTGTTTCGAATAGCGAGTTCATATAGACGTTCGAATTTGTCTTGTTTGGTTAAAGTCTTTTTGTTTCTGCTTTTGTTTGTTCTTTTTTGGTTTTGTATTGTAGGCTCGACTATTTTATATAGTCGAGTTTTTGAACTCTTTCCTATTTTATGGTCGAGAGCTTTAACTAGCGATTAAAAAAATATTTAAGAAAAATTTTATTTAAATAAAGTGTATTTTGTGTACTAATCCAATAGACTAAAGTGTGGTTGTGAGTCTGAAGAGAATTGAAACATGTAATTTTCAAGAAGAAAGATGAACAGAAAATAGGGGCATGATGAAAATGTATACGAGCTAGATAGTGAAAGCCAAGAAAGAACATAGGACAACTTAGTAAAGAAGAAAATATAGTAAAGCAAAATTGAGATTATAAAAAATATGTATTACATCTCATCCTTTTGAAAGCAATGACTTCCTATTTATACTATGACCCATATTAACAGAGTCTTGTTTTTCTTGACCTGCACTAGCACTATTACTCAAATTTGCCTTAGTGTCCACTACATCTTTTACACCTCCCTCCCTCAAATTTATGATTGGTCTTGGGACCACTCTAAGTTTGTTCTTGACCTGGGATATGGACCACATGTAGTTCATTGCTTTTGATATTGTCTCGAACAAACTGTATATCAAGTTGGAAGTGCTTTGTTTTGTCATTTAACACTGGATTGGAAGCAAGCATTACGGTGCTTAAGTTGTCACAGAAAATGGTTGGAGATGTCTAAAGTTGAACTTTCAATTCGAACAACAAGTTCCTAATCCAAACTGTCTCTGCTACGTACACACGCTGCAAGACTTCGAAATTCAGCCTCTGTTGAGCTCTTACTGACAGTGATTTGCTTCCTACAACACCAAGACACAAGATTAGATCCTAAAAAAAAATACAAAACCCAGTGACTGACCTGTGGTCTTCAAGGTCTGATGCCCAATCAGCATCAGCGAATCCATACAATCTGAAATCTGTATTCTTATGAAAGAGTAACCCTTGTTGCTTAGTGCCTTGAACATACCGAAGAACTCTCTTCAGAGCTTTCCAATGTGCAAGCAAGGGTTTATGCATAAATTAGCTAAGCTTGCTCACAACGAAGGAAACATCCGATCTGGTTATTCTGAGATAATGAAGACTTTCAACAACAGATCTGTATAGTCTTTTTTTTTTTTTTGGTGACAGATCTGTATAGTCTTAGATCCACAAATTCTTCTGAACTTGTAGTCAACAGCTGAAGAGATGATATCATGGGAGTTAACATTGCACTTGCCTCTTCCATGTTTAATTTTGAGAGTAAATCATTCACATATTTTATTTGAGATAAATGAATATGTCCTGCAGTAGTTCTTCTAACTTCAACACCTAAAAAATAACTCAGTTCACCTAGATCCTTTAATAAGAAAACTGTATTTAAAGTTTTAATCATCAAGTCAACTTGAGTTGAATCACTTCCTGTAATAATGATGTCATCTACATAGCATAGAAGATATATGACATGATTAGAAGTGTATTTCAAAAACAAAGAGGTATCTGATTTTTCAGTGGTAAAGCCAAATGTTTCTAGAGTTTTGTTCAACTTTAGGAACCATTTTCGTGGTGTTTGCTTCAGACCATATAGGGATCAATTTAGTTTGCACATTAAGATTTTAGAATTGACTTCAAAACTCTTGGACTACTGCATATAAATAATTTGAGATAAATCTCCATTAAAAAATGCGTTATTAAAATAAAATTGTGGAATAACTCAACCTTTGGATAAGGCTAAGCTTAGCACAATTCTCACAGTAGTAGGCCTAATCACTAGACTAAAAACTTGGTCAAAATTAAAACCTTCATGTTGACAAAAATCTTGTGCAACTAATCGTGCTTTGTATTTTTGCACAGATCCATCAGAGTTCTTTTTAGTAGTGAAAATCCATTTAAAGCCTATTATTTTAGCATGAGTTGGTGCAACACTAGGTTCCAAGTATCAATTCTCATAAGAGCATTATATTTTTCTTTCATAGCCTTATACCAGTGTGGTATAGTGAGAGTAGTAGCTACAGTTTTTGGTGGTCTTTTTTCAAATTTCTCATCACTATGTTTAGTTAGAAAAATTTTGGGTTTAGACTTGCCTGTCTTGGATCCGGTGTTCATAGGGTGGACATTAGTGTTTGGTGGAATGGGTGGATTTTATGATGCACTATGACTGTGTTGTGAACTATCACAGGGTGACTAACTTTCTATAGCAGAACCAGCAATAGGGGTTTCATGGTGCAGAATTGAAGGAGAAACTTGATCAGGCTGAGAAATTTTTATGTCAGAGCTAGTGTTAGTACTATTACTCGACTTATGAAAAGTTGAATTATGGGAGGGCTGATCATGAGAGAGTGTTTGTGTAGGTAAATAAGTATATGTTTCTATAGTAGGAATAGTCTGAAAAGAACTCTAATTAATGAAATTGATTTCAGTTCTAGTCTTTGTACACCGTAAGTCATTAGCTGAATTTACAAATAATTCTTTATATGGAAATAAGATTCATCAAAGACAATATGTCTAATAAACACCTTACTAGTGGGTGACAGGCACCTATAACCTTTGTGATTGGCTGCATATCCCAGAAAAAAGCACTTGTGAGATCTATAATCAAACTTATGTCTGTTTAGGGTCTCAGCAGGGAATAACATGTGCTACCAAAAATTCTCAAATATTGATAATAAAAAATTTGATTAAATAACAATTCATATGGTGTCTTACTTGAAAAACAGGAGTAGGTAATCTATTAATTAGATATGTAGCAGTAATTACTGCATCATCCCAAAAGGTAAGGGGAAGGAAAGCTGTAGAAAGCATTGCCAAAGCTGTTTCTATAATATGGCGATGTTTTTTCTCAGCCCTGCCATTTTGTTCATGTGTGTGAGGACATGATTATCTATGATGCATGCTATGTTTAAGTATAAATTCTTTAAAACTATTGGAGCTATACTTTCCTCCATGATCAGATTGTAACTCCTTCAATTTATGTCCTGTTAAGTTTTCAATGAGAGTCTTATATTATAGAAATGCAGTATATACCTGAGATTTAGATTGTAATAGATATAGATAAGTGTACCTACTATATACATTAACAAATATAACATAGTACCTAAAATCAAGATGAGATATAATAGGGGCGGGGCCCCAAACATCAGAATATACTAATTGAAGGGCTAGTGTAAGTAGTAGTAGAATCAGAAAAAGGCATCTTGTGTAATTTTGCATAAACACAATTTTCACACAACGAATTATCAGAATTTGAATTAAAGGAGTCAATTGTATTCTGAGTAATAATACTGTATTTATTCAAGACTGTGTGTACAGTTTGTTTGGCAGCATGTCCCAGGCTCTTCTGCCACAATTCAAAAGAAGAACATGTAATAGCCAGAACTCTAGGTACAAAATTTAAAAAAGAAAAATGAGAAACAACAACATTAACAAATTTGTAGATTCCTCCTTTACAAAATTCTTGCATGAGAACCTTTTTGGAAAGCTGACATTTAACAAAGCAAACAAAGGCATGAAATTCAAAAAAAATATTGTCATCTTGAGCAAATTTAGAAACACTGATTAAATTCTTTGTGATCTGTGGTGTGTGAATTAACTTTTGTAATTAAAACCATCTATTTGAGTCTTGTGCATAAAAAATTGAATTTCCATAATATTTAATAGACAAACCTGATCCAACACCTACAAGAACTTGATCTGGGCTAGAATATTCGGTGCTAATAAGTAGGTTGGAGTAATTTGGGGTGATATGATGAGATACACCTGTGTCTGGGTACCAAGAAGTATCTGCTATTGATAAGAGAACATCCATGTATGTCTCAGGATGATGAAAGGATGCTGTAGGTAGTGGTGACATGGTGGATAGCACTGGTGGTTGTGATGATGGTATAAAAGATGAAAGAAAATGAGATTGAAGTCTGTAAAGGGGTGCAGTGGAATTTGAGGGAGAAAAAATTTGTTGATCAAATCTATAATAGAAATTCCAAGTAATATGACCCGTACGACCACAAACTTGGCATTGTGGTCTAAAATTTGAATTAAAAAATCTGCCTCCTCGAGAGAACCTACCCCCTCTGCCTCGTCGTCTTCCAAAATCCCTTCCTTGATTGATGGAGGGTAAAAAATTGCCTTGTGTCAAATGAGCCTGTGCTATTAAAATTTCTGAATTTTGATATTTACCATATCATCATGAGTCATAATGAGAGTTTCAACTTCATTTAATGAGTACATTTTCGGTTTTGCATTGACAGTAAAGATTAGCATTTGATAATCAAAATTCAGACCCTCAAAAAGTGCTTCAATATGCTCTACTGAAGTAAGAGAGCTTCCTAAAGCCGTAAGAGAGTCAACAACATGTTTGATTTTGAACACATAATCAGAGGCAGATAATCCATGTTGCTTGATGAGTTTCAATTGTGTCTTGAGTTGTTTGATTTTGTACAGGATTGACTTAGCGAAGTAATCTTCAATCTTTTTTCAGATTTGAAAACTAAAAGCAATGCCTACCATTTTATTTTTGAAATTCGGATCAGTTGATGCAATCATCCATGACATGAGGTTGGAATCATCTTGCCTCCACTGCTTGTAGTGAACAGATTCTTTTCTAGCAATTCAATCTTCTTCAGAAAAGATATTGAGGAAAAATTTTCTCTGGTAGAAGATAATCTTGTAAATCTTGTCCATAAATGGTAGCTACAGCTGATATACTACTATTTTATGATATATTTTAGACTGAATTGAGTGGGTTCTGTCAACTATTCTCACACTTATTCATGTAAATTGCATGTTTTAAGTTTCCTTCCTAATTCTGTGCTATGATTGAAAACTTGCTTCCTATGTCTTAAAATTGTTAATTTTTAATTCTCCTTTATTACCACTCGATGACGTGATGTGTTTCTTAAGTGTTTTCAGGTTTACAGGGCATGAATGGCTTAAAGGATGAAGATGAAGCATGTTAAAGTGGAAGGAACACAAGAAACTAAAGAGTTGAGAAGCGAGGAGTGACGCGCACGCATGGCCGACCCGTGCGCGTGATCAGGAGCATCATTCAGCGACGACCAGTGTAGAAGTTCCGCGACGTGTATGCGTGGCCGACGCGCACGCGTGACAGAGCGTCACGTGCTGCACTTAACAGAACTCGCTGGGAACGATTTCTGGGCTGATTTGGACCCAGATCCAAGCCCGAAAACACAGAGTAGAGGCAGGGATGGAGCTAAGACTGACTACACTTCACTTTCATTTTTAGTTTTTGATTAGTTTTGAGTTCTAGAGAGAGAAACTACTACTTCTCCTAGGGTTTTTAACATTCTTAGTTTTGCTTTTGAATTGGATCTTGAGAGAGTGCTGCTACCTTCATTCATCATCATTTTGTTCCTAGTTTCTTCTTAAATTCCCTTATTTACTCTTTTCTATTTGATTACTTTGCATTCACATTTGGATCTTGTCACTTTTGAATCTTATTAATGCATTGAAGTATTTTTATATTTATTTTTATTTCTTGTTTGATTCGTGTTAATTATTGTTCGTACAAATTCTGATTTAATTAATTTTTCATAATTATTATGTCTTTTATTTACTCCTATTATGTGTTTATGAAAATGGCATTCGTGTTCATGGAGTAGACCTTCCAACTTGGCTTAGGGGTTGATTAATTGGAAACCCTTGAGTTGTGATACTCAAGTGTTAATCTGTAATTGGGAATTGTTGGCTAACTTGATTTTCACCAACTCTAGTCTTTCCCCATGAAGTGACTAGGACTTGTGAGTCAGAGTTAGTGACAGCCACTTGACTTTCCTTCAATTGTTAGAGGATAACTAAGTGGGAGCAATGAACTTTTACTATTACACTTGGGAAAGACAACAAGGATAGAAACTCCAATTCTCTCCCCTAACCAAGGCCTTTTATTTTAAATACATATCACCTCTTGTTATTTATTCATTACTTTAATTCCTAGCCATTTATTTTTCCGTTCTAAATTTCAAGAAAATAATCAGAAAAATCCTAGCCAATAATTTGCATCTTGTGTCAACTCTTTGGGAAACGACCCGGATTCTACTCCCGGTTATTTATTATTAATTGTGACATATTTTAAATTGATAGTAGAAATTTCGTCAGTTAAAACTGTACTTGCAACGCTATTTTTATCAGAAATTCTTAACCGACATTTTTTTACCCATCAACAGCTTGTTGTAACCAAGTATTGTGATTATTTTTGCCAAATTTGTCTCCAATCGGGGTGAGTAGTTGTTGATTCAAGAAGGATGCAGTACTAGGAACAGATGTAACGGCATTTTGGGGGTTGTTGTTACTGTTGACAGAGTTAAAATTGGAAGGTGATTCAGCCATTGAAGAATAGAAATTTAAACTCTAGATACCATCTTAGGAGAATTGAAATATGTAACTTTTAAGAAGAAAGATGAACAGAAAATAGGGACATGATAAAGATGTATACGAGCTAGATAGTGTGAAAGCCAAGAAAGAACTTAGGACAACATAGTAAAGAAAAAAATATAGTAAAGCAAAATTGGGATTATAAAAAATATGTATTACACCTCATTCTTTTGAAAGCAATGACTTCCTATTTATACTATCACTTATACTAACAGAATCTTACTTTTCTTGACTTGTACTAGCACTATTATTCAAATTTGCCTTAGTATCCACTATAATTTTTTACAGTGAGTTGTAAGTTAAAAGAAATGGAATATATAAAGCAATGATTGTTATCATAATAGCTAAAATCTTTTTCATTTTATTGGCTAATTTTTTTTATATATAAAAAATTTTGGTATAACATTTAGTTATTGAATTTTATGGTATTTTTTAAAATTTTAAAAGTAGAACAATACGCTTTCTAATTATTGTATTCTAAAATTTTAAAAAATATAATAAAATTTAATAATTGAGTGTTACACCAAAAATTTTATCAAAATCTAAAAAAATAAATGTATATTATATGGCCACGTCTCTAGCGGCCATAATTTCGATGGCTAGTGATGGCTATCCATTGATCATTGAATGAGAAGATGACAAGTGGCATTATTGTTAATTTAGGTTAATCTTTGTTTGTGATTAACTACGGTAACTTTTATCTCTTTTACCGGGGGATATTAGTGAAAATTGCTATCCTTTAGCAAGGCTATGAATGTCAACCAGTTCAATGGGTATCGGTGAGAGAGACGGCGTCACCGACGGCCGTAGAAAATGGGTTAGGTTTGCGGCGGACGTCGTTCTAGAAAATGAGTTCAAAAGTTGATGAAGCAGTAGTGGTTTTGTGTCGATGATGTTGGGTCTATTAATGGCAGGAGGCATGGTAGAATGCGAAATGCTGATTTTGAAGTTATTGGCATGTTATTGGTGAAGACTGACGATGGGACTAAGGCGACATTAGTGCTTGCGTCAAGGACATTTGATAGTGTTGTTCGTTATAGTCATTAGGTGTGCTTCAGCCTCCGGAGCACAAGGTAGAAACTTGGATGAGGCGCTCCTCCTCCGGCGATGTATGAACGGAACACCAACTTGCTCCACCCACAACGTTTCACCCATGTTTTTGAAGACACTCTCCACGAACACTAGCGACTAGGGGTGGCAACGGGTAGGGTAGGGTAGGGTTTGAACCCAACCCTAACCCTACCCGCGGGTTGAGTTTTTAACCAACACTCAACTCTATCCTATCCGCGGGTTGAGAAATACCCAACCCTAACCCTACCCGCACTCAACCCGCGGGTATCCGACCCTACCCGCGGGTTGACAAAAATGGAGGCCACTAGATTGTTAAAAGTTGTATTTATATCTCATTAAATGAGAAATATATTTTATAAAAATAAATGAGTAAAGTTTACAAATTTATAAATTTAGTTAAGTGGCCAAGAAGTTTTTGCACATGCTTAAAATCTTTGGTTCAACTCCCATATGTAACATTTTTAATCATATATAACACATATCATGGGGTGCGGGTAGGGTTGAGACTCAACCCGCAGCAGATCGGGTTGGCAACCCTACCCGACCGGGTTGGGTCGGGTTGGGTACCCGCGGATAGGGTCCATGCTGCTAGGCCTACTAGCGACGTCACACTATCAGCGACAACTCCTCCACCACACGGCCACGGCGATAGACTCAGGAACAGCACAACCGAAGCATAATTTATTTTTTCCCAAATCAAATATTGAATAAAAATTTAATTTTCTTTTAATTTTTTTGGAGTGAAATTTTTGTTAATTCAGTTTTAACCACATCAACATATATTTATTGTATTTCATTAACAATTTTACCATCATTGACATAGTGAACCGGAGAGTCAAACGACCTCCAAATTCTACAAATGTCAGGCATCTGTTGGTTCAACGAACTTAGCCATTATAGCCATCCAACCTTTAGTGCCACCATAGATGACACCTATATATACCTATGTTATTTGTTGTGCACTTCATTTCTAGTTTTGACTTGCGTTTTGCAACGATGGTTGACCATTGATGTTGCCGATGATAGTGACTTTGCTAAAGCTCCAGTATTTTTTTGTATTTGGCCACAAATTCGAGGACAAGTATATAAATTGCACTTGTGGCCTTGTGCACTCTAGTCTATTGACTATTATCACTCGATATATAATATAAAATAATCTATCCATATAAATGTCATATTATTATATATGGAATTTAATTATTAATTTCTATAATGTTAGAAATGGCTCATTTTTTTTATATAAAACAAAGATTGGTATTGTTCAATGTAATGGATGTATGGACAAATTTTTTCCTGTTATGGTGTCAGATTTAAAACGTAAGCTACGTTTTACTTTTGGCTTGGTTTTGGTTTTTTTTTCTCAGGAAAGGGATCAAACGTGGGCTGCGTTTTGCTTTTTGCATGCTTTTCAAAATTTTTTTATTTTGTTTTAAACCAAATGCGGCCTGCGTTTTGTGATGGATTTTAGTTTTTTTTTTCGTAATAACAAAATGCAGCTTGCATTTTCTGCTATATGTCAGCTTTTTTTTTTAAGAAATGCAAAATGCAGGCTGCATTTTTTGTAGTGTCAGATTAATTTTTTGAAAAATGAAAAACGCAGGTTGCGTTTTGTGAGAAAAAATATTTTAATGAAGAGGTCTGCCTATAAATACGAAGCAAGCCTTGCCCAAATGGACTCACTCCACTTCTACTCATCATACTCTTCTTTCTTATACATATGTTCTAGTTCTTAGTTTTTTTTGGCAGTTAGGTGTGTCAAAAAAATTGGATTAGGTGAGGTTGAAGTTATGGAAAATATTGCAAATTTGTGAGTATATTATAACGGTGAAGTTATACCAAACATACATGAAGGAGTGACTTTTGTTTGTGAATGTCCGTTGTTATTTGCTATTCCATGTACCATGAGTTTTGTCGAGTTAGAAAATGGGCTTTGTAATAACATTCAAAGTCACATTTTGAAAAGGGTGAGCAACCTTTTATACAGAAGTCCTTTGCAAGTATTTGGTGGTTAATACAGTTTCAAATAATGCCCATCACTGACGATGCCAGTATGCAGCAGATGTTGTATATTTATCAACAAACCCGATCTCACGTGCCGATAGAGATGTATGTTGAGTTTGAACAGCAGTCGGGGATGGGTACGGTCAGCGACGAGGTCAATGTTGATGACCTCGGAGATATAGATTAGGAAGAAGAGAATAATGACAGCGAAGAGGAATTCGAAGCTAACTATGAAGTCGATGACGAAAACAATGACGGAGACTTGGCAGGCAATCCGGCAGTGCAAAATGAAGCAAATGCGATTGTAGGCCAACACCCGTTTGGTGTTCCGTCTTTTATGCAGACTCTAGATCTCGAAGTCATGCATGCCCCGGAATTTCCTGAGTATGTGAATACGGGTATGTTATGATTATTAACTCAAGTTTCTTATAGTGCTTATTTTATTTGCCTTGTCTGACTGATGGTGGTGCACATGTCGTAGGTGAAAGCAACGTTGCGGCGGAAGATGGCGAGTTTAGTGTCGAAATGGAATTTGGATCGAGAGAGTCGATAATATCTGCGATCAAAAGCTACACCATCACTAGAGGAGTTGATTACACTGTGTATGAGTCTGAACCGCAAACATTCTATGCGAAATGCAAGGGGTATGGTGCAGGGTACGACTGGCTTATCCGAGCTAGCTTGATTCGAAAAAAGCTTGTTGGGAGATCAGGAGATACAATGGCAAGCACACGTGCACCATGGGCACGATTTCACAAGATCATGCCAAGTTGGACTCAGACACAATTGCAGATGCCATTAGGCCGTTGGTCGAAGCAGACCCCTCGATAAAGGTGAAGTCTGTTATTGCAGAAGTTCAAGGCAGGTTCAACTACACTGTGAGTTACCGCCGCAAGGCTTGGTTGGCAAAGCAGAAAGCTGTCGCAAAAGTTTTCGGTGATTGGGAAGTTTCTTACCAGACTCTGCCAGTATGGTTGAAAGCAATGACATTGAAGATGCCAAGGTCTCGTGTTCAAATTAAAACGCTCCCCGTTTCTCGGTGTCTCTGCACCGCCGGACCCAAGCAATATTAACCTTCCCCAACACGTGATCTTCCGGATCGGACTCCCGACCAAAACACGCAATGCAGTTTTCCACCAAAAACTGGTGACTGCTATCTGATCTACCCGTAACGGCCTCCCCATTAATCGGGAGACCAAAAATATAGCTCACATCTTCTAGCGTCACCATCAATTCACCAACCGAAAGATGAAATGTGTGAGTCTCTGGCTTCCAGCGTTCCACCGAAGCACTCAGTAGTGCAGAGTGACCTCTCATTTCGCCTACTTGCGAAACGTGTTGAAACCCAGTCAATGTCAGTGCCGCTGCAGCTACCTCGTTAAAGGTATCTAGCGGATCCAGTTTTCTAGGCAACAAATTCCTGATAGCCTGCAAAAAGAAAAATGATAATTATTAAATTCATAATAATATCAGTTAATAATTTGTTCAAAAAAAATTAGCAACAATAATTAAACAGTATTATTATTATCTTCAAACATAATAATAAATTATTAAAAAATCATAAATATTTATCTATGATTTATTAAACAGTATTATTAATTATTAAAAATTAATAATAACTTATTCTCACTATCATAACCAGTATTTTAAACAAATAATAATAATATACTAATTATAATAATAATTACTCAAATATAACAATAATAACAATAATAATAACTATTTATTATATTATCTATATCCTAAACGATATTTTATTAACAAACAGTATCACTTATTATTAGAAAATATTAATACAGTATTAAACATAATAATTTTTTTTAATTAAACATTGTAAAAAAAACCGTTTACTAAACAACATTATTATTATTATTATCATAAAAAATAATAATAAATTATTACACATTATTTTTATTAAAAATTATTAATAAGTTATTCTCATTAACATAACAACAACAACAACAATAATACAGAGATTAATTTGCCTAATAATAACAATAATAACATAAAAACAGTATTAAAAAATTTAAACCGTAATGAGAAATAAATAACAACATAATATTAGTAATAATAATATTAATAACCACAATACTACTAATTACAACACAAATAAACAAAATTCGACTATATATATATATATTCATCGTTAAATATTAAAAAAAATTACTTACCAATTGAGGATGATCCAAATACTCAATAATATGTTCTTCCAGTTTGGTAAAATTACGCACCATTTTTTTTCTGGTACACTTCTTCTTCAACAACACTTTACTTCTTCACTGTTAACTCTTGCTTCCTCGCTCTCCTTCAACTCTTCCTCACCTTGCTTCAGTAACTCGTTTTTTACTTTGCTCCCCTTCCTATTTGCGTTTTCGTTTTTATGGACCAAGCTGAACACCCTTCGAGAACACGTGGCGCGCATGTAGCTAGGAAGCCTGCAAAACGCAATTTTCGTTTGGCTCTGCTACGCTGACAAATGCAGCCTGCGTTTTGCACCGTCCCATGTTGGTCAACAGCTGCTCCGTTCGGCATGCAGGACACGTTTTGCAAGCTGGTTCCCGTCCTCGTCCAATCGCAGCCTACGTTTTGCAGTAGCTGCAGATTGTTGATTTCCAACGCCTGCAAAACGTTACCTATGTTTTGCAGGTCTCTGATCGACGCAGGTCCACATTTGTGGACAACACACCATACATTCGTATAGAAATTTATCACCATTCTTTTATCCATAACCAAATTAATTTCTGGTTAAAAATTCGAAATGACACCTTTGAATTACTTGCAATTGAAAATTAAACGATTCTTCATGACACTAATTTCAATTTTAAATAATTGATATATAGCAATATTACTTTCTTATTCAATATTACTTTCTTATTCAATATATATATATATATATGGGTTAATAGTCAAATTAATCTCTAAAAAATAAGACATTTTTTAAATTTATTTTTGAAAGATTTTTTCAAACAAATTAGTCCTTTAAAGATTGCGAATTAATCTTATTTGTCTTCCTGTCACTCCATTAACAATTTTTTTTAAAGATTGATGTTATAAAATGTTAATTGATAACATATATAATATCTGATATGTCTAATTGGATATTGACCAAATATGTTTATGAAAATTTATTAATTTACTCATTTTTTTCAATTACAAAAATTCTATTCCTAATATGACCTAATGACTAAATTGATAGATTCTCGTAAACATATTTAATCAACGTCTAATTGAATATGTTATGTGTCATGTATGCTATCAGTTAATATTTCACATTAATTATTAATCGTTGATGAAAATTGTAAGTGGAGTAACTGAAGAACAGATATGATTAATTCGTAATTTTTAAAGGACCAATTTGATTAAAAAATCTTTCAGAGACAAATTTAAAAAATATCTTATCTTTTAGGAACTAATTTGACTATTAACTCATATATTAATTAACTCATATATTAATTAATTATAGCTAAGTGAAATTGGTTATGCGATCTGTTCAAAGAGTGTCACTTTGACCTTGCCTCCTAACTAAAATACCTTGGACAAATTAATAAATCTCCTTATTACTTGGTATGTAAGACTTGACAGTTAACAAACATTATATTTCACCTAACATAATATAAAATAAATGAGCAAATACAAAATGGACTGCTCCATATTCTTCCTTTTAAACTAGTAATATATATGCTAAAACAAACATATAGTGACCATCTAGGTCTTATTAATAATTATCCAAGAAATAATCACTTTTGGAAAATATTAATGAATTAATTAATATAAATTCTAACCATTTTGTTAATTGACACTGATATTCGGCGTGGCACCTTTGAATTTTGAATTATAATAATAAAGGATTAAAGGCTGACCTTTTTTTTTTCCCCGGTTAGTAACGCTGTTGACCTTCTAAAACTATAATGATGCAAGTGAACAAAGAAGTTGCGGTGCAATCTACATGGATCTGATCCCTCTAATATGTATTATGGTAGTACGGTTTTGAAAACCTTTAACCATATAGAATTAAATTGAATTTTATTAAAAATTAAATTTTAGTTAGAATAAAATTGAATTTTAATATTTAAAATAAATTAATAAAATTATAGAATTAAATTGAAATGAACTAAAATTTTATAATAAATTCTTTTTTATTAATATAATATTATATTTAAATACTAAATATATTTATTTATTAAATTATATAAAGTAATTAAAATATTTTATTTTTCAATTAAAATTTATTTATTTCTTTTAAAAAAATTTATTTTTTATTCTTATAAAGTAAAAGATCGAAATCAGAGTCTACAATTAATAAAGTTATCGACACAAAAATAAAATAAGAGTAATTATCCAAATCAATCTCTAAGGATTTTAAAAGTTGACATTTTAGTCTCCAAGAAAAATTAATACACAGATTAATTCTCAAGGTTTTACTCTGACAGACAAATCAGTCCCCAGTTTATTTTTCGGCAAAATAATTACCCAAATCAGTCCCCAAGGATTTTAAAAACAGACGTTTTAGTCCTAAAAAAATTAATACACAGATTAATCCCAATATTTTTCTCCGTCAGACATAATAGTCCTCTGTCCAAAAAAAGTAAATTATTATTATCATTATTATTAATTGCACAATAATACTGTACCGTAATTTTTTGTATTTTTTGAACAAAAATAATGATAAATTTATTCATTAGATTCTTATGTATGTGTTCCGGGGTTACCTGAAACTGGATGATTGGACTCGAATAGGAGGCCCAAACGTTGAAGGATGGTGGTCTTCGACTTGTTCATGTCTGGGAGCCGCTGTCCGAGTTGTATGTATATGTTTGAATAGGTGGGGGGTGGTACCTGCAAGATACTTCGATGCCTAAGTCAGCAAGGGATTAAGCAAGCTTAGAATATTGGAACTTAAGTTTACCTGAGTGTGTCAGTTTATTTATAGGAGGTGAACCAATAACCACCGTTGAAGTAGTTCCACTTCTAATGGTGGATAACCGTCCCTTTATCTTAGGGTTGTTGAGATTTCTCTTCTAGAAGTGGGAGAGAGATTTACGGAGGCAGTTATTCACATAGATAAGTGTTGAGTGTATGCTTACGTCGAACCCGACCTCTTGAAAGAGGTCGGACAAATGGTAGAGGCCAATATGCTAGATTGGGCCTTTTTACATCGATTTGGGCCTGACTTTGTTATTTGAGCTAGGGTATGAATGGTGCCTGTACTCGAATCCGATCTCTTTAATATGAGTTAGGTTCGAGTATTGGTCGAACTCGGGGATACTTAGGTCGAGGTTCTCCTTTCAAGTCGGAAAACTGACGTGATTTTGATTTTAAAACCGACGTGATTTCAAATTATCAACCGTCACGTCTTTTGCTTTTCCACATCTACACGTGGAGAGCGGTTACATTGGTAACGGCGCCCCCCTTTTAATGAGTGGACTACTTTTACAGTTATGCCCCTAGCTTTCTCATTAGTACTCTTCAATGTTCCTCTTTCTCTTCTTTCGTCTTCTTTTCGAATTTTCTCTTTGTGCTTTCTTCCACATTCGAAAGTCATTCGCGCTTTGGTGCTTGCCTCCTCCGTTCCTGGGTTTTTTAGCACTTTTGGCGCCCCTTTCGTCCTTGCAGTCGGTTCTTTTTCTCCAAAAAATGTTAGTTTCTCATTACCTTCACTCTTTATTGGCTTTCACAGTATCTTCATTGTTTTTATTTAAGCATACTGAATAATCGAAGAAGAGACTCTGGGTAGGTTTCATGGCACCTTCGTTATTTGCAGTAGGAAACTTTGGATTTTTGTGCTTTTTTTATAAAAATTGTTTCCTTTGATGTGGTTTTTGTTTGAGAAAGGAACTGTGTTGTTTCAAAACCTGTTTTTGATAGTTTTTCTTTGTGCAATGTAGGTATATCTTCCTGTATACTTTCCCATTTCTAAAAATGTCTTCTTGAGTTTCTGAAGTCTTATTGAGATGGGTAGACTCCTCTATCCTTTCTGAACACCCCATAGTAGATGATGTTTTTATAACTGAACTTAGAAAATACCATAGGATCTGTAGTCTTGATGCTGACAAACCTAAATACGAGTTAGTGGCCCCAGACCCTGAGGACCGAGTTTGCTGTGGGAGGATTAATGACTCTAACCCCCACTTTGTTTTTATGTATGATTGTTTGTTTACCCGCTTGGGGGTTACCCTTCCTTTCTCTGATTTTGAAATGGAGGTGTTATCCCATTGTGGGGTGGCTCCTTCCCACCTTGATCCCAATTCTTGGGGTTTCCTCAAAATTTACCAGCTTGTCAGTCATGTACTCAATTTTCTGATCTCTTTAAAGACTTTTTTCTATCTTTTTCATTTAACAAAGCCTTTTAGTGCTAAAAATAAGTAGCAGTGGGTTTCCTTTCGAGCTATACAAGGCCGGAAAGCTTTTTCCATTTTTGATGAGTCTTTCCATGACTTCAAAAATTGCTTTTTTAAAGTTCAAGCCGTTGAAGGCCATCAACCCTTTTTTTCTGAATGAAAACAATGAGCCCCAATTTCCTCTATACTGGGTCAAAACTTCCCCTATAGAAAAATATAGCCTGGTAGATTTGGACGAGGTAGAGGAGGCTGTAGTAGAGTTTTTCCGAGAGGCTTGGGGATGGGCTCCAAACCTGGACACCAAAAAATTTCTTCTTGGATCTCTGAGCTATGTCAGGACCGAGCTAGGTAGTTTTTATTTTTGATTTTATAGCCAACTTTTCCTACTTCCGACTTGTGTACCTACCGTTTTTGCTTTCTTTTTCATAAAAATGAAAAGCGGGTCAAAAGCTTACCTAAAGGTGCAGGAGGCTAAAAGGAATGCTTGTGCCCGAGCTGCTGCACAAGAGGTCGGAACCTCTGCCACTTCTCCTTCTCAAAGCTCGGGTTTGGGGACTTCTTCCTCTTAGCCGATTTTGGTAAATCCAATTCCTACTCCTCCTCTTCCTCCCCCCAGTTCTTTCTTCCTCGGAATCTGAAAAGAAAAAACACAAGATCTCAGAAGTCGGTGCCTCTAACGTCGGGGACACCGGCTTTGATAGAGTGAAATTTTCTAGGAAGCACATCCTTCCACATAGTCAAATTGCTATGGATGATGCTGCTATCCGCAATCATTTTCAGATTTTAATCCGAGGAAGAATTCAGATTGCCGAGGTATGTATCTCTCTTCTTGATATATTGGAAAAAACCCCTTTGAGTGCGACCTAGCATTCTTTGGAGAATCTCTAGGGGCGAATTGCTATGTATCAAGAAGATGAGAAGAGGCTACAGGAGGAGAATGCTCAGCTGAAGGAAGAACTCTCCCAATCCCGGGAAAGAGAGAAGCAGTTAATGGGCTCTTGTGCAATGGCTGAGGGTTTGAAGGAAAAGGCTGAGCAAAACTACGTTAGGATTTTTTCGGCCAACATTGACTTGAAAACGGAGGTGGAAAAGCTTTGGGAGGGCTATCAGGACTTGGAGGACTCCATTGTCGAAGGGACTAAGGAGGTGTTCAGGGTTTTGAAGGAACATGTCAGAGTTATTGCTCCCTACTTGGACTTGTCACCTCTTCACCCTGACAAGGTTGTTATCAATGGAGAGATAGTTTTTCCTCCTTGTCCTGAAATAGACTCCGAGTTGAAGATGGCAGGGAAACGTATAATTGAATCTCCTCCTCGTGAAGTCACTGCACCCAAGGAGTTACTGCCGAGTTCTTCTGCCCACCTGATGCTGCTTCGACCTCCGTGGCCGAAGAGGTTCCCCCGACCCCTCCGACTTCTGTGACTGACCCGACTTCCCCTTCAGATGATAATTCTCTCATTGGTCCTATTTGAATCTGTCCTTTAAGGCCCAGGTTGTGGGTCCGTTTTATGAACACTTTATGTATGTTTGTTTATTTTTGCTTTGATGGCTCCTAACTCTTGATTCTTTTTAATAGGATCTTTAAACAACAATTTTTGTTTTCTAATCCTTTTTGAATAGGACCTTTAACAAAGTTGTCGCTTTTTATTCGTGTGACGACATCTCTTTTTTGCTGTTTGATGAAACTTTTGTTGAAGGATTTTTAGGTTATAAGGTCTTTTGCGAAAAAATCCTTTGCTGTTTTGAACTTCAAGTTTGCAAAGCTTTTAAGAGGGCTTTTTATCAAATGGTCCTTTTTTTTTTATCTAAGTTAGATAATTTTGTTACTGTCCAATAAAACTATAAGAAAACCTTTTTGCTAAGCAATCTTTTGTCTTGGCAAGGCTTTTATGGAAAAGTCTTTACCATTGATCCTTTAAGGGGCTTTTCTGTTTCTTTGTTTTCCATTAGTTCTCATACGTTCAATTTTGCTTCGCTTATTGAATCGTTTCCATAACTTAGGTTATTCTTGCGATGCATTTCGTTTCGCTCGGGCTAAGTTGTTAGCTATCTTATTTCCGAGCTGTTATGATCGTCTTTTATAACCTCTTTACCCCGACTTGTACCTCGTCACTTTATCTTGCCGACCATCTAGGTCGGGTCATGGATTTTTGCACTTTTTTGAGCTTAAGTCAGTGTGAATCGTAGTGATGGTAAATGGAAATTCAAAAGAAAAAGATAATAAAGGGAGAGATATTATTATTAATGTAATGTGGCTTTACAAGGATGCTTTTGCTACTAAGGGAATAAATTTCATACCCCTAGCCCTTGCTTTAATGCCTCGTTAAAACCCCTTCCAGGAAAATCCTCTTTAGGAAAAAACCATGAAGTCGAGAAAAAGAGTATATCAGGGAGTAAGGTTTGCTTCTAGCTGTAATATCTCTTCATATTGCAAGCGTGCCACGACCTTGGGAGCTCAGAACCTCCTAGGTCGGACACTTTATAGTAGCCTTTTCCTAAGACCTCAACTATCTTGTAGGGTCCCTTCCAGTTCGCAGCGAGTTTCCCTTCTCCCGACTTGTTCGTCCTGATGTCATTTCGGATGAGAACTAAGTCATCCAAGGCGAAGCTTCTTTGAATAAATCTTTGGTTGTATCTTGTCGCCATCCTTTGTTTTAATGTTGTTTCTCTTATCCGGGCTTGTTCTCAAATTTCTGGGAGTAGTTCGAGTTCTTCTTTGTGGGCTTGAACGTTTCCGACCCCATCATAGAATCTCACCCTTGGACTTTTCTTATTAATCTCAATAGGAATCATGGCTTCTATGCCATAAGCTAGTCGGAAGGGTGTTTCACCAGTGGTTGAGTGAGGTGTAGTTCGGTAAGCCTATAATATTTGAGGGAGTTCTTCCACCCAGACCCATTTTGCTTCTTGAAGTCACTTCTTTAATCCTGCCAATGTAACTTTATTGGCTGCCTCAGCTTGCCCATTCACCTGGGGATGTTCTACCGAAGTGAATTGATGCTTGATCTTCATGCTGGATACCAGGCTTCTGAATGTGGAGTCTGTGAACTGAGTACCATTATCTGTAGTGATAGAGTGGAGAACCCCAAACCGGGTGATTATGTTCTTGTAGAGGAACTTCCGACTTATCTGTGCTGTTATCGTGGCCAGTGGCTCTGCTTCTATTCACTTGGTGAAGTAATTCACTCCTACAATAAGGTATTTGACCTGACCTGACGCTTGGAGAAATGGTCCGAGTAGGTCCAATCCCCATTTTGCAAATAGCCATGGAGCGGTTACACTAATGAGCTCTTCGGGGGGGAGCGACGTGGAAGTTTGTCTGCATTTGGCAGGGCTGGCACTTTTTAATGAAGTCGGTAGTGTCCTTTTGCAAAGTCGGCCAAAAGAACTCAGTTCGTATCACCTTTCTGGCTAAGGACCTTGCTCCGAGGTGATTTCCACAAATCCCATTATGTACCTCTTCCAGGACTTCTTCTGTCTTAGAGGTTGGGATGTACTTCAGCAATGGTGTAGATATCCCCCTTCTATAAAGGACATTCTGTACCATAGTATAGTTCTGTGCTTCCCTTATGATTTTTTGGGCCTCCTTTTGCTCCTCGGGAAGGATATCAAATTTCTGATATTCAATTAAGAGAGTCATCCATCTGAGGTCCAAGCCAGAGACAGACAAGACGTCTGGCTTGCTATCCATCTTTATGACTGAGGGTTTCTGGAGATTTTCTTGTATCAGGCTCCTATTACTTCCTCCTGGCTTGGTACTTGCTAGTTTGGAAAGAGCATCGGCTCTGCTGTTGAGCTCCCTTGTTATATGTCTTGCTTCAGTCTCAAGGAACTACCTGGGATGCTCGAGTATTTTTTCCAAGTACCTTTTCATGTTGGGATCTTTTTCCTGGTACTCTCCATTAATTTGAAAAGTTACTACTTGAGAGTCGCTGAAGATTATCACCTTGGTAGCATTTACCTCTTTGGCAAGTTTTAGTCCTACAATCAGAGCTTCATATTCAGCCTGGTTATTGGAGGCAGGGAAGTCAAATTTCAGGGATACTTATATTTGGGTTCCCTCTTGATTGACCAGTGCTATACCAACTCCGCTCCCGACCTTATTGGAGGACCCGTCTACATCTCCCAAGTTGTGGAGGCCTCCTCTTGGTCGCCTGCATATTCGGCTATGAAGTCGGTGAGACACTGAGCTTTGATTGCTGTCCGAGCTTCATATTTCAAATTAAACTCGAATAGCTCTATAGCCTATTGAACCATTCTGTCCACAATATCCGTTTTTTGAAGGATTTGCTTCATGGGCTGGTTCGTCCGAACTCTGATGATGTGGGCCTAAAAGTAAGGCCGGAGTTTTTTGGATGCCACAATTAAGGCATATGCAAACTTTTCAAATTTTTGGTACCTTAACTCGGGGCCCTGTAATACTTTGCTAGTGAAGTAGATGGGATGTTGTCTAACCTCATCTTCTCGTATTAATGCTGACGCTACAGCCTTCTCGACAACTAGATATAATACGAGTTCTTCCCCTGCTTTTGGCCGGGTGAGGATGGAGGTTGCCTCAAAAATTTTTTGAACTCCTCGAAAGCTTCTTCGCATTCAGGAGTCTATTCGAACTGGCATCCTTTTTTAATTAATGAAAAAAGTGATAGGGATCTCATTGCTGATCCCGCCAAGAATCTGGATTTGCTGCAAGTCGGCCATTCAATTACTGGACTTCTTTCAAACAGGTCGGACTCTTCATTTTTAGGATTGCTTTACACTTGTCAGGGTTAGCTTCAATCCCCCTTTGTGTTAGCATGAATCCTAGGAATTTTCCAGCTTCCACTGCGAAGGCGTGCTTAGTGGGATTTAACCTCATCCCGTGCCCTCTTATGGTATTGAAGACTTGTGAGAGGTCGGTCAAGAGGCTAGCCTCATCCTTGGTCTTTACCAACATGTCATCTACGTATACCTCCATTAAGTTTCCAAGGTGAGGTGCAAATAATTTATTCATCAGCCTTTGATATGTGACCCCTGCATTTTTTAGTCCAAATGGCATGACCACGTAGCAATAATTTTCTCTGGGCGTGATGAAGGATATTTTCTCCTGATCCGGCTTATACATCGGGATTTGATTATATCTTGAGTAGGCATCCATGAATGACAAATATTGATATCCCGAGCTGGAATCTACTAGGGCATCAATATTAGATAGAGGATATGGGTCCTTTGGATACGTTTTATTAAGGTCGGTGTAATCGACGCACATCCTCCACTTGCCATTCTATTTTTTGACCAACACCACATTTGCCAGCCAGGTCGGATACTTGTCTTCTCTGATGAATCCAGCCTCTAGCAAGGCTTGTACTTGTTCTTCGACCACTTGAGTTCATTCTGGCCCGAGCTTTCGTCTCCTTTGCTGGATAGGTCGGGATCCCGTATAGACAGCCAATCTGTGTGACATAAGCCTGGGATCTATCCCAGGCATGTCGGAGGTTTTCCAGGCGAAAAGGTCAGAATTTTCTCGTAGGAGCTTTGCGAGCTCTTGCTTCAGTTCTGCCCCTATGTTGGCTCCTATACTGGTGTTTTTTCCGACCTCCTGTCCAATCTTGATTTCTTCCGTCTTTCCTCCGGGCTGTAGTCGTAACTCTTCTCTCGCTCGAACTCCTCCGAGCTCCACTGTATTGACTTCCTTGCCCTTTTCTCTTAGGTTCAGGCTTTCATTGTAACACTTCCTTGCCAACTTCTGATCTTCTTTTATGGTAGCAATTCCCTCTGGTGTTGGAAACTTCATACAAAGATGAGGGGTTGAGACAACCGCTCCCAGCCGTTTTAATGTCGTCCGACCTATCAGGGAATTATAAGCGGAGGCTACATTGACAATAATGAAGTCGATGCTTAAGGTCTTTGACTTCGATCCCCTTCCAAAAGTAGTGTGTAGGGAGATGAAGCCTAGTGGTGTGATAGGAGCATCTCCTAACCCGAAGAGTGTATCCGGGTAGGCTTTTAGCTCTCTTTCGTCTAGCCCCAACTTATCGAATGCCGGCTTAAATAATATGTCGGCTGAGCTCCCTTGGTCCACCAGAGTTCTGTGTAAGTGATCATTGGCAAGGATCATGGTGATTACCATAAGGTCATCATGCCCGGGTATGACACCTTGTCCATCTTCTTTGGTAAAGGAGATGGTAGAGAGGTCGGGTCCATCACTCCCGATCTGATAGGTGTCTTTTCTGAGACGACTTAGTAAGTCCTCCTACAGGAAACCCTCCCAAAATCATATAAATATGTCGCTCTGGGGTTTGGGGGGTGGACCTTTCTGTTCGAAGTCTTCGCCATCTCTCTTCCTTTTTTCCCGACTGCTTGA
Source organism: Arachis ipaensis (assembly GCF_059453495.1). Taxonomy (NCBI): domain Eukaryota; kingdom Viridiplantae; phylum Streptophyta; class Magnoliopsida; order Fabales; family Fabaceae; genus Arachis; species Arachis ipaensis. The sequence goes on along the minus strand of NC_142436.1, from coordinate 17,431,417 downwards.
CCTTTCCATGAGATATCTGTTCAACCGACCTTCCCTGGCCAGCTTTTCTATCACATTTTTTAGGTCATAGCAATCATTTGTTGAGTGTCCATAAAGCTTATGGTACTCGCAATACTCATTACGACTTCCTCCCTTTTTATTTTTTATTGGGCGAGGGGGAGGAAGCTTCTCAGTATGACAAATTTCCCTATACACGTCTACGATGGAAACTCTCAATGGGGTGTAGTTATGATACCTTTTGGGTTTTTCATATCTGACTTCTTCCTTTCTCTTGGGCTCTCTTTCCCTTTCTTTTGATTGTTGAGGGTTCCCAATTCACCAATTTGGTTCTTGTAACCTGGCATTTTCCTCCATGTTGATGTACTTCTCAGCTCGTTCTTGTACATCGCTCAAGGAAGTCAGATGTCTCTTTGAGATGGACTGGGAGAAAGGTCCTTCTTGGAGTCCATTGACGAGTCCATTATTACTGCCTCTGTAAGCAGGTCCTGGATTTCTAAGCATACGTTATTGAACCTCTTCATGTAGTCTTTCAGAGGCTCTCCGACCTCCTGTTTTACTCCGAGTAGACTAGGTGCATGCTTAACCTTGTCTTTCTATATTGAGAATCGCGTGAGAAACTTACGCGAGAGATCGTCAAAGTTGATGACCGACTTGGGGGGAAAGCTATCGAACCACTTCATGACCGCCTTTGTTAAGGTCGTCGGAAAGGCCTTACAGCGAGTAGCGTCTAACGCGTTGGCTAAGTACATCCGACTTTTAAAGTTACTGAGGTGATGTTTCAGATCAGTTGTCCTATCATATAGGTTCATGTCAGGACTTTTGAAGTTCTTGAAAACTTTAGCCTTCATGATGTTCTCAATGAACAGGTCTTCTTCCCCCAAAGGGGTATCCTCCCGATCTGCGTGAGAATCCTTATTTCCGAGGTTGGATTCCAACTTCGAGAACTTTTCTTCAAACTCTTTTCGTCACTCGATTTCTTTCCTAAGACTCCTCTCTACCTCACGTTGTCGCTCTAGCTCTTGTTCTAGTTGCTCGAGTCGACCTTGGTGGCCATGTAGTAACCCTATGATGTCAGTGGAATGAGTTTGCGCCTCCCTTCCAAGCTGATGAGCCTCAGAGGAGATTTTCTTTGATCCCTGAGCACCCGAGGGGCCTTCACCGTGTGGTCCCTCCGTTCTTGACATAGGTATTATTGCTTGGTCATTATTGACCGCGTCCTGATGCTCTTGATCGAACTCAGATGTAGTGTGCCCGTCTTCAGGTTGGTCATCTGCCATTGTGCATTGATCTCTGGGTCCCCGACAATTGCGCCAATGTTCCAGAAGTTACCTAAAATCAGATGATTGGACTCAAATGGAAGGCCCAAATGTTGAAGGATGGTGGTCTCCGACTTATTCATGTCTAGGAGCCACTGTCTGAGTTGTACGTATGTGTTTGAATAAGTAGGGGGTGGTACCTGCAAGACACTTCGATGCCTAAGTCAGCAAGGGGTTAAACAGGCTTAGAATATTGGAACTTAAGTTTACCTGAGTCTGAGTGTGTCAGTATATTTATAGGAGGTGAACCAATAACCACCGTTGAAGTAGTTCCACTTCTGATGGTGGATAACCATCCCTTTTATCTTAGGGTTGTTGAGATTTCTCTTCTAGAAGTGGGAGAGAGATTTACGAAGGCAGTTATTCACATAGATAAGTGTTGAGTGTCTGCTTATGTATTTATAATATATATATATATATATATATATATATATATATATATATATTCACTCAATAATAATAATAATAATAATAATAATAATAATATTCAATAAAATTATTAGAGATTATTCTACAAGAAATTTAAGATTGAAACTGTTTGATATTTTTGTATTTAATATAATCAAAAGATGTCCTGTTTAAAAAAAAATGTTTGTATTAAAAAATTATTTTAATTTAGATTTCAAAGCATCATTATTCATCTTATTTGTTTCTAATAAAAAGAGTGTATTAATATGCTAGTGTCATCATCCACATACATAAAGCTAAGTTAATAATAATAAAGGTCGACATATAGTAAAAGTAAAATAGACGGGAGACTGTTATGTCTGACAGAAAAAAATGTTGGGGATTAATCTGTGTATTAATTTTCTTTGGTGATTAAAATGTCCGCTTTTTGGGGACTGATCTAGGTAATTACTTTACTGAAAAATAAATTGAGGACTGATTTGTCTGCCGGAATAAAATCTTAGGGATTGATTTGTATATTAATTTTTCTTAAGGACTAAAATGTCCACTTTTAAAATCTTTAGAGACTGATTTGAATAATTACTCATAAATTAAATTATCTACTAATGATTTACAAATAATTTAATTTAAAATTTAACAAAAATAAATTTATGCAACATAAATATTTGTTTATCAAAATAAAAAATATAAAATATCACTCAAAGTCTACTTTTAAAAGGCAAATGATTTTTGTGATTTAACCTTTTTGATAAAATATTTTTGATGGAACAGTTGTATTATCTGGTTGAACTAAAAATTAATATTCAAATGTTATTATAAGTTTAAGAATTTGATAAAAATGATAATTGACTATTTTATATTAATAGATCGACAAAAAAATTCATGCTCGAACGCTTGTTTGATCACTTAAAATATGTAAAAATTTTGTAATTTATTTCTCATACATAACTATATTAGATATATAACAACTGAAACAAAGCAATACACATATTAAACTGAAAATGTACGTACCTTATGAGGCTAAAAAATTTGGTTATGGAAGTAGGAAGAGTGTTATACCTTAACGTGATAATTTTTGATGTTTTTTAAAATTATGGGAGGTATATACATTGGACTCTTTAATTTGTGTTTAAAAAATTTTAAAAATTTGGGTATACAAATCGGACCAATCGATTAATGTTTAAAAAATTAAAAAAATTTGGAGTATATAAATCGGACTGTTCGATTTGTGTACTCCAAATTTTTTTAATTTTTTAAACACAAATCGAACGGTCTGAGTGCAGAAATCGAATTATTCGATTTTTGTACCTCTTAAAAATTGGACGATCTAATTTATATTTCATAAATTAAATCATCCTACATTTTAAAAAAAATACTACCGTATATCATAATTTAAAAAAAATACTATTATTAGCCCAATATTAAAAATAAAAATGTGACCTTATGATAGACGGTGAAGCATATATAAATTATATATATATATTGAAGAGTAAACTACCATTTATACCCATAGAAGTTGAAAATGCTGACAAATCTACCCACAAAAGACGAAAACTACCAAATGTATCCATCAATCATGAGTTCTGTGGGACGAAACTAACCAATCCATATTCCGGCGTTGACTCCGTCAGTAACACTCCCTACGTGGCACTTCACGGCGTGACATGGCTTGGGGGACTGCACACGTGGATTGCTGACATGTCTGACTGTTATAATATACCCTCAACCCCAAAATTTCCCAAATTCAAACATTCTTTCATCCAAAGCACGAACCCTAGATTCACAATAATCTTCGAAATTATACCAATGTCGAGGCGAAGACTCTTTACTCCACCTTCGAACGGCAGCGGTAGTGTGTCTGGAAGCTCAATTTCAAAACGGGTGCATGATAGGAAGTTCAATGGCAGATGTTTCCGTGGGTTGGGGGTGACGCTGTTACAATCCGGGACGGCGATGAATCTTGGGAGGTGGTTCGTCCGTTGTCCCAATTGGAAGGTAACCCGTTGTACACCTTATTTTGTGGAAGTTGAATGTGCATCTGATTTTACTTTTTTTGCCATGGATAGAACTCAGACTGCAACTTCTTTGCATGGGTAGACGAAATCGAAGGGCAGTGGGAGGGTGAGGGTTTGAGGAGAGCACTGTCGAAAAGAAAGATGCAGGAAGATATTGATGAGGCTGAGGCTGAAGTGAAAATGCTCACCAGATTAGGGAGCTTTGAAGCTGAGTTTAGCAAAATTAGGTTTTGGCTTCTGATGATATCAATGGCTGTGGTTTGTAATGTTGTGTGCACTGTGTATCTGATTCTTATGAGGGTTTGATCCTTATTAGTTGTTAGTGTAAGATCATTATAAAAATACCCATGATCGATTCTAAATATGTCATTTATGCACACTTGGTATCCAATTAATGTCAGATGTAGCATTATAAGTTGTGTAACATGAAAAAATTATGTGGTACTAATTGCAATTCTTGTTTACTTTCTGGTCCAAAATAACATCAAAGACAGGCATAATATCCTGATAAGTATGTAGTAGCTGGCTTACAGAAATGTGCAAGATACTACTAAGAGTTATCAAAACGTAAACAAAATAAGGCATAGTATGTGACATGTCCAACAATTGTATGGTAAACTGCCAACAGGATTACAAAAAAAACATAACTTATAAAACTATTGCTTCACGGAATTGGAGTGGAGTTGCTGCTTCCGCTTGACCCCTCTTTCAAGTGTGCAGTTGTTGACCCCTTTTTGGCTGGCGGACGGAATGCTGGCTGCGGCCACCTCCTTGAGGTTGATACTCTAACTGTGGGAGTTGGCATGAACTCCATGAACCTTGAAGTAGTACCCTGGGAGGCAGCTTGCATAGTTTGAGGTGTCACAGTGGGTGGCACATCAGAGGCTGGGGGTGATGGACTAGTAGTAGTTGGTGTTGTTGGGCTGACAATAGGCGGAGGAGGTCGTGGTTGCTGAATAGTTGGTGGCGGTCTCCTCACATTCTTCTTCTTCTTTGGTGGCCTTTTTGTAGTGGGTGGCCTAACTGGGGTGGTCTCCTGTTCATATAGAAACGTATGAGTGACATAATGACATAAAACTTGTAACTTGTAAAATGAGAATGCAAAATAAATCAATAGAGTTACAGGCGGGGGCTGAGTTGCTGCTGCTTCAGTTGCTTCAACAGCTTCAAGAGTTTCCTCCCAGAACATCTCCTCCAATCTTGCCGCCTCCTCCTCGTCATCCACAGCAGGTGGGTGTTGACTTGCACTTTGTCCCCCAGCACTCCCAGCCATTGCCTCCTTCTTCTTGGAACAGCTGCGACTGTTATGTCCAGTCTGCAGTAACATGTGGCATGAAGTTATAAGTGGAGCATGAATTCATAAGTGATGTAACATATGATGTCTGATTTACCTTTAGGAAATACTTGCAGGTGATGGGGCCATAATTTCTGGGGGCCCTATGTGGATCTGGGGTGGGTTCCTTTGGGGCGTCGTTCCTTTTGTCTCGTTTCGACTTTGGCCTCCCAATCTGCTTCTTGTATACTGGTGGCAGTACAGATGGTAGGTCAACATGCTCCCAGTATTCTTGACTTGGAACAGGTTGGATGATGAACTAGTATGTGCTGTTATATGCCCCATGGAAAGCCAGTTGTGTGCATGTTCCTCTGGTCGCCTATTCTGGTATGCAAGGGCAGCACATGCATGCCTGCATGGCAAGCCAGTCAGTTGCCGAAATCTGCAACTGCAAGTCCTCTTTTCTAAATCCACCATAACCTTATGTGGCAAGCACTGAACTTCATACACATTTCCAGGATCATCTCTAGTGGAAAACGGCCGCCACTTATTGCTCTCCCTTTTTTCTTTTTCCAGCCTACTCTGCTGCACCGAAGTGATAACTCCGTTATATCCCACCAACGCCTTCTTGTTTCTAGCAATTATGCTCATCATGTAAACCCTCACCTCTTCCAGCATAGTTATAATAGGCTTCCCTCTTATCTTCTTGATCCTAGAATTGAACGATTTGCAGTTGTTGTTCGTGTAATTGTCAGACTTTGGGTATTCACTAAAGCCAGACATACTCCATTGACTTGGAGGGATCCTGTTCAGATACTCCCAAGCATGTGGATTAACCCGTCTGATCCGATCCAGTACAGCATTGAACTCTTGGGAGGTTGTGGCCTTGGCACACCTCCACATTGCCATCTTCAACTCTGTATCACCCCACTATTTTCTGAAGTTCTGCCATATGTGCATAGCACAATATCTATGATGAGCACCTGGGTTTACTTCACGCATAGCAGGGATGAGGCCCTAGTGGGGAAAAGTAAAGCAAGTAAATGATTATCCCCTATGAAGAACTGTTCATATAGGACAGCAGTAACTATTTAAAGAACATTGTAAACTGGTAATTATAAAGGCATACACGAACAATAAGAATTGCAACCATTACCTTCTGCATGTCTGACATGAAGTTAATTCCATTTATAGCTGTGTCCCCTAAGTCTTGTTGGAGAAGTTCGAGAAACCACTTCCAACTATCCTTGCATTCGCACTCCACCACAGCATAGGCTATAGGGTATATATGGTTATTGGCATCGTGGCCGATGGCAGTCAACAACTGCCCAGGGTAGTATCCCTTCAAAAAAGTACCATCTAACCCGATAAAAGGCCTGCAGCCAACCGAAAAGCCCTTCTTACACCCTTCCAAGCAGATGTAAATTCGTTTGAATTTATACCCAGTCCCTTCGACATAATCAGTGCTAATCCTTACGGTGGAGCCAGGGTTGGTCCTTATTATTTCATTGGCATAATCCCGTAGAAGTGCATACTGAGCTCTCTCTGATCCTTCTATTAGTTCTTTCGCATTCATCATTGCACGGTATATCTTCCTCTCATTGACAATCACATCAAACTCCTTCTTGAAACAATCATGTGCCTGCCTTTGAGTCATGTCTGGATGGTCACGGATCTTGTCCTCAAGCTCTTCAACAACCCATTTTCCATTTACAGATTTGTTCTTATTAACCCTGCTACAGGTATGTTCGTTGACAAAGATCTTCACCTGGAAGCTTAATGGAAACGACCGTTTTGCACAATATATCTGCCATGGGCAATTCTCGTCATAACAAATGGCCTTGCACCTAGTTGAATCAACTCTTGGAAAGAATATGCTTCGCCCTAGGTTGATGTTGAACTTCCTAACTGCCTTCTTGAAATGCTCCAGATTCTCAAATTCCATCCCAACCTCTAGCCTTACCTCCCTAACTGGAGCATCGGGATTAGCTTGAGGAAATGCTGCTTGTTGACTGTCTTCATCATCACTTACAACAGAATCCAGCTCTTCAGACTCGTAACAATGCATCCCTGCACTTGGCTCAGACATATCTTCACCCTCCACAGGTATAAAGATTGAAGGATGCTTGTTTGGATCCTGGTTAGGTATGAAGGTTTGCCCTGATGGAGGAGGCCTGACTGTTGATCGTCTCTTCCGCTTCTTTGGACTACCACCACCCACATCTGGGTTTGTAGACGGTTCGGGCTGTGAACTGCTAGGTTGACTCTCTTCACAAGGTGTTTTAGTCTCATTCTGAATGGTCTGCTCCTGAGACTCTGGTTCGTTGCAAGGTTGTGGAATATATTGTGTGAAAACCTCATTAGATTCCGCAGGCCCTTTATCAACTGTGGGAGCCACTGACTCCGCAGACACTGGATTTCGGTGCCCAGTTTCTTGACTTCCAACTGTCACACGTGGTTGTTCAGGCTCTGGAAGAGTCTTCTCCAACGGATTTTCGAAGGTTACCTTTGGTGAGTGTGTGGGGAGATTTGGTTCGTCACTGCCTACTTTTGGTTGTTCTGTGTTTGTTGTGGTAAGATGGACATCTTTCTCCACCGCATCATCCTCTGTATGGGTATCCGGTCCAGCCATACCTCCTTCAGTCTCACTGATCTTCACCACTCTCTTATGCTTCTTCTTTGATGTTGGGGGTCTCCTAACACACAGTTTGGTTTTGTGTTTCACTGGGGTCTTCGTAACATTTAAAATCTCAAGATCTGGTTCAGGTTCATTGTTTTCTTTTGCAAACTGAGGAAGGTTAACTGGATGCTCAGTGACCACCTCAACTCTCCTCCCATTAGCAATGGCTGCTTCGTACATAGTCACCATATCCATGTCAAGTCTAAGCAACCTCAACCCACCATCCAACTCCTTCCCAGGTTTAAGCCAGTAAAGCTCGCTCACGTCAGTGTACCCTATATCCTTTACTAAGTCATTCATGAAGAACCTATTTAGGGTATCGACATTCACTCGTTCAATCTCTGTTTTCTCACCCCCAACGTGTGCCACTCTGCCATCATCACCCTTTTGAAATTTTTCTCTGTGACTAATGACTAACGTAATGTGAATAGTTGCCATCTGCAAACAGACACACTCTAATTAACAACCAAATTATAGCAAATACAAGCACACCCTAATGAAAACCCAGTTTCCACAACCATGCACCGAAAACAAGAAAACCATGACATAGAGATCAACGGTTACTACTTACCTATGGATGATACCACGCAACTCCACCCGCCCAAACGGTCCACACCAATAAGCACCCTCTCTTCAATACGGAGATTGTCGTCGGCCTGGGAGGTTTTCTTTGATTGTTGAAGATGAACAGTTTCTTCCTAGGGCTCTACCCTTTGTTTTCTGAAACGCGCGAAGATGAAAAACCTTTGCTAACTGTTCATTTCTAATTTCCCTTTTTTTTCAAAAAAAAATTCAAAATTCAACTATTTTTTAACTAATTATAATTATAATATCCACATGTGCATCCCCCAAGCCATGTCACGCCGTGAAGTGCCACATAGGGAGTGTTACTGACGGAGTCAACGCCGGAATATGGATTGGTTAGTTTCTTTTCACGGAACTCATGATTGATGGATACATTTGGTAGTTTCCGTTTCTTGTGGGTAGATTTGTCAGCGTTTTCAACTTCCATGGATAGAAATGATAGTTTACTCTATATTGAAACAAAGCAATACGCCAATACACATATATTAAAGTGAAATTGTACGTACCTTATGGCAGTCGGTGAAATACAAAAGAAAAGTTGAGTAGAAGTGCTGAGAAAGACGTATACGTTGAGAGGTGAAAAGTTTTAAAAGTGAATGAGTAAAATAAATAACTAGATTATATAGATATTTTGGATATTTTATCTTTTAAATAAAATTTTAATGGAATAGAATTTTAAATTAAATCTAATGGAATAGAAATTAATTTTGAGAGAAAATAGTAAAATTGAATTGAATTTTATTTAAATTAATAATCTTTTTATTTTAGATGCTGTAATTTAATTCAGTTTTTTGTGGAAATTGAATTTCAATAAAATTTTCAAACATCCCATGAGTAAATAGCAAAAAAGTCTCTAATTTATTTATCTACGGATATTTTAGTTTTCTAAGATTAAAAGATATATTAATTTTTTTTCATAGAATGCATGACATATTTATCCCTTTGTAGAGTTAGGAGTGAAAAATGTAACGAAATTTACTAATTTGAAAGGAATTGCTGAATTGTCCATAACTTGCTGATGTGGATAGGTGAATGTTAAAATAGGATAAATAAATGTAATAATCTGCCTTATGTAAGTGATAAAATTGAAATTATAATTTTAAGTTGTTTTATTAAAATTAATTTGAATTATAATCATTTAATTAATAAAAAAGTAACATGTCATGCGTTGTTCATTTTTTTTAATCTGGTGTTAAGTGTATCAACTATAATGTAGTTATTAATCGTTTTTATTAATCTACTCTAATAACGAGTACGTGACGGTGATGGGTGCGCGGCGACGGCAAACACGTGACGGCGCGACGGTTTTGTTTTTTATATCGTTGAGTGGCCGTTAGATTTGTTCACTTATTTGGGTTTAGGGTTGTTTGTGGGTTTGGTTGTAACAGGTAGCAGTTAGACTGCAATTATGATGAGTTTCATGATCCTGATAAGGGAAAGAGAAAAATTGCTAAGTAGATTTATAAAAATAGGTGAGGTAGTTAAATGGGTGGGTCAGAAGAGTTCTTTAGTGTGACTGTGTTTGGAGTTGGGTTAAATGGATTGTGCCTGTATTTGTATTTTTAATATCTATTTAGTTTAATTTTTATTTTTATTATATGTTACAGTTAATTTTAAAATATTTATTTAACACACCATGTGCTAATACTAAGAGCTTTTTTTTTTATTTAAAAAGATATATACGTAAAAATATATATAATATGATTACAGATATAACATAAACAAATGTATTAAATAAAATGTTAAACTAATATGCTTACCAATGCATTTGTTAAGTTTTACAAATTGGAGAATAAGTATGTATTTAGTTGCTTGGTGATCAGGTAGATAATTGAGTAATTTTTTTTTTGAACAAGAGAGCTCAACACAATAAGTGGAGCAAGAACAACAACAAGCAAATAGAAAAGTTAAAAAAAAAATTACAAAGAAACTCATCAACTATTTTTTATGCTCCTCCTTCTTATAGTATACTCCTAATTTTGTACTCCTAATTTTATATTCGTGAAAACATCTTCAACCACTCCAAATCTTACTAAAACTCTGTCAATCCAATTGCAAGGTCGTTAAGCGAAAGTCCACCAGTTGCATATCTTCTTTTATCAATTCTTACTAAAACTCTGTTAATCTGACAGCATCCTTTCTCCCCTTCACCTGCACACCCATAAAAGCTGACATAACTCTGCAATATAACTCAATTTCTCCCACACAGCAAATTTCTCTTCTCTTGTATGAACTCCATACACCACAGAAAGTATAATTGAAATTATTTTTAGTAAGACCTCTTCAACACACAACCAAAACTCTCCTTGATGACAACGACTCATTTTAACCATTATTTCATCCCAAATTAGCAGTAAACCACTTGAAGCACCCTCCGACTCAACATATTCTCATCCCGCAGCATCACTCTCCCGAATTCTTATTACATCAAATTTCATCACTACCCGCCACTTAATCTCAAACAAGCCTAACGTATTTAACTTAAATTTTTCTTGAGGTTTTTAATCATGCTCAATTTTTCATCACCCATTAACCCCCTACCATTCCAAGAACAAATTATTTTAATAAATTATTACACACCTTTTTTTTTTTAATTTTTGGGCCTGCAGCATCTTGCTTTCTCTTTCTGTTTTGCCAATCTTCTTTTCTGAGCAATTTCTTCATTCTGTGCTTGGAGAATAGCCATAATATCATCTTCTTCATTGTATAAAATTGCACCTGATTCCAACGCTAGGTCCCAAGTTTTTCTATTTTCAAGCATCTGCTCCTCCAAAATATTATTTCTGTTTCCCTTACTTCCTTTATTCTTGTCCGAACCACCATCATCAATCACCCTCTTCCCAACTACTTCTTCATCGTGTTCCGATAGTTCCCCCTGTCTCTTTGTCAATGTTATTTCCTTTGTGCCGAAACCCATGCCACTATTATTCACAATGTCATTCTTATCACGCGTTTCTTTATCAACGTCTTAGGTTGCAAATTGATCCCACAATGTACACCTTATTTTTTCTTCATTTCTAAATAAAAGTGGGAATTAAGAAAAATAAATAGTAATATATCATGGAAAAGAAAAAAGATTTTGCATATGAATATATAATTGTTACAAAACAAAATCTCATTGTGAAATATTAAAATTTCACATACCGTAAATAATGAAGATCAACCACAATATAATGACCACTTCTCCGTGTGTTTTAACCATGATATAAGCTCTCTTTTTCCAATCAAGAATCCAATAACATCTAATTGAAAAAAAAACGGAATTAAAAATATCAAATTAAGGACGAATACATGAATAATATAATAAATTACTTATAAATTAAATTTTTTTTATCAATTTATTTTATACTAAACGATAAAACTAAAAATATATTAATAAAAGGATATACCTTTAAAAAAAGTCACAATACAATTTTAAATATTTGCATAAATTAAATGTTAAAATTTATGTTATCGATAAAATGATGCTATTATATAATTTCTTGGCAAAAATTAAAATAAAAAATAATTTTGTGTAAGTTAATACAAATTAACTACGTACCAAAATAATTTTATTACGTTGTATTGGCTTATGTGTTCTAAATTGTACCGTTCAATTTGATGTGTCGTTCCTCCTTCTCTTTTCTTGAAATGTAATTTAAATTTTCCTGCTTCGCCATTTGTACCTTACGTATATCTTGATTGTTTACATTTCTGGCTATGTTAAGACTTTTACAACACAGCTATTGATTCCATATTTCTCCATGAACTAAGGAACCCCGTGATCATTTGAAATTGTTCCGCAGTAATGCGTCACCATAGTTTTTAATCATTCCTTTTCTATAAAAATCTCATACTTCTTCGACTCAGCTTGGATATATTTCAAATTAATGCATTGATTTTCTTTTTATTGATTCTATTGAATTTCTTTTATTCAAAGGTTATCCTTGAAGTTGTCAATTGATTTCTTTCTAGCAAATTTCATTGCTGCAGCATCCTTGTTTACCTGCAATTGCATTTATTCTTTCAAATTCTCGCGAATGCGGTCCTTGTCGCTTTTCTTTCTTTTCTAAAGTCTATTATCCTTCTTAATATACTCGAAATTAGTTTTGGCATCTTGTACGACCGTTAAATTTAGTGAACAACACATTAGTCCTTTAGGACACGTTTCGTGAACGTAAAAGGTGAAACTCGTAAGTGTACGATGTCACAGAAAGTTGTGAAACCTTATTTTACGTGAAAGAATTATGTTGATGTGGAACTTATGACCAGTAGTAAGGTTTGCAAAGTGTTTGGCAAGATTGAGAACCTTCAGATGAATTGTTCAATGAAGTACGGTTAAGAATGGTAGAGATAAATTATGTTAAAGATTAAATAGTTGAATCTCTGAAGTTGGTATGAGATCAGTAAGCGGACATTAAGCACATCGTTTTAACTCCAGCTTGTTTTATAAACTTTTTATATCTTATTTTACCATCACATGTTTAAAACATATCATCTTGTACATCAAGCCTACCTTATAACTTTTGTTTCAAATCATACTTATATCCTTTATATTTTTATGCCATATGAAAATTCTGGTATTTGAGACTATATGAATATATACTGAGAACTTTTCGCTTTTTTTTTAAATAAGTTCAAGAGTGAAGCAATATGAAATCTCTTTTATTTTGTATTGTATCAATTTTTGAGGATGAAAATTTTTATAAGGTGGGTAGGATGTAAGACCCAAGACTTTTGAAAAGTCCTATTTTGAATCAATCTCAAATTATATATTTATTTATAGTTTTAATTTTAGAAATTATTTTTATTGAAAATAATTAAAGGCAATTAATTGGACTTGAAATAAATTAAGGTTTTTATCCAAACTCTATACCTATGGATTATTTTCCTATTTATGATTTAAAGTTCTGGAAATTCGAAAATAATGAGGTTTGGCTATTTAAATTAGAATTTTGTCTAATTTTATAATTATTGAATTATTTTCTATATTTTAATTATAAAGTTGGTAGTTATGAAATAATAAGAATTTTATATGATTTGATTTTAGATAATTTAATTTATATCATTTAATACTTTAAGTTAAAAATAAAGAGAAATTAATTATATTATCATGAATTTTCAATTAGAGTAATTTATTGAAAATTAATTAGTATTTTTATATCACAAATAATATTTTAAAGTAATTTTAAAGATTAAATTAGTTTTTCAAATATTAATACTTTATGCTCCAATTTTATTAAAATTACCAAATTATCTCTATACCTAATTTTTACCAAAACCCTAAATTCCCAAAATATCACCCTAACCCTAATTTCCCCAAAAATCTAGCCGCCTTATCTCCTCAGCCACCGAATCCCTTTTCTTCCCTAAACCCAGCAGTAAATTCATGGAAAGAAAGAAAGAAACAGAAAGAAAAGAAAGGGGAGGAGTGAAAGGGGAAGGCCGCGGGAAGAAAGGAAGGGGGAAAAAGAGGGAGGCGGCGCGGTGGGTGTCACTGCCGCTGTCGCCGCCACTGTCAGCAGGAGAAGAGAGGGAGATCTGAGAGAGAGCTGCACGGGAAGAGAGGGGAGGAGACCTCGCTGTCGTGCCAGCCACCAACGCCAGAGGAGAGAGATCGGACAGAGAGAGACGCGAAGAGGGAGGACTCGCGCTGCTACTTATGTTCATGCCGTCGCAGAGGAGCGTCCCTGTCATTGCGAGCTGTCGCCATTGCTGACCAGGACCCATCGTCGTCACCGTTCCCTGCGTCACCGTCGCGCCCAGCCTCGCCGCCAAGTCGCCGCGCAGTCACACCAAGGGATAACGCTTGCGGGAAGAGAGAGAAGGTGCCGCCGCTGCCATCGCGTAGTTTGGAGAGGAAGAGTCGCGTCTGAGAGAGGGAGAGAACCAGGAGGAGCATTGCGCAAGAGGGAGGTGACGCCTTGTTGTCGCGGTGCTTCCATGGCCACCGACGCACCGCCGCACTTCATCGTTACCGCAGAAGCCTTCATCACCACAGACACAGTCAACGCTGATTAGGGCAGAGGAGAGTGGAAAGCAAGAGAGATGCATGGAAGACAGAGGAGCAGAAATGCGACAAGGGGGAGAAGGACGAGGTCCGTTCTCATGCCGTCCTGCTCCGCCACCACTGTTGCCATCGATTAGATTGAAACCATTGCTGTTGCGCCCTGTTCTATTGATTGAGCCAACGTTGGAGTTGTTGTTTCGGTTCCAATTCCTCCGTTCTTGAAACTATAAGGTTCAATCCTTGCTCTGCTTCCATCTTGTTCCTTTGTCTTTCTCCTGCTCAAACTAAGGAAACCAATGTCTCTGATTAGTACTGTTACTTTATTTTTCCTATTTGATGCTAGAACCATCATAGGGGATAGTGTTGATGCCATCAGGAAACTACTGAAGCTACCGCTAGTTCTGATTTTGTTATCTTGGTACTGGTCTGATCTTCCCCTTAGGTTTGGTCAATTTGTATGTTCTGTTTTATCACTGCTATGGTTTTCATGTTCTGATTTTAATTCTAGTCCTTACTTTATCTTGAATCCCCAGGGTTGTAATTGCTTTTAAATTCCTATCTAATTTGAATCTTCTATTTTGCTGCAACCATGGCCACTGCTGTGAAGACTAACATTATCGCTGTTCCAGTTGCTGCCGCTGCCTTTCCAGTTGCGTGAGAGTCGCAGCTGCTGTCATGAATCAAAAGCAGAGGGAATTATCACGATAAATTTGTGCGAACTCGGTTAATCAAGGTAGGGGCGTTTTTATTAAAACTCATTTTTATTCTTAAGAGTTGTTATAAATTGATATTTAGGCAAATAAATATTTTTGGTGATTATGGAGTCTTATGAGTTAAACTGAATTACCTTGAATGAATATGATTGCTTACTTGTCTGTGGCTAGTTCTGAATATTGAGTTGATATTGAGATAGTGAATGAAAGATTAATTTGAAAATCTGATTCGAATGTTTATCAAGTATAATTTGAGAATTGGAAAATGATTTGATGTTAGAATTAGTTTGACTTCGGAAAACGATTTGAGATTTGTGAATGACTTGGGTTTGAAAATGTCGGGAAGAGTTTGAGAAAAGGTTAGTTGACTTTGTTGGAAACGAATTGGAATCTGAAAAGGGTTATAATGTTGAAAATGAGCTTGATTTGTAGAAAAATGAATTTAAATTGAAAATGGTTTGAGATATTGAAATTGTTCTGATTTTTGAAATTGAGTTGAAAGGAGTTTGAGAAATGGTTTTGTTCGGATCCAGAAAGGGTGGCAGAATCCGAGTTTTAGAGGAGATGCTGCCGAAATTTTATAAAATTGGAAGTTTCATTTGAAGTAATTATTTAAAAAGATTTATTTTTAAATATTATATGTTTTAAGATTGATTTATAATGAACAGAATGGAAAGAAGGATGATGAGGATTTTCTTTGAAATATGGTTTCTGAATGAATTTGGAAATGAGATTTGGATTGATGAATGATTATGATGTTGAGAATGTTGAGATATGATCTTAGAATTATTCATATGGCTTATGAAATTAAATTATCTGAGATACGAGGTTCCATGGATAAAGTACCATGGCTTGCCACCACGTGTACCAGGTTAAAAACTCGATACTCTGTTGACCCTACGACGTAAGTGTGACCGGGCACTATATAAATTTCCGGGAATGTTACCCCCATTGAGAAATATTGATTATTTGAGAAAAAGTTATGCATAGACTCTTAGGGATGCACGTCGGGGGACAGTCTAAGGACAATTCAGACTTGTCGGGTTGCCTGGATAACCGAACAGATGAGCCTCATCAGCCATAGGACAGGCATGCATCATGCATTTATATGCTTTGTTTGGGTTTGAACTTGTTTTGGTTTGCCTAATTGCTAAACTGTTCTTAACTGCTACTTGAACTACATGTTGTAACTGTTACCTAAACATGTGCTTTCCTTGTCTATCTTGCTTGTGTTTGTACTGGCGTGCTACATTTGAGAATGAACTTTGGTGCTGGATTAATGATTGTGTTGTTTGATTGCGTGGTTGGTTTCTGATTGAGATTTTCTTATAAGAAAGGAAAAGTTCCGAATTTTTGAAAGACTAAACATTGTTTCTTTGAAAAGGTTTTGAACGATTACCTATTGGTTTTAAAAAGATTCATAAGGCAATGATAATCAGTGAGTTTGAAAATAGTTTTCTTATTAAATATCTTCTTATGACAACTTTGAAACTCCGTGGTGAGACCGTGTGGTTAGATTCTCACCCCCCTACAGCTTTAACTTTTCAGGAACCGGATGAAGAAGCATTAAGAAGAGTTCAACTGCGTTTGGTTTTATATGTTGTTGTATTAATTAGATTATTTTCTTTCCTCGTCTTTGTTATTACAATTTTGTAAGAGGGATAGGAGTTGTATGTTTTTTATACATATTATATTATAAAATATTATGTAAGAAATCTTGTATATGAATCTATGCCTGCTTATTTTTTTTAAGATAAAGTATTCATTTCCGGTTTTCAAAAAAATTAGCGATACGGTGTTGTGTCACAAGTTCCTATTTTAATATTAAGTATATAAAGTAGTCGTAATACTTCTTTCTATCAGAGTGGCGCAGCCGGAAGCGTGACATTCTGGTAGTGAGAGTGTTACATAATTAGAACCCGAATCAGTGAATACAACTTTAGATGGTATTTGATGGATGTGGTACATTGTAAATGATTGCGACAAAAGACAATCACACTAGAACATTAGACGAAAAGAATAAGTTGGAGTAAGAATAATCATTAAATTATCAAAAGAATAATATAATAGAATGAGTATATAAAAAATACTATAAAAATTATAAATTGTACCTTAAAAGGATCAACTTCGATGAAAAACGAAGAAAAACGAAGAATACATTCTTATTATATGAAGTAGTCAAGGAAGAATAATAAATTAAAAAAATGAATTGACTCTCAGATCTATGCTCACGAACAAAAAAAATACACTATATATAGCATTTATTAGAACAAAAATAATTATATAAATTAGTTATTATTAAGTTAATTTTTTTATTATTTACGTTATACATCATATATTTTCCGTGATTGAATAAGTCATTATTATATTATATACATTTTTATCATGATTAGAACCATAGATTTTTGTTTTAATTTTTTAAGGTAAATATCAATATCATTATATCAACTTGGCGAAAATTACGATTAATTTAAAATTATATTACAATGAGTAAAAATTAAAATTATTGACAATTAACATAATTATGTATTAAATGCTGATTTTGATGTATAATTATAAAAAAAGTATTGACAATTAACATAATTATATATGAAATACTAATTTGATGTATAATAATTGATAATTAACATAATTACGTAGAAAATAAAAATATTGATTTTATATAATTATAATAAAGATATTTTTTTAAATTAGTATAATCATGCATTTTTTATTAAATGCTAATTGTAATATAATTATAATAAAGATATTTTTTTAAAATAAATTTAAAAGAGAGAATAGTACTTTCATTTGGGAGGGAAAAAGAGTTCATGAGAAATTAATAACTCATTTTTATTAGTTGGGAAAAAAATCCAAATTTAGTATATTAAATAGAGGTAGATTAGCCCCAAATATAAAACGCACTGCTTTTTTTATACTAAAACCTATTTCTTCAAATTGGAACTCCATGGAAGGTGTAACCCATTACTGCTGTTACTGCTACTTATTGAGGGTGAGAAACGATTCTCCATGACTATTGTTGGAGGCTCTTCAAGCACAACGTGAGGTGGGAGAAAACAAGAGAGATTCATTTCGAATGTCAGTCTGTGTGCTGTACAAGAAGGTGACAATAGAGATGGCACTGCTTCGAAATACTTCTACAGAATTTATGCGATTTTCTACAAGTTGAGAACAACTAACAACTCCAATAAATTCTTTTTTGGGTGTCCATATTTTAAGATAAACTTAGGCTTTGTTGTATTTGGATGAATTTATGTAATTTATCATTCTTTGATTATGTGTATTTTGATGCAAGTTAAACTACTTCATTGTAAGTTTTTTCTTTGACTTGATGAACATAGTAAAAAAATTGGAAGAATCTACAAAGACTTTGGGTGCTGACTATGAGAATGAAGGTGCAAATATTAAAGAATATATTTTTTAAAAGACATGAATTGAAAAAAAGATTGTCTAAATTGGAGAAGATGTGATCATTAAAAATGAAGAAAAGTATGAATATGTGGAGAACTGTGGTTGGTTTACTTGTTATATTTGTTGCTATGTATGTGTTTAAGAGCTGAAGATAAAGTTGTACTTGAAAGTAATGTTCCTTCTTCTACCCAGAGAATAACATGCAACAATCAAAATAATCAAACACCCTATATTATCAAAGACCTTCACACATCAAAACACATAATGCATGAAACTCGCTTATCTTTGTAGATGACGCTACTACACACAGCGCAAGTGAACGTTCGCGACAATCACAAACTCACGCCCATAATGCAGCACTATGAACTGGAAGACATTTTTTTGGGAGGAAGACAAAGCATATTTGTGTTATTGTGGAATTTTCCGTAATTGTTGGAGAGGGTAATGGATTTTATGAAAATCATGAAGAGACCAAGGGTTAGGGATCAATGTAAGTCTTAAAAAATGTATTTATTCTATAACTTTTTTTTTTTTTTACACTTTCACATCAGTAGCGTAATTTTCTCAGCAAATTTCGTTACTTTTGTTATTAACAACTCTACAAAAGATTAGAAATAACACGCATTTTAAAAAGTGAAGAGTTTAAAGGTATTTTTTAATTTTGAAAGATTTAAATATTCGCAGATAAAAAAATAGAAAATTTTTTTCCATGTATTATTTTTTTAACTAATATACAATTTTGTTAAAAAGGTATTTGTATTGGGACTACAAAAACCTAGAGAAAAATAACAGCAATCTTTAGTATGTGAAATATCCCAATAATACTTACTTTTAAATATTTAAATGACATCACTTTTAATAAAATCACCCTTAAAATGTTAGATTAGAAAACCAATTACTTCTAACCAAGTAATAGACCTAATTAATAAATTTTTTCACATACTAAAGATCTCTAGAATTCGGGCATAAGAAAGGTAAAGAAAGTACAACTTAAAACTATATCAGAGTAGAAAAGAAGTATTTGTCTATGTAGGATACCCACCAAAGGTTTTAACAAAAAGGGGTTTAATTATATTACAAGAAAGAGCAAGTGAGCCAGATTGCTGCAGCCTGCATGTATACAATTTTTGGATTGATGAAGATAGAAATACCTGCATTTTAACCATTAATGTTATTATTAAGGAATATATAAATTAATATCTATTTAAGATGAGCTATTTAGATATTAGTATTATACTTTTTTTTTTCTGAAGACAAAGAATTTTATTCATCAGAAATAGAATTGCAAATAGCTCAACTATTGGGCTAATACAAACAGAGTTGGGATTCTCCCAAACAAACTCAAGAGTAATAAAGACTTAATTTAGAAAAGGAATTAGCACTTCAATAGTATTATACTAGAAAAGGAATTAGTATTTTACTTTATCTAAAGCTAAAGAACAATCCTATATGATCAATATCATTTTTGACCAATATTTAGCTAATGCTCTATATCTTAAATACTAAATTCTAAATCATAAACTCTAAATTTTATAACTACTAATAATATAAAAATAGAATATTAACTAAAAATATTAACCCATTTTTCAAACACAAAATTTTAAGTTAGTTAAAGCATCTTTATTCTTCCCACTTCACACAATCGCAATCGCAGCCACCATTTGTTCTCTTCCTCACTTCCGCTACCATATTTCCTACGTTACAAAACTGAAGTAACGTATATCTGACATATTAAAAAGAGAAAACTGAAAGCTTATAATTAGCGAGGTTTATTATTTGTCTGTATTCTACTCCGTTTTAAATTCCTAAAATTGACCAATCAATCAACATATTATCCGAAATTGAAAAGCATGTGCGCTTAGAGTTTGATTATTCAAGTAATTGATGTATTTATTAATTTCATATAAGCTTAAATTGAGTTTGATCATTAAAAATGATAAATATAATTTAAAAATTTTATTAATTTATATTTATTAGTTTGTTTAAGTGTTCTAAATTTATTAGATTTTTTTTTTTCAAATTCCAAAAATAAATTAGATGAAACTGAAATTTGAGAAAGACTATACTACAAATTGAAGTCATAACCACATAGGTCATAGCACTATTGAATGGAATGTTAGAATGACTTTATTGATCCACCATACATTATTGCAATGTGCCCAATTGTCCTGGACTCACCACCGAGCTCACCGCCCTTCCACTCAGGTTCATCTCAAAATCACTAACAAACAATTAATAATTGGGTAAGCTAAAGAAAAGGACCTGAAAGATTAAGACACTCATAATAATATCTGCTAACTAATTTAAGCTAATTGAGTGGTCAACTCATTCTCACTCAAATTCGTGTTAGAAATTAGAATCCCACTTAATACATATAATAATTCATTAGCTGGCAACAAATCTTTAAACAAAATTCCGACAGATTAGTCGTTGGAAAACTAAAAAATAATAATAATCTATGAAGCACGGATACTTCGCTGAGTTATCGTGTCCGCATGTCGGACACATTTCGGACACGACACTCACTGACACTCGTCCGACACGCGTGTCTGCTGTGTCCAACTGTGTCTTAATAAAAAATAAAAAATTCTTTTTCGGACACTCCTGGACACACCTAAATACAATCACGTGTCCGCGTGTTCAGTCTTATTCTTAACATATATTCTTAAAATAAATTTAGATATAATATATTATTATTTATTAAAACAAAAAATATTTTAAATACTTGATATAATTAAAATAAGACATTAAGAATAATTAAAAATTTTAATTTATATTTTAAAATTCGTATGTCGACGTGTCCCGTGTCATGTCGTGTCCCGTGTCCGTGCATCATAGATAATAATAAATCCAAGAAAATAAAAATGACAGAATTTCAAAAAATAATATTATTTTGACAAAAATAAAAACCATTTCCTCTATAAAATAATATGTGTATTCGATCCAAAATTTTATAGAAATATTTAGATTACAGACATACACGTAGAAATAAATTTTTTATAAAATATATCCATTTAGCGCAAAACCAACGAATGTTAAAAATACAAAGATCTCGTCTATCTTTTTTTTTTGGTGACCAGATCTCATCTATCTTTTGATAGTGCACAAATCTTTCTGTTGCATTTATAGTTTACCCTTAATTTAAATGCTATATTTTGATTTTCTTATCATAGTTCTTGACATTTGACCATTATTTACTTAGATTAGTAATTGAATTTCTGAGTTTTATCAGCCACATTATCGCTTATCAAGAATTATCATGATGATCATTTGCGAATCAATTTTTGCACGGTAATAATCATGCTTCTAAGTGTAAAACCGAAACAATCCGCTGTTTACTATTTAGAACTCAAAAGTGTCTCATTCCAAAATAATACGACGGAGTTGGGAAGTGCACAATCAATCAAATTTATGAAGGAATTACACAATGTAAAAATTAAGCTTACAATAATAACAATAATAATAACTCAATGGAGATTGATGAACTACCCGAGTGATCTCTAGTTGCTACTAAGCTATAAAAGTGTAAATTAACAAGCCTAAAATTCCTTCCTTCTCTTCTTGCTCAAAACTAACACTTTATTATTACATTTGGAAGAGAAGCAACCATAATCAGTGGTAAGGTCAAGCAAGGATTGGTATTACAGCCTAACCTGAAGTTCTGTCACCCCCAAACCCTGATGCCAGAAACTCATCTTGGCTAAGATGGCTAACATCACCCCACAATTTTAAGGTCCATTTGTCCTCACCGTACATGTGAAAAACATTCACTGATGTGTTATGTATCTTCCCAGCAGGCCCCCCCTTTGGGCACGCCCACCTGTAAAGTGATCGAATGAATCCTCCGTGAGTAACAACTACTACTCTCTCCCCTGCAAATTAGTAAGGATATCATGATCATCATTTAGCTGCTAAGTAGAGACTTAAGGGAGGGATACAATACAATATATGTTAACATAATATAGAAAGAAAAATGTAGTGCCAATATTGTCCAGGGAAGATTTATGGTGCCCCTCCAATTTTGAGTAATCTGCATGTTCTGGAGTGTGTTTCATATAACTATTGAAATTATTCAATCAACTTACCAAAATGGACCCAGTCATTTATGATTTTCTTTTTTTTTTTTTAAAATGTGTTAACAAATATGGCAAGTGCCAAAATGCAATTGAAGGAAAAACTAAGTGAGAAATGAGAAATTTAAACTTGAGAAAGAAAATGACAAACTCCCTAATATCTAATCACACATGCATCTTACAAATCAGCACCTAAACTATAACCAACCACATGCTTAGCAGTAAATCATAATTTCCATGATATTTCACGATGCAAGGATTGTCATTGGTGGGCTACCTTTATGCTTTCTTCCAATTCTTTGCAATGCAGATGTGCAGCGCTGGAAAAGCTGGGCAATACTTTCTCCACCACCCTGTAAATGGTATATGCATCAATGCTATGTATATGCAAAACATTCTAAACAAATTATGTCCAATTGCCCATTAGGATAAACAAATTTAAAATAGATCATTCACTTAATTTTGCTCTAATACCGTTATTGATTCCACTATCATGCAAGATCAAGGAAGGGACAAACAACTAGCACCAAATGTTAGTACCAAGGAATGTATTGATTGGTTGTACCGAGTTCATCATTGTTTATCAGGAATCTTGAGTAATTCCAGCCAACTGGGAAAACATGTTTGTGGGCTATGCTAGAAAAGCAAGTTATGCAACAGTTCACTTCCGTTTCATGTTGACAATATTGTGAAAGGGGATAAGACAGCCCACAATGGTGTACTTCTACAGAAAGTTGGCCCTTGAAAATCACAGGCTTCCATTCCATCAAGCCATCAACTGCAATTTGAATTTGTGTGTATTATATGGAACAATGACAATTTTAAAATCTCTTTCAACACCAAGGAGTGGTATAAAATGGACTGAACCTACAGCTGGAAGGTTTTCTAGTGATGCTAGAGGAGGTATCAAAATCTCTTATGATCCCACTGTTATATTTCTATTTCAGCTGCATTTGTTTTGTATATGATGATTTGAACATCCCACTTTTATTAATTTTTCCATGAATGGGATGACTTTTATGCACTCACAGGCCACACTCAATACAGTTATGGGAGTGTAACTAAAATTTCACTAGGCATTGGCTTGTACTCCAATTTAGTTTCCCAGCACTCTTTGGGTTATGTCCTCGGCTTTCAGAAGCAACCTGAGCTATCAAGGAAAGGACTTGGTGGAAACAGAGAAAGGATTTTAACAGAAACACGGAGGCCTTTTGTTTAGCTTGTAAAGGAAATTTTTTGCGCTCTTTATAAACAATAAGGTGGAGGAGTGCTAAAAGCTTATCTTATAATTATGACCAACCTTGTTCTACTAGACATTGCTTGATTAGCTGGGAGTTGCATAAAAACAACTTGCTCTCAGTATTGGTCATTGTTGTGGCCTGTGCAAATTGACTGAGGGTCAGCTTGACATTATTAGCAGCGAAAGCTGCACCTCATTGGCTGCACTAAGTTGCATACAGCATACTATGTTGAACACAACCATTTAAATTTTTCTGATGTAACTAAATAACTGCCTCTTTTACCAAATATTCTAGTTTTGGTTGAGTGGTTAGTTTGTTATCTACAACTTATTGCAGGCCATGATCTAGATCTGGCTTTCCAGGAGGGCTGAGTTTTGGGGGATTTATTCTTGCACCAATTATCTAAAAACTTCTTAGGTAAGCATTCCCATGCTAGAGATGACAAAAAGGAAAGAAAATATCCCTGTTAAAGCAGTTTAGCTGCAAGAGAGGCTTTAACTGAAATTTGCAAAGCTGATCAAAGAATGCTGAATTTCAATTCCAAATGAATGAAATTTATAACTAGTGCTGTTTGCAAAATGAGAAAAGCTTTTACAAGGTACTAAAGGTAGTTTGAACTTTAAGATTGGAAGAAAGACATTAAGGCAAAGCTGCAGCAAGTAAATAAGTATGCAGATGTTGTTTGGGTTCGGGTAAATTTCATTGAAGCTGATAATTTCATTGAAGCTAAAGAAATTTAGGATGACTATAACTAGCTGACGAGGGAGTGTGTGCTCATCAAGTACATAGCATTTATAGGAGTTTTGGTGGAGCTTTACAGCAGATATTGGCGTGTTTGAAACTTTTTATGTTAATGATCCACACATGTTCATGTTCAAGGTGTGATAATACATACAGTTTCTTTTATTGGTGTCCATTTGTGGTTTCTATCAATGGCAGAAGTATGAATATGAGGCAAGATTGAGTGCATAAGCAATGTATGATGGCTATGGCATTTGGCAAATTCAATATGTGAGCCAAAATGGCTGAAACAGTTAATGAATGAACTCAAAGTGTGTGAACCTACCAAGATAGAGCACACATGTGATAATTGAAGAACCCTTCATATTACTATATCCAGTGTTTCATGAGAGGACCAAACATCTACAAACTGATACTCATTTTGTGAAAAAGAAGATATCAGATTGAGAAGTCATGACTACTCCTCTCATTATATATAATCTGCTTACATATACTTAAACCAGTCCAATACATATATAACTAGTTTGATACATATGATTTATATGCTTTAGCTGGAGACCCATATTTGAACACATGATAGTAAGAAATTTAACAGAGTAGAGTGGCTCAAAACAATAATGTCATGGGGGAATGGTTTATGTTGCACTATTCTTGTTGTAAATGGAAGTTATAATTAATCTCTCATGAACAGAAATACCAGTATGCTAAATTGAAACCCACTCAAGCAATTCGACCATACTCACTCTTTTATTATTGTTCCTTGTTTTCAAGTATACTTACTGGGATTTCTTGATCTTCATTCCTAGATGAAAAAGCTTTGTGGGCTATGGGATGAGTCTTTGCTGCTTCACGATAAATAAGGCCTTGAAGATCCCCTAGGTGTCTTTCCCGTAGGTCAGAATCTTTGATAACCTGGAATTTCAATCAAACATTAGACTGGCAGAAATCAAAGAATAGGTGCTAGATCAATCACATGTAATAAATCATCAGAGTGGAATCAAAATAAACCAACAAATTGTGAAATGATTCTGCTAATTTATGTCAATCATGAAGATAGCAATGATGACAGTAAAGGGGTAATATAATATGCTTATGGTTTAAGAGTTAAGGCATTATTGTCACCATGTGAAGGAAAAGATTAACTTGTCACTGTATATCATAATTACTACGAAATCATAAGAATAATTCATCAGCATGCATAATCAATGTGTAGCCAAAGGACAGTGGCAATGAAGAATATAAATAAATAAATTGCAAGACTTTTCAGACAAAGAGGTCCAATGACTTCAAGCATAGAACATGTTAAGGTGAAAATCATGATAAGGTTACTATCTTTGGACAATTGAATCATTCCAAAATGCTACAAGAATAATGTTGACTTTGAGATCAAACCTCTAGCCCTCCACATCTGGATGCAATAATCTGTGCTGTTTCATAAGCTCGTTGCAAGTCGGAAGAATATATAAAAGAGATCTTAGGCTCCCTGGATAGTCTATCAGCCACCTCCAATATGAAATTTACAGAAATTACAGTCAAAAGTCATTAATTAAAAAAATATGATATGCAGCTTGAGTCTGTTTGTTTATGAAAATGAGATAATGCAAAGAACAAAACTTACTGCAGCTGCTTGCTGTCTTCCAGCTTCGTTTAATTCAACATCTAGATGTCCCTGTTCACGTATATTAACAATAGAATTTAAAAAATATTCGAAAATGCAAACACATAGGTCAAATAATGTATATCGTAGAATGACAAGAAGTAACAGTACTTTTGTCATAACTATGCATGAAAAGAACAAAAAATATTGAGTATGCTGAAGCTGAAAACTGAAGAGAGGGTAATAATAATAATACCTGAATTCTTCCATCAGCATTCCATGCTGTTTCACCATGACGCACCACAACAATCTCTGCATACTCTGGATGAGGATGGCTATAACCACCATCAATTCACCAATCAGTTTCACAATGATTAAGGAACAGCAGTTTAGAAAAGAAAAAAGAAAAGAAAGAAAAGAACTCGAAAATCAAATAAGAAATCTCGCAATTTCGCAATCATAGTCACGAGAACTTTTTCACTCAATCGGGAAAACATCCGCATGAATGAGTGATTTTCACTTCCAGTGCTAAATGTTTCAGATGCAAAGATATGAAAAATGCCTATGATCAATAATGGCATGAAGATATTTTGGGAGGAAAGGTAAGAAAACGAAAAAGAAGGAACCTGGAGTTGGTATCGGAGATGGAAGAATCGGCCATTTGGAGTGAGTGAGTTGAGTGGCGAGTCAAAGAGACGTTTAAGGCATGCGGTTTGGGAAGAGAAGAAACGGATTTGAGGCGCAGAAAAGAAGGGAGTGGGATTGGCGGAGAAGAATAGGAATGGGAGCGAGAATATTTATGTTTCGGTATGCTTACGCTGATGCTGTCATTCACACACAACCAAGTGTTCATTTCCTAGTGCCTTCGCCCTTTCCACATGCGGTAACAGGTTATGAGCAAGTCTACTCAAGAATGCTATGGACAACTAAAAGTAAGTGTTAACTCAATTTAAATAAGAGTCGCTAGAGGATTATTAAAATTTTTTGTTTTTGGTTATTATTTTTTGTGTTATTTACCGTATTTTTTAATTTAATAGGTTAAGGATTAATTTATCGTAAATTAAAATTTTATTTAAGGGTTTATTGCTACCAATGGATAATTATATGTACGAATAAGTTGACTATTCAACCAATTCAAGTTGATTGTTTTTTGTTATTACTTGCACATAACAATTAATATAATTTATATGCATATTTATTAAAGTTTATACATATAAATTAATACAATTTATATCTATATTTTGCAAGGACAGAGCCACATAGTGGCAAGGAAGGACGATGCCCATAATTTTAATTTTTTACATGTAAATTTTAGTTTAACTCTTCTTTAAAATTTTATTTTAGTCTTATTTTATTATGTAAATATTTTTTACCTCTTTAATATTTCATCTAGTTCCACCCCTAATATTTTATAAAATTTGCTCACATAATTTTGAATCTCCACTTGATAACAATAATTTGTATCTATATTTATAAGTATTTGTATATAAAAAATATATAATTTATATTTATATTTATTAAAATTTGTATATATAAATTAATATAATTTATATTTATATTTTTTAAATTTTATACATATAAATAATAAATTAATATTTATGATTGTCAAGTACTAGTCAAAATTATTAAAGACCGATGACCATGTAGAGTTTCTCTTAAAATAAAAATATTAGTTATTTAATATTTTTTAAAAAACTTAATATCATTATTTGCTTCATGAATAATAATAAATACCGCATCACCTCATTACTCGACTTTACCATATTGTAAATTTGTAACTCTCGCTCACGTTTTTTTATGAGGAATAAGAGAATAGAAATCTTAAAGGATAATAGTCCACTGGTAGTGACCGTGAGTCGACGTGAATTGAGTTAGACTAAATTCAAGCTCAATTCATAAAAATTGAATTTGACTCACAATTTAACTCAAATTTTATTAATAATTGAATTTATGATTTATTTATTAATTATAAATTTTTTATTTATATCCTACATTAAAATTATATATAAAAAATGACTATATTTTAAATAATTAATAATATTAATATATATAAAATTGTATATTATATATATATATATATTAAATTATTAATACGCATATTTTATATGCATTTAATCTATACTTTTAATATTATATATAATCAAGTCAACTTATGAGCTAATAAGTTGAGTTTATCCAAACTCAACCTCTACTCATTTAATTTATGAGCTCAAATTTAAACTCAAACTCGGTTCACCAACTCACGAGTTCGACTTATTAAACTATTAATGAATCGAGTTTGAACTGACTTAATTCACTTTTAACCCTAAGTCAACAATGATACTTTTTCTCTGATTGCTTTTTTTTTAAATCTATTTTCTTCCATTTCTTATTTTTCTGCCCCGTCTCTTTAATTCTTGTGGTAAAATAAATAAATAAAGAAAATAAAACAAAAAAAAATAAAAATAAAATATTTTTATTAATATATATATATAATTGAAATTTTATGTTACACTCTTAATAATAATATATTCAATATAATACATATATTATAATTTATTTAAAAATATACATATGTGTTACACTGAGTATATTATTATTATTATTATTATTATTATTATTATTATTATTATTATTATTATAAAATTTTAATTATAATAAAATACACATATTAAAGAGTATTAATAAAAATATTTTATTTTTATATTTATTTTTTTTATTTATTTATTTTACAACACGTTATTAATATGAGGTTTTGATTAAATTTAAGGAAGAGAAAACATTGGTAATAAATTTACATTATGTCAAAATTTTTTTATTTTAAATTTAATGATTTTAATATATCTGAAAATAATTACTTATCATGGATATTAAATGTCAAAATTTATGTAGATTCAATGTATCTTAGAAACACCATCAAAACTAATAACAGAGAGAATAAGATATCTTTATTAATATTCTTTAATATGTGTATTTCATTATAATATATATATATATATATATATATATATATGCAACTTATTAATAAAGTAAAAATTTAAATTAATAAGATAATTAAATTAAGCAAGAGCAATATTAAGAACAGAATAATATCTATTGAACTAATGATGATAATTATTATTTAATAATATTCCCAATATGAACAAAATACAGACTTATATTGTAATATAGAAGTTTGAAAAAATACAAAAGATACTTGCTGAAAATATAAAGACTGCGATAAAAGTTTTAGATATTATAAAGTATGAGAGATTGTGTGTGTAAAAGTGAATGGCTTTATACTCTCTCTCTCCCTTTCCTATTTATAAGGGGACTATCCTCTTTATTACAATAGCTATTTTACAATTTTATCTCTGATTTTTACAAATTTAGTTGCTCTTCCATGAATTGATTTAGAGACTGTAATTTTCTGTGGGTTGATTTAGGAACTCTGTTCTAATTTTGGTAGCTTCTATTTTTAATTCTGTTTTAGTTTTAAAAATCTGGTAATTAGTCTTATAATTTTGCTGGTATTCCGTTAGTAGAAAATGTTGTCTTCTGAATGTGATGTCTCCTTGATTTTGAAACTTCTTTGACACCTTTTCTCTTTATGGTTGAACGTGTGGGTTATTTTTTTAATACTCTCTCTTTTTTTTAAGCTCTCAAATGGGTTTTGAGTATCTAATATGTACAGTTTTGGATAAGACTGAACTTCTTTATCTTCTTCTTATGGGACTGATTTTATTATTTTTAAAGAATTTTGAATTTCTTCTTTCGAGGTAGTCGCTGCAACAGCAGTCATTATCTGTTTTTTGTGTGCTAAAAAATAAGTCTTTCTTTTTCGTATGATAATTTATCAAACTCTGAATTATGGCTTGGGGTCTGATCTTTTTTGAGACATGATCATCCAGTTATCAATGGCCCTTTTACTAATTAGGTTGAGATCAAATTTATTCCACCATTTTATTTTTACATTTCGAATTAAATATTGCACACTAGAAATGTCTTTATATCCTGTTGAGTCATATTCCCATGTTATTATCCAGCATATTTTTATAGTGGGTATAAAGAAAATCAGTTTGTAGCCGTCTAAAAATGAGGTCTTGTTTTTAAAATATTTGTAGGCCAAGCTAGCCTCCTTCGAAAAATGGCTTCTATCAGTCCAAATTTTTAGAACTATACCTTTAACCACTTAGAAAACTATAGAGAAATTTTCTTGCGGAACCATATGAACCATGAATGTGAGTTTGGAGATAGGTACAGGATAAATCACCATGCATCTATATAATCATAATAGGAATAATTTTGAGGCTCAAATTTTTTGGTAAAACTTTTGTAGTGAAAAGAAGATTTTTTCCATTCTGACAGAGTTATTACTTTAATGACTTTGATTTTAAAGTATGTTATGTCTTTGTAGTTGGGTCTTTATTGTGTGTTAGTTCAATTGATCCTATATCAATTAGAATAAACTCATAGAAAGTTCGAATTTTTTGGATACTCACTGGTGGGCAATGGAAGGTATTTAAAAATACTATTTTATAAAAGGTTCTTCGGTCTATTTTGAACCATTCTTTTTCTAAGGTCATTATTTTCATAGGTATAGATTTTTCATGATAAGGATGCTCTTCGGATAGTGGTTTGGTTTTAAAAATATCATATGGTTGTAATAAGGCATATCTGTTAGTTGTAGGTATTTCATATAAACTTTTAGTTGATGCAGATGATTTTTCACTTTTAACAACCTGTGACATCGTCAAAGGTTTGATGGCTAATTATTTAGTTGAAAAATTATTGGTTGATCAAGTGGTTGATCATAATCTTCACTGCTTATTTAGTGCTTGCTCATTTAATATGTTCAATAATAAAATCAAAACATGATAATATGGTCTGTCACCTGGCAAGTATTTGTCTGAAAATTAGGTTTTTAACATTATTTTTTAGCATACTAGGGACAAATTTACAATCAGTTTTGATTAAAAAGGACTTGTTAAACAGATCTTCTTAAAATCGTCAAACACATAAGACAATGGATAATATTTTCTTTTTAATGGTTACATAATTCGTTTTAGCCAAATTCTATACTCTAGTATGATATTTAACTATTTGTTTTTTTTAGAGTATATACCCAAATTGGTCCCTAAGGAATTTCAAAGTGGACGTTTAGTCCTCAACTAAAATTAATCACTCCGTTAATCCTCAACGTTTTTTGGCGTAAGGCAAATTGATCCTTTTTTTCTCATCTCCGTTAACCACTAACGGAAGGAGGTGATATGTCGTGTGATTGTTATGAGTCAGCCGTGAAGTTTCACGTGTTTCATTCAGACGAATTGGTCCCTAGCCAGATTGATACAAAACGTTGCATTTTAGAATAGGGCACGACGTCGTTCTGTGAGAGGAAGAGTCTATCAAAACTGAAGCATCTCTTTGCCTTCCCTCCACCAAAACAAAATTACTCTGAACTCCCTCTCTTCTCCTAGGTTTTACTAAGGAAGCCACCACCACGTCAACCTGTAGTCCTCCGACCGCCTCCGTTGACGTTGTCAACGCTAGGGTTTGAACGAGTCAGCATTATTGCAGAAGAAGGTACTGTGAGCGTATCGCTCGCCACTGCCACTGGTCGAGGTTAGTATAGTGATGAGTTTATCTATTAAGTTGTTGATGGTATAGTTGATCATTGTTGACATTGTTTAACAATGTGATCATGCAGTAGTTGTTTCTGTTAGAATACCATTAGTTGCTGGAAATAAAAATTGTTTTTGATTCTTTGATACTGTTTCACATGGGTTACTGATAAGTGTTGTGGTGCATACATATATGAGGTTAACATGAAAAAGACACAATATTTCATGATGAACACATCGTATTGATGTATTAAGCTGATTATGAAATTTTATCCAAATAAGAGAAGTTAGAGTAACATTTAGTATTAATGAAATTTTATCCAAATTTTATCTGATTAAGGGTAACGTTTAGTATTCTGATATTGATAGTGCTATTCCAACTTTGAAAATTACAGATGACTGAGTGGGTTACCCCTGTGTTTCAACATGGGGGGAGCTTTGTCAAAGATAACAAGGGTGAACTTCTGTATCTTAATGGCAATGTAAAAAGATTTCCTCCGATGGATCTGGACTTAGTGAATTACTTTGACTTGAAGAAATTGTTTGAAGAGCTCGGCTACCATGAATTCAAGAAGATGTGTTGGTATGATCCAAGAGCTCTTAGCATGGAAGCAGGCTTACACCAGGTAATTTGATGTATTATTCATTTTTTGTGAGTTGTGATTTTAACATGTAATCTTGAGCAGGAATTCCATTTTTTGCTGATCTTATGTTACTGCCTGATAATCTTGAGCAGGAATTCCATGTGTTCATGCGTTGACAGCTATACAAAAGAGGTGTGATAGGCTAGAACCTTATGTGCACCCTTGGCTCAAAAT
Source organism: Arachis ipaensis (assembly GCF_059453495.1). Taxonomy (NCBI): domain Eukaryota; kingdom Viridiplantae; phylum Streptophyta; class Magnoliopsida; order Fabales; family Fabaceae; genus Arachis; species Arachis ipaensis. Next base: position 17,398,978 of record NC_142436.1, on the reverse strand, counting down.
GGATGCATTTAGAGCCACGTATGAACATGTAATCAGACCAGTCAACTCAGAGGAATATTGGAAAAAGACTGGTCTCTTGGCTCCAAAGCCACCCACCATTAAGAGACCTCCTGGGCGCCCAACGAAGAAAAAGAGAAAACCTAATCCTGTTGAGGATTCACCAGATGCAACAAAGGGAAGAAGGACATTCATGGTCACTTTCCAAAAATGTGGTCAGAGTGGTCACAATACAAAGACATGCAAGGGACCACCAAGGCCTAAACCACCCCCAAAGGTTAAGAAAAATGGACAGCCAACAGCAACGAAAAATACTTCATTTGCTCCACCATCACAAGATGAAGTCCAAGTCTCCCAAACAGCACCCCAACCACTGCCACATGTAAAATCTCAGTTGAATTTGTTGTGATCATATTGTTGTCATGCTGCCTGCATTCATGTGATCTTCAATGTGATAGTGACTGATTGGCTTAATCCTTAAGGACCTATTTTCCTAATAAATTATCTATTTAGGGATCTATATGTCAGATAAATTATTTAGTTGGGGATCAAAATGTCTAATGATTTGTTTATTTTGTGTTCTATTAGGAGCAGATAACCAACAGTTCAAGCCATGTTGCACCTCCATCAACATTTAGGCCTCCAAAACCTAAACAACCAATTAAGAGGCCACATTCTACTCCAGCACCTACCCCACCATCTGCTCCAGCACCTTCTCCAAGACCAACCATCTCCGCAACACCACAGAGGCCTACCCAGTCAGCATCACCTGAAACACTTGCTACTACAAGTCACAGCTTCAAGAATCTTCAAGTTCATGCCAACACCTGGACTAAGGCTTCCAAAATAGATTTGATCCTACTATGTCAACATAGTTTTATGAGTTTAATACAACTTTGTCATATTTTGTTATGTTGTTAGTACATCTTATTGAGACAACGTGGTCTGTCTATGTTTGGTTATTATGTTGATAGTGCATGTCACCGCACCTTTTTTTGTGGAAGATCTTAGTATTCCTAGCAAAAACTTAAAGACTAGCTACCTTTTTGTGTAAAACTTTGGTTATATGGAATGCAAGTATGGTACTTGGATTTAAGTATGTCTGATTTTATTCCATTTCTAATGCAACTTTTCTCTATCCAGAAAATACTCATCATTCATCTACTCATCGTTCATTGCTTGTCCTAGCACTTTACAGATTAGAGTTGCATAAACAAAAGCTAACACTGTAATTACTTGTTACACTATATAACATAAGATAAAATCTTTCTCAAACTAACTAAATCCTACTTACAAGAAGACAGACCATAAATCCTAGTATGAAAAAGAACACAAGACTACAGCACCCGAACCATCGTTTATTCTCAACGGCATTCTTATTCTTCTTCTCAAATGCATCAAGCAATTCTTTCAGCTTTTTCACCTTCTCCGCCAGAGCATCATCATCCTCTCCACCATGACCATCACATTGAAATACCCTATCAAACCACACAAAGAAATCACAGTGGGGAGTTTTCTCCTGCCCATACAAATAGAAGGGTTTAGAGTACAACATTATCAGAAATCATGTTTTACATACAAAAAAAGTTTAAAATCATCAATACATTACCCTGTAAAAAGGACAGCCAAAGAAACATCTTTTCAGATTTTTCTCCATTCCAGACTCTACAACTATGGCATAGGCTCCACAATGACATCTTGGAGTTTCTCCTCTGGCGACTCTGAACCTACCGTCGCGGGCAGAAGCACTGCTAACACTGCCGTCACCACTAGCTTTAACTCGCCGTCGATATGAACTTCCACAACTTTTTCCGGCAGCCATTGTTAACAACTATAGCCTTCGTTAATTAGGGTTTTGGCAAGAGGAAGAAGAAGATTTTGATTTCACATGTCGTTTCATGGCTATCTGCAATTTTTCATTGTCGTTTTTGTACAATCCAACCTAGGGACCACATTGTCTGCTTTCCCACGTGTCACTTATCATCTGTGTCACCAACTCAATGTGACACGTTGGATTTCACCGTTAGACTTTAACAGACCAATTTAACAGAAGGATCAATTGGTCTAACGCCAAAAAACGTTGAGGACCAACGGAGTGATTAATTTTAGTTGAGGACTAAAACGTCCACTTTGAAATTCCTTAGGGACCAATTTGGGTAAATACTCTTTTTTTTATGAGTTGTGAAGAACTTGTTTAAGTACTCCTCCATACCCTAATTCTAAAGCATCTATCTCAACTATTAAGTTTATCTTTAGGTGTGGTATGCTTAAATAAGGGATTTTCTTGACTGTAATTTTAACTTTTTGAATTATATATCTTAGAAATATTCTCTATCAAGGAAGAGGTTGTTTTTTCAATCTTTTATATAAAGGTTTGCATAAAGTTTTTTATTCTCGATAAAAATTTTGCTACATACATAATTAAGACATCCTAAAAATTTTTGTAATTATTTTTTTGTTGATAATCTCATCTGGGAACTTACCTGCAAATTCGACAGATCTTTTAATTGAAATAATCATTCCTTAAAAAATTTTATATTTTAAAAATCTTATTTTTGTTATGAATATTTTCATTTTTTTTAGAAAAGATAAAACCGTTCTCTTTTTATAATATTGATGATTTTTCTAAGTGATGAATGTGTTGGTTAATTCCTTTAGAGTACACAAGTACGTCGTCTAAGTAAACTATGTTAAAGTCTACATATGAGTAAAAACTATTATTCATAATTTTTTAAAACTCACTTGATGTATTTTTTTATCCTTGGGCATTACATTCTATTCATAATGTCCAAAAGGTACAATAAAAGCTATTTTATATTTATCTTCCTCTTTTCCTGATATTTGATAATATCCAAATTTTAAATTAAATTTAAATAAAATAGTAACATTATTTAATCTTTTAATTAAATCATTTTTGTAACGTAAGAGATATCTTCTCCATTTAAAGGCTTTATTTAGAGGTTTGTAATTAATTACTAACCTGTGAGCTCCTCTATCTATCTCTGAAGTCTTCATTACATAAAATTTTGTATAACTCCAAAGGGACTTGATGGTTTATCAGTGGCTAAGAGAAGGGGGGGTTGAATCTTAGCCCCTTTTTCGCTTGATAACACTTGCTGTCCTTTCAGAATACTTGAGGAGATATTTCTTGTTTTTTGTCTCGTGCCTAGTTAAGAGACATTTTCTTTTTATCTCGTAACCAGCCAAGATATATTTTTCAATTTTATCTCCTACGCAGCAGAAACAAAAATGGAGTAGAAGAGAGAGAAAATCACACCAAGATGTATCCTGGTTCAGCTGCTAAGTATAATGCAGTCTACATCTAGTCTCCATCACAACAATGATGGAATTTTACTATAATCATGATTACATACACCAATTCTCCCTAGGAACTACCCTTCCTATCCGGGACAAGTCCAGAATCTAATCCCCAATCCTGAACTTGACTTGGTCACTGCCAAGCTTTCAACTGCTAACCCAACTTGCAAGGGGATTCCCACAGAATCATGAAACCCAACACAGATGTACAAAGGACCTCTAAGGACATCTATGGCTTTTTCTTTTAATTTTGCACTCTTTGTCTTTTTCCGCTCTATGGCTTTTTCTTACAAACCTCACTATTTGCCTTTTTCCATGAGACTCAAGACAGACAAAATTAAACAGAAAAATACAAAATAGAAAATATTGAAGGAGAAAAACTTCTGTTAGCTTGGGTAGCTATAGGAACACTGTGCTTTCACTCTTTTCCTTACTTCAAGTCTTGGCTGTTCTCCCTTATTTATAGAAGGGGAAGCCTCCAAGATTGAAGCTCTTAAACCGAGCCAACTTCTTCTTCTTCATGCAAACCGGTTCGGCCAAAGAGAAAGAGGAGAGAAAACCGAATGTAAAACCCAACATGCAATTACCTCTGTGTCTTCCCTTTACACCAAGCTTCATCAATCCGGGCCTTCCATCTTGACTTGCACTCCAAGAAGGATTCCTAGCCCTTGATGAGTTCTTGATGATGACAGCTTCTTCTGCTCTAACTTCTGCCTCTTCCCCACGTAGCTACAGTAGCTACCTCCTGTGGTGGTTGATCAAAAGCTGAGACAAGCCATCCCTCCAAGGATCTTCTTCTTCTGACCGAGTTGATCTTCTTCCATTTTTGGGTATGGAAGGCTTGAGCTTACTTCACCACATCTTACCTTTTGTGGTAAAGATCTTAGCCACACCATACTTCAGATTTTCTTTTTTCTTGATGCTATCATCACAATGGCCTTGCAACTAGCTTCTTCCACTTTCTTTTGATAGCTTAAAATTTCTTCCATAGTTGCTGTGAAGTGACCGAAGCTAGAGGAGAGAAGAGAGAGAAGAAAGAAAACTTTCAATGTGATTTGAATGAAGAAATTAATATGAATTAACTTTGCTTCTCTCTTGCTTTGAGTGGCGTGGGTCATCATTAATGCCATCAAATCAATTTTTCTTTCTCTTTCATGGTTCCAATGTCTGCATTAACTCCTCTTAATAAAAATTTGAATTCCACCAGGTAAAGGATGTGGAATCCATTGGAGCATGCAGCATTATTATTGAAGGAAATGGATTTTATCAAGTTAAATAAGTATAGAAAATATTGTGCCCCATTTTCTTTTCTTTGATTTCGGGCTAGCCACACGATTGGGCTTCAAGTTTGTTTTTGTTGGCCCAACAAGCATAACAATTCAGCCACATATTATATAACATATTGGACAAGGCTGATTGTATTTTTCTTAGCACAATTGGGCTTTAAATTTGCTTTTGTGCCTAATATATATAACCTGCAAAACAACAAAATTATCAATCAACAAATATGAATTAAAACTCAAATTGACAATTTTGTAATTAATTAAATTAATAATGTTTATTCATCATCAAATTAAATTAGAGTTTTCCAAACTCATCATTCTCCCCCTTGATGACAAATATTATTAAAAATTAAAATAGAAAGAAATCAATAATTAGAGTACTCCCTTTGAAGATTAGGATTCTTTTTCCTTTCCAATTGTTACATGGCTCCCCCTTAATATATGCCATTTTACCAAGAGAAGCATTACTTGTAACAATTTTATCAAGTCTAAGGCAACTATATTATTCAACATATGGAATTTTGAGATGTTGAATGGCTTGATTTATGAGCAGAAATGACATGATAAACACAACTTGACTTGTTATCATATAAATGATTTTCTGCTCAATAACAATCAAAAAATGCTTTGAGTATAGAGTACATGAGAAACAGTTGATAATTCCCAAATAATTTGATTAAATGAACAACATTTTCCAGCCATCATATCAGAGCAAAAAGTTATCAGTTTATAGTAAGGAAAACATTTTCAATTTAAACAGAATTATATCAAATCACAACTAAGTTCCAACAGATATTTCAACAATTCAGAACATAAATCATCAACATAAAAAAGCATCAACATCAACAAAACATAAGGCATATGTACAGGGGTGATCATGAATTAAAATGATTTCAACCCCTGTTTCTTTCAACTTTTCAATTTTTCCAGCTTTCTTCCCCCTTTTGTCATCAAAGGGAAACCTGCAAAAAGTGACAATGGAACACACACAATATAACCAAAACTAAAATATCCAAGAGTTTAACAAAATAACAGTGGTCTAGAGTATCCAAATAGCCTACAAAGTACCAAAATAAACGAAACAGAACCATAATTCAACAAGAGATAAATAAGTCAATCATCAGAAAGGTTGTACTCAGATCCAGATTCATCATCCTTATCGGCAGCCCCCATCTCTTCTTCAAAATTCTGAAGCATCAGACCCACTCTTTCTTGGCACTTTATCCAAGCTCTTTCATTTTCGTATGCTTGCTTCCGAGCGGCCTTGTAAGTTTGCACCATCAGTTTGGACATGTTAGAAAACTCAGTGAGGACCTCCTTGATCGATTCTGCCACCTTGGACGGCTCGGCTGGGTGGCTCTCAAGATCACTGTCAGAGGGCATTGACCATTTTCTTTTGGTGCCTTTCATAGTACCTGAAACTCCTCCTCCCTTAATTGATGAAACCTTATTCTCTACATCTTCATTAGTTAGATCAACATTGAAATATTCGAAGATGCAGGTAAGAAATATGCCATAGGAAAGGTTAGCCTTTTTGGTACGTCTAACACATTCCTACATATGCCTAATCATGAGATATGCAAAGGAAATAGGAGATGAAGTGATAATAGCAAAAAGCACAAAGGCATCAGAAACGGTTACTCTATTGTATGAGCCACTCTGTGGTGTCAGAATGTGAGTAATGATTCTGTGCAGCAAAGCTCTTTCTGGACCAAGGGCTTTGTGAGTTGGAACCGTGCCATCCAGACCAGATAGATTCTCACAGATTCGGTGTAACGCAATCTAATATGTGACTCCAACTTGAGAATCCCATTTTTCTGACATATAAGCTGCTGGACCTTCATCAACATAACCCAGGGCAGCGCTTATTGTTTCTCTACTCAGAGTCATGTAAGCCCGCTTCACATAGGAATGAATTGCACCATCAATCAGCCTCATGTTTGCATAAACTCTCGAACCAAGGCTGGGTATACAGGTTTCTGAATATTGAACAGGGGAGTCCACTTCATATTCTCAAAAAGAGTAATAAATTTGATTCCTTTAGCAGCAAGAGAGTCTAGGTTCACTATGTGCGAAGCACACAAGTGACGTTTCGTCAACACATCTTTGTGAAACTCATAAGATGCACAAGAATTAAATCTCCCTGGATCAAAATGTGAATGATTTTTGTTGTATTTATTTTTGAAGTCCAGGGATTCCAGATTAGGTGGTTCCCTTGTGTTACGTAGCACGTAACCTTTGGTCTTCTGAGAGCTTTTGTCCGACGCATGTGGTGTTGCTTTCTTTGGAGGTGACTAAGGTATAGATGTGTGAGACTCCTCTTCTTCTTCTTCAATCGGATCTTGATCTTTTCCCAGCTTTCTTCTGGATGAAGTTTTCTTTGTTATCACTTTTCTTCTCATAGTTTCTATTTGTTTGGAGGAGGGTGAGGGGGATGAAGAAGAGGTGGAATGTATATGAATGTGTGTATGAGTTTGAGGAGTTGAAGATGGAGGATGTGTTGGTAGAGGGGTTCGGCTACTCTTTCTTAGAGCAACTTTCTTTTTCATGTTATGAAAAATGGAAAGAGGAGAGAGAAGGTGAAAAGGGGCCGAAGAGAGTGGTGAGAGGAGGGAGGTTAGGGAAGCATTAAATGCTGAGTGGAGAGAGAGAATTGAGGGAGTTATTACCCATTAAGGGGCGCGGTTATTAACCAAGGAAAGATTTAAAAATAAAATGAAAGGTTAGTTCCTAGAATCAAGGGATGAGGGAAGGATAAAGATTTGATTTGATACCAACTTCTTCCTACAAGATTTGATATGATAACCTTCCAAAAGAATGATTAAAAAAATGAGAAACTCAAAACGGGTCAGAGTAGGGTCAAAGGAATTTGGTGGGGCACAAGATAATTAACATCTGTTCAGTCTCCCCCTGTATCATGGCCCGTTCATCACGTCCTAAGATTTGTCTCCTGCTTTCCTACGAGACAAAACCAAACAAAATCAAAAAATTCACCATTTATCAACAGAACTTAATTCTATCATTTCCAAGCTATTTCTCAAAGAGCAGAATCTGTCTTCACACAAAGGCTTAGTGAATATATCCGCAAGTTGTTCTTCGGATTTCACAAATTGAATATCAATAGTACCCTTTTGTATATGTTCTCTAATAAAGTGATATTTGATCTCAATGTGCTTGATTCTTGAGTGCAAAACAGGATTTTTGAGATGTTTATGGTACTTATGTTGTCACAAAACAAGGGTATACTATTGATTTTTAATTTGTAATCCTCTAACTGAGTTTTCAACCAAATTAATTGTGAACAACATGTGGAGGCAGAAATATATTCAGTTTCGGCTGTGGATAGAGCTACTGTGGCTTGCTTCTTGCTTGACCACATGGTGAGTGAGCTTCCAAGGAAGCAACACATGCCGGATGTGCTCCTTCTATCCACCCGATCTCCCGCATAATCTGCATCACAAAATCTCACTACACAAAAATCATCAGATTTTGGATAACATAAGCCATAATCACTAGTTCCATTAATATATCTAATGATTCTTTTGACGGCTGAAAGATGGGATTCTTTTGGGTGATATTGAAATCTTGAACATACACCCACACTTTGAACAATGTCCGGTCTAGAGGAGGTAAGGTACATGAGTGAACTTATCATTCCTCTATACCGTGTCTTATCCACATCTTTGCCATCATCATCCTTTTCAAGTTTAGTGTTTGGATGCATTGGTGTTCCCATTGGTTTGGAATTTTCTAGGCCAAATTTCTTGATTAATTCTTTAGCATACTTTCCTTGGTGAATAAAGGTACCACTAGGAGTTTGTTTAATTTGGAGGCCAAGAAAGAATATTAGCTCTCCCATTAAACTCATTTCAAACTCACTAGTCATGAGTTTTCCAAACTCTTCACACAAGGACTCATTGGGCGATCCAAACACTATATCATCCACATAAACTTGAACTAGGAGAATATCATCATTAGATGATTTAATAAATAAAGTAGTATCGGTGGTGCCTCTTTGAAATTGATTTTCCAACAAGAAGGCACTAAGCCTTTCATACCAAGCCCTTGGAGCTTGCCTAAGGCCATAAAGAGCCTTTGAGAGTTTGAAAACATGGTTTGGAAATTCTTTATCTTCAAAACCAGGGGATTATGCCACAAACACTTCTCTATCAATAAAGCCATTAAGGAAAGCACATTTGACATCCATTTAAAACATTTTAAAACCCTTATGGGCAGCATAGGCAAGAAGCAACCTAATTGCTTCCATTCTTGTTACCGGAGCAAAAGACTCATCAAAATCTATACCCTCTTCTTGATCGTAACCTTGGGCCACTAATCTAGCCTTATTACGAACAACCTTTCCATCCTCACCTAATTTATTTTTTAAAACCCACTTAGTACCCGTTACCTTCTTACCATCCGGATGAGGTACTAGTGTCCAAACCTCATTCTTGTCAAATTAAGCGAGCTCTTCTTGCATGGCTTTGACCCAAGAGGGATCTTCAAGAGCTTGCTTCATATTATTAGGCTCCATTTGTAACAAGAGAGCAAGATTGCTTGGTTCAGTTTGATTTTTGGGTTGAGGATCTTGTTGTTACACCTTGAGAGGGATCACCAATGACCCCTCATGGACTTCCATTCTCTTGGCTTCCAGAGTGATGTTGAGCTTTGATGAGTTTCAGTGGGTCGTTCTGTTCCAGATTCTCTTGATGGCTCAGGAGACAAAACAAAAATGTCTCATCCATTCTGATGAGACAAATTTGGCCGGACAGATTCTTCATTTTGAGTAGATTTGAGATTTTCTTCACTGGCCTCCTTGTTGACAGCATCTTCACAATCTGTATCATCTTCTATCACAGTACTGGGAATTGTGTTAGTATCACAAAAAGAAACGTGTATGGATTCCTCTATGGTCCTATGATCTTTGAGGTAAATTCTATAAGCCTTGCTAGTGGTGGAGTATTCAACAAACATCCCCTCATAGGATTTTGAATCAAATTTACCAAGATTTTCTTTATTGTTAAGCACAAAGCATTTGCATCCAAAAATATGGAAATACTTAAGATTAGGAGGGGTTCCTTCCCATAGCTCATAAGGAGTTTTCTTTAACCATTTTCTAATAATGGTCCTATTCAAAATGTAACAAGCTGTATTTACAGCTTCAGCCCATAGAAATTTTGGAATCTCATTTTCACATAGCATAGCCCTAGTCATCTCTTGAAGGTTTCTATTCCTTCTTCCAACCACCCCATTTTGTTGAGGGGTTCTAGGGCATGAAAAGTTATGAGCAATTCCAAAATCATCACAGCATTTTTCAAAGTCTTGGTTTTCAAATTCTTTTCCGTGATCACTTCTCAAATGGGCAATTTTTAAATCTTTTTCATTTTGAATTCTTTTGCAAAGGGTTGAGAAAGCATGGGAAGCATCATTTTTATGAGCAAGAAAAAGTACCCAACCGAATCTAGAGTAATCATCCACCACCACCAAACCATAGTGTTTACCTCCTAGACTTTGAGTTCTTGTTGGACCAAAAAGATCAATGTGTAGCATCTCTAATGGCCTCTTGGTTGAAATTCCATCTTTAGGTTTAAAAGAGGATTTTACTTGTTTGCCTAATTGACAAGCATCACAAGTAAGATCCTTATCAAATTTAATATTTGGAATTTCTCTAACCAAGTTTTTTTTAAATAGCTTAGTGATTTGGTACATGCTAGCATGACCCAATCTCTTATGCCATAGCCATTTTTCAGATTCAAGAGAAGTGAAGCATGTTACTTTTTGATCTTTTAAGTCTTCAAGAGTCAATCCATATACATTATTGCACCTTTTAGCCTCAAACAAAATATCTCCAGATTTTTCACAAATAACTAAGCACACAAACTTTCTAAAAATAACTTCATATCCTAGATCACACAATTGGCTAACACTTAGTAAATTGTGTTTTAAACCATCAACAAGAAGAACATCATTTATACAAGATGAGAAACTTTTACCAACTTTTCCAATGGCCACTATTTTTCCTTTACCATCATCACCGAAAGTGACAAACCCTCCATCATACTCATCAAGGTTTTTGAAGAATGTTGCCTTTCCGGTCATATGCCTAGAGCATTCGCTGTCCATGTACCACATATTGTCCTTCCGCTTGGATGCTAGGCATACCTACAAAATGAGCTCAAGTGACCTTAGGTATCCAAATCTTCTTGGATCCTTTCATGTTAAACCATCTTCTTTGTCCCAAACCATTATAGTCAAAAATAATTTTGCACACTTTGTTACCAATCATTCTTTCACCAAAGAAACATTGAATGGGAAAGTGGCCATTACGGTTGCAAAGTCTACAAAATCTTGGAGTTGCTATTTTGCTAAAGCTTGTTGGATTTTGAAACCTTGTATCATTAGAAGATGAAGCAATGTTTTCAAAAGAAGGTTTCTCAACAGATTTTAAGAAACCCAAGCCAGCTTTATCATAAAGAAGTTTTTGACTAGCCAATATTTGATTTAGGTTTTCAGAACTTTGAGTGAACTTGGCTAAGTCTTCTTTAAGCTTATTGACCTCTTTAAGCAACTCTTCATTTCTTTTAAAACAGTCTACATATGCAACCACAGAATGATCACTTTCACAGCTTTTAAGTTGAGCTTTTAACTGCTTGTTTTCTTCAACAAGTTCAACAGCAATTTTAGCCTCCCTTCATTTATCTTGAGAAAATCATTTTCAGCTTTAAGAATCATGATTTGTTGTTCAAGATCTTGGTTATCAAGTAATAAGCATCTAATTTTTTTAGAAAGGTGGTCTATCATAAGATGAAGATCTTCAGTATCAAGGTTATGAAAGACTACCTGTTCAACATGATCTGCCATGATACATGGTTGTGACTTGGTTTCTAATTCTTCATCATCTTTTGAGTCATTTTCCAAGTCCTCCCAAGAAGCCATCAGTCCTTTCTTCTTTCCCTTCTTTGGCTTCTCTTCCTTCTTCAACTTAGGGCAATCCAATTTGAAATGCCCAGTTTCCTTGCAGTTATAGCATGTTACCTTGCTGAAGTCTTTCTTTTGTTTTCTTGAGTTGCTTCCCTTGCTTCTTTCTTTGAGCTTCACCATTTTCCTGAATTTTTTTGCAAACAACACAAATTCATTTTCAGAGGAGTTATCACTGGATTCATCATCCAGAGGGTTAGAAATAGATGTAAGAGCTATTCCTTTTCTTTTTGAATCCTTTTTGAAATAAATATTTTCAAAAGCAAGTAAATTTTCTCTTAAGTCATCATATGTCATAGAATCAAGACCACTACTCTCAGATATTATCAATGCTTTTGTTTCCCACTCTTTTGTAAGACATCTTAAGACTCTCCTCACAAGCACAGATTCAGGATACTTAATCCCCAGAGCATCCAAGCCGACAATGATGGTGTTGAATCTTTCAAACATTTCATCGATTGATTCTTCTTCTTTCATTGTGAACATTTCATATTCTCTGTTCAGCATATCTATCCTGGTCTTCTTCACTATGGTGGTTCCTTCATGAGTAACTTGAAGTTTGTCCCAGATTTCTTTTGCCATTGTGCATCGTGATACCCGTCGGTATTTCTCGAAGCTGATTGCATAGTTGAGCAAGTTGATAGCCTTGGCATTGAGTTCCACCTTCTTTTTGTCTTTTTCGGTCCAACTAGCTTCGGGTTTAAGAGATATTACTCCTTCAGCACTTGTGACAGTTGGAAATTGAGGACCCTCCAGGATGATCTTCCATAGTCTGTAATCTACTGCTTGCACAAAAATCTTCATTCTCTCCTTCCAATAGGTGTAGTTTTTCCCATTGAAAAGAGGAGGTCTGTTGCTTGACTGTCCTTCTGTAAGATTGTAGGACACCAAGGTTGAGCCACTGTTTTCTGCCATCTGGATCTTTTCTCCAAGCTGCAAAGCTTGATCTCTTTGAGACCAAGCTCTGATACCAATTGATGGTTTATCAGTGGCTAAGAGAAGGGGGGATTGAATCTTAGCCCCTTTTCGCTTGATAACACTTGATGTCCTTTCAGAATACTTGAGGAGATATTTCTTGTTTTTTGTCTCGTGCCTAGTCAAGAGACATTTTCTTTTTATCTCGTAACCAGCCAAGAGATATTTTTTAGTTTTGTCTCCTACACAGCAAAAACAGAAATGGAGTAGAAGAGAGAGAAAATCACACCAAGATGTATCCTGGTTCAGCTGCTAAGTGCAATGCAGCCTACATCCAGTCTCCATCACAACAATGATGGAATTTCACTATAATCATGATTACATACACCAATTCTCCCTAGGAACTACCCTTCCTATCCGGGACAAGTCCAGAATCTAATCCCCAATCCTGAACTTGACTTGGTCACTACCAAGCTTTCAATTGCTAAGTGCTAACCCAACTTGCAAGGAGATTTTCACAGAATTATGAAACACAACACAGATGTACAAAGAACCTCTAAGGACATCTATGGCTTTTTTCTTTTAATTTTGTACTCTCTGCCTTTTTCCGCTCTATGGCTTTTTCTTACAAATCTCATTGTTTGCCTTTTTCCATGAGACTCAAGACAGACAAAATTAAATAGAAAAATACAAAATAGAAAACATTGAAGGAGAAGAACTTCTGTTAGCTTGGGTAGCTATAGTAACAATGTGCTTTCACTCTTTTTCTTGCTTCAAGTCCTGGCTGTTCTCCCTTATTTATAGAAGGGGAAGCCTCCAAGATTAAAGCTCTTAAACCGAGCCAACTTCTTCTTCTTCATGCAAACCGGTTCGGCCAAAGAAAGAGGAGAGGAAACCGAATGTAAAACCCAACATGCAATTACCTCTGTGTCTTCCCTTTACACCAAGCTTCATCAATCCGGGCATTCCATCTTGACTTACACTCCCAGAAGGATTCCTAGCCCTTGATGAGTTCTTGATGATGACAACTTCTTCTGCTCTAACTTCTGCCTCTTCCCCACATAGCTACAGTAGCTACCTCCTGTGGTGGTTGATCAAAAGCTGAGACAAGTCATTCCTCCAAGGATCTTCTTCTTCTGACCGAGTTGATCTTCTTCCATTTTTGGGTATGGAAGGCTTGAGCTTACTTCACCACATCTTACCTTTTGTGGTAAAGATCTCAGCCATACCATACTTCAGATTTTCTTTTTTCTTGATGCCATCATCACAATGGCCTTGCAACTAGCTTCTTCCACTTTCTTTTGATAGCTTGAAATTTCTTCCATAGTTGCTGTGAAGTGACCGAAGCTAGAGGAGAGAAGAGAGAGAAGAAAGAAAACTTTCAATGTGATTTGAATGAAGAAATTAATATGAATTAACTTTGCTTCTCTCTTGCTTTGAGTGGCGTGGGTCATCATTAATGCCATCAAATCAATTTCCCTTTCTCTTTCATGGTTCCAATGTTTGCATTAACTCCCCTTAATAAAAATTTGAATTCCACCAAGTAAAGGATGTGGAATCCGTTGGAGCATGCAGCATTATTATTGAAGGAAATGAATTTTATCAAGTTAAATAAGTATAGAAAATATTGTGCCCTATTTTCTTTTCTTTGATTTCGGGCCCGCCACATGATTGGGCTTCAAGTTTGTTATTCCTGGCCCAACAAGCATAACAATTCAGCCACATATTATATAACATATTGGACAAGGCTGATTGTATTTTTCTTAGCACAATTGGGCTTTAAATGTGCTTTTGTGTCCAATATATATAACCTGCAAAATAACAAAATTATCAATCAACAAATATGAATTAAAATTCAAATTGACAATTTTGTAATTAAATAAATTAATAATGTTTGTTCATCATCAAATTAAGTTAGAGTTTTCCAAACTCATCAAGACTTTAATAACCTAATTAGTCCTTTGTCTAAGTATTCTTGGATTTCTTTCTTACAGTATTCCAAAAATTCTCTATTCATTTGAATAGGTTTTACCTTAGTGGGGATATTTTTTTTTATGAAAATTATCCTCATATGATAAGGATACTTCATGTAATTTTCTATAATGGAAAGCTTTTGGATTTAGACTACACAAATTTTTTTTAATCCTGTTTTCTAACTTTTTTATTAGAGCTTGATTTTTTTTTAAGTTTTTAGTTGTTATTCTATTCTTTTATATACAATCTTTTGATTTAGAAAATTAATTTGTTTCTTTTTCTTTCTATTATATTAAGTTGAGAGATAGTTACTTGTTATAGTAGGTTAAGTTCTCTTTCTTTAGGTATTTGTATGAACTCAAACAGGATAGGTTAGCTTGGTATGCGATAAATGGTTGCTCCATTTTTATCTACCATAAAAGAATATAGTAAAAGAGTATAAGAATTACCTAGTATAACCTTTTGAGATATTCTTTTAGCTAGAAAAAAAAAGTAGTTAAAAAACATACTTTGTCTTTACAATCTTTTGCTTTAAAAATCTTATAATTTATTGTTATTTTATCATTTTCTACTTTAACAATAGTTTCAATCATTTTTTCATAATATTTGGTATGTATTAATTCTTCTTGTATACATTTTACATCTATTCCTGAGTCTACTATGGCTATAAACTCAAATTTTTTTTTCCAACTATTATTACCATAGGAGTATACCACTTTTGATTAACTAATAATATTAGTTCAATAATATAGTTATGAGGAGTTATGACTTCTTCTTCTTCTATTAATTTTAGTTGTTCCTTTTTCTTTGTAATTTTACTATGTTTTCTCCTTCTAATTTCAGTATTTTGTAGTTAAGAGAAATATCTTATTATTTTAGTTCAGAAATTTCAAGTTTTAATATTTTTATTTCTTCTTGTAAATATTTTAAAGAGGCTTCCTTTTAAGAAATTCTAAACCTATTGTATATCTCTTTAATTTCTACTAGCGTTATCTTTTCTTTAACTTGTTCTTCTTTTCCAACCAAATTATTTAATTGGAGTATAAATTTGTCTTTTAAAGGAGAATCTTTTAATTTATCTATTATATTACTCATTTGTTCTCTGGTTAATATATTGACTGACTTTTCTTGAGTCTTTGTAATTATATTTAAAGATTTTACACAACTATTACAATTATATATTTTTGGTCCTAAACAAAAGGCTACTTCTAATTCTAAAGAACTTGAAGAAGAGGTTATGCGTATCTGTTGTATAAAATTTTTCAAATCATTAAAAGAGTATTCTTTTCTCTGATTCTACTTCTGATTCTCTATCAATTAGTATAGTGGCTAATACATATCTTACCTCCTCATTACTAATTTTGTTTATCTTTTTTTCTGTTTTGCAGTTGTTAATGTAATGACCTAGTTGCTTGTATTTTTAATAGAGTTGCTTGTATTTTTAACAGACTATGTATTTTTTGTCGCCTTTTTTTATTGCTCCATTTTTTCTATAGTTTTCCTTTGGCTTGTTTTCTATTGTATATGATTCTCTAGCTTGATACCTATTTTCATATTTCTTTATATTTTTTTTAATGATTCTATTTTGATTACTAGGTGCCTTTTCAGTGGTAATGCCATATTGTTGACAAAAATTTTCTAATTATCGCTTACTACCAACATTTTCTCTTATTTTTTCTTGTAGTCTAGTGTTAGTACATATTTCTACTTCAATTTGTACTACTATATTATGTATTCGACCAAAGATTAGTCCCTCGTATGGTATTTGAGCACCAAATAGAAATTATAGTTTTCTTAAAAAATTTTTGCAAAAAATTTGGGTAAATTGCTATAAATCTTTCTTTTCAAAAAGGACTGATGCATCATCTCTCATCATTACTTTAGAGATGAAGACATCTTTATACCATCTGTAGTCAGACATGGTAGAATATTTTAAATTCATTAATTGGTTTCCTATTCTATCTTTAAAAATATTTGGGTCTCTTAAAAAAAATTATAATCGTAAAAATTAAGGTTGTCGTAGCATCTTGTGTGTAGTCTTCTGGTAAGGTGAGAAAGTTATTCCGCCATTCTTTTAATTGTCCTGTAAATTCTTGGGAGTTTATTATTGCGGCTTCTCTATCACTAGTTCGTTTTTTCTTATAGACGGTTGCTGCCATAATCATACTACACATTAGGTCTAGAATAGCTTACTCACTTAATCCGTTTAGATTCTATTCTACTAAATCGGACCCAATAAAACTATTTTGTACTGATTGTGTTCTTTCTTCAAGATTTACAAGGTTGAGGTTGGTCTTGGATAATAATTCCTTAGTTTCGGATAATATTGACTCTTATGTGTCATCTTGTTAACTTCTATTGTATTAACAACTGTCTTTCCTTGGCTTATAGATTTAAGTTTTTCTTTTAGTTTATCTATGTCGGTTTCCATATTTGTTCTTAGTTTGATTACATCAGTTATCAGGACTTTAGAACTTTTATATAAGTTTTTTTATGGGTTTGTTTTGTTCATGTTTATGTTCAACCATTTCTAACCAATTTTTCATAACATTTAAGATCGTATTAGTATAGTTAAGCTGCTGATGAACTTTTTTAATATCTCTTTTATTTATATTTTCTTCTATCTCGCTATCCTTATAAGGGGGTGGTTTCTAGTTCTAAATCTTGGGCTATTTGTAGTTTTATAGTTTCTGTAGGTGGATATTAAAATTCTACTACTTGTCATATGCTAGTTTTTTAAATAGTGGTTGTTTCTGTTAAAGGACAAAATTCTTTTTTAAAATCTTGAAAGTAGGTATTGAACCAATCAAAGAAATATAAATTAATTTTTTATTAAATAATCATAAAATTCTTACTTTATTTCTATGAAAAATTAGTATTTTAGGCCATGTTGAATGTCACTTTGTGTTGCATTGTTGTTTTATTAATTTCAGGTAAAATTTGGACGAGTTTGACAAAGTTCATGTAAAGAAAAAAAAAGAATTTTGATGTTGTCAAGCTGGCGCCAAATATCACAACACAGCGTTTAGCGCTAGAAGTTTCGTAAAATGTGCCAAAGATGTACGCTAGTGGCGCTAAACGTCACTACCTGGCATTTAGTGCCATGAGGTTAGCAATGATTGAAGAAACTCTGTTTGGTATGTCCAGCAACTCTTCGGAAGTTTTTATTTGATTTTCTTTAACTAATTTTTAATTTAGAAAAAGATATTATCAGATTTAGAATTTTAATTTCATATCAATTAGGATTAGATATAAAATGGGAAAAGATTTAATCCTGTGGGCTTCTCTTCTCTTTTTCTTCCTCATTCTCCACTTTCATACTTTTGAACTCAAGGTTTTTTTCTGAGCCATGAGCAAGTAAACCTTCATTGTTAAGGTTAGGAGTTCTATTTATTTTAATGGATTAATATTATTGTCATTCTACTTTTAATTAATGCACTTATTTAAATTCAAGGATTGATTTTATTCTTCATCCTAGGGAATAAAGTATATTGGAAGATAACTCTTTTTCTAATTGAATTCTTGTTGAATATTGGAAAAGTTAAATCACTTGAATAACAGCTTGAAATCACACCTCACAGTTCTCTAATTATCTAGATTTAATGTGATAAGTGACATATAATCATCTTATTTTTGGGTATTTAGGGTTTGTGTGGTTCTTAAACTAGAATTGGACTTAATCTTTTAATATAAATTAAGTGACCAAGGAATTAGTAGTTGATTGAGTTAGATGAAATTAAATTACTAAGGAATTAGAGTTTAGTCACTTAAGGTTTACCATGAATTGAACCTTTGTATGATTAAAGTAGTTGATAAGAATTATTAATTCAGAAATTTAAACATCTCCAAAACCTTAACTGTTTCTTATATAATCTTCACAACCCATTCACTGCGTGTTTTACTGTTTTCTTGCATTCTCTGATTTTTGTTTATGTTATTTGAATTCAAACCACTCAATTTAGTTTGTCTGACTAGCTTAATCATTCAACTATTGTTGTTTAGTTCATTAATTCTCGTGTGATCGATACTCACTTACCTGAGTTATTACTTGGTACGACCCGATGCATTTGCCGGTTAGTTTGTGGTATTCAAAATTCTGCATCAAGTTTTTGGCGTCGTTACCGGGGATTAACTGGGAGTGACAGCTAACCGTTATTTGATTACCTAAATTAGACGTTTTCTTACTTTTAGTTTGCTTATTTTTTCCTTTAATTTTTAAAAAGTGTATGATAAATTTGCTTTGTTTTTTTTTCATTTTAATTTGCCTATTTTTTTTCTTAATTTCAAAATTTTACTTAATTTTTTTTTAAATTTTGAAAATTTTTGTCTTCTTTTACTTAATTAATTTTATTTCTTTTACTTAGTTTATCTCACTGAAATTTTTCTTCACTCTGACGTAGAGATTTTCACTTTTTATTATCTTCTGTTTGTTTATGAGTAGAAATAAAAACAAAGAACCTCTTCTTGATTTTGATCCTGAGATTAAAAGGACCATAAAAAGACGCCAACAACAGGCTAGATAAACACTTGGAAATAAATAGAGCTCTACATATTGCAGCAAATCCTATTTTTCATAAGCGAAATAAATACTTGGAAGTTTATTGTCATGTGGTCCATCAAAAGGTTCAAGATGGAATGATGAAACTTCTTCCCGTCTCTTTTTCAGGACAATTGGCTGACATCTTTACTAAGTCATTGTCCCCTCATCTCTTTCATCTTAATCTCTCAAAACGAAGGAGTTCTTGACATTTTTCATCTTCCAACTTGTGGAAACGTATTAGAAAAATAATAAGTAGTTATGTTAGAGTAATAATAAGTAATTGAAAGTTAGTAATTGGTAGATAAATATTTATAAGATTAGTTTAAAATATCTCTATAAATAGTATGACTTTTAATCATGTAAACAACAATTTCAATACATATTTTTCATTTTCTTATCTTTATTTTCTTATGAAAAAGTCTAGGGGGCCAGCAACTTTGTTAAATTCTAGCCAGCATGTAACCAGCAAAAAAAGGTGAGCCATTAGATGAAATCTCACACCAATCTTACACCATTAAAACCATTATTGATGGCTATTTGATGGCTACAAATCACAAAAGTTGCTAGCCCCTAACATTCCTCTTTTCTTATTACTAAGTAAAGCCAATATCAAGAGCTAATTGATCATGAACATTAACAAAACCTTGAGCAAATAAAATCCTTATCGATAGTCGTTTGCATCCCGACGTAATTAGAAGTTGTTAGGTGCGACATAGATATATATAAGGTAAAAACTCACGTGCAGTTGTGTTCATGTAAAATTGATAATTAAGAGTTGTTAGATAATAATTTAGTCAAATTTATCAAACCATCTAATAACTTCTCATTCATATGAATACAACTATATAAAAATTTTCACTTGTTGTAAAATAACCAAATAAATAAATAAGAAAGAGATAACAAATACGAAATGTAAAATATAATTAGATAACTCTAGTAGTAATATTCACCACAATTACTATCTCAATATAAAAGAATATAAAAGAGATGATTCATATATATATATATATATATTACTAATATATGTAGTAACGTATGAAAGAAAGAAAAAGGAAAAGTTTTGTATATAGACAATATAAATAGAGAGAGAGAGAATTGTTATTGATTGTAGTAGTGTATTCCTTTTACCCCGTACATGCTTTTATAGGCATACAAGGTTTCACTTTTCAAACTTCATAAATATTGTTTTGTCGTAACTTACTTCTTTCAATATGGGAAAACTGAGCCGCCCATATTAATGGTCATCCACATCATATACTTATCTTAACACTCCCCTTGGATGACCATTTAGGATTATTGCCTCGTTAAAACCTTACTAAAGAAAAACCCAATGGGAAAAAACCTTAGTGAAGGAAAAAGAGTACAATATCCTTTGTGACGGGGACTGCCTCATTAAAAATCTTGTCAAGAAAAACCCAATGGGAAAAAACCTGACCAAGAAAAAAAGAGTACAGTCTCCCCCTCTTGTCGACATCATTTAATGTCTCAAAATCGGTGCATCCCAATCCCATGTACCAATCTTTCAAAGGAGGATTTTGGGAGTAACTTTGTAAATAAATCTGCCAGATTATTACTTGAGCAGATCTGTTGGATATCAATTGTCCCTTGATTTTGAAGATAATGAGTGAAGAAGAATTTGGGAGAAATATGTTTTATCCTATCACCTTTGATATATCCGTCTTTAAGTTGAGCAATACATGCTGTATTATCTTCAAATAGGACAGTTGGAGCTATCTTATGATCAATCAGTCCACATGATGACAGAATATATTGGATCAAACTACAGAGCCAAAAACACTCGCGACTTGCTTCATGAATCGCTAGTATTTTGGCATGATTAGAGGATGTTGCTGCAATCGTCTGTTTTGTGGACCTCCATGATATAGCTGTACTACCATATGTGAATATGTATCCTATTTGAGATCTCCCTTTATGTGGATCAGACAAGTATCCAGCATCTGCATAGCCAACTAATTGTAACTTGGATCCATAGGGATAAAGCAATCCCATATCAACCGTTCCACGAAGATATCGAAAGATTTGCTTGATTCCACTCCAATGTCTTCTGGTTGGAGAGGAACTATACCTTACTAGTAAATTCACCGCGAATGATATATCGGGTCGTGTATTATTAGCAAGATACATTAGCGCTCCAATGGCACTAAGGTATGGTACTTCAGGACCAATGATATCTTCATTTTCTTCTTTAGGACGGAATTGGTCCTTTCTCACATCCAAAGATCTTACGATCATTGGAGTACTTAATGGATGTGACTTATCCATATAAAATCTCTTCAAAATCTTCTCTGTGTATGTCGCTTGATGAATAAAGATCCCATTTTTTGTATGCTCGATCTGCAGGTCGAGACAAAATTTAGTCCTTCCAAGATCTTTCATCTCAAACTCTTCTTTCAGAGTTTTTATAATTGTTGGAATCTCTTCAGGAGTTCCAATGATATTTAAATCATCAACGTACACAGCAATTATAATGAACCCAGATGTAGATTTCTTTATGAAAACATATGGAAAGATATCATCATTCTTGAATCCATTTTTGGCCAGATACTCAGTAAGACGATTATACCACATTCGTTCAGATTGCTTTAGACCGTATAATGATCTTTGCAATTTGACTGAGTATAACCCCTGTGAATATTCATTGGATGGTTTAGATATCTTTAGTCCTTCTGGAACTTTCATATAGATATCCCGATCTAATGAGCCGTATAAATAGGTTGTTACCACATCCATTAAATGCATATGCAGTTTATGATATGCAGATAAACTGACCAAATAACGTAATGTTATCACATGCACTACAGGGGAATACGTTTCTTCATAATCTATACCGGGCCTTTGTGAAAAACCTTGTGCCACAAGTCGGGCTTTGTAGCGCACAACTTCATTTTTCTCATTTCGTTTTCTCACAAATACCCATCGGTATCCAACAGGTTTTACATCTTCAGGTGTACAGACTACAGGTCCAAAGACTTCACGTTTTGCAAGTGAGTCTAATTCAGCCTTCATGGCTTTTTCCCATTTTGGTCAATCATTTCTTTGTCGACATTTTTTTACTGATCTTAGCTCAATATCCTTACTTTCATGCATGATATTTAATGCCACATTATATGCAAATATTTCATTGACAATTGTCTTATTTCGGTCTCATTTCTTTCCTGTAAAGACATAATTTATCGAGATCTCGTCATTTTCATAATTTTCAGGTACCTGAACGTCTTCTGGCGTTAAAACTATATTAGAATTTTGGACAACTACAGGTGTGTCTCTACTATGTCTTTTTCAACAGGAATAGTATTTACCTCTTTTCTCTTTCGAGGATTTTTGTCTTTGGAACCGACAGGCCTGCCACGCTTCTGGCGTGAATTTGCTTCAGTGGCTACTTGTCCTACTGGGACATCAATTCGAATTGGGGCATTTTCCGCTGCTATATAAGATTTGGTTATCCTCTTTATATCGGGAAATGAATCAGGCAATTCATTTGCTATTCTTTGCAAATGTATAATCTTTTGAACTTCTAGTTCACATTGCCCTGATCGAGGATTTAAATACATCAACAATGATGCATTCCAATTAAGTTCCTTTTTAGGAAGTTTATTCTCTCCCCCTAATGTTGGAAATTTTGATTCATCAAAATGACAATCCGCAAACAGGACTTTAAATACATCTCCCGTTTGTATCTCAAGATACCTCACTATAGAGGGAGAATCATATCCAACATATTGACAAACCCCAATTTGACAGTTTGTTTTGTATTGATTTTTGGGGATTTTATCACCTTTTACCCATATTTATTCAAGAAATAGCATGGTTTTGTATATTCTCCTTTAATTGTGCTTGAATGTGAAAACATGCTTTTTAGGACTCAAAATAGCTAAATTTAATTCACCTTGATTCTATTAGATGCCTTGATATGTTTGTTAAGTGATTTAAGGTTTAGGAGGCAAAGATTGGATCAAGGGAATGAGGAAAGAAAGCATGAAAAGTTGGAGAACTCATGAAGAAATGAAAGAACCGGAAAGCTGTCAAGCCGACCTCTTTGCACTTAATCGGCCATAACTTGAGCTACGGAGGTCCAAATGATGCGGTTCCAGTTGGGTTGGAAAGCTAACATCCGGGGCTTCGAAATGATATAAGATTTGCTATGGTTGAACCACGTATGGTGGCGCGCACGCGCAAAGTACGCGCACGCGCCGTTGCTGCTACCTAGTTCACTTAAAGCAAAACGTGGCCAACGAATTCTAAAGCCTTGTGGGCCCAATCCAACTCATTTCTGATGCTATTTAAGCCAAGGATTGAAGGGGGAATGGAGAGACTTTACATACTTTACATACTTTTCATACTTTAGAAGTTAGTTATCATTAGTTTAGTTGAGCTTAGTTTAGTAGTGAGAGTTAGTTTCTAGAGAGAGAAGCTCTCACTTCTCTCTAGAATTAGGATTAGGTTTAGTTCAATAATCTTAGATCTAGGTTTTAATCTTTGCTTTCTTCTACTTCTACCTTTCAATTCTTTGTTGTTACATTGCAATTTCCTTTATGTTGTTCTTATGTTTTGTTGTAGATCTACTTTTGCTCCTTCTATTTTCTTTCAATTCAATTAGAGGTAATTCATAATAATTGTGTTCCTTTTGATTGTTGTTGTTAATTCATTGCCATAATTGTTGTTAGATTCTATTTTTGTTATCAATTTACTTTGCTTTTCTTTTATGCCTTCCAAGTGTTTGATGAAATGCTTGGTTGGATTTTAGTATAGTTTTTGTTCCTCTTGGCTATGGTAGAGTAATTAGTGATGCTTGAGTTATCTAATGTCTTTGTTGATTGATAATTAGAAGTTGCTAATTGATTTAGATACCACTAAAGCTAGTCTTTCCCTTGGGAGTTGGCTAGGACTTGTGGAATCAAGTTGATTCATCCACTTGACTTTCCTCCATTATTAGAGGTTAACTAAGTGGTAGCAATGGACAATTGTGGTCACAATCGAGGAGGATAACTAGGATAGGACTTCTAGTTCTCACACCTTGCCAAGAGCCGTTTATAGTTGTTAGTTTATTTTCATTGCCATTTACTTTTCATGCTTCTTATCCAAAACCCCAAAATAACTCATAACCAATAACAAGACACTTTATTGTAATTCCTAGGGAGAACGACCCGAGGTCCAATACTTCGGTTTATAAATTTAGGGGTTTGTTTTAGTGACAAACAACTTTTTGTATGAAAGGATTAGTGATTGGTTTAGAAACTATACTTGCAACGAGAATTCATTTGTGAAATTCTATACCATCAAAAATCCAATCGTCACATATATCCCTAATTTTCTTTGGGGTCCTATTTTGGTGCGATTAGGTGGTGCAATGGGAACATATATCGCACACCCAAATATTCTTAAATGGGAGACATTTGGCTGCTGGCCAAAAACTAATTGCATAAAAGAGAACTGATGATAACTCGTTGGCCTCAAATGAATAAGTGCTGCGACATGTAAAATAACATGCCCCCCAAACTGAGGTTGGGAGATTTGTTCTCATAAGCACGGGTCTAGCAATTAATTGGAGGCGCTTAATAAGTGATTCTGCTAACCATTTTGTGTGTGAACATAAGCTACTGGATGTTCAACACTTATTCCATTACCCATACAATAAGCATCAAAAGCTTGGGAAATAAATTCATCAGCATTATCAAGATGAATTGCTTTGATTGGATTTTCCGGAAATTGTGTTTTTAATCGAATAATTTAAGTCAGTAATCTCGCAAACGCTAGGTTGCGAGAAGACAATAAGCACACATGTGACCATCTCGAAGATGCGTCTATTAGGACCATAAAATATCTAAAAGATCCACATGGTGGATAAATAGGTCCACATATATCACCTTGAATCCTTTCTAGGAATTTAGGGGACTCAAATCCAATCTTTACTGGTGATGGCCTTAAAATTAACTTCCCTTGAGAACATGCAGCACAACAAAATTCACTAGATTTAAGAATCTTCTGGTTCTTTAGTGAATGTCCATGAGAGTTTTCAATAATTCTCCTCATCATGGTTGTTCCCGGATGACCCAATCTATCATGCCAAGTTATGAATTCATTTGGGCTAATAAACTTCTGGTTTACAATGGCATGTGATTCAATTGCACTAATCTTGGTATAATACAATCCAGATGAAAGTGAGGGTAACTTTTCTAATATAACCTTTTTATTTAAATCATGAGTTGTGATACATAAATACTCATGATTTTCCTCATTCATTGTTTCAATATGATATCCATTTCGGCGAATATCTTTGAAACTCAACAAGTTCCTCAAAGACTTGGTAGATAATAGTGCATTAACATATTCTTCCGGAGCCTTCTATCACATTACCTGAGTCAATAATAGTATTAACATATTCTTCTTTTAGCACAAGATGGGTAAAATATATATCACTTTTAAGAATAGTGTGCGAACTTGCACTATCCGCAAGGTAAATATCTTCAGAATATGTCCTTACCATTTTTCTTCAAAGACAAATGATAATAATAATAATAATAATAATAATAATAATAATAATAATAATAATAATAATAATAATAATAAAATGAGTAGAAGTACATGCATAGTAAAATTATTCACATGAATACTTAACAAACATAATATACATATCAAACTATTTCATCATTGATCAAATAGCCAATATTTCCTTCCGAATCCTTAAAGAAATTAGATACATCATAATGAGTGGTGGAATCTTCATCATTTGAAACAAAATTTGTTTCCTTTCCTTTGTCATCCTTTTCCAAGGATGCTTGATAAAGATCAACTAGTGCCTTGGGGTACGACAGGTACGTGACCAATGGCCCTTTCCACCACAACGGAAGTATTTATCCTCAATTGATTTACTTTGCCCAATGTTTCTTTCTTTATCCTACTTCTGGTGAGATCCTTTCTTATGAACATAATTTCTTTTCCTTCCATGATTTTTCTTGTTATCAAAATCTTGTCATTTACCTCTTCTGGAATTATAATTTGCCGCATTTGCTTCAGGAAATGGGGCGGCACCAGCAGGGCGCGCTTCATGATTTCTCAAAAGTAACTCATTGTTGCGTTCAGCAACAAAAAGGCAAGAAATTAACTCAGAATATTCTTTTTCTCGATACTGCTGCTGCAGGAGCACATTCGAGGCATGGAAGGTCGAGAAAATTTTTTCTAACATATCGGGCTTGAGGAAGTATCACCGTCTTTTGATGGTTGTACCTTTCTTCAAGGTCTTTCCACAGATCTACAGGATCTTTTAATGTGGGATATTCATTTGTCTATCATACGTCAAGATGACGACGAAGGAAAATTATGGCTTTGGCTATATCCTTCTGGGATGTATTATTTTCAGCTTTAATGGTATCTCTAAGATCCATTGAATTAAGATGGATTTTAGCATATAATATCCATGATAAATAATTGTTTCCAGATATATCAAAAGCATTATATTCAAGATGAAAGAACTTCGACATAATAAAAATTTGTTACCTGAAGTCTTCCTGAAATATCGTTAGAGTTTCGTGCTGATAACGTGTTGTAAAATAACCAAATAAATAAATAAGAAAGAGGTAACAAATACAAAATGTAAAATATAATTAGATAACTCTAGTAGTAATATTCACCACAATTACTATCTCAATATAAAAGAGATGATTCATATATATATATATATGTAGTAACGTATGAAAGAAAGAAAAAGAAAAAGTTTTAGAGAATTGTTATTGATTGTAGTAGTATATTCTTTTTACCCCATACATGCTTTTATAGGCATACAAGGTTTCACTTTTCAAACTTCATAAATATTGTTTTGTCGTAACTTACTTCTTTCAATATGAGAAAACTAAGCCGCTTATATTAATGGTCATCCACATCATATACTTATCTTAACATCACCCATATATAATTGTCCTTGTGGTTTCTAATTTCTAGTTAATGCTTTAATTTGTCTGGTATGACATCGATACTATTGTATTTATTTTCTTTTAGCGCTAAAGGTGTAATTCCCTAAAGTATTATAGTTAAATTCATATTCATATATTCATATAGCGAATTCAAAAAAATTGGCTCTTATTAATGATGTTATTTTATTCTATTTCAATTTTGTTAGATAGACAATGACTTCTATGAATAATGTAAATAATGAACTATAAATTTGGTCCAATAGAATAAAAAAGTATTTCACCTTCAAATTACTCAATTCCACTAAAACCCTATTTTTTTTTATTGTTCACATTATTCAAAATTTTCATTGTTTTCCTGTACTTTGCCTATTTTCTTTATTTTATTCAATAGGATCTTTTCTCATAATTCAGAGAAGTTACAAACCAGAGACACACTAACGTTGGCAGAGAATAATCACAGTGCCGAGTATTTACATACATACACGACGAAGCCATCAAGGTAACCGGTGTAAACAATAGCCTTCCTAGGTAATCCCACATTAATATACTTCTATCAACAGAACCTCACAAAACCACCAAACAATTTCCACGCATCCACTGTTGTCGCCTCATCATGTGGAACTTATTCACACCATAAGATTCTTCCATGTATAAAAAGAGATCAATATAATGCGTAACTATAGAACTTTTCAAGTGATTAAACTTTTTAGATTATAAAATCACAATCACAATCAGGGGAGTCAAACAAGGAAAAAAGCGCCAAAGAATTATTATTGCTATGGAGGCGGTGAAAGCAGAACTGGCGAAGGCAAAAGAAGAGCTCATAATAGCCAAAGAAAGAGCAATCCAATCCTGGCTGGATTCCAAGCCTCTGATTGACGAACTCGAGAAGCAGAAATCCAATCTTGCAGAAGCTCAGCAAACTTCAAAGGCATCAAAAACTGCAGTCTCAGAGTTGGAATCACAGCTGGAGAGCACAAAAAGTAGCATCAAATGGAAAAGAGAAGACCAACTCAAGACAGAGTCAACGATCCAAGAAATCAAACTTGCTCTGACTCAAATACGCCACGAAATCGAAGACATCAAGGTTGGCGTAACAAAAGAGAAACAAGAAAGGGAAAAGCTACAGCGAATTGTACACTTAAGGAAGCAGAAGATCAAGGCGTTGCGGCTCGCGATTCGAGCCACGACGCTAGAGTTCCAAGCTTTGGAAGAATCCAGCGCCAATGCTGTTCAGCAGCACGTCTATCACTCGGAAAGTCGTACGGACGGAGTAGTAGTCACCCGAGAAGACTACTTCGTCCTTACGAGAAGGGCGAAGCGGAAATACTCGAAGGTGAATTCGCTTGTGGCGGTTTCGGCTGAGCAGAAGCGTGCGGCTGAAGCTTCTCATGACTTAGCATTGTCAAGATTGGACAAGTACGGTGGATCATGGAGTATGGAGAGAAGAAAGGTAACCAGGAAATGGTACTCAAAGAGGGTGTTTGTGAAGAAAAAACATGGAATTGGTGAAGGGGAAGTAGAGAATAATGACACAAGATGGGAGTCACATAAATTTCAAGCCAAATCTATAGGCAAGTTTGAAGGGGGGGGAAGTACGGAAGAAGAAGAATAGAATAAGAATACCAAGTGATGTTAGAGTAACGAAGAGAAACAAGTCCATCTTGCACAAAATGACGAAATGTTTTGGACAAAATATGAAGAAATTAAGGGGATGAAATCAAGTTTATCTTTCTCTTCTTTTTTAATTTTAATATATGGTAACATATTCTTGCGCCAGAAAAAAACTTGATAGAAGAATTGATTCAAGAGGAGAGGTCTGGCCAAAAAAAAAAAAGGAGAGGAAACCTACCAAGTATATATTTCAAATCTTTTTATTAATCAAATTCAACTAAATTTGTCTAATATAACAAAAATTAATTATGACAAGCATTTTTTTAAATTTAATTCTTTAACTTGATTAAACTTGATTTATAAAATGATTTGAATAGGTAACATTTCTCATTTTTTTCTATAGCATAAATAAAAAATATCATTTGTAATATTTAATGTAGTAAATTCTTAATTATATTCTATATTAAAAGAAAAGTCCAACTAACAACAATTCAGCTACACACATCAATATGGCTGATTAGCAAATAACATTTAGACTTGGTTTGGTAAAGCTTTTTGAAGAGGTGCTTGTGCTTTTTAAAAGCTCAAGCTCCTTATTTTGTGTTTGGTAAATAAAAAAGATGATGTGCTTGTGCTTGTAGCTTTTAAAAGATCGGGGCACTTTTGAAAGCACCTAGGATAGAGCTTTTCAAAATTGGCTTGTGCTTTTCAAAATTTAAAAGTCTAATATAACCTTATATGTTAACTAATTTTCAAATTTAATGTTTGCGTTTATGTCTATTATAGTATTTTTAAATTTTAAAAGCTATTTTACCAAACACAATTGATGTTGCTTATGTTTATTAAAAGCTATTTTTAATTTGATTTACCAAACATAAATGCTACAACTTTTAAAAAGCCATATTTTAAAAGCTAACTTTTATAAGCTACTTTTGAAAAGTAAAAGCTTTACCAAACTAAGCCTTAAACTTGCTGCGTTTTTATGTTTTCTTAACACTAGACCAAATTGGATTGGTAAACAAAAAATTACAACCAATTCTTTAGCGATTATTTTAAACATCTATTTAAATATTTACTCTCAAAAAAAATATTCCGAGCGATTTTTATTTTGGCAACTACTCAAATGAAAATGGCAAAAATATCTTTTCATAAAAATGCTTTGTTTAAAAGTGTGACTTATTTATTTAGTCACACTTTAAACAAAGACAACACTTTTATAAATATCAAAATCTAACCATACAATCCATCATCCAAAGGTCAAACGAATATATTTTCACATAAAAATAATTATAAAATCTTCATTGTAGTATCCATTTTTTATTTTTAGTTAATTGCTTTGGAATGCAACATATATGCAGCTAGAGGTGTTCAAAACCGATCCAATCCGAACAAAACCGACCAACCGAACAAAAAAAATCGATAATTGAACAAACCGAAAACCGAAAAAACCGAAAAATAAGATTTTGCAGTTTTTCTGCGGTTCGGTTCGATTTTTGACTCTGATAAAAAAATCCTAACCGAACCGAACCGGTTTTATAAAAAACCCTAAATTAAACCTACACCCCCAAATGACCTAACAGCCGCAGCAACAACATAACCCTAACTCTTCTTGCCCCTTTGCCTCAAATCCTCTGAACTCTCAGCGCCTTTTGCTCTCCCTCTCCCTTCCTCTTCCTCCTTCTGCTCCGCGCCTCCACTATTGCTGCCGGCCTACCGCTGGACAACACCAACCCTGACTCGCGTCCCGCGGCCCTGTTCTCTCCTTCTCTCTTCCTCGTAGCACCGCTCTCTCTCCATCGTCCTCCCCGGCACGGCTTCACGCAGCACGTTGTCGTCCTCTCCCAACAGCATGCCATCGTTCTCCGCGGATCCACGAAGGCCGCAGCAACACGCTGTCGTCCTCGTAGCGCCTCTCTCTCCGTCGTAATCCCTACACTCATCCAGTCTGTCTGCATCAGCAAATCATCAAGAGTGGAGCCTGAGTCAGGTTGGTTCTTCTACTTCTGATCCAGCCTCTTGCTATTTTTTGCTTCTTGATTTTCTGTGTTCTATTGATTTTAGTTCTTGATTTACTGTTCTCTCTTCTAAGTTTTGCTAGCTGCTGCTACTATTATCTTTTTTTAATTTGTTAATTATTAATTTTAATTTGTTAATTAATCATTATTATTGCTACTGCTATTGTTAATTGTTTATTCTTATTATTGCTGCTGCTAATTGATTTGAATCTGAATTTGTTAATCTGTTAATTAAAAATTTGAGACTCCAAATATAATTTTGGTGGTATTTGTGTGTTTTGATGAATTGGTGGTGTGATGAGATTGATAATAATAGCCGCTGTTGTTGTAAAAATTTCCACGGGTGGAATAATTCTAAATCTGTTTTTGAAACCTTCGAATATGGTGCAAAGGGTACAATGAACATGATAGGTCTTCTTGCGTTATTGGTCTGATGGCTGCTGCTATTTTTTGCTTTTAACTTGTTATTGATTCAATGATTTATTGTTATTCTATTTTTGGTTTTGATTCACGGTTGTGTTGATATTTAATGTTGTATCTGTAATATTTTTGCAGTTTGATCATAGTATGAGGGATAATATTGGTGAAAGTGAAGGTGAAACTGGTGGACATGTAATGCTCCTCCAAACAAATCTGCAAATATAAGATCACCAACAAATTGATTGATTGAATCATTTTTTTCATTAATCTAGTTTGTTTATAAATATTATTTGTTATGATTGTTCCTTGTTTTATAGAAGTTATATCCATTCCTATCCTTTTTATATGTTTTATCTTATTCTTCCTTTTTTTTAATTTTGTATTATTATGAATTTATGATGAGCTATATGCTCATATTGTTCATTGTTTTTGTTTGAATTAATTAAAAAACCGAACAAATCGAACCAAACCAAACTAATTTGTTCGGTTTGGTTTGGATGGTCTTGGCAAAAAAACCGAATTAAACTGAACTGCAATTTTAATAAACGATCAGATCGGAAGGCTTTTTCTTAAATAATCAAACCAAACTGCACCGCGAACACTCCTATATACAGCGGAGTGTCACGGTAAATTTTAGAAGGTTAGATTTAACAGTGTTTGTATAATTTTTTGGTGTAAGACCCAGAATTTTTGAAAAAATATTATTATGAGTTAATTTTAATTTATTTATTCATTAAAAACTTTGTTTTTAGAAATTATTTTATTAAAAGTAATTAAATCAAGTTTGGATAATTAAGTTAGAAATTCTAATTAATTTTAGAATTACTGAATAATTTTCTATATTTAGGTTATACAACTTAACAGAAGTATAGGAATAAGAATTTTATACAATTTAGTTAAATAATTGAGATTTTGGAATTTAATATTTTAAATTAGAGTATTTGATTGAAAGCCAATTAATAAATTGATACAACAAATAATATTTTTAAAGTAATTTTAAAGATCAAATTAGATTTCAAATTAATATTCTATATCCTAATTTGATTAAATTAAAAACAAAACCCTAATTTCCCTAACACTACACGCCACCACTGACCTTCCTTCCCCAAAATCCAATATTCAGTAGCTTTAAGGAAACCATAGAAAGAAATAAAGAAAAGAAAGAAGGAAAGAAAGAAAGGGAAGAACAGAGAGGGTGAGAAAAGGGGAAGAGGGAAACAGATCCGCAGAAGAGGAGGAAAGGCGAAGAGAGAGATCTGAAGGGAGAGGGAGACCGTGTCCAACGTCGCCACCGTCTCGCCCACCTGTTGTGCTTCTCGCCGTCGCCGTCGAAGGGAAGAGGGAGAGAAAGTGCCATCGCGAATAAGAGCTGAGCCGAAAAGAGAGACAGCGCGAGAGGGAGCTCGTCGCCGCCAGCTGCGTCAGATCTCCGGCACCGAACTTGTCCATGCCGCCGCAAGCCGCAACCGTTGCAGTGGAGACCAATGCTGTTGCAGCCACGCTCGCCATCGTCCTTGAGCGCCAGAGAAAGAAATAGAGCTCGAGGAAGAGAAGGATGCGATGGAGGTGAAGAACGTTGTTCCGCCATGCACCGTCACCGTTCTGCGCTGTGCCGCCGTGCCTGTGACCACCGAAAACCGCCGCTGGATCTCCTGCCTTCTTGGTAAGCGTTTTGTTTCTGGAACCTTTGAAAAATTAGTATTCTGATATAAATTGTTGGAGATTTTGAGCTATTGGTACCGTAGGGATTCGGTTCCAGCGATTGCATGTCAAAATTGAGATTGCTGCTAAACCATTGGAGCTTCCGACCGCTATCGGAGCTGCTGTTCGGTCAGCTTGGAAGCTGCTACTGTGTTATCCTATTTTGTTTATCGTGGTGAGATTATTTGGTTCCGTTCTTGTTTACCGCAATACTCAATTACCAATTATGTTCTAATATCGCTTAATATCCATTCCGCGTCAATTCCAAATTATGTCAGATATGTTGTTGCCGTGATCCTTGCGGTTGCTTGAGAATTTCTGCGGTTGCTACCACTGCTGTCGATTAACATGAAAATAAGGATTTAATGGATTTAATTATGCAACTTGTGGCTAATTGAGGTAGGAGCACTTTTCTTAAACTCATTTTAATTTCTGAGAATTGTTATAAATCAATATTAATGCGAAATGTATATTTTTGTGATTTCGTAAGTCTTATGGAAAGGTTTGAATTGTTTTGGTTGATTGTAATTATTTGTGTTGTTTATTGATTGTTGTTTGAGAAGATTGAATAATTTGGGTTATGGATTGACTTTTGGTAAATTGGTGGTTGCCGAATTGATTTTCTTGAGAATTGTAAATGTTTTGATAATGGAAATGAGTTTGAGTTATTGAAAAGGATTTGATACATTGGATTTGGGTTGTTAATTTATCAAAAATGATTTCTGAAAAATTGAACATGGTTTGAGATATTGAAATTGGTTTGGTATTAGAGATGATATAAAGGAGTTTGAGGGATGTCTGTATGGGACCCGAAAAGGGTGGCAGAATTCGAGTTTTAGAGGAGATGCTGCTGAAATTTTATAAAAATTAGAGATTTTGTTTAGATGATTATTTAAAAAGATTTGGATTCAAAGGTTATATGGTTTGGTTTTGAGTTATTAAGAAAATGAGTATGTTTTAAGTTTGATTCATTTAGAAAAGAATGAATTATGTTTTGAATTGGAACTATTGATGAATGGAATGGGAGCTGTGATAATGAAGGATAATGATTGAGTATGATTGATGTATGGTGATTAATGAGATGCGACTGAGAATGATGTGGATATTGATGAATTATGATTGAATTATTTATATGGCTTATGAATTTGAATTATCTAAGATACGAGTTTCTTTGGGTAAAATACCGTGGCTTACCACTACGTGTTCCAGGTTAAGACTCGATACTCTGTTGACCCTACGACGTAAGGGTGACTGGGCACTTATAAATTCCCAGGAACGGTACCCCCATTGAGCAGTTTGATATATATATGAGAAAAAGCTATGCATAAACTTATGGGGATGCGCGTTGGGGGACAGTCCAAGGGTTTAGTAAACCGGACTTGTCGGGTTGGCTTGATAACCGACAGATGAGACTCATCATCCATAAGACAGACATGCATCATTTGCATTTGTATGCCTTATTTGGGTTTGAACTTAATTTGGTTTGCCTAATTGTTAAACTGTTATTAACTGCTATCTGAGCTATTTGCTGTAACTGTTATCTATACCTATGATTTTCTTATCTGTTTTGCCTGTATTTTTCTGATGTGGTACTTTCGAGATTATTGGTGATGAGATGATGATTGTATTGATTGATTATGTGATAGGTTGAAAGCTGTGATTGGTTTCTGATTGAGTTATTAGTAAAGTATGAAAAATCAAGCTGGTTCAGCATAGACTTAATGAACCTATGCTTGGAACAGGTTGGTCATTCATACAGTCTAGGAAACCAATTAAGATTCTTTTACAAGAAAGGAAAGGTTTTAGATTTTCTGAAAAATAAATATTGTTTCTTTGAAAAGTTTTGAATGATTAGCCGTTGATTTTTAAAAGATTCATAGGACGAACGATAATCACTGCCTTGAAACCAATTCTTCTCTTTATACGTATCTTCTTATAACAACTCTTAAACCCTCTACTGAGAACCCTTTCGAAGATGATGTTCTCACCCCCTATAGAATTTTTTTCCAGTGACAGGTTCAAGAAGCTTTGGCACAAAGCCGCGATTCGAACTACGGAGCTTTGCATATATGTGTGTGTGTGCGTGTGCGTGTGCGTGTGTTCCTTTTCTGTTTTATGATTTAGTTTTAAATTTTATTTTACCCCTCGTCATTTGTTATTTTGAGAATTTAGAGGGGCAAAACTTGTATATTAAGAAATTTCGGATAAGTTTATGTAATTATTATTACTTGAATATGATATATGACTGTGTTATTTTTAAAGTAAAGGCTTTTCACTTTCATAATTAAAAATTGGGTTCATATTTACGAAGGCTCAATATTAAATAAATATAGTATCAAAATAAAGGATTAAAGGTAAGTAACACCTAAACTTTTAGTACGATCATGAGGTGTTAAAAGTAAGGGTGTTACATCTGGAGTGTTTGAGAATACTCTAGATGGTTCTGGAACATTCTAGAATGTCCTAGAAGGTCCTGAAATACTTTAGAAGGTTCTAAAAGACTCTGGAAGGTCATAGAGTATTCTAGAAGAGTGTAGATGTATATAGAACTATGAAGAGTAGTATGAAATAATCTAGAAGTATTTAGAAAATTTTGGTATGATGGATATTTGTAATGAAGGTTCTAGATGATTAATCTAAACCGTTGATTAGAGTTAATCCTAACCATCCATTGAGGAGGCGGATGGCTATAAATAGGGTTGAGAGTTAGAGTTTGTGTGTGTGAGTTATGTGTGAGTCATTTGTAATAAACACTTGAGTAATAAAGTGTTATTTTCACCAAAGCTTCATTTTTCTTGTATTCTCTTGTGTTCTTAGCTTTCTTGCTAAGCATTGAGGGTTAGGCTGACTTGGTCTTAGCTCAAGAGATTGAGTAAATCCGAGTGCCGGCACAGTAGCATTGGAGGGTGTCTAAAGCTGTGACAATTTGATATCAGAGCAAGGTTCGAGAGGAAGCACAAGTGGTTTGTGGGTATGGCTTCTAGTGTAACCATGGAGCATGTTGAGTCTCAAAAGGGAAGGAATGCTATTCCTTCTCAATGGGGAGGCAAGAAGGTCCGTTCTTCAAGTGAGCCTAGAGGTAAGGACTCTAACTTCTTAGAAGATAGAGTTTCTATGTTGGAGAATGTTCTATCCTCTATGGATGAGCGCTTCCAAACGATAGAACATGACAAGAAGACCCTCGTGGCTCACGTGTTGGGAGAACTAGATGCTTTCAAAGAAAGCATGCTCCAAATCGAAGATAAGCTTGAGAATTCCTTGAAGCTATTTAAGGAAGTTCGAGGTTGGTTCGAGGAGGAAAAATCTCGACCAACCATTATAAGGGAGACGACAAAGATTGATCTCCCCAAGCCAAAGGATTTCAAGGGCGTGAGGGATGCTCGAGAGGTGGAGAACTTCCTATGGCAAATGGAGAGGTACTTCGAAGGCCAAAGGATAGTTGAAGAAGCAATAAAGGTATGCACTATAGCTCTCTACCTTTCTGATAATGCTACTTTGTTGTGGAGGAGAAAATGCGTAGATATGGAGAAGGGTACTTGCAACATAACCACATGGAAATATTTCAAAAAAGGGAATTAAAAAGACAATTCTTCTCTGAGAATGTGGTTTATGAGGCTAGGAAGAAGTTGAGGGAGTTGAAGCACAAGAGTACGATTAGCGACTATGTAAAGGAGTTCACTACTCTCACGCTTCAAATCCCCAACTTAGTATCAGAGGATGCATTGTTCTTCTTCATTGATGGACTCCAACCTTGGGCAAAGCAAGAACTACAAAGAAGTAATGTTAAAGATGTCGATGAGGCCATTGTGGTGGCCGAATCACTTATTGAGTATCATAACGGAGACTCTAAACCCAAGTCTTCCTCCAAGCCTAGTTTTACTAAAGGTGTGGGAGACAAGAGGAAGAGTTTCTCAACCAAGAAGGAAGGAAAATACTCTTCAAAGAAAGAGTACAAGAAAAAGAAGAAGGCTTTCGTGCCCAAAGGAGGATGCTTCGTGTGCAAGAGACCACACCAAATGAAAGATTGTCCCAAGTTAGGGACTCTGGCATCTATCGCTGAGGAACGAGAGGCTCAAACTCAAGTAAATGAGTGTGTCGGATCTATCCAACTCATGAATGCTGTGAAAGGCAAAAAGGTAAGCACTGCAGAAAAAAAAAGGCTTGATGTATGTGAAAGCCTTTATCAATGAAAAACCCATCATGGCTATGATCGACACTGGTACTACACACAACTTCATCACACCTGATGAAGTAAAGAGGCTTGGGTTGAGGATCACCGAAAAGAATGGTTGGTTCAAACCCATGAATACCAAGGGTGAAACCCTTAATGGGGTAGCAAAAGGGGTTGAGATGACTCTTGGTTCTTGGAAGGGCCTTGTGGATTTCTCAATAGCACCTATGGACGATTTTAAAATAGTCATCAGGTTCGATTTACAAAGGAAGGCAAATATAATACCTATGCCATATTACGACAAAGTATGCGTCATGGAGAAAGGGTCTCCATGCATGGTCCCTACAGTCTCTAAAGTTGGAGGACCACCAATGCTCTCTACTATGAAACTCAAGAAAGGGTTCAAGAAGGAAGAGATTACATATTTGGCTCTATTACAAGAGGAGTCAACACTTGAAAGAGAAGACGTTCCTCCCGAAATCAAGGAAGTCCTTGAAGAGAATAAGGATGTGATGCCTCCCGAGTTGCCAAAACAACTACCACCTAGGAGGAAGGTGGACCACAAGATTGAATTGGAGTTAGGAGCAAAGCCGCCTGCCTTAACACCTTATAGGATGGCATTGCCAGAACTTGAGTAGTTGAAGAAGCAACTCAAGGATTTGCTAGATGTTGGGTTCATCCTTCCATCGAAGGCACCTTATGGCGCACCAGTCTTGTTCCAAAAGAAGCACGACGGTTCGTTGAGACTATGCATCGACTATCGAGCACTTAACAAGAAAAAGTGTTCATTTGCCAGGGACGAAGTCCACTTCTTGGGACATATCATTAAAGATGGAACTCTCTGCATGGATCAAGAAAATGTGAAGGCTATCAAAGAATGGGAGCCGCCAAACAAGGTATTTGAATTGAGGTCATTTCTTGAGTTGGCTAATTACTATCAGAGGTTTATCAAGGGATACTCCACCAAAGCTGAACCATTAACTGATCTTCTCAAGAAGAATCACTCTTGGGAATTATCAAAGGAGTGTCAAAAGGCCTTTGATGAGTTAAAGGCTGCTATCATAGAAGGACCAGTACTAGCATTGCCCGACTACTCGAAGGTGTTTGAAGTCCATACTGATGCTTCTGACTATGCTATTGGAGGGGTTCTGATGCAAGAAGGACATCCTATTGCATGTGAGAGTCGCAAGTTGAATAATATGAGAGGCTATACACCGTCCAATAGAAGGAGATGACTGTAGTGGTGCATTGTCTGAGAACTTGGCGTCACTACTTGCTTGGTTCACACTTCATCGTCAAGACAGACAATGTGGCTACAAGCTACTTCCAAACTCAGAAGGAATTAAGCCCTAAAAAAGCTAGGTGGCAAGATTTCTTAGCTGAGTTTAATTTTGAATTTGAATACAAGTCAGGCAAGACTAATGTGGTAACAGATGCGCTGAGCAGTAAGGTTGAGTTTGTAGCCATTTTCATGGTCGAATAAGATATTGTGCATACCATCAAGGAAGGGTTGCATCATGATCCATTAGTCAAGAAGTTGGTGGAGTTTTCTAGAGAAGGTAAGACCAAAAGATTTTGGCTAAAAGATGACCTTCTCTACACTAAAGGGAGAAGATTATACGTCCCTAAATGAAAAAATCTAAGAAAAAAATTAGTGAGAGAATGCCACCACACCAAGTGGGCTGGTCACCAAGGTCAGCGAAGGACCTTTGCACTCATTGAATCTTCTTATTATCGGCCTCAAATGAGAGATGATGAAGTGGAGAGCTATGTGAAAATTTGTCTTATGTGCCAACAAGATAAGATTGAAAATAAGACACCAAGTGGATTGTTGGAACCTCTGCCTCCATCACGGTGACTGTGGAAAAGTTTCTCTATAGATTTCATCTCTGCCTTACCAAAGTCTGAGGGGTTTGGATATATTCTCGTGGTAGTGGATCAATTTTCGAAGTATGCTACCTTTATACCCGCCCCTACTGACTCCACTGCAGAGGAGACAGCACGACTATTCTTCAAGAATGTGGTGAAATATTGGAGATTGCCTAAGAGCATCATTAGTAATCGAGATCCACGCTTCACAGGACGACTATGGACAGAGTTGTTCAAACTCCTTGGGTCGGAGCTTCATTTTTTAACAAGCTTCCATCCTCAAACCGATGGGCAGACTGAGAGAGT
Source organism: Arachis ipaensis (assembly GCF_059453495.1). NCBI lineage: Eukaryota > Viridiplantae > Streptophyta > Magnoliopsida > Fabales > Fabaceae > Arachis > Arachis ipaensis. The sequence continues at coordinate 17,359,949 of NC_142436.1, read as the reverse complement.
GAATGCCTTACTCGAGTGTTACTTGAGGCATTTCGTAAGCGCTAATCAGAAGGATTGAACAAAACTCCTTGACATTGCTCAATTCTCATACAATCTACAAAGGAGTGTGCAAAGGAGTGAGTCTACAAGGAAGAGTCCATTCGAGATTGTGACTGGACAACAGCCGCTTACACCTCACTCTCTTTCTTCTTCTTGCTCAGGGAAGAGCCCTGGAGCTTATCATATGATTAAGTCTTGGGAAGAACAAGCAGATGTCACTCGTTCTTACCTTGACAAAGATGCAAAGAGGATGAAGAAATGGGCAGATAAGAAGATGAGGCATGCAAGCTATAAAGTGGGAGACAAGGTAATGATTAAACTTCTTCCACAACAATTCAAAACCTTTCGCAAGGTTCATAAGGGCTTAATCCGCAAATACGAAGGGCCATTTGAGATTATTGGACGTGTTGGAGAGGTTGCTTACAAAATACAACTCCCTCCCTCTATGAAGATCCACCCAGTCTTCCATGTGAGTATGCTTAAACCATATCATGAAGACCAAGATGAACCGAGTAGAGGTGACTCAAGTCGTGCTCCGCATGTGGTGATTAGATCCTTTGATAAAGAAATCGAAGAGATCTTAGCTAATCGCGTCGTGCGACGAAGAGGAGTACCACGAAGTATCTAATACTTGATCAAGTAGAAAGGGCTCCCGATAACTGAAGGTAGTTGGGAAACTCGTGAAGATCTGTGGCAATTCCAAGAACACCTAGAGCGCTATCATGAACAGAATGCAACGAGGATGTTTGCGCATTAGGTGGGGGAGAATGTCACGGTAAATTTTAGAAGGTTAGATTTAACAGTGTTTGTATAATTTTCTAGAGTGTTTGAGAATGCTCTAGATGATTCCGAAATGTTCTAGAATGTCTTAGAAGATCCCGGAATACTCTAGAAGGTTCTAGAAGACTATGGAAGGTCATAGAGTATTCTAGAAGAGTGTAGATGTATATAAAACTATGAAGAGTAGTACAGAATAATCTAGAAGTATTTAGATAGTTGTGGAATGATGGATATTTGTAATGAAGGTTCTAGATGATTAATCTAGACTGTTGATTAGATTCAATCCTAACCATCTATTGAGGTGGTAGATGGCTATAAATAGGGGTGAGAGTTAAAGTTTGTGTGTGTGAGTTATGTGTGAGTCATTTGTAATAAAACACTTGAGTAATAAAGTGTTATTTCCACCAAAGCTTCATTTCTCTTGTGTTCTTAGCTTTCTTGCTAAGTATTGAGGGTTAGGCTGACTTGGTCTTAACTCAAGAGGTTAAATAAGTCCAAATGCTGGTACGATAGTGTTGGAGTGTGTTCAAAACCGTGACAGAAAGCCGCATATGAGTATGATTGATTGTTAGTCTTGATTAATCCAGAATGTTTTTATTTGTGTTAAAATATTGTTTTTAATTATAAAAATTTTAAATAGTAACAACTTTAACTATGAAAAATATAAATTAATTTGGTATAAAATTAGATTTATTCGACAAAACTATTAGAAATGTGTAATTTTATTTATAGAACTCAAAACTCTTAATAAATTATTAGAATAATGAACTTAACATTGCCACGATTGATGCCTTAGAAGGACAAGGAAATTTGATGCGTTAGTAGGAGAAAAGCTAAAAAAACATAATTACTAGTTAGTGAATAATATATGAGCTCAATTCAAAAGTAACAAAAATAAGTAAATACTATTTTTTTTTTCGTGACTAAGTAAATACTAAATAACACATCAAAAGTCAAAACACTCGTTATGATAAAAAATTTACTATTTTATATTTTAAAGGTATAGATTAAGCATATTATAAAAAGAATTATTTTAATATTATTTATTACAAAATAATTTTTTTTATATAATTTCAATATATAAAAATAATAAATAATATTAAATTTTTTTTATGATATGTTTAACTTGTGTAATCTTTTCTTTTTTTTTTTGACAGAAAATATATCATCTAAAGGAAAGCTAAACAGCACTTACAAATAACAAAAATAAATTAGATCTAAAATTAGAGAAGATGATTAGATAAATTCTATGCTGAACTAGAAACTGAAAGTAAGCCCAACGTTCGATTACAGAGAATCTTAACCAGTAAAAACATAGACAAATCTAAATCTCTATGATTTCTAAATCAACACTAAAAGTGATGCAACATATTGAAAAATATGTTCTTCTCTGCTTAAAACCGAATCCTCCTCTAGTCTAAAGATATTTCCACGAACAACAAGTAAACTTCAGTGTATACTCCAAGAGATGATAGATCTGTACCAACGTACCCATACTACCCATAAAGGGAGGACAATAAATCACCACAAAAAGGGAGAAAATACACCACATAAGAATATTAAAAAAACAGAAACTAAAATAAAATAAAAGATAAACAAGAAAGCGTGGGGGAAGAAGCAATGGAGATAAAGAAAGGAGGGATAGGAAATGAAAGAAGAGAAAAAATTGGGGAAAAAAAAGGTAGGTGCAAAGAGAAACAGAGTTAAAAAAGAAAACGAAAAGAAACTAAAAGAAGAAGAAAAAAGGGAGAAATAGAGTAAGAAGAAAGAGAGAGGAGAGGGAGGCCACCATCTTACCAGGTTAGCGGTGGCGGCGGCAGCCTCCCTCTAAAACGACACAAGGATAAAAAAGCTTCAAGCCCTAGCAGAGAGGAGAGACCTATGTAATCCTTAAGACATAGGATACCAGAATCGTTCTCAGTTGATGCTTGAGGTTTCTCTCTACCAATAATCTTTTTCTTTTTCTTCTTTTTTTTTCTCTATAATATCCTACATGAAACAGTTTACGTTGCTCTGTGACTTATATAAAATGTTTTTGATATAGGTTGAAGGCAATGGGAAAAAATCGCCGGTAAAGAATTCCCAAAATAAACGCCTTGTAAATATAGATCTAAATCGACAATTAAGCCTCAATCATATGTAATTTGTTTGTCACTTAAGCAAACCCAATAAAATTAACCGAAGTATTAAACCTCGAGTCGTCTCTCAAAGAATTGCAAGGAAGTATGTTACTTATAATTGGTTATGAGATTGTATCTTTTTGGGTTTTTCAAATAAGGAACATGAAAAGTAAATAACAAGAAAGTAAACAAAAATTCAAATGATAAAAGCTCTTGATAAGGTATGAGAACTAGAAGTCATATCCTCATTATCCTCCTCAATTGTAACATAACAACTGTCTATTGCTCCCACTTAGTCAACCTCTAGCTATGAAGGAAAGTCAAGTGGATAAATCAATTTGATTCCTCAAATCCTAGTCAACTCCTAAAGAAAGATTAGCTTTAGTGGAATTCAAATGAATTAATAACTTCTAATTATCAATCAACAAATGAGTTTGATAATTCAAGAGTCTCCAATTACTCAACCAAAGCCAAGAGGAGAAAAACCTACTCTAGCATCCTTCCAAGCATTTTATCAAACACTTGAAAGGCACAACATAAAAATATAGAAAAGCAATAAGAGATAATAAAATCCAAACAACTAATTGCAAGTATCAATAACACAAATTGAAGAAAACAATCACATATGAAATACCTCAAATTTCATTAAATAAAAAATAAAATCAAACATGAGAATTCATAAAAAAAAGTGAATAAATAAATAAATCACCAAGAGAAAAGGAACTAAAGTGCTAGAATAAATAAGAGTAGAAAAAAACTAAATTAAAACAAAGTAAAAATCTGAGATTAAGAAAAGCTAGACCTAAAATCCTAAAACCTAGACAGATAAGAGAGTCTCTCTCTAGAAAACTACATCTAAAACCTAAAAATTATATAAATGAATTGTTGAATGTACGTTTTTCCCACTCTGCAGCCTCTATTCTGTGTTTTCGGGCTTGGAACTGGGCCAAAAAGAGCCCAGAAATCGCCCCCAACATTTTCTGATATGTGCAGCACGTGGCTCTGTCACGCGTACACGTCGCTCATGCGTACGCGTCGCCTAACTGCATGGCAACTATGGCAAATTGCATATCATTTTGAAACTCCAGATGTTAGCTTTCCAACGCAACTGGAACCGCCTCATTCGAACCTCTGTAGCTCAAGTTATCATCGATTTAGTACGAAGAGGTCAGGCTTGACAACTTAGCAATTCCTTCAATTTCTTGTATTCCTTCCACTTTTGCATGTTTCCTTTCTATCCTCTAAGTCATTCCTACCTTATAAATCCTGAAAACACTTAACAAATATATCACGGCATCAAATGGTAATAAGAGAGGATCAAAATTAGCAAATTTAAGGCCAAGTAGCATGTTTTCAATCATAGCACAAAATTAGAAAGAAAAAATGTAAAATATGCGAATTATATGAATAACTATGAGTTTAGTGAATAAAATCTACTAAATTAAGTACAAGATAAACCCTAAAAATGGGGTTTATCAATCTCCTCACACTTAAACATTAGCATATCCTCATGCTAAACTCAAGAGAACCAAAAGAGTGAAGAGAAATGGTGAAACTTATGAAATGCGACCTATCTATATGAATGCAACTACATGCAAAAATACTTCTATCTACTTGGTTAAAAGTAAACAAATTCTCCAAGACAAACATAAACTGGATTCCACTAATTCAAACCACAAAATAAAGTACAAGTAAACTTGCAGAAGAAAATAGCTCATGAAAGCCGGGAACAAAGAATTGAGCATCGAACCCTCACCGGAAGTGTATACACTCTAATCACTCATGTGTTTAAGGTTCGATTCTCTCAATTCTCTACTAACCTTGCTTTCTAAGGCTTGCTCTTCTTCTACCAATCAACAAATAATTTGATGCACAAATACACATATCAAGAAGTCTTTTAAGGGTTGTAAAGAGGTTGGGATTAGGGTCAAGGTAGGATTGTATTTGGCCAAGTGGACTAAGATCTGAATCCTTAATTAACCCAAACTTCCCACCTAACTTAGGACAATCCATGTAATCAAAATACAAAACCTAACTATCCATTAACCATGTTTTCCACATATTCATGCATCCTAATTTCGAGTACAGTACATATGCATTGCTATCACCATCTACTTTTGGACATTTTGTCCTCTTTTATTATTTGCTCTTTTTTTTTCTTTTCTTTTTTTTATTATTTTTTCTTTTCTTTTTGTTTTTCTCAATGCATAGAACAAAGATATTGAATGCAAAAATATATGTTCAACTTATTGTTTTGCACATTTTCACAAAAATATACAACACCCAATTATAAAACCAAATGTTTCCAAATCCAATTTTCCCACACTTAAATCATGAGCACTCTCACTAGTCTAAGCTAATCAAGGATTCAAATTAGGGACATTATTGTTTTTCGTTTAGAGTTAGTGATGAGCTAAAATAAAAAATAAATAGGGTTAAAAGGCTCAACAATGATTTACAAAGGATAATGAAAAGGTTAAGACCATATGGGTATGTAAGCTCAATGAAACAAGGCCTCAATCATATAAGTGTATGCATACACCAAATAATGAAAATATAGAATTAAGCAAGACAAAGATCACAATTTTAGAGAGAACAACACACACCAAAATAGAATATTGGTTGATAAAATGCAACCAATCGAATAGGCTTAAAATCTCACTGGTTTTGTGTGTTCGAGCTCTAAACCATGTTCCAATATAATATTTCTTCAAACAAGTTCAATAAAAATTTTAATTCAAGTTAGTGAAATGTACTAATTTCTTGAAGAAAATATTACTTCAACCAAGTAGCGATAAAATATGCACAAAATCAAACAAACATGCAATCAAACATGCAAATGCAACAACTAATTTAACAAAAAAAATTAAACATTGGTGTTGAGAAAAAAATAACTAACCCACAGAAGTCGGTATCGACCAAGTATTGTTGAATTGTCTGCATCTACTATTTGTAAGTGAGTGAAAATGGGATAAGGTTGGTTTTGTAACTAGCCTAGTTGGAATTCTACATCTGATCTAATAGTGAGGTATTGTAGAAGCAATTTGGAATGAACCAAATAAGCAGTTAGTCAAGATTCAAAGCTTATTTTGGGAAAACCGTGATGCATACCTCTTGAAATTCTCATCAAAGAGGGCTACAACGACTAGGTTGCAATCTATATTGCTCAAGTGGGTAAAATGGAAATTAGGGACGTAATTGTAGTTGAGTGAATATGGGGTAAGGTGGGTTTTGTAACTATCTTGCCTAGTTGGAAAGTGAGTGAGAGAGAGGAACCTTCTGTTACAAGAGATAAGTGGAAAGTGGGAACTATAAAGGGCTGTGGGAAGTAGTCAGGGGCATGCGAAAAAGAGAAAAGATAGGATTACCTTCACATTCAATCTCTATAATGCTATAGCTGAATGGGATGGTAAGATTTTATAGAATCGTTCTTAGTTAAGACACAGTCTAACTTGGAGCGGCAATTGGAAATCCCAATTTTTATCCTTCGTATAAATAATCTTGATTATGTTTGAACAGGCTGTTGTTAATTTTGTCCGTGATTTTTTTCTAATGATATGAAAACCTTAATCTTAGACCACTTATCCAAAATACCTCTGCAGTCTAATGGTAAATTTATTTAGCTTTTTGTTTTAATTTCTATTTGTGTGATTGACACTTTTATTTTGTATGTAAAATCTTTAATTATTTTTAATGATTTTAACTTTTCAGGTATGTGTGCTGCGTATACTTTAGTGGCTGCGTGCGAGTCAACAATTCTCATAAAAGAGTGCGAAAGAACCATCGGAGCGAGATGTTTTCACCTTGGAGGGAAGGGAGCTCGCGGACTTGATGATTAAAAATGAGACTGAAAAGTTCGATATTTTTTATGTCATGCGGCAATTAAGCAATCATGGCATAAATAAATACCAAGATGGAGTTCCGATAGGCACGTTTAAGATTAAGGCTATACGGTTATTGAGAATGAATAATAATTATGAGGAAGTGAAAGAATACATGAGGGTGAATGGAGGTGTTTTTGGAGCTATCATGGTTGAAGAGAATGAATTTATGAATTATGATGATATGACATGTTACATTGCTCGTGGAGAAGACTAGACTTTGAACCACACGCAGTTCTACTAGTTGAGCTCGACGAATCTGGAAAATTCTGGCATTTCATAAATAACCATGGATCCGATTTTGGAGATAAGGAAGGATTTTGTCGTTCATAAGCTTTATCTATCTCCAAAATCGGATCCATGGTTATTCATGAAATGCCAGAAAGATTCGTCGAACCCAACTAGTAGAACTGCGTGTGGTTCAAAGTCTTCTCCACGAGCAATGTAACATGTCATACCATCATAATTCATAAATCCCTTCTCTTCAACCATATAGCTCCAAAAACACATCCATTCACCCTCATGTATTCTTTCACTTCCTCATAATTATTATCCATTCTCAATAATCGTATAACCTTAATCTTAAACGTGCCTATCGAAACTCAATATCGATATTTATTTATGCCATGATTGCATAATTGCCGCATGGCATAAAAAATATCGAACTTTTCAGGCTCTTTTTTAATCATCAAGTCCGCGAGCTCCCTTCCCTCCAAGGTGAAAACATCTTACTCCGATGGTTCTTTCGCAGACACTTTTACGAGAATTGTTGACTCGCACGCACCCACTCAAGTATACGCAGCACACATACCTGAAAAGTTAAAATCATTAAAAATAATTGAAGATTCTACACACACAATAAAGATGTCAACCACACAAACAGAAATTAAAGAAACGAAAAAGCTAAATAGATATACCATTAGACTGCAGAAGTACTTTGGATAAGTAGTCTAAAATTAAGATTTCCATATATCATTAGAAAAAAATCACAGACAAAATTAAGATCCTGTTCAAAATCAAGGTTATTTACACGAAGGATAAAAATTGGGATTTCCAATTGCAGCTCCAAGTTGGACTGTGCCTCAACTAATCTATATAAGCCATAGAGCAACGTAAGCTATTTCATGTAGAATATTATACAGGAAAAAAAAGAAGAAAAAGAAAAAGATTATCGGTAGAGAGAAACCTCAAGCATCAACTAAGAACGATTCTGCAAAATCCTACCACCCCATTCAGTTATAGCATTACCGAGATTGAGTGTGAGGGTAATCATATCTTTTCTCTCTTCTTCCCAATGCCCTCTCACTACTTTCCACAGCCCTTTATAGTTCCCACCTATCTCTCATAACAGAATGCTCCCTCTTTCTCACTCACTTTTAAACTAGGCTAGTTACAAAACCCACCTTACCCCATATTCATTCGGTTACAAACAGTAAATGCAGAGAATTCAACAATAACTGTCGATGAGTCCCTATTAACTCCAATTGTCGCTCCAAGTTGGACTGTGCCTCAACTACTTTTTCCTTCAATCTAAATCGAAAACATTTATATAAGCCATAGAGCAACGCAAGCTGTTTCATACAGAATATTATACAGGTAAAAAAGAAGAAAAAGATTATTGGTAAAGAGAAACCTCAAGCATCAACTAAGAACGATTCTGCAAAATCCTACCATCCCATTCAGCTATAGCATTATGGAGATTGAGTGTGAGGGTAATCCTATGTTTTCTCTTTTTCCTATGCCCCCTCGCATACTTTTACTAGAACTTTTTAGATGATTGAACACTCATGAGAACCAATGAAAATGCATTTGTGCAGTTTAGTGCAGTTCTTTACTAAAATCTATGAGCACAATTACCTACTTCAGAAGGCTTCATAGAGAAAGAAACCTTAAGCATATGGAATGCAGGTACAAAGAAAAAATTTCCAAGTTTTTTGCTTCCTCCATTGGAGTAACTTCTTAAGTACTGACTAAAAACTCACCAAAAGTAACTTCTTTCTGGTGTCACCTTCTGCAAAGCGAAGCCTCCAACCACATCACTTCTCACCGCATCCTTGGCATCAGGAATTACATCACTGTTGAAGCCAGTGATGCTTTTTGAGTCAGAAACCTGAAAGCAAATTAAGCAATAAGCATTTAGCATAAATTTCTTGAAACTTGGATCTACATTGGAATTAACTTCCTTAAAGAAAAGACAAAAGAAGAAACAAAGAAAGAATGAGACGCATACCGAATTCAAAAGAACAACGACCAAGTCATCTTGATAGTACTCAAACAAATAATCGTGCACTATAGCCTCCCTTGTCGACAGCGGCCATGAAAGCTTCAGGTCTTCCAAAATTTAGAACAATGTAAGAATGACATAAAGCATTTTCTTTTGTCTTCTTTTCTCTATTTTAGGAAAATTAAAAGAAATTTATTGCTGCAAGGACAAACCTGACTAGTGATATTTATTCCCCAATCTGGATCTTCTGCAAACATTCCTCCGCAGTAACTTTAAAGGTTGGAACAATAATATGAGGCCACCTGAGAAATAGAAATTGTGAATAGGATATCAGCTGAAAAGTATGACTCAGATTTTCATAGTGATACATTACTTAGAATAAAAAAAACAGAAACTCAACAATAGTTATACTATTATAGTAAAGCGTATACCAACACAAAAGGGTGTAACAAATCATATAGAGTATGAGATAAAAGAAATAATTAATCAGAGAATCACAAAAAACTGATCTTGGACATTCCTCCTAGGAACTTGTTTAGTGTGGCAAGCAATGCAATGAGGGATATTGAAAGGGGTATCCTGTTAAGCCAAGCCAATTTCTGATATTTGTAGAGCCTGAATTTGTAAAGGGTGGCAAGAAAGTTGAAACCTTTAGTGCAAGCTGAAGAGGAGGATCACAAATTCACCACACTCACTACACTAAAGCATTATTTAAGGAAACAATAAAGATTGATTGAAATAGAACAATATAGAGAATATTAATAACAACTCCTATTCCCGATAATACCCTTTAGCAGTAAACATGGCAACTAATAAGGGGCACTCCGGACACTATATGCAACCGATTCAGGCCCTGCCAGGATTCATTGTATCCCCTGCTGTCTCATTTATTGATTCTGATCCCTCAATCTTTTCTGTTTCACCCCCCTGATCTCATTTCCCCTTTTACTCCTCTGTTTGTTTCTTTCTCATTAATTAATGTTAGCTTCAAAGGGCAATACACGGATTTTGGGAAATGTGACTGACCAATGTGCATTATACCTATACTACTACTTACTTGCGTCGAAAAGCATCACAAATTCTTCTACGTTTTTTTGGCATCGTTGAAATTGCTACCTTCATTGTGAATACCAGCAAACGGGTCAACATAAGTTCAAAAAAATATATAAAATTAAAAGCTAGCAGTAAGATATCAAGAATAGTAAAAAAGAATTGTTCTCGTGTTTGGTAACTTACAGTTTTTGAGAATGTAACTTGGTATAGTCTTGTTTCATCCGGAAAATCTGTCACCACCACCACTCTCAGTTAAAAATAAAGAATAAATTAAACAATTCAAACCAATCCAAGTCAGATAAATGAAGTAGTGAGATTACCAAAACAGGTGTGGATTCTTCGTCATGACCAGCTACATAGGCCAGTCCATCAGCTAGTTCAGCAGAGAAATCATCAGCTATCAAATATTCTGTTTTTCAAAAAATTGGAAATATAACATATGAAGTACTAATAAAACAGATAATCTGAGATGATAAATCATATTTTTGGATCATGTAATAAATAAGAAAATATAATTCTTGTTCAATTATGCAACACAACTATACTAACACACTATCCAAAAAATTACTCTACTAACAATGATGCTCGTAAAACCTCCTTTTAAATGCAAATTCTATGCTCCTTAGTATCCCTTCTATTCTCTCTCGTAAATCAAACAGCAACTTCAAAATCAAGTCACAAAGCCATCATTTGTTCCACCGCTCATTATTCAAATTCAGCTTAAACAGAAAAAAACAAGTAAAAAGCTGAACCTAGAACCAATCATAGAAAAAAATAAAATAGAATAATTACCGCCATAGCCGCATTTTGGTACTCATTGAACAAAGAAACCGAAGGAAACCTTCCAGACAAGCCATGCCACATGCCATTCTCCTTCTCCTCATCTACCTTCTCGCTCCTCCTTCCGCCGCCGCCAAAACACTGTGGCGACAACTCCTTGCAGCTCCCGCTCACCTCTTGCCCCGGCAATTTCCCAATCGCCGGCGACAGGTAAGACTCCGGCGACGCATAGGCCTTCGCTGGCGGTGTCCTCTCCACGGTCCTGACCAAAGCGAGAGGGCTGTCGCTCCCGCTGGCCTCTGGAGGAGCAACGATCCTCGCCACCTTCCTCGGCGGTCGGTAAGCCACGACTCCAGCACAACCTCGAATCCCGCGATATCCGGTGGAACTTTCCCGGCGGAATCGGCGATACCGGCGACGGCGATGGTTTGGATACTGGAGAAGGGGATTGGCGTTGATTGGGAAAAGTGATGATTGGTAGGGTTTTGGATTTCGATGAGGAGTGGGATAAGTGATGGTTTAGGGTTAGGTTTTTCCAAGGTTGCGAGAACCGGACCGGTCAATAAACTGGTCAAGTAACTGGTTCATTGGTTCAATGGTTCAACCGAGGTCGAACCGTGGTTGAACCTGTTTAGTTAAATATAACATAAAATTATTAAAAATTCAAAGCGGCATATATTGTGAGATAAGGTACAGAGCAATTAAAGCATTGTATGAATTAAAATTGGTCGAAGCTTGGTTCTTTCATTTAAGTTTGTCAATCTTCATGTATATATAACACATTAGCAACTTCTAAGCTTGGTCAAACAATATCAGTTCCAGATATAACAGAAGATAATGATCCATTATAGGCTACCTAAATTTGAGGCCACAAATTTTAGTATGGTGCAGGGAGAAAAAGAAATCAGTATAGTTTTCAATTTGAAAAAGAAGAAGCAATTCCACAGCACAGTAAGAAGCTCAGAATACACAAAAACTGAACAATTAAATTAACTAAACAAAAAAAAACACAATATAAAAGCATGAATAACCTTTATAAATTAGGTTTCCATTCCTGAATTTTCCATTTTCATAAATTAGGTAATCTTTTTGTTCTTTACTTCTTAACTTCATTCTCTTTTCCCATGAATAAACTATCTCCTTATCTGAACTTCATCCAACCCTTATTTTAAAGCCATATATTAAATCCAATGCAGAATTGTAACAATGTTTCTCTTTTGAATCAATGACAGCAAAATAACAATTTACCAAAATAACAAGAAAAACAGATTGGATTTACAACCCAATCTCAGTAGAATTAATTCAATATCAATCTCAGCAAATAAAATCTCAGCATAATTAATAAATTAAACTTAAAAAAGTAAATTTATAACTCAATCTTAGCAGAATTAATTCAACATCAACTGACTGAATTCAAATAAAACTTCAGAAAATGAATATCTCAAAACTCAGCAGAATCACCAATAATTTATCATATGTATATTCAGAAAAAAATAAAGAAGAAAACAATGTAATACAATTACAACAAATTGAACATTATTGAAGAGGATAAAGGGGAGGTTTTACGTTATCTGGATTGCCAGCGAAGGAGAGGAAAAGACAGCATAGAGCCAGCGAGATAGAGAAATTCAAATTGGGAATTTTGGTAACGTGAAACAGAGAAGCGACGACAGTGAGACACGGTGCGGAGCAGAGAGGCAGTGACGACAAGACTGGCGGGGAGACGAGAAGGGGCCACAGCCAAAAACGACGAGGAGGTGAGAAGAAGAAATGACACGGCAAGGAGGGGAGAAGCAGTGACGACCTACGGCGAGGAGTGGAGAAGCGACAACGACCAGCGGTGAAGAGCAAAGAAGCAGCGACAAAGAGAGCTCGGACAGAAAAACGGCGATGCCAACAACAGCCCCGAACCGACCTTAGCTTCTGGCGACGCGAGGAGAAGAGCAGAATGAAAGGGGGGATGGTGATGGTGGCTCTAATAGGGTTTCGCCGTTTAGGAGAATCTAGGGTTGGTGAGGGTGTGTTTGTTAGCGAAAGAAAGGGGGATAACTCAGCATTGGTTTTTTGTTTTTTATCTGGAATCAAAACGGCGCCGTTTTGATTGTTGGATCAGCCAACCAGAACTTGAAAAAACCCGCTCGGTTTGCTGGTTAACCTCCGATTCATCCGGTTTTTAAACTGGTTTTTTGCAGAACGATTTTAGAGACTAACCGGACCGGCTAAATAACTGATTTCCGATTAATCTGATCAAACCGGCCGGTCCAGTCTGGTTTTCAGAACCTCGGATTTTTCAGAGAACGAGTGAGAGAAAGGGGTGGGTCCTCTTTTTTATATGTAATTTGATTTATTATTATAAAAAAATTATTTTAATAAAAATTATGCCAGTCATAACATTATGTCCATTAAAAATTTCTTACTAAATATATATATATATATATATATATATATATATTTTTGTAATTTTACCAGCAATATTGATAAGAAAAAATATGGGGAGCCAATGGAATATTTGTACTATGGAGGTTTATGGAGTATTAGAGATATAACCATTAGTGTTGCCTTTTTCCATCCGCGTAAGCTTATGGGATGAGTGGTTTCAAGACATGGTATTAGAGTGTTTATTATCCCTAGTAAGCCATTGGCTCCCTAGCGGGACTCATATAAACTAGTAGGTAACCCGTGCATTCGCATTCGCACGGCCTTAAATAGATTCCTTTCAGTTAATTTTACTTTTAATTCTTGGATTCTAATCAAAATATAGAATATTCAATTTAGTATTACAATTGATAATAATGACTATACACTTGTGAATATTGTCACAAATTTACTATGTAAATATAAGATGATTAAACATATTTAGAGTGAAAAGAGTGAAAAAATAATATAATTTAAAATTTAAAAACATATAAATGGTTAAAAACTTTTGTGACGAAATCAGAAAATTTCTTAATATATTTGCACAATAACTTACTTATCCCCAATGACACAGTTTTATCCAAATATCTCGTTAACTATTACATACCATTCGGTTCTTTTTCAATAGCTATTAATTAAATAATTCTTTTCACAGACTGATCACAAAATAAAAATTATATTCTAGCTATTAAAACTAAAAACTAAACATCAAGCACGATATTCGTCCATATGCTCATCAAAATTATAATTTGAATCTTTCAGAATGGCAAGTTGTTGCTCATTTCTGGGAGACAGGTCACTACTATGTTTAACATTTGGGCTATGTGAATATTTGACACTCTGATTAATAACATCCTAAATAACATTAAAAAATAAAAATATTCACTGCAAAAAAATATCATTTATACAAAAGAACTGAACAATAATCTTTAGTATTAATATCTACTCATATATTTCATTGAGTATACAATTTTACAGGGATTACCTTGTATTGTGAATCCCTCAAACATGCAATGTTACTTTAAAATTCAAGTGAACCAAAATAAGTATCAATTAATGGAGAACACAAAATTATACTGACAAATGGCAACACCAATATTTCGTTCCAATGTATACAAACAACATTTGTTAATTACTCAAGAGATGGAAGTTATCGGAGATAAACTGTTCAAACAAGTTAAATAGGAAACACATGCTTTAAAAATCAACCTTCCCCCATTTGTAGTAGAACATCACTCACCCCATAGATCCAAAATAAAAAAATGGATATTTACATTGGGGCCATAATCATTATTCACACATGAAAGAACAATAAATCTAAAGATGATACCAAAACTTTTCATCATAATTCATAACAACATAATAAAAATTACATACAGAGAATCAAACTTGGTGCACAGGTGAATGAGCTTATATTAAGATCAAAGATTTTTTTATTGCTTATTTCTATCCTCACGCACAATCTTATATAAGAACTATTCACAAAATCCTAATTTCTAACACAGGTCCAATTTCAATTAATTTGTATTGGAAGACTCAACAAACTCGTACTTCCGAAAATTCACATTCATCATCACACATTAAAAATTAAGTATTTCATCCACAAATTTTGTCTTCTTTTTTATTTTTGTTGAATTTCTGATCATTAAAATTTAATAAATTAAAGCAAGCCTTAAAAGTATCAAATACACACTACAAATACACAAGACTAAATGACTTTATTAAAGAGAAAAAAAATTAAGTTACACTATTCTTTCTTTAATTGTATGTTAATTGTTAACATTAGTTAGCAAAACCTTTTTCTTCAGCTAATGCATTGAAAATTCAAGTAGCCAAGCACCAGGGTGAACAAGAAAGAATAACCTAGGAAACATCAAACCATATTCAATCATTCTTGAACCATGGCTTTCGAAGGACGGTTTAATAACTAATACCAATTTAATCAAAAGAAATTTCAAACGAATTCAGCACAACCAAGAAAAAAAAAGAATCTAGTATCTAATATTACACAAATTTAAAGTTTTTGTCATTGATAGTTAATTTTTTGAATGCCACAAAAATTAAGAAATAAAGACATGAATTGAGATAAAAGTTATAGCTCAACTTCTAAACACCTAAGAAAAAACTCAACATAAAAAAAGAAAAATCAGAATTTAGAAATGCAAATCATTAAAAAATCAGAAAAAAAGATATTTGAAGGAGAATGAAAAAGAAGAGTGAGCCACAAGTTAAAAGATGTACATCACTTACTCCGTGTGACTCACATGCAAACTTTTTTCAATTCTGTAAAGGAGAAAGATTATAACCAAAGCATAGCCTAATGTGAGAAATATAACTGCACATCTATAAAACAGTACCGACTACCTCAACTACCCTCAAATCTTATGAGATATCGTGGCCACCCTGTAATTTAGAACCTAAGAATATAACAATAATAAATTTCAATAAATAATTTACTTAACCAATAATATTAGATACACAATTTCCAAGGTTACCTAACTACTTCAACTACTCTGACATGTATCTATAAAAAAATTAACTACCTCACTTGTCCTAACCTCCTACATTATAGTTGACAAACCTATGAAACAGAACCTAAGTAGTGAACTATGACTCACATTCTTGTAAATACAAAAGAGAATGTCAATGATATAATGAAGCTAATAAAGCTGTACTAAAGAAACCTAATAAAGCTAACCTATGAAATTGGTAAAACATATGATTCAGATAGAGTGCAAATGCTGCAATATGTCATCATTATACTGTAACAGAACAACAGTAAACACCACATAGTAATGGTGACAAATGACAGCAGCAGCTAGTAAGTATTTTCTTTGAAACAGTATAGACTCGGAGATTGTCAGCCCTTTATTTTGAATGATAAAATCAGTGAATTTTTTAAATAAACACAACACATGTGTAACTGCATGCATCTTAAGTTAAGCAACAAACCAAACATTCTATTTCAAATCAACCAATTCAATTAGGTGAAAGTAAATATAATTAGTTTGTTTGAAACTCATTTACTAAAACAAATAAATAGCACAAAGAAAAAATATTTTTGTTAATTAGATCAAGGCTTCAAAAAAGAACATACAAAAATTGATTCAAAAATTTTCGTTCTATTCTCACACAAAATAAATGAAAATTAAGATTAAATACCTTAATTCTAAAGTTTATTGTAGATCACAAGTACCACCTATTGAGAGTTAGCTCAGAAGGACTGGGTTGAATTCCAAGTAAATCTTATTCTAATTAATCTCAAAAGCTCTAATTTTGAAAATCTCTCTTGGGAGGAGTCATGTGCCAGTTACCACTATAGATTCTGGGACTTAGAGTTTCCTTCCTTACCTTTGGTCAATCAGAAACAAAAAAAGATTGTAAGTCCTTGGTGAATTCCGTTTGCCAAGGGATTGAGATCCTAATACAGATGCCACGTTGAAATTTCGTTTGCCACATCACCAATCTCCGTTTAACGGAGAAGGGTTCTCCTTACGGTTGGGTAGATTTGTAGCGTTCTTAAATTTTTCGAGGGTATGATTGTCGTTAACAAATATTAGGATTTTTTTTATGTCAGCGTTTTACAAATTTGGGGCATAATTGGTAATTTACTCAATTTTTATATATTACTTTATTGTCAAGTAACAACATATCAAAATCAGCTCAAAATAAATAATAAATTATTAGATAATTCTAACGCACAAAATTCTCTAATAAACAATAAATAATTTAAACCTGCCAAAAAATAACTCAACACTTTTCTTTGATGCCTGCAAAATATATACCTGAAATAATATTATATCAATGTTAGTATACAGTTTTACAATCATCGACCGTATTTACTACGTGACTCACTCTTAAAAGTTATGTTACACACGTGTGCAGTCAGAACATAAATTACTGGACTTTATTTTATTTTTCTAATTTAATTATTATAATTATGCATTATTCATTAAAATGCTGATTATAATATAATTGTAATATTGTAATATAATTATAATAAAGGTATTTTGCTAAAATAAATTTAGAAGAGAAAATAGTTCTTTCATTTTGCATAATAAATGAGTAAGCTTAATTACATCATAAGCTTAATTACGTCATACCTATGGTCTAAAGGCACGGTTATAATAACCCATTAAAAAGTATTTAATTAGTTAATACAAATAATTAGTATAAGTAATTTAGTTCGATAAATTAAAAGAAATAAATGTGAAAAGAAGAGATAAAGAGAAAGTGAAATTATAAAAACGTGTAGCCATTAAAAAGCAATGAAAAAAAAGTTCTTTCTAGTTTTTTATTTATTAATTATTAATTTATTATAATTAATTTCACAACATTTATTATACGTTATTCTTCTTACAAATTAATACAATCAATTAATTGATATCAATTATCAATAATTAAAAATGTACGTCTCAATTTTTTGTTAAAGTAGAATAAAATAAAATACATATATAAAAATGCACATCTAATTTATTATATATATATATATATATCAATAAAAACATTAACATATAAACCACATATACGAACAATGTATATATTAATTGTGAAATAGATCAGGAAACATCTCAAGAGCGTGCCACATCAGTTCCGTCATTAAGTGCAAAAATTTTATTTTTATATAATAAAATAGGGTAATGCTAGGTAGACCAAAAAACCAACCAGAACTTGCCTTATTTAGTATTAATTAATTATCGTAACAATTAATGAATGCTAAATAAGGCGAATTATGGGTGTTTTTGGCTAATTTTTTTTGTTACCAAACATTTTCGATAAAATAGAATAGAATAGATAGATAATAAAGATACTTTCTTAAATTAGCATATTTATACATTATTCATTAAATATTAATTGTAATATTGTAATATAGTTATAATAAAGATATTTTTTAAAATAAATTTATTTAGAGAAATATAAATCGGTTATTAATAACAGGTGCCATTATCATATAATTAAAATGATTAAAAATATTATCGATTGATAATTGATAAGTAGATTAATAATGTATTAAATATTAATTTTATATAACTGTATATAGTAAATATATTTTTCTAAATTAGTATAATTATGTATTATTAATTAAATGGTAGTTATAGCATACTTTTTATAAAGATATTTTTACAAAATAAACTTAGAAGAGAAAGTTGTGCATTCATTTTAGCGAAAAAATACATTCATGAGGAATCAACACCTCACTTCTATTAGTTGGGGGAAAATCCAATTTTAGTATATTGAGTATATTATTATTATTATTATTATTATTATTATTATTATTATTATTATTATTATTATTATTATTAAAATGATTAAAAGTATTTTTAATTGATAATTGATAAGTAGTTTAATAATGCATTAAATATTGATTTGATATAATTATAATGAAGATATGTTTCTAAATTAGTATAATTATGTATTATTCATTAAATATTAATTATAATAATAATATTTTTTATAAAATAATTTAGAATAGAGAAAGTGCATTAATTTTGGACGGAAAACGGAGTCACGAGAAATCGACACCTCATCTTTATTAGTTGGGGGAAAACCCAGTTTTAGTATATTAAGTAGATTTATAATAGATGGAAAATTTCATCTGCTATCCATGCAATGCGGCAAGGTATAGAATAAATGGAAAATTTCATGCATTTTGGAGGGAAAACGGACTCACGAGGAATCGACACGTCACCTGTATTAGTTGGGGGAAAACCCAATTTTAGTATATTAAGTAGTTAATAGTTAATATAAAAGTCATTAATTAGATTTGTGCAAGGTAAGTTTAATGAAATATTTTTAATATAATTAACTTTATGAAAACTCAATCTAGTAATTAATATTTACTCTTATGAAAACTTATTTAATAAAACAAGAATGAATACCTAAATTCAAACATAAAAAATTTTAGATTGGATATTTTGGTCTCAAATAAATTTTTATTCACTATAAGTTCTTAATTCTCATAGAATAAATTGGTCCCTCCTTCACTTTTAATCAAATTTTGAATATGCATATTGGACAAATAACTTTTTAATAAATTTTATTATAAGACAATTAAATTTTTTAAAATTATTACTATAGAATAAACTAGCGAAGTGTCCCGTGTGATGCGCGAGTATGCAAAATTTAATAAAAATCAGTTAATATTTAGCTATTGTTAGAATAAGGGATAAGTATTGTTTTGGTCCCTCACGTTGAGGGTCAACCCATCCCTAATGTATATTTTGATTTAAAATCATCCATAAAGTCGTATTTGAATTTAAAATCGTCATTTCTAATAAAATTTTTTAATTTATTCCTAAACTACCCCTATAATAAAAAAAATTATAAAATTAAAAAAAAAAAACCCGTTAGTGGGGGTCGGGGGAAGAAAAGGGTACGAAGGGGGAGGGGAGGGAAAGGGGGAAGGGGAAGGGGGGATGGGGGGTCGGCGGGGGGACGGCGCCGGCAGCGAAGAGAGGGAGGAGGGGAAGTGGAAGAAGCCGGAGAAGAAGAAGAAAGGGGAAGGTGGGAGGGGGAGAAGGCGGTAAAGGGGAAGGGGGAAAGGACGCGGGGTGGGGTGGGGGTGGGGGTGGGGGGAAGGGGAGAGGGGGAGGAGGAGGGGGACGGCGGCGCGAAGGGGGAATGGACGTTGGGTGGGGGTGGGGTGGGGGGAAGGGGAGAGGGGGAGGAGGAGGGGGAAGGGGAAAGGGGGGAGGGGGACGGCGGCGCGAAGGGGGAAGGGGGAATGGACGCTGGGTAGGGGTGGGGTGGGGGGAAGGGGAGAGGGGGAGAAGGAGGGGGAAGGGGAAAGGAGGGAGGGGGACGGCGAGCCACTGCCGTTGGAGTCTGCCTCGCTTCTGCCGCTTCACGCCTCGCCGCCTCCGAGTCGCCGCCTCACGTCGCCGCCTCCGCCTCGCTTCTGCCACCTCACGCCTCACCGCCTCCGCCTCTCCGCCTCACGTCGCCGCCTCTGCCTCGCTTCTGCCGCCTCCGCCTCACGCCTTGTTTCTGCTTTCTTGCTTTCTGTTTCTGTTTGGTGTTGTTTCTATTTTTGTTTGGTGTTGTTTCCTGTTTTCTTGGTGGTGGTGGTGGTGGTGATTGGTGGTGGTTGTGGTTGTGATTGTGGTTGTGGTATTGTTTACTGCTTTCTTGGTGGTGGTGGTTGGTGGTGGTTGTGTTTGTATTTGTGGTTGTGGTGGTGGTGGTGGTTGTGGTTGTGGTTGTTGGTGGTGGTGGTGGTGGTGGTTGTGGTGGTGGTTGTGGTGGTGGTTGTGGTGGTGGTTGTGGTTGTGGTTGTGGTAGTGGTGGTGGTGGTGTTGGTGGTGGTACTGGTGGAGGAGGTAATTGTGTTGGTAGTGGTGAGGGTATTTTTGTCCAAAAAAATTAAAAGGACGATTTTAATACGAAAAAAATGTTAAGTATGATTCTAAATCGGAAATTACGTTGGGGACGGTTTCGATTCTGACCCTCAACGTGAGGGACCAAAACAATACTTATTCCTTAGAATAACTAATTAAATATAAATTTTTTATTTTAAGTTAGATCATAAGAATAAAATTATCTAATTTACCTTTAATAAAATTGTAAAAACATATAAGTTAAGATTAAGATTAATGTTTAATTACAATAAATACATGATAGAAAAATTGTAAACTAAAGTAAATAAGTATCCAAAAATAATTCATACAAAAAAGTAACAAATTTATAGAAGAATATAAAGATCTAAAATTACATATTAAATAGATTTTAAAATTATACATGATCAACTAAATTTTTCTATAAACAATATTTATGATTGTACCTTCTGCCTTGAATAAATTATTCTAAACTAATACCCTTAATCTTGCATAAAGTTGTTCGCGTGTAAAAACATGCTTTGGCAAGTATAGTCCCATATGTTTGATCCTAAAACTTGTTAATAGTCATAGATAATAACACACACCAGAGAGAAAGAGCCTTTCCAATGATTAAGATAATCTAACATTGTAATGGCACGGTCACCAACCTCACATGCTACATAATGCCACAAAAGTCATGTAAAATTATAAATATAAACATTAATATAGCAGCAGTCAAAATAATAATGATAATAAGAGAAATACAATTATGGATGTTCAAAAGAGCATAGAATATTATATATCACATAAGCAAATTTTTTTAGAACTTCATAGCTCTACATCATTTAAGAAATATGAATAGCTATTTTTCTAAAAAACAGGATGCACAATATACACAATGCAAAATAGTTAATTTCTAAACTCTCATTATGTAGAATAATAGGTTCACATAAATGAAAGAGTCTAAGAAAGAACTATCTTAATTCTATAGGAACAGAGGCTTTCAAAAAAAATTGAAAAAATAGTTTAAATGCATATATTTGCCAAACCTAAAATTTTCAAAATAGAGAGACAAATTCAATATCTCAACAAAAATTAGCTGAAAAATATAGCATGTGTAGTTAGAGCGTGAATATACAATAATGAAAGCTAAAGCAGAAAAAAATAAATATTCACTCCAAACTATAAATATTCAAACTTTGCACCACCCAGACCCACCTCATCAAACTAAAACATAACCATTGAAAGAAGAATATCAAATACTAATGTTGCAAAGCAATTGATACATACCATTAATATAAAAGAAAACAAATTGGAGAATAGAGTGTACAAAATCCACTATCAGTTGTTAGAAATTCACAATTATGATTTCAACCATAAAATAAATCGATGAATGACTAAGTGGATAAAAAAACGTATGGGAGAGAGAGCTTAATTTTTCTGAATCCAAAATTATTAGGAATTGTGGTGCAAAATTCTCTGTAATAAACAAAGAACTCAATTAAACAATGGCAATCCGATATTTTAAAGTAAAATTATATCCCTCAAATGAAAAAAATTAAGTCATAATACATAGACAAATCAGTACCCCAACTCATTGAAAAGCAAATAAGCAGGAGAAGGCACATGACTTCAACAAAAATGAAAAAGAAAAAGGAGCACAGAACACTAAGTACAACGAAAAAAAAAAAAGAAGAAAAAGAGCATAGAACATCAAGTACAACGAAGTACTACATCTTCTTACCCACATAATTGCTCAAGGGCTCTCCTAGCAGATTTATCAGTCACATAAGCAAGTTTTTTGAGAACTTCATAGGCATAAATCATTTAAGAAATATAAATAGTTATTTTTCTAGAAAACAGGATGCACAATGCACACAATGCAAAATGGTTGATCTCTAAACTCTCATTATGTAGAATAATAGGTTCTCATAAATGAAAGAGTCTAAGAAAGAATTATCTTAATTCTATTAGGAGCAGAGGCTTTCGAAAGAAAAATTGTAAAAATGGTTTTAATCCATATATTTGCCAAACATATAAATTTTCAAGATAAAGAGACAAATTCACCATCTCAACAAACCATAAATATTCACTCCAAACCATAAATAGTCAAACTTTGTGCCAGCCAAATCCGCTTCATCGAACAAAAACATAACCACTGAAAGAAGAATATCAAATACTAATGTTGCGAAGCAATTGATACATACCATTAATCTAAAAAGGAAACAAACCAAAACGAACTCACCCACAAATAAAATAGTGGCCCCATTTGTGATTCTTCAAACCTTATTAATAAACTGAATGGTAATGGATAATCTGTTAATTTTATTAATAAGTTCAGCTATGTCCTGTTTCATGCATCTGCTCTCAAGTGAGAAAAAAGAAACTAAAGACTGTCAAATTCTGTGTTTTATTTGTTCTTCGTTCTTTTTTTTTTTCCTCTTTAAAAAGTAGAACCTTGCTTATGTATGAATGAGATATCAAAAAATTTTCTGCATGCACACTAAAAAAGCAATTTTTCTGTTTTTCCCTTGATAATCTAGAATGATCCACGGTTCCTTCATGAGGACATTTAAAGTCTTGGCACCATGGTTACTAATCAAATCAGATATAAAATATTTAGACAGGGATAATTGAAATGAATAATTAATGACAACATAATAGAACATACACAAAGTTACACCACTAAGGAATCTTATGGAAACTTACTTGTTTATTCAAATTACTGTAGATATAGATTGAATGTTCATTCTCATCAACCCTTATGAATGGAGAAAGGAACTTATCAACATCATCATATTTACTATCAAGCGATGTGCTCGAAATACTTCACATCAGAATAGAACCCAATCTCATACTAAAACCTGAGAAAAAGATAACAAAAGAAAAATGGAGTTTCAAAAGGAGGAGTATTAATAATCTTAGTCCATAATGTATTGGAAAAATAAGATTCTAGAGAGGTTATATGAAATGAAAATTAAGATTTTAAAATATGCTTAAAAAAACATATTAAAAAATATAATAGTAATCTCACTCTCAAATTAAAACAATATAAAATCACTATTAGAAAAAATTAAAATAAAAAATAAACGCAATAACCCATCAATCAGATGGAAACTTTAAAAAGAAAGGAAAAAAACCGAAACAAATGGGATTGCAACAAAGAAAGCAATAGAGTAAGGGATGCACAAAAGTGTACATATTCAGTAGAATCGGAGATTGCAAGAAGTTAGAGTACCACAAATCTAAATGGGAGCTTGGAGATCCCATAATTTGGTTGTTGCAAGAAAAATGTCTTTGAAAATCAGGCAGAGCTGTCGAATCCTGGGCTCCAAGAGTTCCACCTTCTTTTTTGCCTGGAAAAAAAAAATAAAGAAGGAAGGCTAAAAGTCTTAGCATGAAAAGCATGGAGATACATATTTATCACATTGACCACCTTCTTTTAGAGAGGAATCAATAATGAGTGTTATTCATATAAGAATATCAATGAAAATAAGTGTTTATTATTTATTATAATTTTTTATAATTAGTCGTCACTTAATAATTAATAGTAAATTCTCAATATTTATGTATATGATAGCATAGCAAAACAGAACAACAGAACAACCATAAGTAATATCAGAAACAATAAACAATAAAAATCAATAGCGAGGTAGTTAAAGAACATATTTTTTAAACAAAAAAAAAGGGTAGGGGCATGAAGTTGAAAGAAAACACCATTAAATAATCAATAATAAAAAATTAAGAGCATGTGCTTACTATAGAAACATTCAAATTGAAATAAAACTGGAAAAGGTAAAAGAGAACAAAATAAAACAGATCAAATTCAAAAAATAAATAGATAAATGTCTGAATTATATCTATATTATAACAGCAGTCATTCACAAAACAAAAAGTTGAAGGTTCCATTGCTCTTTAGCAATTTGAAGAAAGAAACTGGTGGTTTATTCTTCGTAACTTAAAGTAAAGCTTCTTGATCATAGCTTGAACCCTGCTAAAATAACTAAATGACAAAAGAACAAACCAAAAAATTCCCAAAAAAGAACAAACCAACAAAAACCCCATAAGTAAATGACAACTATCAGTAGATTAATTGAAAAAACAAATTACCACTTATTCGTGATTCCTTCTAATAGTTTTCTTAGTGGAATTCTTCACACCCATGGATCTTGTCTTCATATTGCACTATCAAGAAGCCTTTGCAGCTTTGCTGTTTGATAACGTGCCCATTTTCATTTTTAGTAAATTCTGGTTGTTAGAAATCAGATCCCAAATAATTTTAGTAAAATCAACATATCAAAAAGGAACCATAAAAGAAACATTAAGTAAAAATATCTACCAAAATTCATAGAGAACCATGATCTCCACTATATTTGTTCTTGTACATAATGGGGTGAACCTGAAAAAAGAAAATAATGCACAATAAGAACATTTAAAAGAGAGAAACTGCAGAATCCAAACCCACGAATAATCTCTATTGCTAACACCATGACTCACATGACACTAAATGAGAAATCTCTTGTCTAGGTGATCCAATCAGTTCAAAGGATTCTAAATCCCCAAATCTTAGTGTACTGTCTGCTAACCTTGTAATACAATTTGTGATATTCAAAAGCTTAAGAATAAACATTGAGACTTTCAATCTTTTAGGCATCAAGTCACAATTAAGTTAACCAAAATTAGAGGAAAAAAATATATGTATAAATGGCAAGTCCACACAAATACATATTATGCTTAGTATGAAAAAGTTAATTTGTGAGTGATCCATACATTTGCACTTTCTACCTCGGTGATATATGTTTGGGGACTGCATTGAATAAAAAAATAAATTAGCTTCTTATTTAATTAGATCCTTATATAGAGAAGAGAAATTTGCCATATCTAATAAGATATTTAGATAGTACATGTACTAAGATTAACATTAGTAAAATAATTAAGAAGTGAATTGAAATTTACACCTTGAATTATGTACTTCTGCTGATAGTGATTTAGATACTGAAAGCACCCACCACTGTTAGTATAGAAAAAGCTTTTCTTAAAGAAAAAGAATGAACTAAAATAAGAAAACATACTAAGCTGAATTTAAGTCTTTAACTCTATTATTATTAATACTATATAAATTGATGTTCAATGCTTGGTTAACATATAAGTTGACTACATGTATAGGGTGCATCCCATATCTATCCTTAACTCTAAGAAAACATAAAATTTGAATACAAATCTATGTAAATATAGACTGCCATCTTTTAAAATAAATAAAAGAGATAAAAAACAAAGAGATCCTTCTTACATATTGTCATTGTTCACTCCCAAATACTGAACCAATTTCCGTATTTCTGCTGCATGATCTGCTGCTTCAATACCGGTTTTTATATCAGGCTCAAAAACTATCACAAGCAAAGGTGCCCTGCTCCACTTAGATCAACCATTCAACCTATCATGAAAACACCAGAAACTTCAACACTCTTTTATCATGGATACATGTGATTGAGCATATTATATGTGATCTAACAATGAAATAACTAAAGGTAGTTGAGGGATTGTCCAAATATAGATGTGTTAAAAAAATGTAACTCAGTACAACAGATGCACAACAAATAGAAACAACATATTAAGCACTAATGTTAGAAATAACTAAAGTTCCAAAAAGGAAGAAAAAAGGATTACCTGTAAGTAATTTTATCAGTGAGTAAAATCAAAACATTTACCAAACTCCATGATCAAAACTTAAAAAGAAGATACCGCAGCATGTTTCACAAACAGTAGCCGATTTGATTTGGTTGTCGAATACTGCAGCTCCCCAGTATTAGAGAGCGAGAGCAAGAGTGATGAGAAGAAAAAATTGGAAAACATGATTTGTGAGGATAGTGAAAATGAACATATACAAATGATTTTTTTTTCAATTTAAATTTTAAATTTTAAAACAATAAAATTTGTAGATTAAACAAATAATAATCATTTACATAATTTATCTAATTAATTAATTAAAAAAAATAACAACCATGCAAATCTACTCTGAACGCCGATTAGATCTCACGGTTCTGTTTTGGTCGTCGCTGCTGTGCTCTCGGCTTTTATAGTCTGTAGTGCTCTCTATGGCCACCACTCAGTACTTTCCAGCTATATGCTCTCTTTCGCCCCTTCCTCTTCCGTATCCATCACCACACATCGATGATTATCACGAACTCCACCGCATCAGTTGCGACCACCACGCCATACCATCGTCTACCACCATAGCAATCGGCACCTCATCCACCGCCGTAACCCTACCACCACCGCTGGCATTGCCTCCACTGCGACGACTCCCCTGAAGGTTGGAGCCATGAGGTACAATGACATCCTCTGCCTTGGTGAGTGCATGAACTTTATAACTTTCATCTCCAACTTAGATTAGGAACAGGAAGAAGAAACGAATGAAGGAAGGGAAAAAAAGAGGAGGAACTGACGATGAAGGAGAAGAATCGAAGAAGAAGAGGAGGAAGAGAGAAAAATGGAAACAGAGAATGGAGACGTAGATGATGGGAAATTGGGAATGAATCCCTTTTTTAATTGATTTTGAATTCGAAATTTGAAATTCAAGGGAGTGTGTATATGTAAAGTGATCCACTTCTTTTTTCTCTTA
Source organism: Arachis ipaensis (assembly GCF_059453495.1). Lineage (NCBI taxonomy): Eukaryota > Viridiplantae > Streptophyta > Magnoliopsida > Fabales > Fabaceae > Arachis > Arachis ipaensis. Next base: position 17,332,719 of record NC_142436.1, on the reverse strand, counting down.
TTTCTCATCTTCTTTCTCATTGCCTCCTTTCTTCCTCCATACCTCCCACCCCAACCACTGTCTCACTTTCTCTATCCCTCTCCACTGCCTCCATTCCTTTGTCCTTTTTTGCCGCCTCTTCTCCTCCTCTTCTTCCTCCTCTTCCTCTTCTCCATTGCTTCAACTCTTCTCTCCCTCCCTGGCTCCCTCATCTTTGAGCCTCCTTATGCTTAGATTCAACGCAGCCTCTACTTTGCATCTGTTTTTATCAAATCCACCGTCGCCGCCTCTGTCGTGCCTCCCTCTCCCTCTCTCAATCCGCCTTATAGATCTATCTTGGTCTCTCCGACTCTTCTAATTTCGTCTCCACTTCTCTTCTACAATTCCTCTGCCTCTCTTCCTCGTTGCCAGATCCATTTAATTTTCTGTTTTTTTTTTAATTTATATATTATATATTTATTTTTTATTTAAATGTTGATTGAAAATTGTATTTATATTTTAAATTAGATTGGATCTGAATTTTTAATTTATTTTGTGTTTGTTATTATTAATAGTTATAATTTGTATTGAAATGGTGGTAAAGAAGTGGTTATGGTGGTTTTAATAGTGGTAATTTGAACAGAAATAATGGTAAAGAGATGGTATTGATGGTTTGTGGCAGGGATAACATTGTCATTTTGTTAGAATGGTAAATTGTAAATAATGTTATGTCCTTAAGTACCAAATAAATTCTCAAATTCCATGTCTCATTGTGTCTGTGTCATTTTGTGTATTTGTGTTTGTGTCTTATTTATTTCCACCCACTAATCAAACAAAGCCAAGGATGATAAAAAAAAAAAAGTAGGTACAATGTTCAGAAGAGTAGTGGAATGAGGGTGGTTTGATCATGGAGTGTTATTGTAATAAAGATCATACATAAAAATTTGAAAAATTCTAGAGGATGCTACATAGAAATTCCACCACTGAATAAACCTTCTTTTAAAGGATTGTTATAGGATAGGATTAGTCTCCTTTTAAAATAATAAAGGAACCAATTTATTCCATGGTAATAATTTTCAAAGACTTCTAGAAGATAAAATTTATTGAGAACCAAAATATTTAATCTAAAATTTTTTAGGGATGAATTTGAATGTTTACTCATAAAACAAACTCCCACTAAATTTATGGGTAACCAAAATTCATCTTAGAAGAAGTTTAGAAAAATTTGACACTAATTATTTTCAGAGGATCCAGACATACTTTCAAATTTTTATGAGAAATTATTAAAGCTGCTTAGTATTAGTGGTGAATGGTCAAGTTAATAAATATATTACAAGTCTCATTTTTTTAAAGATAAAATTTCGAGAGTATTTATAGATACGAGACATTCTTTATTTCTTTAAATAACTTTTTACAGTTGAGTTACATCATTCAATGATAATATATTATCAAGCAAATGTTTTTGTTGAGGATAGCTTTAGAATTTAGAAACATATTAAAAAATACACCCAGATTATTTATTCTTCCATCTTAATTAGGACAAGTAGAGCATTCAAATGTTGCAACTATTGTGTAAAGTTTCATGGAATACAATATACATTCCGATACGGGAATGGATACGCGGTACGCAGTATGTTATTAGTAAATAAAATATTTTATATAAAAAATATATATATGATGTTCCGATAGGCAGATAAATTGATACGCAATACGTGTAAATTGGTACGCGCTGCTTTATGGGTGAATTCATAAGAGTATGCTCTTGTGTTCTTTTTTCCTTTGTTTGGCCGGGCAGGGCAATTTTTTTACAATCTAAGACTAATATTCCAATCTTCAAGTATCATTATTAAAAATATAACAACTGGAGTTGACTAACATACACTGCCCCTCCCATGTCATAATCACAATCACCATCAAAACTAGGAAAGGTGTATCCTAATTATATTTACATATTCAATTCATTGTAATGCTGATGGAGGGAGAATTATTCCCTTTGCTTAGAAGGTTAATTGCTGCAATCTTCTAAGTCAAGCATAAACATTACTATAATACAAAAACTGCTACTATGATCTGTTGCATGCAACATACCTTCTTCTAGAAGCAACATCACTCTTTTAGTGATAATCTTGATGAAGAACCTCAATAGAAGCAAGTAACCTACAAGATTCCATATGTTGATTAGTTAAACAAGCCCAATTGTTATCATAAATGATGAAAATTCCATTAACAAGAGTGATCAGAAAAAAGAAAAATACCATTTTCTCTTTTCCTTCTCCATATATTTTAGTGATGTTATGCAGAAGCTACATTGTGAGATATTTGCTCAATTCCAGCACACAAAAAAATCATGCTTAAGGGGTTGAGCTACAGGGGACGGGGGACGAAGAGCGAAAGATCAAGGAGAGGATGTAGCTAACTAGTTATTGTCTTTGGAATGCTGGCAAGATATCCAAGTTAGGAATAAGAATTCCTCGCCGCTCTGCAGCTTTCAACTTCGCAATCTTCTCGCACGTGATAGATATCTGATCAGGTATATTTTCTAGATGCCCTGTGGGACTATGAGGGCCTAGAGTTTTATCCTGCAAACATAAGAAAAACTTAGTTGCGAACTGAATGATTTTGGCAAATATAAAGCAGCAGGAGAGTTATATTATGTACCATGATTGTTGTTCCATTGTACAATTGAGTGGAAGGTGTAACATCCATCGGTTGAGAGTTCTTCAAAAATCGATGTTCGAGTAACATTGCAGCAGTAGGTCGCTCTGCCGGATTTCTTCTAAAGCAGCACCTCAAGAAATCTTTGCCTTCGGATGACAATGTTTCCGGTATAGGCGGGGTATCTTTCATAACCTTAAACATTGCTGCAGCCTGCATAATTGTATCAAATTAAAATTGAAAGGAAGTTATGGACTTGTACACAAACATCGTCTTAAAAACTTATCATGTACTATTATTTGCTTATAATTTAGACAGAGCTTAATAAATTGAAAAGAGATGACAGAAAATTTAGCTATGCTTACTCCTTCGAACTCGCTCCATGGAGGCTTCCCATTGAACATTTCAATGATTGTACAACCGAGGCTCCAAATATCAGTAGCATAAGCTAGATCCGAGTTGTTATCCTTATGCATAACAACAGTCTGCATAAGCTGTAACAGAATTGATTGGATTGTCAATGAATTACAGAGGAATGGATTAAGGTATCAGAGAGGAACGTAGAATAAGAATAAGATACCTCTGGAGCCATCCAATATGGACTTCCCTTCAAAGAGAGATTACCTTCATATCCATTAAGCTGTGTAACATCGAGGTTCAAAATTATTTTCATCAAATATAAAGATTAACGGTTAAATCATGGAAGTGCAACTAAAAAAAAAAAAAGAAAAAGGAAATTAAAAATTTTCTAAGTAGTCCAGAGATTCAAACTGATCAATAGGTTACCCTTAAGGAAGGATCTCATTTCAACTACATATAATAAACATCAGATCATGAATAAACATAATTTAAGAAAGGAAAACTAGCAGATTAAGGACCTTATTATTAAAATCTTCTACTGAGAGACAACTTAGTCTACTTTAAGAGATCAGGACATTAGAAATCTCAACCAATAGATAGTTTTTTAAAAGCAATAAGTTTGAGCCTTTTAACTTAAATCCTGTGTGTTCTAATGCCTAAGTTTCAAAACCAATTAGTTTAAGGAACCTTGCAGACATGACACAAGACAAAGTAATTATTGCTAGGAGGATACTTGGAACTCACATGCTTTGCCATTCCAAAATCAGCAAGTTTGACAACTCCTGCCGAATCGACAAGCAAATTAGCCCCTTTAATGTCCCTATTCATAATCCAAAATGAACAAAACAATTATGTTACAGGAAACAGTTTTCCAGAAAAAAAGTAATTGAATACTTGTGTATCTATGTACATAGGTTTCAAGCTGCAGCTAGTATGAGCATACCGAGCATGGGTCCGTACCTATGAATTGTTTTCTTGCTATGCAAGTATGCCAACCCCGAAAGAATATGGCGAGTAAAATTCCTAACGACCGATTCTGTTATGGCGCCACAATGGTCGCGGACATATTTATTAATTGAACCAGGATGTACATATTCCAGATAAATATTGAATTTGTCTTCAACCTATGAAAAATAACATAATGATGTTATAAGGTTGAGGTTGTAATAGAAATAAATTATCAATGTTGGGTACCTAAGGTTCAAGTAGAAGATCACTTACTACTTCACTACCATAGTACTGCACAATATTTGAATGTTTCAGTTGGCTAAGAACTTTAATTTCCTGAAAAATAGGTAAAGGTTAGTAATAAGGATAAAGAATGCACCACCTTCCATTGTTTCATAATTTATTAGCACAAGATTTTATTTCCAATTCATTAAAAAGATCAGGTAATGAGAACCACATTAATGTAATTGGACAGTATCTATGAAATTTAAGAGTTATCATGAAAAAATATATGGCATCAGACAAAGAAAATAGGTAAATTAAGTAAATAATTGACCAGTTAACTTAAACTAGGCCTCTTATCTTCCTAGGAACTAGAATTATTTTTTATGATCAAGTATTACAACTAAAAGAGTTGCATTGTTCACCATACTTTTCATGATTAAACATTTTGATCATCATAATCACAAATCCACCATATCCCATTGTTTATGTATGTATGCTAAGAGAACTCAAAGTAATGAATAACCAACCTGCTCTAACTGCTTTATAGACTCTATGGAAGTTGGATCCTCGTGACATAATTCTACTTCTTTCACAGCACACAATGCTCCAGTTTCTCTATCAAGAAGAGAAAATTATTTCAAATCCTTTGAAGAGACTGAAGAGAAGAGCATCAAGTACATAAAAACTTTAACAAATTTGGATACGGTCAGGACCTAATTAGAAAATTCAAACAGTATAGGAACCTAACTGAATGATTTTAAACTATAATTATACTAGGTATACACTAAAATCAGCCACTATGTATAATATATCTTGAAATACAAAATACGCATTAAAAATGAGCTAAACTACACAGATAAATAATATATCTTGAAATACAAAATACGCATTAAAAATGAGCTAAACTACACAGATAAATAATGGCTATTTTAGCGTACAAATAACATTTTTGTTTAAACTATAGAGATTTAATTACAAATTTGGTAAAACTATAAGAATTCAATGTAACTAAATTTATATACATACCTATTAGTGCCAACATAAACACTTCCAAACGTGCCACGACCAATAAGTTTCCCTTTCTTCCATTGGCTTTTCATTGGCAAAGATTCTGATCTCCCCGGGGCGTGGGAGTAGGTAGTTGCAGCGGTTAGGGTAGGTGAGTTGGGCATGGGAGGCAGGGGTAAACGGTGGACACTGACAGAATTACCTTCAGCCCGGCGCGCTGATGCAGTCTCATTCATCATGCCGCCGTGCAAGGGTGATGGAGGTCCACTTGAGCTCTTAACATGGAGTAGCTGAGGTCTTCCCTTTGGCGAGGTTTCGGTGCCAGACGCCGATAAATCAAAGATTGGATGAATGGATGATTCTGAATTAGTTATCTCCGGTGCAGACCAGAATTGGTTTCCTTTTGGAGCCACATAATGATATGGCACGAAATCATCTGTGCTACACGGACTGATCTTGGGACTTGCAAAGGGACTACTCGAACCACTCCTGCCGGAGTGGCTTAAGCAATAGTTTTCTTGAGATCTCGGTGACAAGCGATTTTCTACCTGATCAGCCTTCCGCCTTGTGTCTCGGTTGCTAGCAAAAACACTGCAACAATATTCGGGGAAAAAAAAAAAAAGAATTCTTACGATATCCATTTCGCAGGGCATATTGATATTGCTAGTATAAAGAAACAAAAACATAAGGAATAATTCTAACAGCTTCAGAAAAATTAAACATTGACACTGGTCCATGCAATAATCCTAACAGAAGTTTTAGTCCATTTTGGCAATCAATCAGAATACAGAATCATATATACATTCCGTGATTCTATTTTGTAAAGAGACAAAACCTTTCAATAATTGCACACAAATTAGGTTTTCAAGTGGCATTACGTTATTCAATAAACAATACCTCCTCATCTTGAAGCCCGTGAAGGATGAACCGTTGACAGCTGCCGCAGCATCAGTTTGATCGCGATCCTCCGCGGATCGATAGCCATTGGAGCTAGCGCCGCTGGAGGTTCTTACAGGTGACGGTTGGCGACATTCTGCATCACGCTGCGGCAAAGGCAACGGGAGAGGCATGGCGGAGGAAGAGGAGGAAGACGCTGACGCAGAGGAGGAGGTGGATGTGGTGCGAATGCCGGAAGGAGAGGTTGTCGTAATCGCCACGGCAGCCTCCTCTTCCACGTCAACATGCTTCTTGTAACTGTTAGCGGACTTTCCATCGTTGTTGAGACGCTTCTTGTTCCCGTTGCGGAACCGCCATGCTTTCTTGTGGTTTTCAACGACGGAAGAAGAAGAAGAGGAGGAGGAAGAAGAAGAAGAAGCGTAATAGTTGTTTTTGTCTTTGTCTTTGGTAAACGTAAGGTGTATCCACCGCATGGTTATTTCTCGAACAATGAAGATAAGATCAAGAGTTCTAATTCCCCTGTTGTTTTATTCAAAATTTTATTTGAAGAAATGGAATGATGATAACGATTCATGGAGCAAAATGCAAGGGAGAAGGAATGTTAATCTTTCGTGTATTAATTAACATGGTGGTTATTCTAGCGTCCTAACAAAACCTTTGTCCCTTCATTAAAGATTTTGGCAGTTTCTTTTTCGTTAGGGCGGTGATCTTATTAGTGGATATGGTTCTAGATTTCTGGCTTTCGAGAGAGATAGAGAAACAGAGAAGAAAACTACCCTCTAAGTCGAGCTCTCTCTCTCTTTCTCTCGATTTCTCTCGCTTTGTTTTTATTTTGTTGTAACAAAACTATTATGTCGGCGTGAAATAAGGGGTTGTGCTATTTTGGACGCGGTAGGCGGTAGGCGGTAGGCGGTAGGCGGTAGCTATAGGCCTATAGCTATGTGCTTTAGTTCCCGCCAGATAATGCACACAAACAACTCACCCCATACCCAATTAATTTACTCACACTCGCCTTTTACAGTTTCGTGTTTTTATTACCGAGTTCAAGTTGCATATTGTTTCATCCTATCAAGCAACGACACTTCTTTAATTTGTGTGTTATTGTGTTAGATATATTTTACATATATTGTATTTTTTTATTTAATTATGTCTTAATAAAAAATAAAAATAAAATTCAAATATATATATATATATATTTTTTTTTTTGTGACTAAAATTTAAATATATTTAGATATATTTAAATATTATTATATATTAGTATGTTTAATTTTATTCTTAATATGTATTATTAAAATAAATTTAAATTAATATATATTATTAATTATTAAAATAAAATATATTTTAAATAATTTATATAATTAAAAAATATTAAAAATAATTAAAAATTAATTTATATTTTAATATTAATAAAATATTAAAATATTATTATAATTTATTTAAAAAATATTTTATATTTCATGTTGTATTGTGTCCTGTATTAGTATCCACACATCTTTAGTTTCATCACTTCCATGGATTAGGCTACTCTTTTTACCGTCTTGTCCTTTGGTTATCTAAATGAGGTTTTAGCCTTTTAGGTATTTGAATATTAAACTATTTTTCTTTATACGGATGAGATTTTTACTTTAATTAAATATTTTATTAATTTTAATATAACAAGATGCTCAAATGCTTTGAAATTACTAGAGAATTATTTTCAAAGTCGTATATGTAAATTAGATTAAATTGATACATGGGAAAGATTGAGGAATCCATCCTTTCAATTTTTTTAATAATTAAAAAAATAAAATATGATTTATCATCATTAATTTTATAAGTACGGCCGAAAATAAATATGAGAGAGAGAACAATAAAAGATTAAAGATTACATTTTATACCTTTAATTTTTTTTTAACAATTAAAAAGATCCATTTCCATCCGACACTACAAAGTCACAACCTCAAAATGACTTTTTAAATTATCAATCTATTTAAGAAATGGGAAAAGTTACTTTCTTATACCTCAAAAATAAAAGAACACATGAAATTGGATTTCATAAATGGTGCTGCGAATAATAGTATTGCATAAAAAATAGATAGTTTTGGCTCAATATACTTTTTGAGAGGATAATGGTTAAATTCGTCCTTTAAAGATTTTAAATTAATCGAGTTAGTTCTTCTGTCATTTTTTTTTTGTTGACGACACCAAAATTTATTAATGTGGAACCTTAAGTGATACTACAACACATATTTTAATTGACTATTAATATGATAAGTTTATGAAATTAAATCAAATCAAAACCTAATTGAAGGAAGAACTTGAGGCATTGGAATCCCTCAATTTGGAGTTAATTTGATCTAATTTCATAAACTTATTACGATAGTCGCCAATTAAGACTACTAAATATGTGTTGTAGTGTCATTTAACCTATCACATCAACAAATTTTGATGTCATTAGCAATGAAAGTGACGAAAGGACTAAAATAACTAACTTAAAATCTTTAAAGAAAGAATTTGATTAAAAAAATATTTTAAAAACTAATTTGAAGAAGAAGTGATCTTTCGAATATTAATTTAATCATTCACTCTCTCAATAAGCCAGCAATTTAAAATATTTTTCTCTCCGCTATATACATTATAGGACGAAACTGCCTTAAATGGAAAAGGCATCTAAACCAAAAATACAAGCATCCTTTCCATTTAGAGTATAGAATGATGTAACATTGAAAGAGGAACGAAATCCCAATGGACAAATGACTCTACCACAATATATGAGTCAAACTGTCAAAGGAACCCCAAAAGAACTAACAAAGTACTGCTCGAAAAATATCAAAGTGTTCATTGTTCTAGTTCTCATATATATATATATATATATTTCACTTTGTAAAAACTCTTCTCATCTTAGAAAAATATTTCTTAATTGTTTGTAATCAGGTTTCATACCTCACATATCATATACCATTGCTAGAAACACGTTGCTTTGCTGCGGAGATTTGGAGGTTGTTTTCGAAATCGCTGCTAAATGGAAGGATACCGGTGGTTATGGGAGTGGTTTTAGATTGTGTTCTTGATTTGCTAGGAGTTCCTCTTGTGGTTACGTAATTTGGTAACACAGCATTTTTGTACATGCATATATGACTAAATTTTCTCAAATTTGAAAATGCACCATCCGATCATATACTAGTCAATGAAACTCTAAAATGTAACATTCCTAGCACAAACTAAAAGGTTTTATGTTCAAATCCTATAAATAGTAAAATAAAAGTGTTGTAATAATAATAAAACTTAGAAGTATTTTTAAAATTTTTAACAAACTTCAAAGACAAAAATATATAATTTAATCTAATACTAAAGAGTATTTTAGGGGAAAAAAAATGTATACACCAAACTTGTCTTCAATTCCCACTATACGTAAAAATATATATATATATTTGATACTGATTGAATAACTTTTTAATTTCAGAAACTAAATTGTAATTTTAGTCTAAGATGTTAGAAAGAAATAACTTTCAGGACCAAAATGAAGATTTAATCTTGTTCCTCAGTACTCCCAACATCATTAAAGAAAGATAGGGAAGAGAAATTGGGTCAATCTAAGATGGTCCTGTGTAAACAGACGTTTGGAGACTTGCATGGCAATTCATCTTCAAGAACTTACATCTAAGTCGTAAATTCGATAAGAAAATTGCATGGAAATCAAAATTCAAAAGCCGCCTATACTAATATAAAACAGTTGTAACATGCAGGTGCTTGCACTCATCGCTGCTACAGCATACCCACCAAACTACACCTCTTTATTTGGAAATTGAATCTGTCCCTTGGCATTTCTCCTGTTGAATAATATAACATATAAGGACTCTGAGATCATTGATCCTCCTTCGCTTGGTGTCCCAAACTTGTTGGAACTACTTTACATATGGGCATGTTTTCATTCTTGCTCAGAAGCTTCAAGGATGGATGAACCTCAATATCGCGGATGAATATCTTATCTTCAATATCAAGATTACTCACGTCCACCTCAATTTTTGAAGGAATATGCTCTGATGGACAGAGATATTTTACGCTAGTTCTGATCTTATTTAACATCCCCCCTGTAAAGGCATTCAAAGTTAATATCATGCTAGCACTATAACACATTGAAGCCAACTTAGCTATTTAAAAAAAGACCAGATATTTTAAATGGCACGCTAAATCGTCTTTTAGACTATAGGGAATTGATTAAAAATTGAGTAAAGTATCGTTTTTATCCCCAACGTTTGGAGTGAGTCTCAAAGTTATCCCTAACGTTTGAATCGTCCTATTTATGTCCCTAACGTTTCAAAATTGACTCAATGTTGTCCGTTAAGAATCTGTTAACGGAATTGATGGCGGGACAAAATTGAGACGATTTTGAAACGTTAGGGACTTAAATAGGACGAAAACGTTGGAAACAAAAACGATACATAGAAATAAATTTTAATTTTATCCTTTACTAATATCGATCTTTTACGGTACATAATTATTCGATTATTTTTTAATCACATTTAAGTAAATTACACTTAATCACATTACTTTTATTCTAAATAAATTTATCTTTTTTTATAATTTTACTCTCAAAGATTTTTATTCATCATGAAATGTTTATAAAATGACTAGAATCACATTACTGTATTGTATATGTATCATTTTTTTTCCCAACAAGTTTATGTACTAGTCATTTTACAAACATTTTATGATGAGTAAAAATTTTTAAGAATAAAATTATAAAAAATGAATTTATTTAGAATAAAATTAATGTGATTAAGTGTAATTTACTTAGATGTTATTAAAAAATAATTGAATAACTATGTACCGTAAAAAATTGATATTATTGAAGGATAAAATTAAAATTTATTTCTATGTATTGTTTTTGTCCCCAACGTGTTCGTCCTATTTAAGTCCCTAACGTTTCAAAATCGTCTCAATTTTGTCCCGCCGTCAATTCCGTTAACAGATTCCTAACGGCAAAACAACATTGAGTCAATTTTGAAACGTTAGGGACTTAAATAGGACGATTCAAACGTTAGGGACAACTTTGAGACTTACCCAAACATTAAGGACAAAAACGATACTTTACTCATTAGAAATTTTTAAACACAGCTCTATGTAATAAATGGCCATTGTGAAAAAGAATATTACAAGCTAATAAAACACACAGTGTGCTAATAATGAATGAAAGAATGAATTGCTATAAAGAGTGATATTGAAATAAAAGTTTGATTGGTACTGGAAGATATTAGAATCAATTAAAGAAAGGCAACAAGATAACCCCACGTAGAAGGCATCTAAATCTAGAATTTCCATGTTGCCCATATTTTCACAAGGTAACATGCAAACAGTCCATTGAAGGGCTTAACTCAGGGTGTTAACATGCAAAACATCTAAGGGTGCCTTTGGACATGATTCTTTCTTTTAGCATAACATAATTTTCTTGGGGCTAAACAATCACTTTTCAGTTTTCACATATTGTATAATTTGTATATTTAAAAATAATCCAAATTTCAAACAGATATATTTTCAGAACTTTTGTAGAAACTGATTATAGTATCTTCTCAAAATAGAGCAAGAAAATGGAAGAAAGTATTAATTCAAAGAAAATGTCAAGAACACATTAGTCTTAGACTCTTAGTTCAATTGCCTCCTTTTTGAGTGTGTTCTTTTCGTTATCCAAACAACCATACATACTCGCGCTCTTCTTCCTCAGAGAACTGCTTAGACAAATTCTTACAAAGTCTCATTTGGGTAGAAAAATTCCCAATTAATTTGGAGATCCTTTATTCTCCTAGACTCCTAGTTCGTTTGGTTCCTATCTACTCAACAAATGCCTTCTACCAATCTACTACCTTCTTTCATGCCTTTTTGACTACTAGTACCAAGGCCGAATAAGAGGCATGATCCCCAACAGAAACGCAATCAACTTGCAGTCTATCCTATAGAGGTCTTACATAGCAATTTATTTGCTAAATGCTAATTCAATGATTACAAACCTTTGAAATAAAAAGAGTTAACAATTGCTCTTGTTCACACTGAGAGATTGCTGAAGTTCCATATTTTGCAATTTCACATAAAACTTTCCAAACAGCTTAAAAATGGGGAATAGATTATAGAGAACAAGGTCCATATAATTAAAATGAAGGGAAAATAAAAGAACGGAAGGCGTGCAATTAAATTTATGATATCCTCAATATCTTCGACACTAAAGTTATGCCAAAATCATTTGAAAAATGGATAACAAAGAACAATCTATGTCTAAATTGTTGGAAGTTCTTATATCTTTAATTCATGTTTAACATATGCAAATTTTAATAGCAAAGTATTTTTCCAAGAAATTTGACATTTGCCAATCTCATAAAAAAAATTACAATCGATAAATATTTAAAACCTACAGCGTCCCTCAGCCAAGAAAAATACTTTGGAAGTGTTGGCAGAGGACTGAAGGGTGAGGAGTGGCATGAGCAGTTCAACAAGATCATGTTTGGAAGAGGTTTATTAGGAGGAAGGGGCAAGGAAAGCAAAGGACACTGAAGCCGCTCCTTGCCATTGCGCACATTGTATTTTGTGACCCCCCAAATGGGGTGTGTGAATAAGGTCTGTTGCTTCATCCCTTTCCTTCCCCAGCTTTTCCTTCCATCTTCTACCAAACACCCGGAGATAGGCACCACATCACCATGAATAGTGTGATGTCATCATCAATATCAACAGAATTTGGCTCTGGCACTGCAGATTTTCTCGGCCTAGTTTTATGCGTTTATTTTTTTTTTTTCAAAGTTAGGAATGAGGCTCGAACCCACCACCTCTAAGTGAGTATGGAGAAACTATGTCATTTGAGCGTTTTATGCGTTTATTGTTATTGTTTATTCATGATACTTGCACTAAAGACCTTGATCTAAAACTATATATATATAATGCATCAAAACCACTTTAAGCAAGCAACTAAGTAGTGTTGATGATATTCATATTTCATTCCCTACTAACCCAAATATTGTCAAATGACGCCTAAATTGTCACAGTGACTGAAATTTCCACACCAATAAACTGTAGATGAAAGCCAAAAAGAAGTACCTTTCTGAACACCAAGACAAACATCTTCGCCTTTGAACACAACAGGAACATCAACCTTCAAATTCATCCCATCTTCAGCCCAAACAAACACCAGATTCAGAACCTTCCCACTCTCCTCGTCCCTGTGAATCTACAGGCCACATAAATATTAAAAAATAAATAAATCGCATTCCATTTTTGTGTTGAAAAAATAAAAAAGAGCAAACCACTATTTTGGCACCAAAAAAATATAATTCCAACAAAATAACACCTAAATGAAATATCACAAAAGTCTGAAAATAAAATGAAAAAAAAAAAAAATCATTTTTGAAAATATATATCGAAGTATAAAACCTTGATGGGAAGAACAGTTCCGGATTCAAGCAAATGGGAGGATCCTGAGCCAGCACGGATCTGCAGAGGAAAACGTGTGGAGCAAAAGGAAAAGGCGTCAGGGGATTTGAGTATGGTCTTAATCTGCTTCCTCTCAACGGTGACCAAATGCTTCTTCGAAGAAAATGAAGGCCGAGTTGTAGGATCCTTTTCTAGAAGGGTCTGGAAGAAAACCACGGCAGGGATTCGACCTTGCGTTCTTTCCCTTGCAGAGACTCTGCTGCCGGTGAACTCTCTCGGGATCGCTTGGATCGTGTGATAACAAGAACTCCGGAATGATGATGGTCCCCGACGGGTAGCCGCCGCCACCGTTCTGAGGTGACCGGCGGCGGAGCGCCACCGCTGCGCCATGAGCGTCTTTTTATCAGTGTTCCTGCTGCAATGCGGAAATGGGGTTTGGGGGAGAGAGAGAGAGAGAGAGAGAGAGAGAGAGAGAGAGGGTTTTGAGAATTAAGGGGTTAAGCCGTTAAGGTTCCGAGGCTAGGTGCTTGGGTTTTTTGTTTTTTCTCACCTCTGGGTTTGGTAACCATTGTCTCCGGAACCTACTAAATGAGATGTTATGGGCCTAGCGTAGATCATTTGGCCCAATACCTTGCGACAAATTTTCTTAACTCTAACAAATGAGGTCTCATCGACCAAAAAAAAAAAACAAATGAGGTCTGCAAGTGAGGCTTTAGTTGAGTGGCTTAATATGTTACATCTGAGTTTAAATTTTGGTGGTGTTCAACTAATAGGTAGAACCTTTAAATTTAAATGTGTGTGTGAGTGTGTGATGCCTAGAATTAAAAACGGTTCAATCCATTCGACCAAAAAATCAAAAAACAAAATAAGTACGTTTTGCTGAAAAGTGTACCGGATTCGAATCCAAGCTATCACTAAGAGAAAGGTGTATGCATTATAGTGTAATATAAAAAAAAAAAAAAAAAAACAAAGTGATGGAAAATTTTGGACTGTATTATTATCTCTTGAAAAAATATTATAAGTCTAATAAAATACTCCCTGATTAAGAAAAATTAGGTAAAAATAGTAGAAGGTAATGAAAAATCTATTGAAAAAAAAATTATAAAATGAAATTAAAGCAAGATCACATTGAATTATCGCATTTGCAGTTTGCGGATGACACTATACTGTTTTGCCCTCCAGAGGAAGAGACAATTCGGAATTACAAGCGTCTTCTTCGATGTTTTGAACTGATGTCTGGGTTGAGCATTAATTTTGAGAAGTCTAGTTTCATTCCGGTTAATTGTGATCAGCGCTGGGCGCAACAGATGTGCCGCCTGTTGGGATGTAAGGAGGCCTCCCTTCCTGTTCGGTACCTTGGCATTTCCTTGGGAGCGAATCCGAGGCTAGTGAAGACATGGAAGCCAGTGATTGATAAGGTTGAGGAAAAACTAAGTCTGTGGAAAGCAAAGACTCTCAATAAAGCGGGTAAGTTGGTTCTCATTAAGTCCGTTCTGAACAGCTTGCCTATATACTATCTAAGCTTATACCAGTTGCCTAAGGCTGTAGCCGAGAAATTGATAGCCTTACAAAGACGGTTCTTGTGGAGTAAAGAAGATGGGAGGTCCGGTATGCCACTTGTGCGATGGGAGGTAGTGATGGCGCCGAAAAAGGCGGGTGGGTTGGGAGTGGGAGATGCAGTGCTTCGGAACACGGCCCTTTTGTTTAAATGGTGGTGGCGATTTTCGAAAGAGGACTGCCCCTTATGGAAGAAAGTAGTGTGTTCCTGTAATAGCATGAGTCCGGCTGAGATGCTGTGTGGGCAGCCTGTGCCTCAAAGAGGGGGGCCTTGGAAGGATATATGTCAGCTTCGAATAAGGGATCCACAGCTAAGAGAGAAGATGATCCGAGGGCTGTCAATGGACGTAGGGAATGGTAGAACTACCCGATTTTGGGAAGATGTCTGGTTACCTGGTGGGGCCTTAAAGGAGAAATTCCCAAGACTGTTTTCGGTCTCAAACCTTAAGGGATATGTAATTGGGGACTGTGGATTTTGGGATGGAGTAGAATGGATTTGGAGCTTCCAGTGGCGGCGACAACTGTTTCAATGGGAACTGGAGCTTTTGAACCAGCTACATGAGATCTTAATGACAGTGAAGCTAACGACGGAAAGGGAGGATAGGGTCATCTGGAAGTTTGATAGAACTGGTATTTTCTCAACTAAATCCTTTGTCAAGGTGGTGCAAGAAGAGGTTCTCCCGGAGGAAATAACAAGTTATAGCTTCACTAGTGCTGTTTGGAGTGGAGTTGTCCCGCACAGGGTCGAACTATTTACTTGGTTTGTGTTGATTGAAAGGGTGAATACTAAAGAACGATTGTCCAGGCTAGGTGTTATTGATCAGCGTGATAATATTTGTGCTTTATGTAAAAAGGCGGTTGAGACTGCGTTTCATCTGTTTGTTGGTTGCGAGATCACTTGGCAAGTGTGGAATGCGTGGCTGTTTGCCCTTGGAAGGTCATGGACTGTACCAGGTACACTGAAACAACACTTTGAGGGTTGGTTGCATGCGGCACGAAGTAAGGTTGAGAGGAAAAGGTGGCTGGTTGGCTTCTTTGCTGTCATTTGGGCAGTGTGGCTAGAGAGGAATGATCGAGTTTTCAATAATCATGGCTCGGGCGTCGTGGAAATAATAAATAAGTCCTTCATGCTCTCGGACGAGTGGCTAGGTGGTGCTCCCTTTGGTTGTTGATGGCAACGCCGGAATGACGAAGGGTTGATTCTACTATTCGAGTTGTTAGTAATGTTTGTCACTTGTTTTTACTTATGTTCTAGACTCTAATTGCTCCACTTTGCTGTGTTGAGCGCATGTTAATTCAAAAAAACTTTATGAGAAAGAAAATACAAATAAATCACTCCAAAAAAAAAAAAAAAACAGTTAAAACATCATTTTTAATTGTTGGTATGAAAGTTTATTTTGACCAAACATGAGTAAGGTCAAAATAGCTCTAGAATATTAAAGCACATGGTATCGAGTCTTGATGGTTCATCTTAACATCATACCAAGAAGCACAAGCTCATATCAAGATTAAAAGAAAGGAAGGAAAATCTCGAATTTGAATGTAGAAGATTAATGTCGAAAGAGGAAGGTAGTTGTAGTAAGATCCAAAGGTTCCATAACAAGAGTCGAACAAGGACTTTAGAGGTCTAGAAGAGGTTAAAGGAATCAAGAACTCAGAGAAGAGGAATCGAAAACATATTGAAGCAATCTTGGCCAAAATTGATGAAGTGGATAGTTCATTGGGGGTAGTTGAAGACGACAGAGGCTACAATTAAAAAAAATATATGCTTAGTTTTCTAGTCTAGATGTAACTGCCTAATGTGGAGAAAAAATTTGGTATTTAAAGAAGTAATCACTTTTCAGACCATGGGTAGAATTTTTTGATTCCCAAAAAGATTTAATGGTAGGTGAAATTGCTTGATGATCAAAAAGAGCCTACACATAGGTAAATAAGCTTAATCTCCAAGAAATGTAAATCTAAACACAAAAGTATTTCTATAAATAGATTATCAAAATACTAGAAAATGGGACTACTTGTAACGACCCAACTTTCATCATGTCATCATAAATGTTAATTGTCAGGTGTTAGCATCCAGTCATTCTATGGTTATGAACATATGACACCCTAAGCCCAAGATCATTCAGAAAGCCCTTAGTCTACTACTAGACTAACAAAAAATAGTAAAATCATATTCCTCAAGAAAAATGCTAATAAACAATAAGAAAAACACTCTAGTCTTGAAGGCTTTACATGTTATCAGGTGTCTTCCAAAACGCTAAACGTATTTCGTGGTCTAGGTTGTAGCAAAAAACAGTCTTAGTATTCAGCGAACGTTACCGTTGGTTCCATCTATAGAAATAGTGAAGGAAAGATGGTGAGAACCTATGGTTTCCAGCAAGGTACCAACAAAAAACGGTTGCGATGATTATTGGTTCTAGTACAAAGCTTTAGCGTTTAATCATTCCTGCGTATACTAGGTTGATCCTAGGTTCAAAGTCTCGCATCCCTAGCTTAGCATAATCTTAGTCTTTCTTTAATTATACCACAATCTACAATCTCAGTAAATAGATCAAACATAGAGAAATCACATAGCATAATAATAGAGAAACATAGAGAAATCACATAGCATAATAATCGAGAATCAAGCACATAACACCGTCACAAAGAATATGTGCAAATCACAAATCACGAAGAATACACATCAAACAACATAATGCATGTCTGCCCTATGTAGGCCATAATCTCACGCATCGGTTGACTATCCATAACTCGGCGTTACCCGAGAATCAGCCCAAATATGGCTTCATAACTGTGTATAGTCAGCATATGTGTTTCATGGGCGAAATTATTCAGGGTTGTCGACAATCATCACAGAGCTTGATGCCCCAATATGTTCCCAGTTGAGAAACAGAGTTTACAATCAGGTGGGTCTCCCCACATTATTTAGGCATTGAACAGCCGAGACAAAACCTCGACCCTGCCAAGAAATTATTCATTCACAAGCATCTTAGTGTGGTTAACGTTCATTATTCCATTACATATAGCTTTTAGGATATTTATGTATGTCATATTCTGTTTATTTTCTAAGGTTGCGATTGTTTGCAAAGACCGGAACTGAGACTAGAAGATTAGAACTTAGTATCATGTTTGGTGATTAGAGACTAGAACTAAAATTTCAGTCCTAAGACTCAAAATTTTAATCCCTTCAGTACCTCTAGAAAGTGGAAACACAGAGAACTGAAATTTTTTAAGACCGAGACTAAAACTTTAATGGTGAATGCTATGGTGCCTATCACTTTCTACCTAACTTACTAAAAAAGGTAAATAAATAATATTTAATAAATTTTACATGATTTATTTTTTATTTTAAACATTTTATTTTTTACTTTAAAAGGGAAGTTAGACAATTTAGGCACCATAACAAAGGCACCATAGAACTCACAAACTTTAATAACATTTCTTTCTAAATTTACATTCATTCAAATTTTAAAATTTCAATCTTACCCCTCTCTTCAAACAAAATTAGGACTTTTTTAGTTCTTTCATTCTTTCCTTTCTAACTCATTCGTTCTTTCTCTTGTTTCCATGAGGACATCTGCTTGAACAGCAAGGACTTGAGGCGTCGAAGAATGAGAATTAGAAAGAAAGGAGGCATTCCAAGCACGGATGAGGGATAATTACGACTGGCAGAAGAGGTAGAGGGCCTGTAAATGGGACTCCTTGATGCAATTGGAGAGGGAGTCAAAGCAGAGGGAAGAAAAATCGGAGAAGGAGAAGGAGAAGATGGAGGAGTAAGTGGCATTGGGGTGAGGTAATAGAGGAGGAGGATGAAGACATGGAGAATGTCGAAGAGTTACTTCTTTTGAAACTTGAGAGAAAAGATAATAGTGTTAATGGCAATGTCAATAGTGCTAGATCTAGACATGATATTCTAAGAAAACTTAAAACACTCTAAATCCAAAGCTTTTTCTTTGAAAATCTACTTCTTTCAAACAACCATCAGAAAATGATTCTATAGTTGTGAATAAGATTAGGCCTACAAATAAATCACTCTTTCAATGTCAATTTGGTTAGAAATAAAATGGATGATAGCAGAGATAGGAAAGCTGAGAACATTGTTAAGATTAAAAGATCTAATGTGGAGAAAAAAAAAAGATGGACAATGATAATAATAATACTTTTTATGATGCATTTGAAGAAAGTAAGAAGAAGAAGAAAAAGAGACTGGAAGAAGAAGATGAAAAAAGTAAAAGAACAAAATTATTATTATCTTTAATAAATACGGGTATTTTAATAATTTTTATTTCAGTCTTTATATTTATCTCAAATTAAATAGAATATTAAGACATAATTCAATCTCTATCTCTTAGTTTTAGTTTTTTTTTTTAAACGCAGCTTAAAGGATCCTTTTGTCTATAGTCTTTTTACAAAATAATCATTATGCCCTTTAATATTTTATATTACTATTTGCACCTTAAATTTTTTAATTAAAAGGCTTTTATATTCTCCTTCCCTCATAATTACATCTTTACCCTTAATATCTTATAAAATAACTTTTTTGTCCTTAATGTTTTAAATTTATCGGTTTATTAACCTCATGTTTTACCAAAATGACCTTTTAATCCTTAATGCTTTATAACTACTTTAATCTTATCTTTTTATCAAAACAACAATTTTACCCCTTATACCTCTGGTCCCAAGTTACTATTTCACCCTTAAACTTTTTTCTAAGGACTATTTTATCCTTAAGTAGACCTAATTATATGTCCCTATCTTTTAACATAATTACAATCTTATCTTTGTTGTGATAAGTATACCTTATCACAACTTATGTGGATGCCTATTTTTCATAAGATGCAGTTTCTCAAGGATGACTGTATTTAATATAGTTTGAAAAAGTGAAACCTTGCACATGTATAAATAGGGGGCATAAGTTGAGGCTTTTAAAAAACAACAAAAATAATAAAAAAGCATTCTCTCTTTTTATATACTGTTCTTTTCTTTCTCTTTTACAAATAAGTTGCTATATATATATATATATATATATATATATATATATATATATATATATATATATATATATATATATAAATCATCTTTATTATATTGAGTTAATTATATTAGCTAATATTAATACTAGAGTCTTCTATTTCTTATTTTATCTTATTTATTTATTTATTTTACAACACGTTATCAGCATGAGACTCTGATCAAAATTTAGGAAGACTCAGGTAACAAATTTTCATTATTTCGAAACTCTCTCATCTTGAATTCAATATTCTTGATATATCTGGAAACAATTATTTATCATGGATATTAGATGCTGAAATCCATCTTGATTCAATGGATCTTGGAGATACCATTAAGGCTGAAAATAATGCATCTCAAAAGGATAAAGCCAAAGCCATGTTTTTTCTTCGTCGTCATCTTGATGGAGGATTGAAAAATGAATATCTCACATTAAAAGATCCTGCAGATCTTTGGAAAGACCTTGAAGAAAGGTACAATTATAAAAAGTGGTGATACTTCCTCAAGCCCGATATGAATGGACGCACTTGCGTCTACAGGATTTTAAATCCATAAATGAATATAATTCTACAATGTTTCGAATCACCTCACGAATGAAATTATGTGGGGAAAAGATAACTGATCATGATATGTTGGAGAAAACTTTTTCAACCTTCCATGCCTCGAATGTGCTCCTGCAACAGCAGTATCGAGAAAAAAGGTTTAAAAAATATTCTGAGTTAATTTCTTACCTTCTTATTGCTGAACGCAACAATGAGTTGCTCTTGAAAAATCATGAAGTGCGCCCAGCTTGTGCCGCCCCATTTTCTGAAGTAAATGCGACAAATTACCCCAGAAGAGGTAAATGACAAGAAAAATTATGGAAGGAAAAGGAATTATATTCAAAAGAGAGGATCTCACCAGAAGTGGGATAAAAAAAAAAATATTGGGCAAAATAAATCAACAGAGGATAATTGTTTCCGTTGTTTTAAATGATACTGAAAATTTTACTACTCATTATGATGTATCTAATTTCTTTGAGGACCCTGAAGGAAATATTGGTCATTTGATCAATGTTGGAATAGTTTAATATGTGGGATTGTGAAGTATCTATGTAAATAAATAATGTAAAAAACTTATTGTTAAGTTTTATTTCTATGTATTTAAGTTTCAAATGTGATGTATATAAATAATGAAATATTAATGTTTATGAATTTTGAAATCATTAAATGTGTCAAGTTTTAAAATAAAATTTTAATATATGACATTATTTTTATGAACAGTGTTTCTTAGAAAAATAATTTCGATCAAGTATTCAATTTAACTGTGCATACTACTCATTTTATTATTATTATTTGTTTTTGAAGAAAATGGCAAGGATATATAATGAAGATGTATGCCTTGCGGATAGTGCAAGTTCGCACACCATTCTCAAAAGTGATATATATTTTACCCATCTTGTGCCAAAAGAGGAATATGTTAACTATTATTGGCTCAGACAATGTGATAGAAGGTTCCGGAAGAGCTATAATTTTGTTTCTTGGAGGAACGAAACTTATAATAAATAATGCACTATTATCTACCAAGTCCTTGAGGAACTTGTTGAGTTTCAAAGATATTTGCCGAAATAGATATCATGTTGAGACAATGAATGAAGGAAATTATGAGTATTTATGTATCACAACTCATGATTCAAATAGGAAAGTTATATTAGAAAAATTATCCTCACTTTTATCTGGGTTGTATTATACCAAAATTAGTGCAATTGAATCACATGTCATTGTAAACCAGAAGTTTACTAGCCTAAATAAATTCATAACTTGGCATGATAGATTGGGTCATCCGAGAACAACCATGATGAGGAGAATTATTGAAAACTTCCATGGACATTCACTAAAGAACCAGAAGATTCTTAAAACTAGTGAATTTTGTTGTGTTGCATATTCTCAAGGGAAGTTAATTTTAAGGCCATCACCAGTAAAGATTGGATTTGAGTCCCCTGAATTCCTAGAAAGGATTCAAGGTGATATATGTGGACTTATTCATCCACCATGTGGATCTTTTAGATATTTTATGGTCCTAATAGACGCATCTTCGAGATGGTCACACGTGTGCTTATTATCTTCTCGCAACTTGGCGTTTGCGAGATTACTAGCTCAAATTATTCGATTAAAAGCACAGTTTTCAGAAAATCCAATCAAAGCAATTTGTCTTGATAATACTGGTGAATTTACTTTCCAAACTTTTGATGCTTATTGTATGGCTAATGGAATAAGTGTTGAACATCCAGTAGCTTATGTTCACACACAAAATGGGTTAGCAGAATCACTTATTAAACGCCTCCAATTAATTGCTAGACCCTTACTTATGAGGACAAATTTCTCAACCTCGGTTTGGAGGCATGCTATTTTACATGCCGCAGCACTTATTCGTTTGAGGCCAACGAGTTACCATCAGTTCTCTCCTATGCAATTAGCTTTTGGCCAGCAGCAAAATATTTTCCATTTAAGAATATTTGGGTGTGCGATATATGTTCCTATTGCACCACCTAATCGCACCAAAATGGGACCCCAAAGAAAATTGAGGATATATGTTGGATATGATTCTTCCTCTATAGTGAGGTATCTTGAGATACAAATTGGAGATGTATTTAAAGCCCGGTTTGCGGATTGTCATTTTGATGAATCAAAATTTTCAACATTAGGGGGAGAGAATAAGCTTCTTGAAAAGAAACTTAATTGGAATGTATCATCGTTGATGCATTTAGATCTTCAATAAGGGCAATGTGAACTAGAAGTTCAAAAGATTATACATTTGCAAAGAATAACAAATGAATTGCTTGATGCATTTTCCGATACAAAGAGGATAACCAAGTCGTATATACCAGCGAAAAATGCCCCAATTCGAATTGACGTCCCAGTTGGACAAATTGCCACCGAAGCAAATACACGCCAGAAGCGTGGCAGGCCTGTCGGTTCCAAAGACAAAAATCATCGAAAGAGAAAAGAGGTAAATAACATTCCTGTTGAAAAAGACATAGTAAAGACACCTGCAGTTGTCCAAAATTCTAATATAGTTTTAACGTCAGAAGACGTTCAGGTACTTGAAAATTATGAAAATGACGAGATCTCGATAAATTATGTCTTTACAAGAGAGAATCGGACCGAAATAAGACAATTGTCAATGAAATATTTGCATATAATGTGGCATTAAATATCATACATGAAAGTAAGGATCTTGAGCCAAGATCAGTCGAAGAATGTCGACACAGAAATGATTGGCCAAAATGGGAAGCCATGAAGGCTGAGTTAGACTCACTTGCAAAACGTGAAGTCTTTGGACCTATAGTCCGTACACTAGAAGATGTAAAACCTGTTGGATACCGATAAGTATTTGTGAGAAAACGAAATGAGAAAAATGAAGTTGTGCGCTACAAAGACCGACTTGTGGCACAAGATTTTTCACAAAGGCTCGGTATAGATTATGAAGAAACGTACTCCCCTGTAGTGGATGCAATAACATTGTGTTATTTGGTCAGTTTATCTGCATATCATAAACTGCATATGCATTTAATGGATGTGGTAACAGCCTACTTATACAGCTCATTAGATCGGAATATCTATATGAAAGTCCCTGAAGGGCTAAAGTTGTCTAAACCATCCAATGAATATTCGCAGGGGTTATACTCAGTTAAATTGCAAAGATCTTTATATGGTTTAAAGCAATCTGGACGAATGTGGTATAATCGTCTTACTGAGTATCTGACCAAAAATGGATTCAAGAATGATGATATCTGCCCGTGTGTTTTCATAAAGAAAACTATATCTGGATTCATTATAATTGCTGTGTAAGTTGATGATTTAAATATCATTGGAACTCTTGAAGTGGTTCCAAAAGTTATAAAAACTCTAAAAGAAGAGTTTGAGATGAAAGATCTTGGAAAGACTAAATTTTGTCTCAACCTGCAGATCGAGCATACAAAAAATTGGATCTTTATTTATCAAGCGACATACACAGAAAAGATCTTGAAAAGATTTTATATGGATAAGTCACATCCCTTGAGTACCCCAATGATCGTAAGATCTTTGGATATGGAGAAGGATCAATTCCGTCCTAAAGAAGAGAATGAAGATATCCTTGGTCCTGAAGTACCACATCTTAGTGCTATTGGAGCGCTAATGTATCTTGCTAATAATACACGACCCGATATATCATTTGCTGTGAATTTACTAGCAAGGTATAGTTCCTCTCCAACCAGAAGACATTGGAGTGAAATCAAGCAAATCTTTCGATATCTTCATGGAACGGTTGATATGGGATTGTTTTATCCCTATGGATTCAAGTCACAATTAGTTGGCTATGCAGACGTTGGATACTTGTCTGATCCACATAAAGGGAGATCTCAAGCAGGATACCTATTCACATATGGTGGTACAGCTATATCATGGAGGTCCACAAAACAGACAATTGTAGCAACATCCTCTAATCATGCTGAAATACTAGCAATACATGAAACTAGTCGAGAGTGTTTTTGGCTGAGGAGTTTGATCCAATATATTCTGTCATCATGTGGACTGATTGATCAGAATATAGCTCTAACTGTCCTGTTTGAAGATAATACAGCATGTATTGCTCAACTTAAAAGTGGATATATCAAAGGTGATAGAACAAAGCATATTTCTCCCAAATTTTTCTTCACTCATGATCTTCAAAATCAAAGGACAATTGATGTCCAACAGATCCGCTCAAGTGACAATCCGGCAGATTTATTCACAAAGTCACTCCCAAAATCCTCCTTTGAAAGATTGGTACATGAGATTGGGATGCTCCGATTTCGAGACGTTAAGTGATGTCAACAAGAGGGGGAGACTGTACTCTTTTTTCCTTGATCAGGTTTTTTTCCCATTGGATTTTTCTTGACAAGATTTTTAATGAGACAGTCTCCATCACTAAAGGATATTGTACTCTTTTTCCTTCACTAAGGTTTTTTTCCACTGGGTTTTTCTTTAGTAAGGTTTTAACGAGACAATAATCCTAAATGGTCATCCAAGGAGAGTGTTGTGATAAGTATACCTTATCACACCTTATGTGGATGCCCATTTTTCATAAGATACAGTTTCTCAAGGATAACTGTATTTAATATAGTTTGAAAAAGTGAAACCTTGCACATATATAAATAGGGGCATAAGCTGAGGCTTTTAAAAAACAACAAAAACAATAAAAAATCATTCTCTCTTTTCATATACTGTTCTTTTCTTTCTCTCTTACAAATAAGTTGCTATATATATATATATATATATAAATTATCTTTATTATATTGAGTTAATTATATTAGCTAATATTAATAATATGGTCTTTTATTTCTTATTTTATCTTTTTTATTTATTTATTTTACAACAATCTTAACATTTTATCATATTTGCAATTTTACTTCTATACTTTACTAAAATTATGATTTATACTCAAAAGTTCATTTTAATTACATTTTGACCTAATTTTTCTTATAATTATGCTTTTATTCCTAAATTTTTTATATTTTTATTTTTAGTCTAATTTTTTTCTTAATTATATTTTAGCCCACTTTTTATCCTAAATTACACTATGCTGCTTATTTGATCTCTACTCACTTCTCATATTCTATTTTCTAAGGCTTAGATTGGTAAAGCTTTTATTTTTCAAAAGTAGTTTATAAAAGCTAACTTTTAAAAGATGGTTTTATAAAAGTTGTAGCATTTATGTTTGGTAAATTAAATTAAAAATAGCTTTCAATAAATACAAGCAACAACCATTGTGTTTGGTAAAATAGCTTTTAAAATTTAAAAATACTATAATAGACATAAATGCAAGCATTAAATTTGAAAATTAATTAACATATGAGGTTATATTAGATTTTTAAATTTTAAAAAGTATAAGCCAACTTTGAAAAGCTCCTTGTTAGGTGCTTTCAAAAGCACCCATAACTTTTAAAAGCTGCAAGCACAAGCACTTGGGCTTTTTAATTTACCAAACGCAAAATGAGGTGCTTGTACTTTTTAAAAGCACAAGCACCTCTCCAAAAAATTTTACCAAACCAAGCCTAAATCTCACTTTAGGTGCATCATACTTCTTTCATATTTATCAATTTCTTTTTTATGACACTTTTAAGTCTCTTTAAGCTTTTTTCTTGCAATTTTTCATTCTTTTACTCGCTTAACAAATACGAACATCATCTTACAAGATTTTCACTTATTTTTAAAATTTTATAAAATTATATTTTAGCCCCAAAAACTCTTCACCAATTCGTCAGCTACCAGCATCATTGTTAAATCTTAATCATTCAACATTCAATCATCAATATGAACATACATAGGCAACCAATTTCATCAAATCATCATCAAAATATTAATTAGAATTTGATGACATTCATGAGATATTCTAATCTAACCCTAACTCTTACCTCACTTGTTAGCCTTCCAATTCTCTCCTTAGAACCTTTTGATCACTTCTTTCTCTTAAATCAAAATTAAAACAAATTTAAACACTTTTAGCCTTTACGGCCGAATTATCATAGAAGAGAAAGGAATAAATTTCTCATCTTTGAAGTTTGAAATTTTTTATGTTGTGATTCTTTGCGGATTTCTAGAACACATATTATGAACAAGACATCATCAAAATAATTTTCTTGTTACCCAAGTAACCATGGCCGAATTTCATAAGAGAAGAGGAGAAATTTTTTTTTCATATTTGAGCTTGAAATTGATGTTCTTTCTCACTTTTCAGAAGATCTAGAAATAATTTTTTATACAAAAAAATAAAAACATTTTTCTTCTTTGAAGAACCTAGTATGACCGAATACTAATGGAAGGAGAAAAGGAAGATTTTCTTCACAAATTTTAAGAAAATTAATATAAGAATGAAGATGAAGATGAGAGGAATTGATTAGTTGGATTATATTATTGATATGAGATCTTGATCTCTTGAGAGTAGTAAAGGTAAAGATTAATGAATACAAGAACACACTATCTTTTCTTTCTCTTTAAGCAACATTCTCTTGCTCTCTTTCTTTAGCTATCTCTCTTTAATTTCTTTTTCTTTAGCTATTTCTCTTTCATTTACCATTTTTTTTTCTTTCAATATTATCCAACTTAAGTTAATTCAGCATGTGCTAAATTAATTTTTATATAATTAGGAAACGGGAAGAGGGGAGAAACATATGAAATGGATAGGATCAAAGAAAATTTGTAGCCAAAATTGATTTTTGGAAGATAATTATTAAAATTAGTAATTATTTGATCACTTTATTTTATTTATCAGATCAAATGATAATTATATCAGTATTGCTGACACTGATATTTTATGTTATCTCAATCTTAAAATATCTTTAGAATATTTTGATGAAGTTAAATTTATCAAAGAATATTAATACAATTTTTTATCAGTTCAATTTGGACCCGATAATTAAACAACATTATCAAAAGTATATTTCGCCTTATATGAAAATAATATTTTAACTAAATATATTTTTATTTTTATTTTTAAAAATACGAACCCGCCTTATTAAGACGAAGTAAACCGTAATTTACGAATTTTATAAATTTCAATCATGGAATGCTGGAACAATCATTCCAAGAAAAAATGTGTTCTTACCCTTTTAACGGGCAACTCACAAAATCACACCGAAACAGTGAAGATTTCTGTTCGGTAGATCGGGTACCGGACGGGTAGGATTGGTATCCTCTCCAAAGAAGGAAAAGTCGTCTGGTCGTACGTTTTCGGGTTGGGGATATGCGAGGTCCCGAGCTCTTCGAATACAGAAGGGGAGTGTCACCTGCAAAGACACTCCGACGCCCTAGTCAGTGAAGTGTGCAGGCGAGTAGAGAGTGAGTGGTATGTGACGTACCTTGGGGGAAGGGTAGGTCCTTCCCCATATATACCGTGTTAGAGGTGGGCCCTGCAGGGACAGGCCCACCTTCTTCGAGGCCTTCCTTGTACAGTTGTGGCGAAGCTGTCAGGGACGCGTGTCAGGGGCGCATGTTCGGGTCGAGATCTGAGCATCTCGCCCCCCGACCGTTCGGGTCGGGTGCTGCTCGGGTCGGGCCGGCCCGTAAACTGCTTGGGCCAGGCCGTAACAGTGCCCCCGACGTGCCAGCAACGACCATGAGGATAGTTGGTGGCACGTCATCTCCTTTCTCGTATGGCGTCGTCAGGCCGGCCGTCCGTGGAGTGGACATGCCTCTTGTGCGCGTGTCTGTTCGTTGTTGGAACGACCGTTTGTCGCCTCGTTCTTCGCGCAGGGCATTTAATGCTCATAATGGGCTGGAAAATCTCGTATGCAAAGACTATTTTGCCCCCAGGTCTTTCGCGCTTCCTGGGTGGCAGTTTTAAACAGTTTTGCTTTGATTTTTTCCCCTTACACTCTTGCTCCTACTATCTCATTCTTCTTCACCCAGAAAATCCCAGAGCATCCCAAAGCTTCGTTCTAGCATCTCCGTGCGTCTCTCCTTCTTCCTTCTCAGTTTTCGTACCGATTCAGGTAATCTTTGATCATCTCTCTTTTCTGCTTTGTTGTTGTAGCGTTTACTGCTTGCATTAGCTCCATGTTCTTGCTGTTTTTGTTTGATCCTTGTTGCTAGATGGCTTTTTAGTGCCAAGTAAACGCGTTAGGGGAGGGGTACCATTCCAGGGTAGGCTTTTAGGTGGCTTGCATGATAGGTATAACTTTAGTCATGCTTGATCTTAACTGTTGAATAGGATGGACATAGTTTCTGGGTTTTTTCCGGACTCCCGACCTCATAGACTAATGGAGTGATACTCCCACTGTAGGTATGCCTCGCATCATTTTCCGGGCTTCTGCTTCCGCCGCGAACTATGACCCCTAGGCTTGGGTGACCTCCGATGTGAAGGACTCGCCGAATCAGATGGATCTGGAGGAGTTGACAGAGTTCCGGCAAGCCGGGTATCTGTGCGGGGGGACAGACGAAGAGGCCAATTATGAGTCCTTCGTTCCTGCCCCCAATGAGCGGTTGTATGAGATTAATTTTCGCTCCCCCCGAGTTGCCGACTGGATTTGGTTTTACAAAGCCATGTTCACCCAGGTTGGCGTTCGCATACCGTTTTTCGATTTTCAGATGTCGCTTCTTAATCGGATATCCGTGTCACCGTCGCAGCTTCATCCGAATAGCTGGGCTTCTATCCGCTGTTTCGAGATGGTTTGTGAATATCTCGAGCTGCCGGTGTCGGTGGATGTCTTTCTCTTCTTCTTCAACCTTACCAACCCTTCCAGACAAGGGAAAGCGAGGAAAGGGTTCCTGTCTTTCCGATCTGCCCAAGGTCGGAGGGTATTTGGCCTGTTCGAAGACTCCTATCATGGGTTCAAAGACAAATACTTCAAAGTTCGTCCCGTCAAAGGTCGCCATCCCTTTTGGTTGTCGCTAGAGGGAGAACGCCTCATCCCGACATATTGGAGCTTCGGGGCGGGGTCTAACACCTTCATTAAGGTGACCTACAAGGGGATGTCCCCTGTAAATAAAAGAATTGCCGATGTGTTGTTTGCGATTTTTGGAAAGAACCCCGTGAACCCCCACCTCCTTATGGGTGAACGGGAGGCCGCCAGGAATTATATTTGTGAGCTGTTTTGTCTTGTACTTTTGCTTCGTTTATTATTTAATTTGCTCTTGCCGACTTCTTGACTAACGCATTTGTTTCTCTGTTGTAATGGAGATGTCTGCTTCGGTAACCGGGCTCGAAAGTTTAGTCAAGACCTTCTTGGAGGATAGCGACGAGGAGAAGGCTGACGAGAAGGATGCCGGGAAGTCGGAAGGCCCTGCCGAGGAGAAGGAGAATCAAGCCGTACCTTCTCCTCGGGACGCCGAGATGTCCGATAAGAACTCTGTCGGGGCGCGAACTTCTCCCGTTCTCGATGAGACGGCCGCTGTTGGGCACTCGTCATCTTCTCGTCAGGAGGATGATGATTTGCAGTTCATCCCCACTCCTAAGAGGCGAAGGGCATCCTCCAGCCCGGAAGGAACCCTTACCGTGATGGAAAGGAATTTTGACGCTGCCGCTTTCCTTGACTCCCAGCTGATCCCTGGCACGGAGGACCACTTCCATGGCACCGAATTGGCGGGCCAGGTGAGGTGGATGTATCGTACTCTGCTCCGCGGAGCTGTGATAGCTCGGAAAGCCAAGTTCAAGCTGTCGGGGATGCAGGCGCTTCGAAGGAAACTTGAGTCTTCTGCCAAGGCGAACAATGATTTCAAAGTTCAAGTCGAGTCGCTCCAGGGGCAGCTGTCCGAGGCATGGGAGAAGCTCAAGGCCACTGAGGAGAAAGCTGCCTCTGCTGAGGAGAAGTTGAAAGCCTCCGATGAGACCGTGTCTCGTTTGGTCGAGCGGGATATGACCCTTGAGAGTCAGTTGAATGCCGCGCAGGGTCGGGTGGCGGCCTTGGAGAAGGAACGTGACCAGGCCGTTTCGTCGGCTAGAGCTGCTCAAGCCGAGGTCGAAGAGCTTAAGAGGAAGCACAAGGCGACTAAAGAGCAAGGAAAGAACACGATCTTCATGAATGAGGAGGCTCTCAAGGCTCAGGTGAAGATCGTGGTTCCGAACTTCGACACGTCGGCTATTGGGGTTTTCAAAACGATTCAGGATGGCAAGATTGTTGATATGCCCTGAAAGTGAACTCTTGTAACTTGTGTATGGTTTTGTAAAATACTTTGTTGCAACCGTTAAGACGTTTGTTACTCTTTAATGGTCACTTGGTCGGCTTCTAGTTATTGCCGCTATCTTGTTTGTTTAGTGGCGTTTATGTTTTGTTACCGTTTTTTTTTTGTGTGGACTTATTGCTTGTGTCCATTTTGCCGTTTACGTTGGTAACGTGGTTGAAACCGTCTTGGTCATATTATCACGGCCGTTAATTATGGCTATGATCCGACTGGCTCCCGGGGTGATCAGTCCCGGGTTGCCGTTGAAGAATGCGATTGTGTGGGATACGTATTGGGGAGTAGTAGATGGAAGAATTCAGACAAGTAAAAATTAGTCGTCAGCTAAACAAATTCATGAACATGGTAGGCATTTGATAAAAGTAAATCATTGGAAATTATCATTTGATAAAAGTAAACATCCATCTAGCTCGTCAGGCCGCTTGGCCGGTGTGCCCAAGCTATGAATAGAACCTTCTCAGGTTACCTGCATTCCATGTTCTCGAAATTTCTTTGCCGTCGAGTCTTTCCAGCTTGTAGGCGCCTTTGCCAAGCACTTCTTTGATTTTGTAGGGGTCTTCCCAGTTTGCTGCCAGCTTTCCTTCTCCCGGGGCCGGTTGCCCGACGTCGTTGCGGCGCAGGACGAGGTCCCTTTCCTCAAATTCCCTCCTGAGGACCTTGGTGTTGTAGCGTAGGGCTATTCTTTGTTTCAGCGCTATCTCTGATAAGTGGGCCATCTCTCTGACATCATCTACCAGATCTTTGTCTACTGCTTCTTCTACTCCTGTGAGAAGTAACTGCGGGCTTGGCTCGCCGATCTCTACGGGTATCACCGCATCGACTCCGTATGTTAGGCGAAAGGGGGGTTTCTCCTGTGGAACTTTGCTCGGTTGTACGGTAGGACCAGAGGACCGAGGCGAGCTCGTCGGCCCATGCGCCTTTTTTGCTATCTAGACGCTTCTTGAGACCTAATAAGATAACCTTATTTGCGGACTCCACTTGTCCATTTGTCTGGGGATGCTCAACTGAGGAGAACTTCTGTTTTATCCCCAAGCCGGTTAGAAATTCTGCAAACTTCTTGTCAGTGAACTGTGTCCCATTATCCGATATAACGATCTCCGGGATGCCAAATCGGGTTACCACCTGCCTCTGCAGGAACTTTCTACA
This sequence comes from Arachis ipaensis, assembly GCF_059453495.1. Lineage (NCBI taxonomy): Eukaryota > Viridiplantae > Streptophyta > Magnoliopsida > Fabales > Fabaceae > Arachis > Arachis ipaensis. Next base: position 17,300,887 of record NC_142436.1, on the reverse strand, counting down.
ATTGGATGAGGATATGCTGGCCAGTGGTTCAGCCTCTATCCATTTGGTGTAATAGTCAATGGCAACTATGAGATACTTGACTTGTCCTGGGCCGACCGGGAAGGGTCCTAAGAGGTCGATTCTCCATTGTGCGAAAGGTCGGGTAGACGTCAGTAGGCTCAGCTCGGAAGCTGGAGCTTTATGGAAGTTGGCGTTCTGTTGACACTTCGCACATTTTTTTATGAATTCTCTCGAGTCATTCATCATTGTTGGCCAGTAGTATCTAGCTCGGATAAGCTTCCTTGCTAGGGCTTTGCCCCCGATGTGATGGCCGCAGCACCCCTCATGGACTTCTCTGAGTACGTAGTCCGTCTGGTAGAGGTGTAGGCACTTCAGCAAAGGTTGGCTGAGTCCCTTTTTGAATAGCTGGTCTTGTATGACCGTGTATTTGGTGGCTTCTCTTCTTAATGCTTTGGCTTCCTTCTCGTCCTCAGGGAGTTTATCGCTTTCCAGGAAGTCCGTGATGGGGTCCATCCAAGAAGGGCTTATTTTGGTCAGGTGGAGGGCAATTGCCGGCTCTTTCGTGATGCCTTGGATGAGGGAGCGGTTGCCGGTTCCAGGTTTTGTGCTCTCTAGCTTGGATAGGAGGTCTGCCCGTGTGTTCCTCTCCCTTGACCCTCTCTAAGTATTTCTGTAGCAGTGAGTCTCTGGCTTGGTAGCTTCCATTCACTTGCAAAATGACGACTTGCGAGTCACTGCATATTTCCAGCCTCGTGGCCCCAACTTCTTGAGCTAGAACCAAACCCCCCAGGAGGGCTTCGTATTCTGCTTGGTTGTTTGATATGGGGAACTCAAACTTAACCGATTGTTCGTAGATGACTCCGGATGGCCTTTCTAAGATGATCCCGGCGCCCCCGGACGTCTGGTTGGAGGCTCTATCCACGTGGAGCTTCCACCGTGTGTCCGTGTCCTCGGTTGGATTCCCAGTTAATTCCACTAGGAAGTCTGCCATTGCTTGCGCCTTAATCACGTGTCGGGGCACGTAGCCTAGGTCGTATTGGGATAGTTCGATGGCCCAGGTCATCATCCTTCCCGCCAGATCAGGTTTTTGGAGCACCTGACGAATCTCCTGATCCGTCCTCACGACCACCTGGTGACTCTGGAAGTACTGTCGTAGTCGGCGGGAGGAGACCAGGAGTGCCAGTGCCAGCTTTTCCAGCTTGCTGTATCTAAGTTCTGCCCCTTGCAGTGCTCTACTCACAAAGTAGATTGGTTGCTGGGCCTTCCCTTCTTCGCGCACCAACACCACTGCAAGCGCCCCTTCCGTTATGGCTAGGTACAGATAGAGTGGTTCTCAGGCTTTGGGCTTCCCGAGCACTGGGGGTGCTGCTAGAATCTCTTTGAAGTGGTTGAAAGCTTCTTTGCACGCAGGGGTCCACTCAAATGCTATTCCCTTCTTCATCAAAGCGAAAAAGGGTAGGGCCTTTGCTGCCGATGCACCGAGGAAACGGGACAACGCTGTGAGCCTTCCCGTCAGCCACTGAACGTCTTTGATGTAGCCCAGACTCCTCATCTAGAGTATTGCTTGGCACTTTTCAGGGTTGGCCTCTACTCCCCTCTGGGTTATCATGAATCCTAGGAACTTTTCGGCCTCCATGGCAAAGGCGCACTTAAGCGGGTTGAGCCTCATGCTGTGTTGTCGGAGGGATGCGAACACGTTCTCCAGGTCGCTTATGAGATCGTCAGGGCGGGTGGTCTTTGCGAGGATATCGTCCACGTAAACTTCCACCGTCTTGCCGATGAGGTTGCTGAATATTTTGTTCATCAGTCTCTGGTACGTTGCTCCCGCGTTCTTCAGGCCAAACGGCATCACCCTGTAGCAGTAGGTCCCCCTGGCGTTATGAACGCCATTTTATCCTCGTCTGGCCGGTGCATTGGTATCTGATTGTAGTCGGAGTAGACATCCATGAAACTCAGATACTGGTATCCCGCAGCCGTGTCGACGAGTGCGTCAATGTTGGGAAGGGGGTAGCAGTCCTTAGGGCATGCTTTATTGAGATCGGAGTAGTCCACACACATTCTCCATTTCCCATTGTGCTTTTTTACCAGAACCACATTTGATAGCCAGGTCGAATAGTCCAGCTCTCGGATGAACCCCGCTTCGAGAAGGCCGGCCGTCTGTCTGGCCACTTCCTCTGCTCTTTTCTGAGACATTTTTTCTCCTTCTTTGGGCCACTGGTTTGGCTTCCGGTCTGATGGCTAGGTGGTGTGACATGAGACCGGAGTCTATGCCCGGCATGTCGGCAGGTGTCCAGGCAAACAAATCGCCATTGGCTCTGATCATTTCCATCAAAGGTTCTTTTAACTCATGGGGGAGGTTCCTATTCACGAATGTGAATTTTTCCTCCGAGTTCCCGACCCTAAACTTCTCCAGGTCCCCTTCGGGTTCGGGTCTTGGTTTGTCGTCAACTCTGGCATCCAGGTCGGCGAGAAATACTCCCGATGCCTCTTTAGACTTTTTTCTTAACGAGAGACTGGCATTGTCACAGGCGACTGCCGTTTCCAGGTCTCCCCTTACAGACCCTACTGACCCTTATTCAGTTATGAACTTCATTACTAACATCCTCGTGCTGATGACTCCTCCTAGGTCGTTGATTGTCTTTCTCCCCAAGATGATGTTGTAGGCGGTGGAGTCCTGTAGGATCACAAATTCGGCCATTATCGTTCTTCTCGCCTGGCCTTGTCCCAATGAGATCGGCAGGGTGATTATGCCATCCGGCTTGATGAAATGGTCGCCGAGCCCTACAACGCCGTGTTGGTGCGTCTGTAGGTCGGCGTCCCTTAGCCCCAAAGCATCGAACACATTGTGGAACATGATGTTCGAGTCTGTCCCTGTATCTACAAGGATTCGTTTGACGAGACCGGTTCCTACTCTGGCCGTTATGACCATGGGAGGACTCTCTCCGATCTCGTCGAACCACTGATCCTCCGGGCCGAACAAAATGGGTGGGAGCTTCCTAGTGCTTCGCGTAGAGGATGAGGAGACCGCCAGGACTTTAGCGTCTTTCATGTGTGCCGACCTTGACCTAGGTGCTGCATTCCTAGTTGTTACCACGTTCACTATGGTGAGGCCCCGGTCGTCGTCCTCCGGTTCTTGGCGTCGCTTCGGTGCCCGAGTCCTATCCTCACCGTCGTGGTCGCGATTCCGTCACCTCGGCTCCCTAATAAGGTGGGAAAATTCGGCTAGCTTTCCATCCCTGATGGCCTACTCCAGTGCGTCCTTTAGATCGAAGCAGTCTTGGGTTTTATGTTTATAGCCCTTGTGATAATCACAGTAGAGGCTTCGGTTTCCCCCTGTTCGTTCCTTCAGTGGTCGAGGCTTTGACAAGATCCCCTTTTCGGAAATTTGTTGATAAACTTTCATGATCGGCGCGGTGAGGGGAGTGTAGTTGGTGAACTTCCCGACACGAGGAAATGGTCTGGGTGCCTTGCTCGGGCCGCCGTCTCTGGCGTGTTCCTTTTGTCCTTCTCTGCTTCCGCGGTGCCGATCTTGGTTGTGAGAGGGCTTCCGTTTGTTGGCGGCCACGACTCGGCTCACTTCTTCGTCGTTGATGTACTCCTTAGCCACACATTAGATTTCCTGCATACTCCACACTGGTTTCGTGGTAAGGTGCTTTCTGAAGTCCTTGTTCAGGAGTCCGTTCGTCAAGCACAAACTTGCGACTGAGTCCGTCAGCCCGTCAATTTCTAGGCACTCATCGTTGAATCTATCTAGGTATTTTCTGGTCGACTCGTCGGGTCGCTGAGTCACCCCGAGCAGGTTGATTGGGTGCTTCGCCTTTGCAATTCTGGTCGTGAATTGGGCTAACAGGGAATGGCTGATGTCCGCGAAGCCGGTCACCGAGCCGGTCGCGCGTCCTCTTTCTTCAGCGCTCTCGGATTCAGCCTGGGGGCTGGGCGTGCGTATGGAGTGGCTCCTAGAGTGAGAGCGGGAGTGGCTTTGTTCTGGGGCGTGTTGGTCGTGCTCCTGTTTGCCAGCCGGCGTTCCAAGTCTTGCATCCTGTGGCATAGTTCTTGCATTATTCTGGCGTGGTTGTCGCCAGTTCCCCCGAAGGGGCGTCTCTTGTGGGATTGTGTTGTGTGCCTCGGAGGGGACCTTGGATGTTGCTGGGAAGCAATCGCGGCGGCGTCCCCTCCGAGCTCGGCCTTGCGGCCTGTCCCAGTTTGGACTAGTACGAAGTCCATGGACGATTCCCACAGACGGTGCCAATGTTCGGTAGATCGGGTACCGGACGGGTAGGATTGGTATCCTCTCCAAAGAAGGGGAACTCGTCTGGTTGTACGTCTCCGGGTTGGGGATATGCGAGGTCCCGAGCTCTTCGAATACAGAAGGGGGTGTCATCTGCAAAGACACTCCGACGCCTTAGTCAGTGAAGTGTGCAGGCGAGTAGAGAGTGAGTGGTATGTGACGTACCTTGGGGGAAGGGTAGGTCCTTCCCCATATATACCGTGTCAGAGGTGGGCCCTGCAGGGACAGGTGGTGCACGAAATTACAATCACACTTTTGTAACTCCGCACAACTAACCAGCAAGTGCACTGGGTCGTCCAAGTAATACCTTACGTGAGTAAGGGTCGATCCCACGGAGATTGTTGGCTTGAAGCAAGCTATGGTTATCTTGTAACTCTTAGTCAGGATATCAGTAATTCTCAGATTTAATTATAAAAATTAAAAGAACATGAAATAAATACTTGTTATGCAGTAATGAAGAACAGGTTGAGGCTTTGGAGATGCTTTGTCTTCTGAACCTCTGCTTTCCTACTGTCTTCTTCTTCATGCACGCAAGACTCCTTCCATGGCAAGCTTTATGTTGGGCATCACCGTTGTCAATGGCTACATCCCGTCCTCTCAGTGAAAATGTTCCAAATGCGCTGTCACCGCACGGCTAATCATCTGTCGGTTCTCGATCATATCGGAATAGGATCCATTGATCCTTTTGCGTCTGTCACTACGCCCAACACTCGCGAATTTGAAGCTCGTCACAGTTATCCCTTCCCAGATCCTACTCAGAATACCACAGACAAGGTTTAGACGTTCTGGATCTCAGGAATGACCACCAATGATTCTAGCTTATACCACGAAGACTCTGATTTGAATCATGAGGCTAAGAGATATGCATTCAATCTAAGGTAGAACGGAGGTGGTTGTCAGGCACGCGTTCATAGGTGAGAATGATGATGAATGTCACAGATCATCACATTCATCAAGTTGAAGTGCGAATGAATATCTTAGAATGGAGGCAAGCGTAATAGAATGGAAAACAGTAGTAATTGCATTAATTCATGAAGAACAGCAGAGCTCCTCACCCCCAACAATGGGGTTTAGAGACTCATGCCGTAGAGAACACAACAAGAAATGTGTAAAGTGTCATGAGGTACAATATGAATCACTGAAAGTAGTATTTATAGTAAACTAGTGACCTAGGGTTACAGAAAATGAGTAAGCTAGGGTGTTTATTGTAAAATTCCACTTCCGGGGCCCACTTGGTGTGTGCTTGGGCTGAGCATTGAAGCTTTCATGTGTAGAGACATTTCTTGGAGTTAAACGCCAGCTTTTATGCTAGTTTGGGCGTTTAACTTCAGCTTTTGTGCCAGTTCTGGAGTTAAACGCCAGAATTCTTGAGCTGACTTGGAACGCCTGTTTGGGCCATCAAATCTCAGACAAAGTATGAACTATTATATATTGCTGGAAAGCCCAGAATGTTTACTTTCCAACGCAATTGAGAGTGCGCCAATTGGGTTTCTGTAGCTCCAAAAAATCCACTTTGAGTGCAGGGAGGTCAGAATCCAACAGCATCTGCAGTCCTTTTTCAGCCTCTGAATCATATTTTTGCTCAGATCCCTCAATTTCAGCCAGAAAATACCTGAAATCACAGAAAAATACACAAACTCATAGTAAAGCCCAGAAAAGTGATTTTTATTTAAAAACTAATAAAAACATAATAAAAACTAACTAAAATGTACTAAAAACATACTAAAAACTATGCCAAAAAACATATAAATTATCTGCTCATCACAACACCAAACTTAAATTGTTGCTTGTCCCCAAGCAACTAAAAATCAAATAGGATAAAAAGAAGAGAATATACAATGAATTCCAAAAACATCTATGAAGATCAGTATTAATTAGATGAGCGGGGCTTTTAGCTTTTTGCCTCTGAACAGTTTTAGCATCTCACTTTATCCTTTGAAGTTCAGAATGATTGGCTTCTATAGGAACTCAGAATCCAGATAGTGTTATTGATTCTCCTAGTTAAGTATGTTGATTCTTGAACACAGCTACTTTATGAGTCTTGACCGTGACCCTAAGCACTTTGTTTTCCAGTATTACCACCGGATACATAAATGGCACAGACACATAACTGGGTGAACCTTTTCAGATTGTGACTCAGCTTTGCTAGAGTCCCCAATTAGAGGTGTCCAGAGCTCCTAAGCACACTCTTTTTGCTTTGGACCACGACTTTAACCGCTCAGTCTCAAGTTTTCACCTGACACCTTCACGCCACAAGCACATGGTTAGGGACAGCTTGGTTTAGCCTGCTTAGGCCAGGATTTTATTCCTGTGGGCCCTCCTATCCACTAATGCTCAAAGCCTTGGATCCTTTTTATCACCCTTGCCTTTTGGTTTAAAGGGGTATTGACTTTTTCTGCTTGCTTTTCTCTTTCTCTCTTTTTTTTTGTTGCAAGCTTTCTATTCACTGCTTTTTCTTGCTTCAAGAATCAATTTTATGATTTTTCAGATTATCAAATAACATTTCTCCTTTTTCTTTCATTCTTTCAAGAGCCCACAATTTTAACAGTCATAAACAATCAAATTAAAAAATATGCACTGTTCAAGCATTCATTCAGAAAGACAATAGTATTGCCACCACATCAAAATAATTAAACTGTTTTAAAATTCAGAATTCATGTATTTCTTTTTCTTTTTCAATTAAGAACATTTTTCTTTTAAGAAAGGTGATGGATTCATAGGGCATTCATAGCTTTAAGACATAAACTTTAATTTTATTGATTATGGAATAAAAAATAAGACTAAAAAATAAATATAAAGGCAGACCCATAATAATAGAAGACAGAAAATTAAAAGCAGAAAAATAAATGACTCTTAAAATAGACTCTTAATAATAAAGGTTATCACAGATTTAGGACTCAACAACCTTGATTTTGAGAAGTGGATGCTCCCTCTTTTTGTGGGGTGCTTGGTCCTTCAAGGGAGAGCTTCTGGCGCTTCAGCTCCTGTAGCTCACGCCCCTGCTTCTCTTGTTCCTTCAGCAGCTTGCAGAGCATGCAGTTTTGATTCTGCTGTTCTTCCTTAAGTTGTTCCATAGCTTCCTGCAGCTTGGTAACAGATGCTTCTAAGCGGGTCCAGTAGTCAATTTCAGGAATTTCTGGGAGGAACTCCTGCGCCCTCTTTTTGATGGAGTTGTCTTGCACTTGTCCTTCCATTGACTTCTTGGTGATTGGGTGTTCAATTGGGATGAATTCATCTACTCCCATCCTCACCCCAGCATCTTTACATAGCAGAGAAATTAAGCTTGGGTAAGCCAGTTTGGCTTTAGTGGAGTTCTTGTTTGCAATTGTGTAAATCTCACAAGAAATCAGATAATAAATCTCCACTTCTTTTCCAAGCATAATACAATGAATCATCACTACTCTTTTGACAGTGACCTCAGAGCAATTGCTAGTAGGCAATATAGAACGCCCAATGAAGTCCAGCCAGCCTCTTACAACTGGTTTGAGATCTCCTCTCTTGAGTTGGTTTGGGACACCTTTGGAATTGGTTATCCACTTAGTTCCAAGGAGGCATATGTCCTTTAGAACTTGATCCAACCCCTTATCTACTCTCACCATTATCCTATTAAAGGATTCAGGATCATCTTGTAGTTGAGGTAGTTTGAAGACCTCTCTTATTTTGTCCAGATGAAAGTAAATAATTCTTCCTCTGACCATGGTTCTGTAGGTATAAAAGGCGGTTCCAGTCATTCTCTGCTTATATGTTAGCAACAGATTTGAATAGAATTCCTGAACCATGTTTCTTCCAACCTTTGTCTCAGGATTGGCTAGAATTTCCCATCCTCTATTTCGAATTTGCTCTTGGATCTCCGGATATTCATCTTCTTTCAGATTGAATTTGACTTTCGGGATCACTGACCTCAGACCCATTATTTTGTAGTAATGGTCTGCATGTTCTTTGGTTAGGAACCTCTCTTGATTCCAAAGACTCTTTGGAGTATTCTCTTTCTTGCCTCTTGATTTGGTTTGTTTTCCCTTAGGTGCCATGATCTTGATGAGTCTTAGCTCAGTGATCACGGGAAAGCACACCAAACTTAGAGGTTTGCTTGCCCTCAAGCAAAAGAAAGGAAAGGGGAGAGAGAGGAGAATAGGTAAATTCGAATGGTGTAGAGGAGGGGATGGCCGAAACTATTTTTATAGGAGGAGGGGATGGCTTTCAAAAAATTTGAGAGAGATATGAAAAGATATGGAAAGAATTTAAGAAGATATTTGAGTTTTTGAAGAAGATTTGGAAAGGATTTGAAAGAAATTTGAAAAATAATTTAGAAAATTATTGAATGATGAAAATTGAGGGTGAATGATGAAAGTTTGAAACATGTTTATGCAGAAAATTATGAGTCAAAACATGAAAAATTGAAAAATTTGAAGTTGGAAACAAAATCTCCTCCTCCTGCCTTTCTGGCATTAAACGCCCAGAATGGTATCCATTCTGGCGTTTAACGCCCAATTGTTGGCCATTATGGTACCTGGCTGGGCGTTAAACGCCAGAAACTCCTTTATCACTGGGCGTTTTGCTGAACGCCCAGGACACTGCAATTCTGGCGTTAAACGCCCAGAATGGTACCCATTCTGGCATTTAACGCCCAAAATGGTACCTTTACTGGCGTTAAACGCCCAGAATGATACCCATTCTGGCGTTTAATGCCCAAAATGCCCCTTACTGGCGTTTTCTTGCCAGCAAGCTCCTTTTCTATGCTTTTTGCACTGAATCCTTCTGTAAATCTGTGAATTCTTTCATTTTTGATCATTAACCTTTAATGAAAATGTATATCAAGCCTCTACAAGTATTAATTTAAAATAAATAACTTGCTAATGGCTGGGTTGCCTCCCAGCAAGCGCTTCTTTATTGTCTTTAGCTGGACCTTTACTGAGCTTTATTCAAGCCTCAGTTTTGAGCATTCTTGCTCAAAATTGCTTTCAAGATAATGTTTGATTCTATGTCCATTGACAATGAACTTTTTTTCAGAATCAATATCTTGAAGCTCAACATATCCATATAGTGACACTCCTATAATCACATATGGTCCCCTCCACCGGAATTTTAATTTTCCAGGGAATAATCTGAGCCTAGAGTTGAATAGTAGAACTTTTTGTCCTGGCTCAAAGACTCTGGATGATAATTTCTTGTCATGCCACTTTTTTACTTTTTCCTTATAAATTTTTACATTTTCAAAAGCATTGAGTCTGAACTCTTCCAGCTCATTTAGCTGGAGCAATCTTTTCTCACCAGCTAACTTAGCATCCATGTTTAGGAATCTGGTTGCCCAGTAGGCTTTATGTTCCAGTTCCACGGGCAGATGACAAGCCTTGCCATACACAAGCTGGTATGGAGAGGTTCCTATAGGAGTCTTGAATGCTGTTCTGTATGCCCACAGAGCATCATCCAAGCTCTTTGCCCAATCCTTTCTACGGGCAATTACAGTCCGTTCCAGGATTCTCTTTAGTTCTTTATTAGAGACTTCAGCCTGCCCATTTGTCTGTGGATGATACGGAGTTGCTACTTTGTGGCTAATTCCATATCGAACCATAGCAGAGTAAAGCTGTTTATTGCAGAAATGGGTTCCCCCATCACTGATTAGTACTCTGGAAACACCAAATCTGCTGAAAATATGTTTCTGGAGGAACTTCAGCACAGTCTTGGTATCATTAGTGGGTGTGGCAATTGCTTCCACCCATTTAGATACGTAATCTACTGCCACCAGAATGTAAGTGTTTTAGTATGATGGTGGGAAAGGACCCATGAAGTCAATACCCCATACATCAAACAACTCAATCTCTAAGATCCTTTGTTGAGGCATGGCATAACCATGAGGCAAGTTACCAGCTCTTTGGCAACTGTCACAGTTACGCACAAACTCTCGGGCATCTCTATAGAGAGTAGGCCAATAGAAGCCACATTGGAGGACTTTAGTGGCTGTTCGCTCACTTCCGAAATGTCCTCTATACTGTGATCCATGGCAATGCCACAGGATCTTCTGTGCCTCCTCTCTAGGGATGCATCTGCGGATCATTCCGTCAGTGCATCTCTTAAAGAGATATGGTTCATCCTATAAGTAGTACTTTGCATCAGAAATTAGTTTTTTCTTTTGCATCCTGCTGTACTCCTGGGGTATGAACCTCATAGCTTTATAATTTGCAATATCTGCAAACCATGGTGCCTCCTGAATGGCAAAGAGTTGCTCATCCGGAAAGGTCTCAGAGATCTCAATGGAAGGGAGGGACGCCCTAGCCACTGGTTCTAACCGGGACAGGTGATCAGCAACCTAGTTCTATGTCCCTTTTCTGTCTCTTATTTCTATATCAAACTCTTGCAGAAGCAACACCCATCTTATGAGCCTGGGTTTTGAATCCTGCTTTGTGAGTAGATATTTAAGAGCAGCATGGTCAGTGTACACAATCACTTTTGATCCTATTAAATAGGATCTAAACTTGTCAATGGCATAAACCACTGCAAGCAGCTCTTTTTCTGTGGTTGTGTAATTCTTCTGTGCGTCATTTAGAACACGACTGGCATAGTAAATGATGTGCATAAGCTTGTTATGCCTTTGTCCCAACACTGCACCAATGGCATGGTCACTGGCATCACACATTAATTCGAATGGTAATGTCCAGTTAGGTGCAGAGATGACTGGTGCTGTGACCAGCTTGGCTTTCAGGGTTTCAAACGCCTACAGACACTTTGTGTCAAACACAAATGGTGTGTCAGCAGCTAGCAGGTTGCTCAGAGGTTTTGCAATTTTTGAAAAATCCTTTATGAACCTCCTATAGAATCCTGCATGCCCCAGAAAGCTTCTGATTGCCTTAACATTGGCAGGTGGTGGTAATTTCTCAATTACCTCTACCTTGGCTTGATCCACCTCTATTCCCTTGCTTGAAATTTTGTGCCCAAGGACAATTCCTTCAGTCACCATAAAGTGACATTTTTCTCAGTTTAAGACCAGGTTAGTCTCTTGGTACCTTTTCAAGACAAGTGCTAGATGATTAAGATAGGAGCTGAATGAGTCTCCAAATACTGAGAAGTCATCCATGAAGACTTCCAGGAACTTCTCCACCATATCAGAGAAGATAGAGAGCATGCACCTCTGAAAGGTTGCAGGTGCATTGCACAGACCAAAAGGCATTCTTCTGTAAGCAAATACTCCAGATGGACATGTGAATGCTGTTTTCTCTTGGTCTTGAGGATCCACTACAATTTGGTTGTAGCCTAAATAGCCATCCAAAAAGTAGTAATATTCATGGCCTGCTAGTCTCTCTAGCATCTGGTCTATGAATGGTAAAGAAAAATGATCCTTTCTGGTGGCTGTATTGAGCCTTCTATAGTCAATACACATACGCCACCCTGTAACTGTTCTTGTGGGAACCAGTTCATTCTTTTCATTATGAACCACTGTCATGCCTCCCTTCTTGGGGACAACTTGGACAGGGCTCATCCAGGGGCTATCAGAAATAGGATAAATAATCCCAGCCTCTAGTAACTTAGTGACCTCTTTCTGCACCACTTCCTTCATGGCTGGATTTAGCCGCCTCTGTGGTTGAACCACTGGCTTAGCATCATCCTCCAATAGGATCTTGTGCATACATCTTGCTGGGCTAATGCCCTTAAGATCACTTATGGACCACCCAAGAGCTGTCTTGTGTGTCTTTAGCACTTGAATTAGTGCTTTCTCTTCTTGTGGATTTAAAGCAGAGCTTATGATCACTGGAAAAGTGTCACCCTCTCCCAGAAATGCATATTTCAGGGATGGTGGTAGTGGTTTGAGCTCGGGTTTAGGAGGTTTCTCCTCTTCCTGAGGGATTTTCAGAGGTTCTTTTATTTCCTCTGATTCCTCCAGATCAGGCTGAACATCTTTAAAGATGTCCTCTAGCTCTGATTCAAGACTTTCACTCATATTGATCTCTTCCACCAAAGAGTCAATAATATCAGTGCTCATGTAGTCATTTGATGTGTCTGGATGCTGTATAGCTTTGACAGCATTTAACTTGAACTCATCCTCATTGACTCTCAGGGTCACTTCCCCTTTTTGTACATCAATAAGAGTTCGTCCATTTGCTAGGAAAGGTCTTCCTAGAATGAGGGTTGCACTCTTGTGCTCCTCCATTTTCAGCACTACAAAATCAGTGGAAAAGGCAAATGGCCCAACCTTGACAATCATGTCCTCAATGATGCCTGATGGATATTTAATGGAGCCATCAGCAAGTTGAAGACATATTCGGATTGCTTTGACTTCTTCAGTCAAGCCAAGCTTTCTAATAGTAGATGCAGGTATTAGGTTAATACTTGCTCCAAGGTCACATAGGGCTGTCTTGGTACAAGCACCCTCTAATGTGCATGGTATCATAAAGCTTCCTGGATCTTGAAGCTTCTCTGGTAAGCTTTTCAGAATGACTGCACTGCATTCTTCAGTGAGAAACACTTTTTCAGTTTTTCTCCAATTCTTCTTATGACTTAAGATCTCTTTCATGAACTTAGCATAAGAGGGTATTTGCTCAAGTGCCTCTGCAAACGGGATCTTTATTTCAAGAGTCCTGAGATAGTCTGCAAAGCGGGCAAATTGTTTATCCTGTTCCGCTTGTCGGAGCTTCTGAGGATAAGGCATCTTGGCTTTATATTCTTCAACCTTAGTTACTGCAGGTTTATTCCCTACAGAAGTGGTTGGAGAAGCCTTCTTAGAGGGGTTACTATCAGCACTTGCAGGTGTCTGATCCCTCATTAGTGTTTGAACGCCAGGAATGGGGGCTGAATGGGCGTTTAACGCCAGGTTCCCACCCTTTTCTGGCGTTTGAACGCCAGATTTGGGCATCCATTGGGCGTTTAACGCCAGTTTTTCCCCCCCTTTCTGGCGTTTGAACGCCAGAGTTATTCCTCTCTGGGATCTTAATGTCCTCAGAGGGATTTTGGGCAGTGGTTTGGTCATCCTCTGTCATTTGTTCCTTTCTTGACTTTTTGCTACTTTGAGCTGAGTTATTCAATCTCTTTCCACTCCTTAGTTGGACAGCTTGGCATTCTTCTGTTATCTGTTTAGATAGTTGCTGTCTTGTCTGATTCAATTGTGCTTCTATATTCTTGTTAGCATTTTTAGTGTCTTGGAGCTTCTCTTTGAATTCTGCTAATTGTTTTGTCATAAGGAGTAATTGCTGATAAAGTTCAACAATCTGTTCTTGAGGATTAGGATCAGTAGTTACTGCCATAGCCTTTTCTTTTATGGAGGACTCACTGTTTGAGTACAGATGTTGATTTCTAGCAACTATATCTATGAGCTCTTGAGCTTCTTCAATTGTTTTTCTCATGTATATAGATCCACCAGCTGAGTGGTCTAGGGACATCTGAGCTTTTTCTGTAAGCCCATAGTAGAAGATGTCTAACTGTACCCACTCTGAAAACATTTCAGAAAGGCATTTTCTCAGCATCCCTCTGTACCTCTCCCAGGCATTATAAATGGATTCATGATCCTCTTGTTTAAAGCCTTGGATGTCCAGCCTTAGCTGTGTCATCCTTCTTGGAGGGTAAAATTGATTCAGAAATTTGTCTGTTAATTGTCTCCATGTTTTTATGCTTGATGTGGGTTGGTTATTTAACCACCTCTTAGCTTGATCTTTTACAGCAAATGGGAACAATAATAATCTGTAGACATCCCGATCCACTTCTTTATCACATACTGTGTCAGCAATTTGTAAGAACTATGCCAGAAACTCAGTAGGTTCTTCCTGTGGAAGACCGGAATACTGGTAATTTTGCTGCACCATGATAATGAGCTGAGGATTTAGCTCAAAGTTGCTTGCTTTGATGGGAGGTATACAGATGCTACTTCCATATGCAGCTGTAATGGGGTTAGCATATGACCCCAGAGTCCTTCTGGACTGTTCACTTCCACTTATATCCATGATGGAGAAAAGGAAATTGATATGAATTATATTTATTTTTTTTATTTTTTTTAAAAGTGACAGAAATTAATAAAATAAAATAAAAGGAAAATAAAATAAAATTTCGAAAACTAAAAGAAAATAAAATCAAAGCAAATTGAAAACTAAATTAATTAATTAATTAAAAAGATTTTGAAATTAGCAATTAAAAAGATATGATTGAAAATTATTTTGAAAAAGATATGATTGAGAAGATATGATTGCAAATTAAAAAAAATATGATTGAAAAGATATGATTGAAGAAATTAAAAAGATTTGATTTTTGAAAAAGATTTGAAAAGATCAATTTTTGAAATTAGAATATTGACTTGACTAAAAAGAAAGATATGATTTTGAAAATCTTTGACTAAATTAATGCAAAATTTCGAAATTTATGAGTAAAATAAGGAAATGATATTTTTTTAATTTTTGAATTTTAATGCAGAAAGAGAAAAATAACAAAATGACACTAAACTTAGAAATTTTAGATCAAAACACAGAGAACAAACAAGAAAACTTTGAATGTCAAGATGAACACCAAGAACAAATTTTTGAAAAATTTTTAAGTAAATAAAAATAAAAAAAATACCAAACTTAAAATTTTTAGAAAATAAAGCACAAATTTTCGAAAAATTAAAGGAAAAACAAAGAAGACACCAAACTTAGAATTTTTAAAGATCAAGAAAGACTAAGAACATGCAAATTCGAAAAAAAAATTAAAAGAGAGTAAAAGCATGCAATTGACACCAAACTTAAAATATGAAACTAAACTCAAATAAAAGACTCTAAACCAATCAAAAATAAAATATTCCTAATCTAAGCAACAAGATAAACCGTCAGTTGTCCAAACTCGAACAATCCCCGGCAACGGTGCCAAAAACTTGGTGCACGAAATTACAATCACACTTTTGTAACTCCGCACAACTAACTAGCAAGTGCACTGGGTCGTCCAAGTAATACCTTACGTGAGTAAGGGTCGATCCCACGGAGATTGTCGGCTTGAAGCAAGCTATGGTTATCTTGTAACTCTTAGTCAGGATATCAGTAATTCTCAGATTTAATTGTAAAAAGTAAAAGAACATGAAATAAATACTTGTTATGCAGTAATGAAGAACATGTTGAGGCTTTGGAGATGCTTTGTCTTCTGAACCTCTGCTTTCCTACTGTCTTCTTCTTCATGCACGCAAGACTCCTTCCATGGCAAGCTTTATGTTGGGCATCACCGTTGTCAATGGCTACATCCCGTCCTCTCAGTGAAAATGTTCCAAATGCGCTGTCACCGCACGGCTAATCATCTGTCGATTCTCGATCATGTCGGAATAGGATCCATTGATCCTTTTGCGTCTGTCACTACGCCCAACACTCGCGAGTTTGAAGCTCGTCACAGTCATCCCTTCCCAGATCCTACTCAGAATATCACAGACAAGGTTTAGACGTTCCGGATCTCAGGAATGACCGCCAATGATTCTAGCTTATACCACAAAGACTCTGATTTGAATCATGAGGCTAAGAGATATGCATTCAATCTAAGGTAGAACGGAGGTGGTTGTCAGGCACGCGTTCATAGGTGAGAATGATGATGAGTGTCATGGATCATCACATTCATCAAGTTGAAGTGCGAATGAATATCTTAGAATGGAGGCAAGCGTAATAGAATGGAAAACAGTAGTAATTGCATTAATTCATGAAGAACAGCAGAGATCCTCACCCCCAACAATGGGGTTTAGAGACTCATGCCATAGAGAACACAACAAGAAACGTGTAAAGTGTCATGAAGTACAATATGAATCACTGAAAGTAGTATTTATAGTAAACTAGTGACCTAGGGTTACAGAAAATGAGTAAGCTAGGGTGTTTATTGTAAAATTCCACTTCCGGGGCCCACTTGGTGTGTGCTTGGGCTGAGCATTGAAGCTTTCATGTGTAGAGACATTTCTTGGAGTTAAACGCCAGCTTTTATGCTAGTTTGGGCGTTTAACTCCAGCTTTTGTGCCAGTTCTGGAGTTAAACGCCAAAATTCTTGAGCTGACTTGGAACGCCTGTTTGGGCCATTAAATCTCGGGCAAAGTATGGACTATTATATATTGCTGGAAAGCTCAGGATGTCTACTTTCCAACACAATTGAGAGTGCGCCAATTGGGCTTCTGTAGCTCCAGAAAATCCACTTTGAGTGCAGAGAGGTCAGATTCCAACATCATCTGTAGTCCTTTTTCAGCCTCTGAATAAGATTTTTGCTCAGATCCCTCAATTTTAGCCAGAAAATACCTGAAATCACAGAAAAATATACAAACTCATAGTAAAGCGCAGAAAAGTAATTTTTATTTAAAAACTAATAAAAACATAATAAAAACTAACTAAAATGTACTAAAAACATACTAAAAACTATGCCAAAAAGCGTATAAATTATCCGCTCATCAACAGGCCCACCTTCTTCGAGGCCTCCCTTATACAGCTATGGCGAAGCTGTCAGGGACGCGTGTCCGGGTCGAGATCTGAGCATCTCACCCCCGACCGTTCGGGTCGGGCCGGCCCGTAAACTGCTTGGGCCATACCGTAACAATTTCAATCACATTAACGCAACAATGTAATAGATTGCGAGTACATATATTGTTGGGAGCCACTTTTTATTTTTCATTTCATTTCCATTTTATCTTTGTTGGTACAAAAAATGAGTTTTTTCAAAAAGAAAGCGTTTCGACTACTAACGATTTCGACTACAGAAGCAGAAACGGGTAAGCTAAAATTAAAAAAATGGTATAAAAAATGTCGAAGTCGAAAGGCAATTAGTACCTTTTTCCTAAGCATCATGGCTTACTACTCGACCTTTAAGTTAAGTGGAAGACACAGGCGCGAGATTTGAGGAGCAAGTTGAAGAAAACGTAAGACTTGAAGACCAAGAAAAATGTTGGTGTCAAACTTGGGGGTCAAAATTTTTCATAGTCAAGGCAAGGTCATGGCTGAGTAAAAGGAGAAGTAAGATAGAGAACAACATACTCCATGATAAGACCATCACCATGGCCTATAAATAGTAGAAACTCAGAAGAGTTTTGGGACTTCAATAAAAAATACTAGATCATCACATAAACTCATAAAATTTCCGGTCTCCGCGACGCAATGAAAGAACATAGAGTGCAAGTGCATGTGAATGTTAGAAGTCAACTTTTAACTTGTTTTCTTTTGTTTATTTGATTCATTGTCTTTCATTTCTTTATATTTTGTCGTTATTCTCTTTCTTTTACAATTCAATTTTACGTTTCATTGATTTTAAACTTTTCTCTGCTTCTTTATTTATTTATTTATTTTACCTTATTTAATATAAATTTGTTACTAGTAATTTTGATGCAAGTCACTTTGACACTATTGCTAAGTAATTCTCGGATCGAGCTCACTCTTTTTTAAAGGAGTGGTATCTGCTTCCCGAACTAAGATTGTGATACAAGCTCAATTCGACACTCTATTGAACAATACCAAAAATCGAGTGAAATAATCTTTAATTTTCGTTAATTTTGTTCTTCAAATTGTTCATTTATTTTCTATAATTAAAGCATTTTATTTGTTTCTAGTTTCAAGTATATGTTGTGTTTGATTATGCTTTCCACACAAATATCTGAGAAACCCTGTTTGTAAGAATGTATTCACATTAATGAAGTTATCCATTTCAATACAAACTTACAAAGTGTTAACATATTAATAAGTCAATAAGTTTCTGAGTTGAACTCTATAAAAAAAAATTGTATATAAAAAAGTTTTATCTACTCATCAAATTAAAATTTTTACAAATTTGATCAAGTGTTGAGATCGAACCAAAATATGAGCAAAATCAATTAGCAACCCCATTAGTTAGGACCCAAGGCTAATTCTTATGCCTAAGCCTCTGCATGCATTTGAGAAGTAGAAAAATATATTTGTTAAAATTTCTACTACTGAAGAGTTGAGTCATGAGTTGAAAATACCCACGTCGAGCCCGTTGGTCCCTAAAACTGGGAAGCCCGTTGGCTCTCATTTCTATGTCCAAGCCATCAACTTGCGCTACAACCTATTTGAATGTACGTTATAATTCAACGTACATGCCATACCTTCTCTTCCACATAACCCTAGCAACTACCGAGCGTGACTAGCCAATCCTCCCTATCTGAGGCCTATGGGACCCATTCCTACAAATCAACCCATCTTTGACAGTTTGTTTGAATGAGATGAATTTGAAAAGAAAGAAAATGGGGGAGAAGAAAATGGATGGAGAATTTAATTTTCTTTCATTTGGATCAACCGTAAAAATGAAGGAAAAATAGAAAAGTATATATGGGATCCACTTAAAAGTTTTCTCTTCAAGGTTAGGAAGAAAACTGAGATGGAAGAAAAATTATGAGTAAAAAGATAAATTTGTCCTTTCAATTACAGAAATTAGAATTCCTAATTCAATCTTTTTGAAAGAAGAGAACACGTATCATGTCTTCTCCCGTTTGGCCTTCTTCCTCAGCACTGCCACCGTAGCTTTCCATCTTCGTCCACATTGCTACAGCAACTTCGTTATCGTTGTGACAGGTCCTCCACAACTTCATCCGGGCATCCTCAAGAGAAAGGTGAGTTCTTTTTTCAATTGTAGTAGTTTTTTTCCAAAACAAAATGGAAAAATCATTATGGCATATAGATTGTATTCGTCTTTTGTTTTTCAACTGAGATAATGTTCTGATTTTACATTTCATGGATGACGTTTATTTTTGTAGTGGAAAAATAACCCATTCTTCGTTGTCTGTTTTTAAAAGCGTCTTTCGTCTTAATTCAAAAATTCAACCATATTTGGCCTTATATTTCACTACCAGTTCACGTTTGATCCAAAAAAGACTAATTTTTAACTCATTTCGTCTTTGAAATGATTTGCCCTGATTTTCACATCATCGGATTTTTTTTTCAAAGCTTATTACATTATGCCATTTTTTTCCATGGGTGGTATTTTTAACTCATACTTTGGGACATAAGTATAGTATTTTTAATATAGATTAAGTAGTTACAGAGTTCATAGAATATGTATCCATGCTTATCAGTTATCACAATGTTTTTACATGTTTGATTTCTTAATTTTTTTTAAATTTTTTTCTTTTTTTATTAATTTGATTTGTTAATTATATACTTAAATTGCAACCAACTGTAGGGTGAACTAAATCAATATCATGGGTAGTTTATTCAAAAGTCCATCACTTACTAAATAGATCCATATGATTAGGTTTTATCGATAGGTGTTATGATGCATGTACCTAATTATTACAATCTCAATGGGACAACTTATTCTTTTTTTTCTTGTTTCTTTTTTTTTTAAGTATAAAAATGAATAAACGGACATAAAACATGGGACATAGATACAATTATTACTATGGAATAATTTCCTTTTGAGGTTTCATCCAATTTTTACTCACAACTTATGTTTTTATGTTTTTTTCATTGAATTTTGGTGATAAACCAATGCATTTATTAATATAGCATGTCATTTACGGTTTATGTTTATTGTTTATGGCAGTTTTGAAATCGACTTTGACATTTAGGAGTTGGAGATAAGTGTCTCATAACAAAGTATTTTTGTGTTTACAATATGACACCATAATTTTATATAAATTTTAGTTTCAATTATTTTTTATATTTCGACAAAT
Organism: Arachis ipaensis; assembly: GCF_059453495.1. Lineage (NCBI taxonomy): Eukaryota > Viridiplantae > Streptophyta > Magnoliopsida > Fabales > Fabaceae > Arachis > Arachis ipaensis. The sequence goes on along the minus strand of NC_142436.1, from coordinate 17,281,016 downwards.
GAATTGTTAAATGTAATAACATGTGTGAATTTTTGGTTACTTTCTTTATTGATGTGTCCACCCTAAACATCATATTTTCATAGATGGATAACAAAAATATCGAAGATGCGAATCTCAAAAATAAAACAAACGTCATATATGATTCAGAATTTTAAGTAAGTCAAATCACTTTTACTGACCTATATCATCCTGAACCAATACAAATACTAACTCTTGTTAGGGAAGAATTAGAAAATAGACAACATATATGTGTCACATCTCTTTCATGTGTTGCAGTGCATTAGTTGTATCTTTTGAAATTAATATTACAATATAGGCATAGGCAAATTAATTATGACAACTTGGAAAGAGAACTTAGGCGTACTCAATTAATGACATAGTTATTGGAGTCTGAAAAGTGCCAAGATGTCATATGTATGGGCCCTGAAGCATTTAGGCAGTTGTGTCAGAAGTTAAAAGGAACTGTTAGAGTAAAGGATTCAACTCGTTCTACGGTTGAAGAGCAAGTCACTAAATTCTTACATATTATAGGGCATAATGTGAAAATTAGAATCATGTCTTTTTTCTTCCACCGGTCAGGGAAGACAATTAGTTGTCACTTTCACAATGTCCTACATGCTATTCTATCGTTAGAGGGAGACTTCTTCAAGCAACCATCTGGTGAGGAAGTTCCTTATAAAATACTTAATAATAGTCGATTCTATCTTTTTTTAAGATACTAACTCTTTTGATTTACTTAGTGACATTTATATAATTGTCAATGAAATAATTATAATACTGTTATATTAATAAGTCAATATACTTTCCAAAAAAGGATTGCATTGGAACCATAGATAGAACTCATAGTCGTGTGAAGGTACCAAGGGTGGATGCCCCTCGTTTTCACAGAAGAAAAGATCACCCAACACAAAATATTTTAGCAGCCTATGGATTTGATATGAAATTCACTTATGTGTTGTCCGGTTGGGAAGGAACTACCTCTGACTCAAGAATTTTGAAAGATGCTTTAAGTAGGTAATATCCACTTCGAATTTTCGAAGGTCTGTGTTAATGTAATTTACGAAATCATCTGCATACAGTTAAATTTATAGTCGTAGTGTGTTATACTTTAATTTTTGTATGCAAATGTTATAGGAACATTTTATCTAGGTGATGCTGGATTCATGCTGAAGTTTGGGATACTTACACTATATAGAGGTGTTCGGTATCACCTGAAAGAGTATTCAGTACGTGAGCCACAAAATTCTAAAGAACTATTCAACCACCGGCATTCTTCATTAAGAAATATCATTGAAAGATGTTTTGGAGTTCTAGAGAAAAGATTCCCAATTATAGCTGACGACACTGAACCATATTATTCATTTGAAACTATGAGAGACATTTTTTTGGCAATGTTGTATGCTGCATAACTTTTTGATGGGTGTTGATGTTGATCAATCTATAATTGATGAGGTTGACCGAGAATTACTACAAGAACGCAATATAGATAGATCACAACCAAATGAACAACGTGATGAGGAATATAGGCATGCAGCATTGTTACGAGATAACATTGCAGCTGAAATGTGGAATGTGTACCAAATATTATGAGTGATTATACCTTTGATATATTTGAATATGTATATATATGTGTAGTTTATCATCAAAGTTGTTTAATTGGATTTTTTTAAAAAAATGTTACAGGTTAAATAATGCCAAATAAAGGAAATATAACAGAAGCAACTCAACCTTCTAAAGACAACTTAAGATGGTCTGATGATATGGATGAAGCTCTGCTGAATGCGTTAGCAGAAGAAGCATTGAAAGGTAATAGACACGATAACTCGTGGAAAATTGAAGCATATGCCAATGTTGTGAAGACTTTGAGTATAGCAATAGGCCCGCACATAACGAAGAACCACATTAAGAATAGAATGAAGACACTGAAAGATCATTTTGTTGAGGCATATGACCTATTTCATCACTTAAGTGGATTTGCATGGAATCCTGTAACTAGAAAGTTTGAAGCTGAAGAAGAAGTGTGACAAGACTTTATTAAGGTATCATATATTTTTTTATTACTTATACCAATGATGAAGTGAGTCACAAAATAATTTTAACATTTCTTTATGCAGGAAAAACCACATGCAGAAAAATAAAAAAAAATGCAAATTAAGCATTATGATACTTTGAAGTTGTTCGGAGCTGATAGAGCTACTGGTAAAGGGGCTGCTACTTCACGAGAAAGGATTCAACAACTTGATAGAGATCCCATTGACTTGAATACGGGACATGATATCCCAATATTTTCTGCTAATTTAGATTCACCAAGTGTTCTTCATAGTCAGCCAAATTAATTAGGAGGGGCTTCAACTTCAAGAGGTACAAAGTGTAAGTCTCATATGAATGATTTTTTGGAGGTACAATATGAAAAAATTACTTTGGGAATTACTACCATGGCCGATGTTGTAAAAGAGAGTAGTTATCTGTCTAGCAAGCTACATGACGTGGTTCAGAGGCAGGTTGAATCAGCTGAGAGACAAGCTTCTGTGGCTGAGAGGCAAGTTTCGGTTGCCGAAAAACAAGTCTCATTAATTGAAGTAAGGACAAGTCGCGATTGCTGAAAAAGGATTAGCTATTATGCAACAAAGTAGGCTTCGCCTTTACAGTGAATTAGATGTATGGGATATGTTGACTGAATTGGGTCTAGTAGGTTCATATCGGATGCAATGTTATCAGTTTTTATGTGAAAATGAGCGAAAAAAAACACCAAGTTTTTGGGATCCCACCTGAAATGCGATTAGATGCTCTTTTTCATTTCATGACTGTTGCTGGTGTTATATGGTACTTCCAGAAAATATTCACCATTACAGGTATAATTTTTATACGCACTTAATCTTTGATTAATTTGAGGTTATTGCTTTTAACAATTGATTATGTGTTTCTTATTATTGTAAAGTATGAGTATATCTTCATGTATTTGAACAAGATATCATTTTCTGTTTTATTTATGTTAATACATGGTTGGAAATCACTTTTTGCCGATACTTTGAGATTGATTGGTTGTTTGAATAGAAAGATATCGATAAAATAGATTATCATGATCAACTCTGATCTTTGTGTTAATTTGTCTTTGTTGTATATGCTCGTGCAGGAATCCTAATACTTGAAAATGTTTGGGACCAATGGGTACATTGCTTAAGACAACTAGAAATTGATCACGTGTTAATATCTTTAACTCGGAAAAACTTTATTTTTTTGAAGTAGATGGGTACAGATGGCTCAAGTTATGTAGAATTGATTTTTTGGAAGTAGGCGTATGTTGATTACTCTAACCATGAAGAATTACCTTTTTGAAAAGTATTGTGTGGTGATAAAATAGTACTCTCTTAGAGTCCTGGTCGTTGTTACTTTTTTGCCATTTTGTTATATGTTTATAAAAATTGTATATGATTTTTTGTTGCACGTAATAAGAAAGAAATGCTAGCCACTTTTGATAATATTTTATTTTGTAAATACAATTTAGTGAAACTTTTTCTTAAATATGATTAAGGAGATTAATGATGTAAAGTATGAGTAGTTTTTATTATTCTTTTAGGAAATTATTTATTTGTATATATTTAAAAAGAATGATATATATTTTTATTTATGACATTAAAAAACAACACGTTAAAATTCTGAAATATAATTGGGATCACTTTTTTTTATTTGAAAAATAATTTAAATACATTGGTATATTATAATTTAGAGTATTTACCCAAATTGGTCCCCAAAGAATTTTGAAGTGGACGTTTTGGTCCCTAACAAAATTTAATTATGTAATTAGTCCCCAACTTTTGTAAACGTCCGTCATTTTAGTCCTTCTGTTAGTTTCTTCTGTGAAATTCTAACGGTAGAGTCCAACGTGTCACGTTCAGGTGATGAGTCAGCCGTTAAGTGCCACATGTTCAATCAAGACAAATTGGTCCCTATTCTAAATGATGCTAAACGCGGCGTTTTGGGAATAGGGCACGAGGGTGTGTGTCGTTTCGTTAGCTGAGTGGCTTTAAAGGTCCATTTTTGTCTTCCTCCCCCAAAACGAAATTACAACCAGCACCCTCTCTTCCCCTAGGTTTTACAAAGAAAGCCACCACCACGTGAACCGGTAGTCAGTCTTCCGACGACCTCGCTGACATTGTTGACTCAAGACTTTGTACCAAACGAAGTTATTGTAGAAGAAGGTTTTGCCGGTCTATCGGTCTTCACCGGTCAGGTTAGTATATCTTTTCTCTATTATGATGCGGATGGTATAGTTGATCATCGTTGCAATTGTTCGAATGTGTTTACCTTGTGTATTTGTTTCTGGCAGTAGAAATTAGTTACTGAAGAAAGTGTTTTTAAGTTCTTCATTACTATGAAAATCAGTTATTGATAAGTGACGTAATGCATGCATATATGAGTTTAACATTAAAAAGATTCAATATTTTGTGGTAAATACACTTTATACATTAATTAATCTAGCTATCACAATTAGAAAATTAAAGTTTGAGCAGTTGTTGTTTAATATGAAATTGCTCTGTATAAGTTTGTGTTCTGGTTTTGACATTTTATTCCATGTTTATGGATTGCAGATGACTGATTGGGTTATCCCTTTCTTTCAACATGGGAGGAGTTTTGTCAAAGATAACAAGGGTGAACTATTTTACATTAATGGGAATGTAAAGAGATTTCCTCCTTTGGATCTTGATTTAGTGAATTATTTTGATTTGAAGAAAATGTTTGAAGAACTTGGTTACCATGCATACAAAAAGATGTATTGGTATGACCCAACAGCTCCTAGTTATGAAGCAGGCCTATATCCTATATATGGAGACAAGGAAATCAGAGAGATGTGTGACAAAAAGAGGGAGGACAGAGAGACGGATGAATTGTGTCTGTTCTTTGATCATCCAATTATAGAAGATGTTGATTTTGAGGATAACGATGATACTGATGAGCATAGTGAGGCCGAGGTCTTGTCTGATGAACCAATTTCTGACAACGATAGCTATGATAGCTATGAAAGTGCTGAAGACGAGGCGTATAAACCCCCACCTCCAGGATTTGAGGATGACACCTATGATAGCTATGATAGCTTTGAAGATGAAGAACTCATGAAGAAAACAAAGAGAAAAGGTGGCAAAAGAGATAAGAAGGGTAAGAAGAAAGCTGTTGGAAAAAAGGATAATGCAAGGAAGATGGCTGTTGAAAAAAGGGATAATGCAAGGAAGAAAGGTAGGCCTAAACAGACTACTAGGCCCAATGACAAATATGGGCCCAATATAATTGTTGGGCCTACTCCTACTAATGGGTCTACTCCGACTGCTACGCCTAGTCCTACTGCTGGTGGGTCAGAATTTGGTGTTGGACCGGGTATAGCAGAGGAAGAGGAAGGGGATGACATCTTTAGTGATGAGTCTGATGGTTTAGTATTTGAGTCAGAGGGGTTTGATACACCTCAATCATCAGACAATGAGGGAGATGATTTTGATTGGCCCCAATTCAATGAGGAAGCAGACTTTGGTGATGTTCAACTCCAATTGAACATGGAGTTTGCCACATTAGATCAATTCAAGCATGCCTTAAAGAACTATACTATTGCCGAAGAAAGGAGGTTTTTTATGTTAAAAATGATAATAGAAGAGTTAGATGCAAGTCTGCAAGTGGGGAAGAGAAGGCTATGATTGCAAAGGCAAAGTTCAAGGCTAAATGTAAGGCTAAAAGGAAAGAGACTGATGCTACAGAAGTGGATAATTCTGGAGAGAATGGAACTGCTATTGTCCCTAGCAGTGATGATAATGAATGTCCTTGGCTGATTTATTGTGCCTGGAATAGTGCTAGAGGGTGCTACCAGATTAAGACGTATGAGCCTAAACATACTTGTGCTAGGGAATTCGGGTCTAACATGGCTGATCAGAAATGGGTGGCTGATCATACTTGTCTTGTTACTTCGTCTTGTGTTAGGAGCAAACTACTAACTCATCCAACCAAGTTGCATCAACAACAAGTTTTAGGCCTCCAAGACCCAAACAACAAATTCTGAGACCTCATGCAGCTTCGGTCACTGCCTCAACACCTCCTATGAAGCTTGTTTCGGCTCCAAGACCTTTACCTCCACCAACTTTAACTCCTCTACCTACAGCCCCATTTGCTCCAGTGCCTAGGTCACTCCATCCGAATCAGATACCAAGAATCTCTCCGAAAACAGTTGCTGCTACAAGCTTTGGAACTGCTGCCAGAATATTCAAGTTCATGCCTACACCAGGACTCAACCTCCAAAAGAAGAAATGATATTGCTCTATGATATCATGCTGATTGTAGTTATGTTGTTTAGTTTATTAAGACCCTTTTGTAACAGATTATGGTTATGTAGTGCATTTATGCAACTTTGAGCTATGCTTTTGGAATGTATCTTTGATGCTAGCAACAGATATAAACTAGCTAGGAGTAAGTTTTTTGTTGGAATATTCAGAACTTTGATGCTTGATTTCAAATATATGAAATTATGGTTATTAGACTATTTTGATAATTATGAGTGATGTGATTTGTATTAAATCAGGTTTTTGAAACATTATTTTTGTGAATGCATATGATTCTAATATTGGGCAAAAGAAATTTCATTACACAATTCTGACAGACTATAATATTAGCAATTACATTTTGATCAATTATTCAATTACAATATATCCATACATAATAAGCACTTAATTCCCTTCTTTTCCTACCTAACTATATCTTTCCTAAAAAAATACAAACCAAAAAATCTAGCATGAAAAAGAACACATTTTTCCAATGACTGCTCCACTCCCTCCTTTTACTTATATTCTTAGTCTTTTTCTCTAATTCATCTACCAAATCTTTCAACTTCTTCACCCTCTCTTCCAGTACAACATTATGCTGGCTATCTTGTATTTCATGGGAAAAAAATTTGTCAAACCATATAAAAAATTCACAGTGTGAAAGATTCTCCTACATTGAAGGGGAAAATGCACAAAATCAGAGTTAACCCATGAATTTTATAATGCATAAAGAAGATACCATACCGAATGTTTCTTACCCTATAATAAGGACAACCAAAGAAAGGTCTTCTTGGGTTCTTATCTGTTCCAAATTCCACAACAATGGCATAAGCTCCACAGTGGCATCTTGGATTCTCCCCTCTTGCAATTCCAAATTTGGGGCCACCTGAAGCACTGCTAGCACTACCATCTCCGCTACCTCTAATAACTCGTTGACGATAAGAATTTGCTGAATTCCCTCCACTTGCCATGGTTACACGTTTTCAGAGTAGCACACGAGGATGATTATGACCTTCACACCATTGTTTTAGGATTTAGGGCATCATACAAGAACAAATTTGTAGTTGTATTTCTAGGGACTATTTTGTCTTTCATCCCACGTGGCGTTTAACAGCTGACTCAACACCTTAACATGACACGTTGGACTCCACCGTTAAAATTTCACGGAGGAAACTAACAGAAGGACTAAAATGACGGACGTTTAAAAAAATTGGGGACTAATTACATAATTAAATTTTGTTAGGGACCAAAACATCCACTTCAAAATTTCTTGGGGACCAATTTGGGTAAATACTCTATAATTTATATATAATATAAGGAAGGGTATTAATGTAATTTCATTTAGTTATGATTTTCTCTCTTCTTACTTTTCTTTTCATCCAAACAAAAGAAAAATTTCCTCCTACTTTCTTTCCATCTATTTTCTCTTCATCCAAACAACATAAAAAAAATCAATTTTTTTTTTATTTTCTTTCCTTTCATTTTTTTTTATCTTCCATCCAAACAAAGTGTAAGAGTAATACTTACTACTTAGAATGTATCTATAGTAAAAACTTCGACACTTGGATAATTTATTATCTTAGGATATACTACAAGTCTTTGACTATGTTTAGGCAACAAATTTAAAAAAAAATATATATTTATCATGACTTGATCAACATGTTAAGTTGTTGACACAGCAAATAGTTATAGTGTTAAATCGCATGATAAAAATAACAATGCACTATTATTATGTTGACTATAAATTATATAAAAAATTAAATAATAAATTAATTTTCAAAAAATTATATAATAAATATGTATATTATCGATCATTCCAAATTAAATTAATTTTTAGTATAGAAAATAATATTTATTTATGATTATAATTTAAATTCCTATGAAAAAGCACATAAAATGAAACTAGTTAAGAGAAAATTTAAAAAAGTGAGTTCTTTTCTCTCTCTATTTTTCCTTTATTTTCTCTGCCTTCTTTTAAATTCTCATTTTTTTTAAAAAAAAATTACATATGTGTTAAAAAATAATTATGTTATATACATTAAAATTAATCATCAAATTAAAATTAATATAAAATATATATTAAAAATGAGTTAAATAATATATACATTTCATAATAATTAATTTTAATGTAAAAGTAATATTTAAAAAACACAAAAAATACATTTATTAATCAATATATACATTGAGGTGTAAAACTATCCTTTTAACCTGATGTTGTTCCCAACAAACTCCTGCAGTTATGAGATTTGATCTATAATTTTGTTCATCAATTTTTTTAATTTGCAATGCAAATCATATTTCTTTATTTGAAGAAACAAACGATAATAGTAACACAATCTAAACTCAATTGTATGCAGAAAATAATAAAAAAGGAAGAGTGAAAAAAAAAAAGGAGAATGTCGTCGACGAATTCCCCATGCGCGGCGTGCAAGTTCCTTCGTCGGAAGTGCACACAAGAGTGCATTTTCGCACCATACTTCCCGCCGGACAACCCACAGCGCTTCGCATGCGTCCATCGCGTCTTCGGCGCCAGCAACATCGGCAAGATCCTCAACGATCTTAGCCCCTGCCAGCGGGAAGATGCGGTGACGTCCCTTGCGTTCGAGGCGGAGGCGCGCCTCGACAGCCCAGTGTACGGGTGCGTCAGACACATCGTCATCCTTCAACAGCGCCTGCAACAAATACAAATGGACCTCCTCCACGCCAAGAGCGAACTCAGCGCCTACATCAACCCACAAGGCATTCAGGGTCCGTTCTCCCCTCATGGAATTCGAGGGCTCCCACTTTACCCTCAAGGAAAGCCGCCGTCTTCGTCTGCGGCTCTTTTCGGCCCGCCTTACGGCCCAAATGTTATTCAGTCTTTGATGCCACCATCTTCTGTGCAGCATAATGGAACAATGATTGCTAATGCCGACCTGGATCCAGAGCAGCGCGAGTTGTTGGAGGCCCAACAACTCGCAGCACAGCAACATGACATGATGGTCAGAAACTATGAACATCAGCATCAGCAAGAGTATCTAAGATACAACGGTGCTACTGGGATTATTGAACCTGTGGCAGCTGCAAGTCCGGTTTCAGTTGTCACAGCCGACGGCGATGGCCGTGGAAGTGGAGTTTTTGCCCAGATGGCTGCACATTCAGGCGCTCAAGGAGGTGAACTGGCACCTTCTTTGGGTTTGGGGACATTTGACAGTGGTGGAACTTATCATCATCAGTTGCAACAACAACCACCACAACATGGAGGAGTAGGGGAAAATTATGTTGGTCTTGCAAATCGTCATCACTATCCTGTTGAGGCGCAATTCCTGCTCCCATCACAACAACAACAACCGTTAGAGAGTGAGGACTGTAAGAGTGTCGGCCCTTCTTCATGATTTTTCTGATTTTTTGCAGCTAAATGGTTTTTTTTTTTTTTTTCATTTTGGCCAAAGAAGTTTTAATTCTAAGTATGTTCTTTTTATTATTGTTATGTGTTTTTGGGTTGATTATAGGATAATGATAATGATGGTAGTTAGTTGTGGCTTTTGCTTATAATAATAAACAGGCGAGAGAGCAGGAAGTAGTTGAGGAAGCTGGTGGCTACTGGTCATGGAATCGGAATCTATCAGTAATGATAATATTAATGTATAGATTGCTGGTTTGTAATGAGCACATAAGATGATAGTTTTCTTTTTCTTTTTTCTTTTTAATTTTGGTGATAGACTTAATTGAAGGATTTTACCATTGGCTTGCTCCTCTTGTTTTTGAGCTTGTCAATTTGATGATGTACTTGACATGCATGTGTGCAATGCATGCTACATAAACAAAGATTTTGATTTTTCATTCATGTTAGGTATTCATGTTAATCTATGATACTGCTTTAGGCTCATACATTCTCAGTCATATTAATTAAATGATAGTATGCAAGTGTATCTAATTCCTTGCCAGGTAAGGTTTATTTAGGTTAGTTGATCATGATTACCTTAATATGACTTGGGCAATAGTTGGATAGATATCTGAATTGTTAAGAATTTATTTCTCTGTGCTTAAATTTCTCAGAGTTGTTTGCTTTTTGCACATGCCTTTCACAAAATTATTACATTACAAATATTTTCATAACCACTATCGAATTAAAGACCATCATAAAAGACTGGGTTTTCCAATGAATCAACCTAAGAATAATAGTTAACAATTATATAAGAAAAACCTGCAAGGAACTCAATATTAACCTTCTATATACGTTTATAACCCGGCCAATAAATATCACAAGAAGTTAAAGTTCTAACCAAATTTCAACCAATTTATTTTATTAAATATCGAAAACTTTTTGGCCAACAACTATTATTACTTGCACATGATATAAATATACTGAAATCAATCCTAGCAAAATTAAACATTAATTTCATTAAATTCACAGTATCAATAACAAATTTACACATATTTATCAAACACAGAAAGAAACCATTAATCCAATTTAATTGGGAATACTTCCATCATAACAAGTTATCAACACGAAATGAATCATTAAAAAGTTAAATTATGTTTCATGATGTACTTTATCGGAAAACTGCTTCTGCAACTGATCTGCTGTAGAAAATTCTGGAACTAGTGTATACCCAGTGAAGAATCAAATCAGTGTTAAAGGATATGCATCATAATTAAGAATAATTTCAGTGCAGCATACAAAGACTCAAAGTTCAATGGAAATGATGCGCTCATATCAGTAGAACTATGAGTAGGTATGAACTACATACCATAACTATAAATCTTCTTTATATATAGAATAGTTATAATTCTACTTCGAAAACACAACTAATTAGCCCGTGTTTATTTGAACGTTAATGATTTCATACCATTTGTCTCAAGTGACATCCATTATAAAAGACTAAACACCCTCCAGATCATGAAAAGTTTAAGCACTAAGAGAAAAGATATATGTGGTAAGCAAGGAACAAATAAAATGATGTTCTCTTTTTAATTAATTATGTACATACACTAAAATGATTTTATTATAAATACTCTTAATAATTTGTCATTTAATTAATACATTAGTCTAATAATTGTAATTTGCACTCAAATCACCTAATAAAGTTCACTGAGTTCAATTAGCCAATATCATTAAAAAATTGTGTATCAATCGAGCTCTTTTACATCCAATGAGCTAAGTTCAGATTACTGATTCAATAACACATGCTCTTCCTAACAAGTTTTTATTCTAAATGAAATGAAAGGTAAAAAAGAATCATGCTTAAAACTTAAAATGACTCAATAATATCAACCTCCTGTGTGTGTTGCGGTCATTATATTTTTCACGAGGTTATTTTGCCCCTTATGTAGGCTTTAAGACTTGGATTTTTTTTGTGTACATTTTGTTGTGTTCCATTTATGCTTTTGCCACATTGAATTCTTCCGACAGTGAAGGAGACAGTGAGTAGCTATTGTCTCAGTTTGGAGCAGACAGATGGGACAAGTTTCGGAGACCGCTAAAAATCTAGTATGGATTTTGTGTTTCACTGGCAGTCCTCCATGGATTGTCTTCCAGAGAATTACTCTAACTTTAGTTGGAGATTTCACATCCTAGATTGATTTCCACAGCAGCTTGTTCTGGAAGTATGGTGGCAATGTCTCAATAGGGGGTAGAAGAATTGGAAGCTAATAATATAACCTGATTGAACCGTGTAAGCTCTTCTTTTATCTTTACCCTATGAAATTTTGTCTCCTTCCTGATTGATTGGTGTTTGTAAATCTTGTATGATCTGTTTGTTCCATATTTCATCCTCTGCTATTATGTTCCTATGCCTTGTTTTATGACAGTAGATTAGTAATTACTGTGTTGCTCTCCATCTTTATAATAATAAATAGATAAATAAATAAATAAATAAATATATATATATATATATATATATAAAATAATTAATAATATTATATCATATTTAATTACAAAAAACAAATGTGTGTCTCCAAAATTCTACTATTCAAGAGTTTGGAAACTTTGACGTGTGTTGCAGAAGAGGATTGAATTCTTTGGTTCTTTCAAAAGGGAAAGATGCTTTTATCCACTGGATTATAGGAAGAGAGATGCAGCAATTCCAATGTCCTTTTGTTCACAAAGTAAAATTTTGGTTTTTCTTTTTCGGCGTTGAATTCAAATTTGGAACAAAAAAGGAGAGGATAGCTTTTGTGCCCAGTAGCCTATAATGTGTGTATGTGCATGTGTGTGTCGGTGCAAGCATATTTGCACCAGTTAATAGTCATTAGATCCAAATTAAATTAAAGGATGAAATGTCTAAATAATTATAATTTTTTTTCATAATCGGAATCTTGTTATAATGCGTAAGCACTGACGTAGACTCAAATACGATATGACACAAAACACGCGGATACACGTATTTTGATGAGTGCTAAAAATTTCAGGGATCAATCTAAGTATTACCTCTAATAAAAAGTCATATTGTAAAATATAATTTTGTTATATTCTTTAACCTTTTAATATTTTTTGTCTAAGCATACAATGTGTTACTGGAACATTGTAATCAAGAATTGTTGATTTGTTTCATGCTGCATTGACATATTTACAATTTGGAAAATATTTATTGGCTCTTCTTTGGTTTTCATGAAACACAGATAGTGAGAGGTTGTAATGGTTCACCTCTGGCTCTAAAAGTTATTGGTGGATCCCTGTGTCATCATCCTTATGAGTTCTGGCAAACAATGAAGGAACGGCTTAAATCCAACAAAGACTTGGATTCTCACCTTCAGAATTGTCTAGACATAGTGGAAGACGACAAGGAGAAGGAGTGTTTCATGGACCTAGGTCTGTTCCCTGAAGATCAAAGGATCCGCGTTCCTTTGCTGAATGACATGTGGACAGAACTGCATGAACTTGATGAGGATGGAGTAAAAGCAATGAATATTATACATAGTTTAAACTCCAAGAATTTGGCTAATCTCATTGTTACAAGGTACACAGGATCTTTTATGTTATCTTGGTTGATATTTAGTGCTTTATAAAGGTTACAGACAGCCAAAACATTTTGGTTTTTATGCTTTATAAAGGTTACAGACAGCCAAAATCTATGAAATAATGCTACCGCATTGCATAATTTGTATAAACTTTTTCAGTCAACAACTTTATCCAAAATCAAACATGCATGCTTCAATAGCATAAGTATCTATGAGATTGTGTGTATGTGCAAGCAAGAATAACAATAATATTAATGTTGTCAAATAGACTATTGTCATTGAACTTTTGGAAGATTTTGATTCTATGGATAACTTGTTATTATCTTTGTTGAACAGGAAAGTTGCAACGGACGTGGAAATGTACTACAATAACCACTTCCTTATGCAGCATGATCTCCTTAGAGAGCTAGCAAACCATCAAAGCAACCAAGAACCCATCGAGCCAAGGAAAAGGCTGGCGATCGACTTGACTCAGAATGGGAAAAATTGTCCCAACTGGTTGGTAGGCCAGAATCAGCCGGGTATCATTTCTCGCATGCTGTCATTCTTATCTGTAAGGGGGACACAACAACAACAGAAGCAGGAACAAGACACTGCTCCCATAATGTTTGTTTCAACTGGTATGTTTCTCCCTCTCTGTCCCAATCATGATAAGAATGGTTTTGTCTTGCGTCACATCCATGGTCTTCTGGTATTGATGCTATATATTTTGTTGGCTTCTCTGCAGATGAAACATTCACTCCTGACTGGTACAACATGAACCCTGATGAAACTGAAGTTCTGATTTTAAATATCCATTCAAACAAGTATACATTTCCGGATTTCATTCAGAAAATGAGAAAACTCAAAGTTCTCATAGTCACAAATCAGGGTTTCCATCCTTGTGAATTGAACAACTTTGAGGTACTTGGTTCATTACCATGCTTGAAAAGGATTAGCCTGGAAAAGGTTTCGGTTCCTAGCCTCTGCAAATTGAGGAAGTGCGAAATCTGTCGCATTATATGTGTACTACAAAGCAGGCTTTTGGTAGTGGCATCAAAATTTCAGATGCACTGCCAAATTTAGTGGAGTTGAACATTGACTATTGCATGGATATGGTGGAATTGCCTTCTGATTTCTGTAACATTATGACCATGAAGAAGCTTAGTATCACTAACTGTCATAAGCTTTCTAAACTACCACCAGAAATCGTTATGCTGAAGAATCTGGAAGTTTTGAGACTTAGTTCCTGCTCTGATTTGAAAGAGATGCCAAAATCTGTTGGAAGGCTTCAACAGATTTGGTGTCTGACATCGGCGAGTTGCATAGTCTACGGTAGGAGTGTCAAGGCCCGGTGACCTGAAGGAATTTGGGGCATATTGGCCTGGACCCGAAGTGGCCCGGGACTGACCCGGGGAAAAAATATGAAGCCAAGGGATGGTATGATACCGGGACCGGACCATAGATCAGGTCACCCGGCCCGGCCGGTGGAAGGATCATTTTCTAATATCCTAAGTAAGGGAAGGGGTCTTGGGCACGCAGTCACGGTCACGCACGGCATTCACTGATTCACGTCTTCACTCTTCACGGCTTCACGCAAGCTTCACTGCCTCCATGCCTCACTCCCCCTCTTCCACGCACCCTGACCCTGCCACAGTACCACTCTCAGAGCTCAGTCCCCTCAGCCCTTCACCTCAGGCCTTTCCCCTCCGCTGCTAGCCTTTCCGTTGCAGCCCACCGTTACACTCTTTCCCTCTCAGCCCTCTCTCTGTCTCTCAACAGCCACAATCACGGCGCCAGTAATCGATCCCCATCTTCGGCTCCCAGTGACGACGGCGACGGAGCATCTCTGACCCAGTGCACTGCTTCTGCGGCTGGTCGTCTTCTCTTCTCTAGCCCCTGCTCAAGTTCAGTTCAGGTAAATAATTTTCGTTTTAAATTTTTTATTAGGAAATTGGTTAATATAATTTTTTATTAGGGATTTGACTATTTTTTTTTTTTTTGGTGACATTAGGGATTTGACTATTAGAAGTTATGATTAGGGATTTAGGATATTAATTATTGGAATTTCTGATTAGTGTTTTGGTTAATATAATTTCCGTTAGTGTTTTGTTCTGATTTAGGGTATTGATTTGGATTAGGAATTTAGTTAATATAATTTCTGTTTAGTGTTTTGTTCTTCCTATGTGATTTGTTCTGATTTAGCCATTTAGGGGTATGGTTAATATAATTTCTGTTACTGTTTTGTTAGAATCTTAGAAAAGAAATAATAAAATTTATATTAATAATAATAATAATGTTGAAGAATGACTTTTAGCTTTCTAACCTTTATCTTTGGTTTTCGTTTTTTTTTTTTAATTATTAAATCAAATTATTAAATCATAAAAAAATAAAAAATAATTAAAAAAATAAAAACAGTAAAATCAATAATAATTAACTAATTATACAAATTAAAATACATAAAAAAAATAAACAATTATATAATAGAAATAACGTCAATATATTTTATTATTAAAAAAATAAAGTTAATACAAAATAAAATTATACGTAAAAAAAAAACAAAAAAAAAGTTAAAATATTTAAAGTAATAAAAAATTATTTTTATAATTTTAAAGTAATAAAAAATTATTTTTATATATATATATATATAAAAGATTATAAAATAATGAATCTTTAACTAAATTAATTTATATTTATTATATTTAATTAATTGATATACAATTATACATAATATTAAATTTTGTGATTTAAATATTTAATTAAATTAATTAATTGACATAATTAATCTATCATAATAAATTATATTTAATAAGTTAAAAGAAATAAATAAAAAATATTGTTAAAAATATGTCACGTTAGTTTTATAATTAAATAAAAAAATTTAATTTTTATATAATAGAATAAATTTAGTATGAAGCAAATTTTTTATTTTTTCTATTTCGAATGTCACTTCGAAGAAAATATATATAGTTTTAGCATGTTTAAAAAGTTTTTTAGAATAAAAAAAAGAATTTTATTTCGTTAAAAATTTTATTTTTATTTAAAACTCAATCCTATAATATAAAATAATTATAATATATTAATAGATGTGAATTTAATTTTTGATTTGAAATTACTTTTAAATCAGTGAATTTTTTTACAAATCTATTACTCTAAAAAACAATTTTTATTGAATATTTATTTATAAATAAAAATATTTTAATATTTCAAATATTAAATATAATTATTGTAAAAATTATTTAAAAATCAAATTACTTCTGATCTGATTTATTTACAAGAAAACAAATATAAAATTTAAAATTCTGAAATGAATATTTATTTTTATTTATTTCAAACCTTTAAAAGAGAAGATCATTCTTGAATCTTGAGTGAATTCTTATGAAAAAGACTAGGGTGTGCACTGTGCAGGGGGAATTGAATTCTTATTGTTGCAATTCCAACCACCCTCTCCCGGTAACGCTTTCAGTCTCAGAGTCTCCGTATTCGCTGCCGCACCCGCCAACCTTCCCACGGCCTTGTCTGCACCTTGCCGCTGCACCCGCCAACCTTCCCACGTCCTTGTCTGCACCTTGCCGTCGGGCGCCTCCTCCGACCACCTCGAGGTGCTAAGCTTTTAATGGTAAAAAACTATCATTTTTAAGTTTTAACCTGACGATGTTTTCAACAAACTCGTGCAGTTATGAGATTTGATCGATAACTTTCTTCATCAATTTAAGTCATTTGAATTTCAAATCATATTCTTTATTTCAAGAAACAAAATAATCATAGTAACAGAATCGAATTGAATAGTACGCAGAAAAGGATAAAAAAGAAAGAAGAATGTCATCGACGCCTACACCATGCGCGGCATGCAAGTTTCTTCGTCGGAAGTGCACACCGGAGTGCATTTTCGCACCGTACTTCCCAGCGAACAACCCAGAGCGCTTCGAATGCGTCCACCGCGTCTTCGGCGCCAGCAACGTCGGCAAGATCCTCAACGAGCTACCTCCATCCCAGCGCGAGGATGCGGTGAAGTCCCTTGCGTTCCAGGCGAAGGCACGCCTTCGCAACCCGGTCTATGGCTGCACCTTCCAAGTCTCCATCCTCCAGCAGCTCCTCCGCCAGAGACGTGCCGTCCTCGAAAACGCCAAGAGAGAACTTAGCGCCTACATCAACCCGCAAGCCATTCAAGGTCCATTCAACCCTCAGGAAAAGCCTCTATCTTCATCTCCCGCCCATTTAGGCCCTTCCTGCTGCTCCAATATTGTACAGTATTCAGCCCATTTAAACCCATTCTACGATCCAAATGTTGTACACTCTTCAGTCCATTTGGGCCTATCGGACGGCCCAGATGATGAACCTTTTTTTAAGCCAGCTATCCAGTATAATGGGTCATTGGGTGGTGGTGGTGCTGTCCCGCAAGCGGACCCAGGGCAACAAGAGTTGTTGGAGGCCCAACAACTTGCTGCTGCTGTGGCATTCCGAGAACAGCAACTAAGATACAATGCTGCTGCTGGGATTGAACCTGTTGCGGCTGCAGCACCCTACGGCGGTAACGTCAGTGGAAGTGGAGTGTTTGGCCACATGGGTGCACCTTCAGGCGGTCAAGGAGGTGAGATGGCACCTTGTATGGGTTTGGGGACATTTGATAGTGGTGAAAGTTATCATTCACAATTGCAACAACCACCACAGCATGGAGTAGGGGGAAATTACGTCCTTGCAACTCAACATCACTACCCTCTTGAGGGCCAGTTGCTGCTCCCATCAGAGCACCAAGCACTACCTTTAACCCTACAACAACAACAGCAACTAGAACTACAAGTATTGCAACAACAACTAGAACTACAACTATTACAACAACAACAACAACTAGAACTACAACTATTACAACAACAACAGGAGCAGCAGCAACTACAACAACTGTCAGAGAGTGAAGACAGTAAGAGTGTCGGCCCTTCTTGATGATCTTGTCTCATTTTTGCAACTATATATATGGTTTTTTCTTCGCTTTTTTATCCGGTGATCAAAGAATATTTCGTTCTAAGTATGTTTTTTTTTTGTTATTGTTAGTATGTATTTTTGGGTTGATTATAGGATTATTATATTGATAATCATAATGATGGTAGTTCTGGGTTTAGATTATTATAAACAGCGAAAAGAGCGTGAAGTTGAGGGAAGCTGCCTACTGGTCATGGATTCTGAATAATCAGTAATAATGCTCTGACAGATTACTTTCTTGGTTGATGGCATATGGGTTTGTAAATAGCAGGGTGGAAATGATAAGATGATAGTTTTCTTTTCTTTTTCCTTTTGGTGATAGACTTAAATTGAAGGATTTTGCCATTGACTTGCTCCTCTGTTTTTGAGCTTGTCCATCTAATGATGTACTTGACATGCATGTGTGCCATGCATGCTACATAAACAAAGATTTTATTTTTTTCATTCATGTTAGGTATGGTATTAATTTTTTGTGAGTGCTAGGTAAACAATGACCATCTTAAATAACATGAACAACCACTAATCAAATAAAAATACACTACATCCTAATTTAATACTACTAATTAAATTTAAGATTAATTTACTTCTTTAATCCTATTAATTCATATTGTTCACACATTGTTTAAAAATATTGTTGGTTACCTATACTTTTCTAATTTTTCATTTGTGTTAATATATGATGCTGGTTTGTGCTCATATATTGTCACATATTACGTAATTAATGATGGTATGCAAATGTATCTAATTCTTACCTATTTAGGCTAGTTGATCATACGATTTGGTAGCTTTGCTTAATATGACTCCGGCATTAGTTGGATCCATATGTGAATTGTTAAGAATTTATTTCCGTGTGCTTGAATTTCTCATGCTTTTTGTTTTTATATTTTTATTTATAACGAACTCCAAAAATCACATAATCTCAATTTGGGCATCAATTTAAATAATTGAATATATTTCTGTTTTCTCAAAGTAATATGATATGTAGACGCAGTCACCACCTTTTAAATACTTGATTCATGAATTATCCTCCGGCCTTTTTCTGTAAGTACTACGAACTGTAAAATCACATTGTCATTAGTTGGAAAACATTTGAAAAGAAATTATTAAGGCCACTTCAAACACTTTGGACCGATTCCATACTCTTGTATTGTTTGGATTTTTGAAACTCCTTTACACTATTAACATTATAATGTACGTTGGTGTAATATTTTAAGAAATTTTATTAATAAAACTTTTCATGTATATTGATAAAACCATTTAGTAATTAATGTATTTTTTTTTTAATTACAAACACATTAATTATAATTTTTAAAATATATTTTTAATAAAATGACAATTATGATTATTATTGAATTTTTTATTTTGATGATTTACTATTGAAAATTTAATATATTCTATTGGTATATAAGTTATTAAAATTATTAAATTAGTTTATAAATTCTAATTAATTAATAATTTTTATTTTTATTTATTTTAATTATTTATTTGATATTATAATTTATCTCATAATATTTAGAATTTTTTAAATAAATAATTTAATTATTTTAATTACCAAAATAAATAATTTGTAGCGTATTTACCAATTTACATCACGTTTATTTATCTCATTTACAGTGTAACGAAATATGTGTATTTTTTCAATTTTCATATATCTTGTTTACACATAAAAAATTATCTTGTTTATAGTGTAAACGAAATATATGTATTTATAAATAATTAAATATAATTTTTAAAAATAATAAAAAATATTAATAATTTAAATTAGACTAAACTTTGTAACAAACTTTGTACGCGTCGTGATATTCATTAACTGTGTCATCAAATAAATCACGTATATTTAAATTATATTTCAAATTATATTTAAACAAAATTTAAAATATATAATTTAAATTTAAAAATTAATACTCAAGAGAGTACATAAAAATTTAAAAATTCTGTCCGTTAAAAATTATATCTCAGTTAAAAAATTGAAATATTATTTGAATTGATTTAATATAAATCCTAATAAAAAACGATCATCAGGTGGAGGTGAATGAGTGGAAGAAGCAATAGTTTTATGAAGCAATAGTTTTATTAGTTAGACACAAAAAAAAAAAAACCATGTTAATAGTGGGCAGTTTAAAATAACGATTTATCTTCAGATTTTTTATTTTTATAAATTAAATAAATGTAATAATTACCAAAATAAATAATTTAAAAAATATTTACGAAATAAATACCCCTCTTATCTTGTTTATGATAATTTTGCATGTATCTTGTTTACACGAAGACAGGTAGACGCGACACGTGTATAACTCGTCTACAATGTAAACGAGATATAACTGTAAACACGATACATATATTTTTTAATAATTTTACTCTTAAAAATTTTTACCCACTATGAAATTTTTATAAAATGACTAGTACATAAACTTGCGAAAAAGAAAAAAAAATGATATATATACAATAAAGTATAAATTGTACCTTTCTCTCTAACGTATCGAAATTCTTTAACGTTTAAGAGTAAAAATCTTTAAAAGTAAAATTATAAAAAAAAATATTTTATTTAGAATGAAAGTAATGTAATTAAGTGTAATTTAGTTAAATGTGATTAAAAATTAATTGAATAACTATGTACAGTAAAAAATTGATATTATTGAAGGATAAAATTAAAATTTATTTCTATTGTCTCCAACGTTTTCGTCCTATTTACATCTTTAACGTTTCAAAATCGTTTCTCATCATCAATTCTGTTAACAGATCGCTAACTACAGGATAACATTGAGCCAATTTTAAAATCTTAGGGACTTAAATATGATAATTTAAACGTTAGGGACAACTTTGAGACTCATCCCAAACCTTGAGGACAAAAATCAATACTTTACTCTTTAAATAATTAAAGTTATTTTATTAAATTAAAAAAATAAAAATTTGAATTCGAATTTTTTTTTTTGGTAACTAAAACACGGGAATGTGAATTTGAATTTAATTAATAGAACCAAATATATTATTTAGTATTAAATTTAAATATTAAGATGTTCTTTTAGGATTAGATTACTAAATGAGTTAGAAAGTTAAATTTTGAATTTTAATTTAAAATACTAAAATAGGAACAAAAATAGAAAACCATAACAATTAAAATAGGGACAAAAATTAAAGATAATTTAAAAATATATCCAGAATAGAAGAATAGAAAAATTAAAATAGGAGATAAAATTTTAAAATATCCTAAAAATATTTTATTTGAAACAAAAATTTGAAGAATAGGATTAAGAACATATTCAGAATAAAAGAACAGATCCAACCAAGAGAGTAACCATGGTGAAGAGAAGACACCTACGAGACACTAAACCAGTGAGGCGAAGTAGCTCCGAGACGGTGACGCGACGATAGAAATGATGAAGGAGATGTAACGTTGAACTAGACACCGGTGACAGTGGTGAACGGCGGTGAACGGCGGTGATAAATTTGGTTAGAAGTGAGATTTGAAAAAGAGAACTATGAGGTAAAATAAATATAATTTTTTTTAATTTAAAACAGAAGACATAAAATAAATATAAAGAAAATAATAAAAATTTTAACTGCAAAAAACTAATTTAAAAATAAAAATATATAGAGTATTGATTCATTAAATAATTAAAGACTTTATACACAATTGATTCACCAAACTATTAGGGAATATTGTAAAGGTAATCGTATTAAAAATAATATGAGTATATTAATTTTTTAATTTATAATTAACGATTTTAAATAGTTGTTTTTTTTTAAATCGAATAAATGTAATTAGTCATATAAATATAATAATACGAATACGTTTATTTTTATTAAATTAAATTAATTTATTAATTAAATTATATTTATTTAAATTTTAATTTAAAAATTTTATAATTTAAAATTTTAAATTATGTGAATAAAATTAGATTAAATAAAAATATAAATATACCAGTACAATTTAAATCGTACTGTAATGAGTTTATAAAATTCTAAAACAAAATGAATTTTAAAAGATAAAAATAAAATAATTGTTATGGGAAACAATAATTTTTTTATTTTATTTCAGTAAAAAATTAACACTAATAAAATACTAATTTAAAAAAAAAAGTTGCTTAATAAGTAAAGATGGAAGATTGATATTCTATGATTATTTTATGGTTTTTATTTAAAAGTATAATTTTAAGTTAGTGTTAATTTTTTAAATATTAACTTTTTAAAAAAATATAATTTGTTGGCATTAATTGTTTAATGATGTTATCAATATATAATAAAAGCTCTATTAATAGAATACCTGTTAAAATACTGTACCAACACATTATAATATTGATAAGAGGAGTGCTAAGGTACAGTAACTTTTGTGATTTGTAGCCATTAAATAGCCATCAATAATATAAAAGAATTTCAAAACTCCAAAACATTAGGATAGTGTTGTAACATCCACCATGAATCATAGCCGAGTGTATCTGTATATGTGCTTCATTTGGTTTTGTCTGCTGCTTTTAAATGAATGCTGGACAGAGCAGACCCTTGTACTCCACTTAGAAATTGTTGGTTCTATGATTTCATGCATAGACACATCGGATTTAGTTGGAAGCAGGCTATTTTTATGCTTTAGAGTGATGATACTACTATGTACCTGGAATTTTTATTAGATACGGCCATTTTAGTTCACTTTCACAAATTCCTTTTTCTGCCGAGCATTCCTTCTATTGCCAAAAACAATCATCTATTGCTTTAATAATGCCTGGGGTCCTATTAAAGATTAAACTGCATTTATTTGAATTAATAGCTGTGTTTTAGTTGTAAATTCTATAATGTTAACAATCGTTTCTTGGTGGGGCATAGTTGCGTTTAATGCATAGTATCATCAAGAAAACAGTGCAAACTATATGTATATATTATTCTTGAAACAAAAAGATTTTGTTTTTTTCCATATCATCAATCATCGATTCGTTTTAATTTGGTGGGTTTTTAGGCTTTAAATTCTTTAGTGGCTGCATTATAAATTTGGGGTTGGGACTGAGATTAGCAAGTGCATCAGATTTTGGAAAGAGAAAAAGCAAGGGTGACTTGAATTCAAAGATATGAATCTGAGGAATGATATTTGGGAAGATTTAAAAAAAATGGAAAAAATTTGTGCATTGATGATTCTCTCATTGGCGGCCCCTAGGTGTTACTCTGTATAGAGGTAATGTTAGTTTGATGGGGCTTTTTTTTTTTTTATGTTTTAAAGTTTCACTCCTTTTTACTATGTAGTTTCTTTTTCTTTTTTTTTTTTTAAATATTTTCTCTAACATGCTCAATGTACAATAGTGTTAGGAACCTTTGAAGGATTAACAATGACAAAGCTTTGATATTCTTTGTTTCTCTCAGTTTTGATGTCAAGTTTGTCCTTTGTAGCTTGTGATTTGAAGTGTTTGATTTGATGTTATGAAATTTAGCCAAAATTTCGATCCGATCCGCATTAAAATCATCGGATTGGATCAGATCTAATATCCGCAGTTTTTTAGCTTGGATCCGATCCGCACATTTGCGGATCGGATCGGATATCGGATATCGGATATATCCGCAAAATACAAAAATATTTTTAAAAGCTTATTTTTATTAAAAAAAATATCAATAAAATTTATTTTTTTTATTCTTTTAAATATGTTTACTCTTAAAATAATATTAAACATACTTTTCTTAAATAATAAATTAAAATAATACAACATATATGATAATTATTAGTTAAAATAAAACATAAAAAGAATATTTACTTATTTATTTCTTTATTTTTGCGGAAACGCAGATATGCGGATATCTATACAAAATCCGCGATCCTATCCTATTAGTGTGCGGATCGGATCTGATCTGATCCGATAACCTTGCGGATTGGATCTATATCCGCAATTTTTGGATTGAATTCGGATAAATACCGCAGATATGCGGATCGGATCCGATTCATGAACACCCATAAATGCTGTGATAATTAGTAATTCTGTTGTAGCTTCAAATTGATGTTTGATAACGTTATGCTCACTCCAAAGCAACCACCTTTTGTTTTGGTTTTGTCACAATCTATAGAGAGGGATATCTTCTCGTAAATAGGAATAGTTCAATCTTAAAGTGTTATTTATGTGTCAAGGTTGTTGGCAAATTTGCACTTTGAATTGAGCTTGTTTGTACTTGTTAAGATTGCTATAAGGATATAGTTATCTATCTTTAGATGGTGTTCTTTTGATGAAAAGTTATCTGTCACTTATATTGAATATTGATTGATTATGTTCAATTAAAACTCTATTGAATGTTTCAGATGTGTAGTTTAGGAATAGGAGTGTAATAACAAAAAATATAAACAAAAAAATATAAAAAGGAAATGGAAGAGGGTCTTTAATGTATATGTAATCCATTAGGCATTAGCACATATATTGTATATATTGTGAACATCAACATTTTGTACACTCTTGGAATCGGTTTCAAAGTATATGTATATATTGTTTGAATTTGGCTTTGTGCTTGATAGCTTTACTTTGTTGAAGTATTTAATAATTAGATTTTATGGCTTTTTATTCAGAATGAGGTAGCCAATCGTGATGTTCCCATGTCAGAGTCTGCAGAGTATTCGACTTTTACATTACCTCTTCTCTCAACCACATCATCTGAGCACAAAAATCGATCAACAGTTTGGGACCACTTCAAGAGAATCTCTGATGATGAAAATAAGATTCAATGTCAACACTGTTTGAAAGTGATCAAGTGCGAAAATAGAACAAAAAGATATTAGACTTACTTTTTCATATATGACTAGATTTGCTTATGTTTATGTTTATGCTTATGTTTATGTTGGTTTGTTTGAGGCACAACTTACTAGTGCTGCATACCAACTTCTTGGTATGGGCTGACTTGGGATTTATACCAAAAATATTTGGTGATGGATCAAAGAAATCTAATACTCCTTGGATGGGGATATTGTTGTTGTCAACAACTATAGTAGTTGCAATGTCATTTTTTAGTTTCAATGAGATTATATCAACAGTAAATTTCTTGTATAGTTTGGGGATGCTGGTGGAATTTGCATTGTTTCTTTGGCTTAGGAGAAAATTTCCATCATTGAAGATGCCTTTTGAAGTGCCATTGAGAATGAAGAGTATGATTCTAATGTGCTTTATACCTTCTTTGTTTTTGGTATATGTGATAAGTGTTGCCACAAAAAATTTAGAAAAGTAATTATTATTTACAATGGAAGGAATTTCATTATTTACACATGTTACTTGTATTATTTAGAAAGAAAAAAAATTAATTTAAAAAAAAGATCAAAATTTGAGTTTTTGCATGTAAAAAAATTAATTTGTGTAAAAAACGTTTTTTTAGGTGTAAAAACCGGTTTTGTAGTGTAAAAATTGGTTTTTTTTACGTAAAAACTAGTTTTTCTATATAAAAACCGGTTATTTTTTAAAAATCGATTTTTGTTTTAATAATCGGTTAAAAAGCAGTTTTGAATTTTACTAATTGGTTAATAACCAATTTTATCATGTAAAACCAATTTGGTTGATTAACTAAGACTATTTTTAGTTAACCAAAAAACTGGTTTGATTTTTGGATTAACCAAACCATAAACACCCTTAGGATAAAATTAATTAATGATTAAGGCTGTTATATCAGAAAATTTTCATTCATTTCTAATTTTATTAACCTTATTCTCCTAAATCCTAATAAATAAACATGACAGTTGCAAACAAAGACGAAAAGATGCATATGTAGGCGTGTAATTATTCAGTGTGTTTTCTTCAATGCCTACTTCTCGAGGTATTTGATAGGTGGTGGCCACGGAAGTTATTTTCAATTTTTTGTGATAAATTTGTCAGCGTTTTAAATATTCTTTGGTAGAAATGATAGTTTATCTATATCGCTAATAAAAGTAATTAAAAAAATATGAAAGTAAATAAAATTTTAAAATATTAAAAAATTAATAAAATTTTTTCTGAGAATTATCTGAAATGGGGTTACTTTTAGGTCTGAACACGAGGTCTTCAGACTTCTTTTAGGACAGCGTCCGACTTCTACTGATGTTGAGGTGCCGCCATCCGAGTTTCTCGTGGGAAGGTGGAGGTGGTACCTGCAAGGGACTCCGATGCTTAAGTTAGCAAGGGTTTAATGCAGGTTTTAGTAGATTGGGTCCTGAATATAGTTGAGGGTGTTAGTGTATTTATAGTAGAGTATATAACCACCTTTATAGAGTAGTTCCACCTTTAATAGTGGACAACTATTCCCTCTTTCTAGAAAAGTTAGTGACTTCTCTTTTCTAGATAAGTGGGAGATATCTTAGGAGTTAGTTACTTATTTGAATAAGTAGAGCTGAACTGCGTCATCGCGCCCGACCTCTATGAGGTCGGGTAGCTGTAGTAATTGGATCTCTTGAGTGGGCTTCTATTCATTTTGGGTTTGGCTATATTTTTGGGTCTAAGTATGAATAGTGTACCTGCTTGAGTCTGAGCTTTTTGAGGTCGGACTCGAGCATTTGTAGATTAGATTGGTCTCTAGCAGATTAAAACATCAGCTCGGGCAAACTGTCTTTCTTGGGGTTAGGTCTGGCACTCGATGTGTTTTAAAATTCGAGACATTACGTCTTTTCGTAATTTTGCGCACGTTACTCTACCGGCCATAAATGAAGGACCAAAATTACTCTTTTGTCCTTGGTGTCTTTTAAATACCCAAACTCATTTCTCTTTCTTCTTTTTCGCTTCTTTTCTGAGATGTTTGCACTCAACATTTTTTCCCTCTTTCAATCTTTTCAACTTTCTTTCGTGCAACCACTCTTGCCTTCAAGATTTCTTTATCTTGAGGCTTAGAAGGCTTTGCTCGCACTTTTGAGAGGAACGTTCGTGTTTTGCTACTTGTGTGTGCTTCATTTTTCCAATCAAGGTTGGTCTTCGCCTTTCCTGTTTATTTTGTTCTTGGCTAGATAATGTGCTTCTTGGTTTGAATTATTTTTGTTGATTTGGTGATGATTCTTTATTTATTTGATGGTTCTGTGTCGTATTCATTTGAGAATTTGATTCTTTCTTGAACTTTTATTGTTGCCGCTCTTGAACTTTTCTTGTTGTTACTGATAAACTGAGTGGGATTTTACTTTGTGTTGCCCCTAAATGGTTCCATGTTTTCCATTGAAGATGGGACCACTTTCATATCTTTTTTTGAAAGGAAAAGAGCTCAACACACTAAGGTGGAGCATACAGAATCAAACCAAAAGAAAAGCAGACCACTCCTGGAGAATCCTACCCCAAAGAACCAACATCCCCACGTCATCTCCGGCATAGCCATCAATAACCCTAGGGATGCATACCTCTCCACTCCTCACAACTCATGGATGTCATTGAGATGATCTCATCAACGCCTTTCCCTTCATTCTGAAAAATTCTCCTATTTTGCTCCATCCAAATATGCCAGATAATCACGCAGAAGCATCTTAGGCGCTGCTTCCGGTCTTCCTTTCTTCTCGGCTCCTCTGTCCAACTCAGAAAATGGTCCTTCACTCGCTCCGAAAAGACCCATGGTCGGCCAAATGCAGATATCCATGCACTCCACACCTGCCAAGCAAAATCACAGCCAAGAAACAGGTGATGGATCTGCTTATCATCCTTATTACACAAGACACACCGCTTATCATCCTGGCTAATAATCCCGAGGCGGCTTAACCGTTCCTTTGTATTCAACCCTGCCAACCAGGACAAACCACACAAATAGCTCCACTCTTGGTGGAGTCAACCCTTTCCAGATGGCCTTCGTGATGCTGTAACTAGTAACATCCTCTGATAGCATTCCTTCTTGTAGCACCTGCACAATGGAGTTAGTCGAAAAAATACCAAGTCTATCATATTTCCATACAACTCTATCCTCCCTATTATTCACTAGCCTCACAGGTCTCAACACCTCATGTAGCTGACTCAGGAGTTCTAACTCCCACTGAAAGAGCTCACGCCTCCACTGGAAGTTCCAAACCTACTCTAGCCCATCCCAAACCCCACAATCCCCAATAACCGACCCACATTGGTTTAAAACAGAGAAGAGTCTTGGAAATCGATCTTTCAAAGAGCCACAATGCAACCAGACATCCTCCAAAACCGAGTCCTTCTTCCGTCGCCAACCTCCATGGTCAGACCTGTAATCATCTTATCCCTTAGATTCCGCTCCTTGAATTCTATATGGAAGATATCCTTCCAAGGGCCTCCTCTAGTAGGCAGCACTTGCATGGATAGTAATTCATCCGGCCTCAAGTTATTACATGAACAGACCACCTTCTTCCACAAAGGGCACTCTTCTTTTGCAAACCGCCACCACCACTTGAACAACAGTGCAGTGTTCCGAATCATAGCGTCTCCAACTCCCAGCCCACCGAATTTTTTTGGGGCCTGCACCAACTCCCATTTCACCAACACCATGCCCTGTCTCCCATCCTCCTTACTCCACAGAAATCTTCTTTGTAGGGAGATCAGCTTCTCTGCAACCGCCTTCGGCATCTTGTATAGGCTCAGATAATACACTGGTAAGCTATTCAAGACAGATTTTATAAGCACCAGCTTCCCCGCTTTGTTTAGCACCCTAGCTTTCCAGAGGCTTAGTTTCTCTTCCACCTTATCAATGATAGGCTTCCAAGTCTTAACCAACCTCGGATTAGCTCCTAAGGGAACTCCAAGGTATTTGACAGGGAGGGTGTCTTCCTTGCAACCCCATAAACTACACATACGCTGTACCCACTGCTCTTCACAATTGAGTGGAATCAAGCTGGACTTGTCGAAGTTGATGCTAAGCCCTGACATTAATTCAAACCAGCGCAGCAGTCGCTTGTAATTCTGCATAGTCTCATTGTCTGGTGGGCAGAACAGGATAGTGTCGTCAGCAAACTGAAGGTGTGAGAGCTCCACACTGTCTCGACCCACTACCAAGGGGGAGATGCGGCCATTCCTTACTGCCTCACCAATCATTCTATGCAGTACATCAACAACCAACACAAATAAGAACGGAGAAAGCAGGTCCCCTTGTCTAAGGCCCCTTTCTGCATGTTTGTTTGGCATTGAAGGGTTGTAAGAGCTGTGATGTTCTTAGTTAATGACGATCCAACTTCTTTTAATTTTGTGAAAATGCTTATGTTGTTATGTTTGGCCTGCCGACTTATAGTGATGATCTTCTTTTATTGTATTATAGGTATAAGTTTTATGTCTCGGTCAATAATTCACAGCATGTCCTCTAAAGTCCCGTTCGACCTGACTTGGGTAGATATATCTGTTCTTACTTCCGTCCCTGTTATTAATAACGAGTATGCTGAAACTTTTCATAGACATCATAGGTTATGTTTAAATTGGGAGGATGAGAGAATGTACGAAATTGTAGTTGCCGATCCTTAAGAAAGGGTTTGTTTTTCCCGACTTGATAAGTCGGAGCGTCATTTCATCTATATGTATGATTACCTTTTCACAAAGTTAGAAGTTAGCCTTCCATTTTTTGACTTTTAATCTGGGGTCCTTAAGGTCTGTAATGTTGCTCATTTCCAACTGCATCCTAATTATTGGGGGTTTCTTGAAAATATATCAACTTTTTTGTCAGGAACTTGACATCCTTCCCTCTCTTAAGGTCTTTTTTTTTATCTCTTTGTCCTCACTAAACCTTTTAGCTCCAAGAAACATGGATGGATCTCCTTCCAAGCTGTTCAGGGGATGAAAATTTTTTCCATTTTAGATGATTTTTTCCATGACTTTAAAAATGGCTTCTTTAAGATCCGTTCTGTAGAGGGTGTCCAGCCTTTCTTTCGGGGCAAGGGAGATGAGCCACTTTTATCCTTTGTACTGGGAAGAACACCCCGTAATAGTTAAGTATAATTTGGACGACTTAGATAAAGTTGAAGAGAGCATAATCGGTTTGTTTCAGGAGTGTTGGGGTTGAGCTCCTTATCTGGATACCAAGAAGTTTTTAGGAAATCCAAGCCAACTTCAATCCGAACTAGGTAGCCTTTTTTTTTTCATTTTGTAGATGTAGTTTTGTTGATTTTTTTTTGTGGCTAACATGATCTGACTTTGATGTCGTGCAGAGAAGATGGCTCCGAAGTCAAATGCTATGAAAACTCTTCAAATTGCCAGAAAAAATGTTGTTGCTCGAAACATTCAGCTAAAAGAGGTCAGTGAATCTGGAGACCTCTCCTCTCCTTCTAAATCGGACTCAGGTTCCTCAGCCTTGATAAAAACTATTGCCGATCCAACTTCTCACCCAACTCCCCCTTCTAGCTCGGGGAAGCAAACAATTTCTTTTCCACTTCCCAATCCCGAGCCGAACCCTAAAAAATGTAAGACTACAGAATCTGTGGGCATTTATGAGCAAGGCTTTGATGCAATAGCTTGGTGAGAGAAACACATCCTTCTAAATAGCTTTATTAGCACGGATGTTATTTCTGTAAAAAGCCATCTTCAAGTGCTTGCTCGATGAGGAATTTGAACTGTCGGGGTGTGTGCAACTTTGTTGAGGAAATTAGAGAAGACTCTCCTTGGCGCCACTCGCCGTACTTTGACTGATCTACAAGCTGATGTGGCATCTTTAAGAGAATCAAAAAAGGAGTTGGAGGGCGAGAAGGAGTCACTTATTTCCGACCTTGTCAAGGTTGGGGGGAGGGTAAAACAATCTGAGGCCGCCTTAGCTATGGCAGAGAGCTTAAAAAAGAAGGCTGAAGAGAGTTATACTAGGATCTTCGAAAAAAAAAAAACTTGATTTGGTGGACAAAGTTGTCCAGTCCAAGGAGAAATATGCGGAGCTGAAGGGGACTATAGCTGAAGGAATGGATGAGTTGGTAGAAATTTGAAAGCCCAATTCCGAGTTATAGCTCCCGAGATGGACCTCTCCCTCATTAGCTTTGACAATGTTATTGTGAATGGGAAGATAGTCCCTGCGCATGAGGAAGAGGAGGACACCCCTATGCCCGACCCGAAGACTTCTGAAGTCCGAGTTGAGGGAGCTCCTAGGGTGGAGGAGGAACCTACTCCTTCTCATCCAAAAAATCTTCCGACCTCTTCCACGCAACCTAAAGATATGACTTCCAGTTAACATATTCCTCTTCCTTAGCTTTTTAATTTCTAAGTACTTGGATGACCCGACTTGTAGGTCTTTATGAATAATTTGGATTTGTAACATTTGTAGTTTGGAACAATTTTTGTTTTATTTTACTGCTTAAAAAGTCTTTCTCTGGTACTTGAATATGTGGTGGATTTTGCATAAATGAATGCTTCTTCAATTATCTTTTATTAGTTGGTACAACTGTTTCTTTATCTTTTCATGACTCGGTAAAATTTTTCATTAAGTCTATTTTGATAACTTTTTTATGCTGTTTTTGCCAAGTTGTGAAAGATGTTGGTTAAAAATAGGTTGGACGTTATTATGAACCTTCTGTTTATAAGGTGCACACTATTTCCCTTAATTAGTTATGCTCCGACCTTTAGCAGTTGATTTTAACAAGTTACTTTTGTATTTTGTTTTAGGCCCAACTCTTTAAGTTGTAACGAGGTTGGACCACGATCTGCTTACATAAATTTTTACACTAATTTGTACCTTGTCGCTTCATCTTGCCGACCATCTAGGTCGGGCAATGATTTTTGCGGTTTTTCGAGCTTAAATTAGTGTATTTGAATGGAAAAATTTATGAAAAAATGAACTATCATTACTAAGGAAAAATAGTTTACATAAGTTTTGTTGCTACTAAGAGTTTTCTTTTAACTCTTATCCCTCACCATGGTGCCTTGTTAAAACCCCCTCTAGGAAAATTCTTCTCAGAAAAAATCATGAAGTCGGAAAAAAGATTACACTAGGGAGCGAGGTGCGCTTTCTAACTGTAGTATTTTTTTAGGTTACATGCGTGCCATGACATTGGGAGCTTATTTTCCCTTAAGTCGGATGATGACATGTCATCATAAGCAATTTTTAAAGTCTTTTCTTATTTATCTTTTTATATTTTCAGTTAAATTTCTTATGATTTTTAATATAATTTAATAAATAATCAAATATTTGGAGTTGGGATAGTGTTTTTATATTTTTCATGAGTTTTGGGCTTAAAAAGCAGCAAGAATCAATGCTTTTTCATAAAGAAAGCACAAAGGAAATAGAAACATGAACCAAAAAGCATAGCCTAAGGAACAAAAGCATGCCCAAAGGGAAGGAAACTGGTGCCCAAAACACATACGCCCTGCGTACATATCCAATTATCCACTAGCCCTGACATCTTCGCACTCCAGTGGTCATAACTTGAGTTACAGAGGTCCAAATGAGGGAGTTCCAGTTGAGTTAGAAAGCTAACGTTCAGAGCTTCAGAATGATATACATATATCTTTGGGACACGAAAAAAACAATGCCCCAAACAACTCAAAATGCAAGCCCGATGTATTCTAACTCTCAGGATGCAATAATTAAGGCCCAAGTTTAATTATCCACATCATCAAAAAGCCTCAATCACATTCAGAAGAGTTGAAGATCTAGAAGATTAGTTATTAATTCTCTCTATAAGCATAAGAGATTTGGTTGTTAGGATTTGATTTGAATTATCATTTTTATATTTGAATTAAAGTCAATAGCTTATCTTTCTCCCCGGAAGATAAATAGTTATCTTACCTCTTCTAAAGATAAGATTAGTTTACTTTTGAATTTGAATTCTAGAATTTAGGCTATAAATAAGTGAGCGTAGCTCACAAGAGGGGGCAATTGGGAGGAGGATCTTAGAATCCAAATCTAATTCTCCTCAGCATATCTTCATCTTATTTTTCTTTCACTTTTCTATGGGTTATTAATCAATGTTTACTTTATTTTGAACTCTTGCATTGATCTATTTCATGATTAAGTTATCCGTTCTTTATTTGGATTAGTAAATCGAAAGATAAGCTAATCTCTTTTGAATTCATTTATTATAATTGGAAAATTTGATCTTTGAATTAAAGTTTGAAAACTCTTTCACATGAATTTTTGAATTCAACTAGGGATAGTGGTTAAATTAGTGTGCGACACATACATGATTTTCAATCACTCTAATTTTGAATAAGTGACATATAATTCGGATTAGAACAACTTTTGAAAATTGTGTTTTCTTTTAAGATTTAACTGGACAAGACTAGCTTGAATATGTGACATATAATTTGACCTACGGACTACTTTTAAATATTATTTGAATCAAAAATAAGTTTTTGTACTTAATCTCTTGATTGATTAAAGTGACGCCTAATTGATGCCTGAGAAACTGAGGAGCCAAGGAATTGAAATCAGTTACTAAAGGTTTTGTCGTGAATGATCTTTGCAAACTTCAAGATAAATAAACAAGATTGGTTATCTTAAGAGCATAAACATCTCCAAAGTCCTTGACTCTCATTATCATTGTCTTCCCTCATCATTCAAGACTCACTGTCCGTGGCATCCTAACATTCAACATTCAAGATTCTCATGACTCTCAGCAAGATACCCTCTTGCCCTCTCTAATCATCAATCATAATCAGGTTTTATTAATCTAATTAGGCTTACTCAGATATTTGGTTGTTCAATTCTTTAATCCTCGTGGAAACGATATTTACTCACCGTGGTATTACTTGTGCGATCCGGTGCACTTGCCAGTATTCGTGAACTTCGATTTTCACTCATCATCGGACACTTTGTAGTAACCCTTTCCTAAGACTTCAGTGATCCTGTAAGGTCCTTTTCAGTTTGCTACTAACTTTTCTTTGACCGACTTATGTGTTCTGATGTCATTTCAGATTAATATGAGGTCGTTTGTGGCGAAACTTCTTTTGATGACTTTCTTGTTGTACCTTAAGGCCATTCTTTGCTTCAAGACTTCTTCCTTTATCTAAGATTGTACTGAGACTTCTAAAAGGAGGTCAAGTTCTTCCTTTTGAGCTCAAATGTTTTCTACATCGTCATAGAATCTAATCTTTGGAGGTTCCTCATTAACTTCTATAGGTATCATGGCCTCTATGCCGAAGCAAGTCGGAAAAGAGATTCTCCCATTGTTGAGTGAAGGGTTGTCTGATATGGCCATAAGACTTGAGAAAGTTTGTCTGCCCATGCTCCTTTTGCATCTTACAGTCAGCGCTTTAACCCAGTCAACACGACTTTATTCGCAGCTTCTGCTTGTCCGTTAGCTTGGGGGGTGTTCTACTGACATGAACTGGTGCTTAATCTTAAGGCTTGCCACCAAGCTTCTGAAGACTGAGTCGGTGGACTA
This sequence comes from Arachis ipaensis, assembly GCF_059453495.1. NCBI lineage: Eukaryota > Viridiplantae > Streptophyta > Magnoliopsida > Fabales > Fabaceae > Arachis > Arachis ipaensis. The sequence goes on along the minus strand of NC_142436.1, from coordinate 17,246,630 downwards.
AGTTCCATTATCCGTGGTGATGGAGTGTGGAACTCCAAATCGGGTGACAATATTCTTGTAAATGAATTTTTGACTTTTTTGAGCTGTGATGGTTGCCAAAGGTTCTGCCTCAATCCACTTAGTGAATTCTTGTGCCTCAATCCACTTAGTGAATTATTGTGCCAAAAATATGAGCAAAATAAATTGGCACCCCATTAGTTAGGACCCAAGGATAATTCTTGTGCCTAAGCCTCTGCATGCATTTGAAAAGTAGAAAAATGATAAGTGCCAATATATCTGTTAAAACTTCTTCTACTACTGAAGGGTTGAGCCATGAGTCGAAAACACCACGTCGAGTCCGTTGGTCCCTAAAACTGGGAAGCCAGCTGCTTCTCAGGTTGGAGACAGGGCATAATGTAGTTAGGACGATTGGAGCGTTGGCTCTCATTTTTATGTCCAAGCCATCAACTTACGCTAGAACCTATTTAAATGTACGTTATAATTCAACGTACATGCCATACCTTCTCCTGCATATAACCCTAGCAACTACCGAGCGTGACTAGCGAATCCTCCCTATCTGAGCCCTATGGGATCCATTCCTACAATTCAACCCATCTTAAGAGCTAAGTCAGCTAACTTTCTACCCAGAAACTTAATTTGGTAAAACTTTTACTTTTTAAAAGTAGCTTATAAAAGCTAGTTTTTAAAAGATAATTTTCTAAAAAAGAATAGCATTTATGTTTGGTAAATCAAATTAAAAATAACTTTTAATAAACACAAGTAACAACAATTACGTTTGGTAAAATAGTTTTTAAAATTTAAAAATACTATAAAAGACATAAATTTAAAAGTTAAATTTGAAAATTAGTTAATATATGAGGTTATCTTAGACTTTTAAATTTTGAAAAGTATAAGCACAAATACATGGTCTTTTTGATTTACCAAATACAAAATAAGGAATTTGTCCTTTTAAAAAGCACAAACACTTCTTCAAAAAATTTTACCAAACTAAACTAATATGTATCTATAGTAGTGTTATATCGAAAATAATATTATCGATAAAGATATTATTGAACTCTTTGACAAGCCAATGTTCGACAAGAATAGGCTTCGATCATTCCCAAGTGCCAAATAATAATTTGATCAACCTCCAAATATATGTTAGAATTAACTTTGGATTGGAGCCAATGAGGTACTCCGTTAGGTACTCTCTATTAATCGATTGACGCAAATATGGAAATCGAAGAGGCAGACTCGATGGAGGTCAGCTGATCGAAGAAGAGGTTACTGGTATCGAAGATGGTAGGCAGAAAATCGAATCGAAAGCAAAAGTTTCAATCTCTAAAGCAATTTGTTAGTTGAAAAAAGAAGTGGAGAATAACTGTATTGGATTCCTTGAAGATGGTCAATCGATGAAGAAGAGAATTCTGATCGATTAGGACTCATCGAGAGAGAGTGCAGTAATCGAAAGAAGTTACTAAGTGAAGATAGTTGGCGGAAGTTGCAAACTCAAAGAGCGGGAACGGTTATTCAAGGATATTTGAATTTGATTGGTCGAGGACTTCTATAAATGGGTGAAAGCTCAAAAAAACAAAGGTTGGAATCTTTTCAGAGAAAACACTCACACTCACTCACATCCCCATCGACTTTCTGAGTCAGTCAAAAGTCTTTTTCATTGAAGAGTTCCTTCCATATCTTTACTTTTCATTTAAATTCCCTTTAAATTCCCTGCAACTTTCTTTTCATGCAATTTATCTTCCTTGCAATGTCCTGTCCTTTCCTTTAAATTCAGCAACTTTTATCTTTTCAGTTTTTACCTTTTAATTTGCCCTTTACTTTTCCAAACACTTTTTCTTTCTGTAATTTGATTTTCTTTTTATTCAAATCTTTTATGTTTTATCGTTCATTTCGAATTTCTACAAAAGCTTGGTTCTTTCTTCTTCATCACTGTCAAAGGCATGGATTTGATGCAAAATAAAACTGGTACTCACAAAGAGGAGTAGGTTTCGTTCCCAGACCATTAGATATCGAACCGCCTTCGATTTGCAAAAAATCAACAAAACAAATTGGCATGCCCAGTGGGACAGTTTTAAAATTTAATTGTGTCAAAATTTGTTACTTTCAACTATTGCATTGTGCATGCAGTGTTGATATTTGGTGCATGCAATTAAGAAGTGGTAGAATTATTACCATGTCTGACGAATTTTCAAATGGCAATGCAGAAACAAGTAATAATGCCCCAATAACTGCTACACAAATTTCTGCAAATTTGATTCCACATGCAGAGTATAATTCTGGGGAGAATATTTCAGTTATGGATGCAAGTGTTGGTGGTAGTGGGCGAAATTCACGCCCAGTGTAGAACAACCGCAAGTAACCGCATGTTGGCTTCCATTTGGCCTTTCTCTTGGCTATACGCCTCCTATGGGTAGTTACACATTTCCAGTCAGATTTGGAAATGTGCCAGGATCGATGGCTGAGTTTCGACAATATATTGACGAAAGTCATCATGATTTAGTCAACCTATTGACTCACCAGATGACTGCTATTCTGAGTCCTATCCTGGCTGACAATGAGTCAAAATATGATCGACTGGTTAAACAAGTCGAGAGAATTGTTCGAATTGTCGATTATGATGAGGGGCAGCCTATTCTCCAAGATTTGGTAGTAGAGCAGGAGAACGTAGGATATAATGAGGAGAATGTATTTAACAATCTTGAAAGGGAAGAAAATATCCCTTATCTCATTCGACGAGATCAAAATGCTGATGAAGTTTTAAATAGACTTCACACATAGCGTGGATATCATTACCAGGTGACAAGGATTGTCGAGGATGTCTTCAATGGAATGGGTATCAACGTGGGTCTCATGCATCATCGACCATATTTTATTTCTGCTTTTCCTTCTGCAGTGCAAATGACAGAAGTGCCAATGGGTGTAAAAAATCCCAAAATAATTACAAAATTTGCAGGAGAGGCGGGAGAGTCAACCGTCGAACATATAGCTTGCTATATGGTCGAATTAGGAAATTTGGCAGATAATGAAAACCTGAGAATGAAGTTTTTTCCTGCTTCATTAACAAAAAATGCTTTCACTTGGTTTTCATTATAGAGACCAACAGAGTAATTAAACCTAAAAAGACTATTTTTACAATTTTATTTTATCGTGTTTATATATATAAGACTATAAAGTATAAAACAATGAACTTTTAACTAAATTAATTTGTATTTATAGTGTAAATAAAATATATGTATATATATTTTGTTTTAAATATAAATGGAATAAATAATATTATATTATTAATAAATATTTTTATAATAATATATTTTGATAAATAAAATATTTAATTTATTTATTTAAAAAAATTTTCAATATTTTTATTATTATAATAAACTATTATAATAAAATTTTTATTGTATTACTTTAATTTAATCTTTTTTTTCTCTTTTTTATTTAAAAAAAATAGCCTCCAATAATCTTCAACAATTGACACATAAGGGTAGCATATTATGTTAATTTTTTGGATAAGCACCGTAGAATCTCCCTTATCATTAAATACAAAAACTTAATTTTTATATAATAGAACAAATTTTGTATAAAGCGAATTTTTTCTATTTCAAATGTCTCTTCGAAGTAGGGCTAGAAGTGAGTAGAATTGAGACGAGTTAGACCAAACTCAAGCTCGGCTCACAAAAATTGAGTTTGGCTCATGACTCGACTCATTAACAATCGAGCCTATTTCTTAAGTTCAAGCTCGACTCACTAAAAGCTCACGAGCTGGCTCGAGCTCACGAACTGGCTCAAGTAATATGAATATAATCTATAATTTTATATATTTTTTATCTATCAATCAATTATAAATTTTTTATTTATGTCCTACATCAAAATTATATAAAAAAATAAATATAAAATTTTAAATAATTAAGATCATTAATATATATATATATATATATAATCGAACTAGCTCACGAGCTAATGAGTTGAACTTATCCAAGCCCAAACTCGACTTATTTAATTTATGAGCTCAATTCTAGGCTCAAACTTGGCTTACCAGCTCAAGAGTTTAGCTTATCGAGCTATTAACTTGTCGAGCTCAAACTTACTCATGAGCTGACTTGATTCACTTCCAGTCCTACTTCGAAGAGACACCAAATTAAAATTTGGATATAATTAAATATATAATTGATTTAGAAAATATATTGTTTTAGCATGTTTGAAAAGTTTTTGAGTAGAAAAAGAAATTTATTTCGTTAAAAGCTTTATTTTTATTTAAAACTCAATCCTATAATATATAATAATTATAATATATTAATAGATGTGAATCTAATTTTTGATTCGAAATTACTTTTAAATGAGTGACTTCTTTTTTACAAATCTATTACTCTAAAAAACAAATTTTATCGAAAATTTATTTATAAAAAAAATTTAATATTTCAAATATTAAATATAATTATTGTAAAAATTATTTGAAAATCAAGTTACTTTTGATATGATTTATTTACAAATAAAACAAATATAAAATTTAAAATTCTGAGATGAATATTTATTTTTATTTATTCCAAACCTTTAAAAGAGAAGATCATTCTTGAATCTTGAGTGAATTCTTACAAAAAAGACTAGTGTGTACAGCAGGATTGAATTCTTATTGTTGCAATTCCAACCTTCCCCGGCCTCGCCTCCACCTTACCGTCGTTGCCTCCTCCGACCCCTTCAAGGTAAGCTTTTAATGGTAAAAAACTATTATTTTCAAGTTTTAACTTCATGATGTTGTCAACAAACTCGTGTAGCTATAAGATTTGATTCGATAACTTTGTTTATTACTTAGATTATTTCTTTATCAATAATAGGCTTATCATTGTAATTTTTTTTAGTAAGAGTACATAAAAAGTACATAGTATATAAGTTGTAATAACTCAACAAATATTTTTTAAGGAGATTTTTCATTCTCTTCGAGGTCCATTCAACTCTCAGGAAAAGCCTCTGTCTTCACCTCATGCCGATTTAGGCCCTCTCTGCGGCCCCAATGTTGTACAATATTCAGCCCATTTAGGCCCATCATACGGTCCAGATGTTGTACAGTCTTCAGCCCATTTGGGCCTACCGGACGGCCCAGATGATACACCGTTTTTAGGCCAGCTATGCAGCATAATGGGTCATTGGGTGGTGGTGCTGCTGACTTGCAACCGGACCCAGGGAAGGAGTTGTTGGAGGCCCAACAACTTGCAGCTGCTGTGGCAATCCGAGAACAGCAACAACTAAGACACAATGCTGCTGCTGGGATTGAACCTGTTGCGGCTACAGCGCCCTACGGCGTTGACGTCGAAGTGGAGTGTTTGGCCACATGGGTGCACCTTCAGGTCTTCGTGTTCGCTGCCGCACCCGCCAACCTTTCCCCGGCCTCTCCTCCACCTTGCCGTCGTCGCCTCCTCCGACCACATCGAGGTGCTAAGCTTTTAATGGTAAAAAACTATCATTTTCAAGTTTTAACTTGATGATGTCAACAAACTCGTGTAGTTATAAGATTTGATTCGATAACTTTGTTTGTTACCTAGATTATTTCTTTATCAATATAATAGGTTTACCATTGTAATTATTTTTTAGTAAGAGTACATAAAGAGTACATAGTATATAAGGTGTAATAACTTAAGAAATATCTTTTGCTATGTTTAGACAACAAATTAAAAAAAATTATCATAACTTGATCAACATGTTGAGTTGTTGACACAGCAAATAGTCATAGTGGTAAATCGCATGATAAGAATAACAATGCACTATTATTTATGTTGACTATAAATTATATAAAAAATTAAATAATAAATCAATTTTTAATAAATTATATTTATATATATTATCGATTATTTCAAATTAAATTAATTTTTATTATAACAAATGATATTTATTTATGATTATAATTTAAATTCCTACGAAAAACAATGTATACCCAGTGAAGAATCAAATCAGTGTTAAAGGATATGCATCATAATGAAGAATAATTTCAGCATACAAAGACACAAAGTTCAATAGAAATGATGCGTTCATATCAGTAGAGCTATGAGTAGGTATGAACTACATACCATAACTATAAATCTTCTTTAAAGAATAGTTATAATTCTACTTCGAAAACACAACTAATTAGACCGTGTTTATTTGAACGTTAATGATTTCATACCATTTGTCTTAAATGACATCCATTATAAAAGACTAAACACCCTGCAGATCATGAAAAGTTTAAGCACTAAGAGAAAAGATATATGGGGTAAGCAAGGAACAAATAAAATGGTTTCCTCTTTTTAATTAATTATGTACATACACTAAAATGATTTTATTATAAATACTCGTTAATAATTTGTCATTTAATTAATACATTAGTCTAAGAATGATAATTTGCACTCAAAGCACCTAATAAAGTTCACTGAGTTCAATTAGCCAATATCATTAAAAAATTGTGTGTCAATCGAGCTCTTTTACATCCAATGGGCTAAGTTCAGATTACTGATTCAATAACACATGCTCTTCCTAACAAGTTTTTATTCTAAATAAAATGAAAAGTAAAAAAGAATCATGTTTAAAACTTAAATGAGTCAATAATACCAACCTCCTGTGTGTTGCGGTCATTATATTTTTTGTGTACATTTTGTTGTGTTCCGTTTATGCTTTTGCCACATTGAATTCTTTCGGCAGTGAATGAGGCAGTGAGTAGCCATTGTCTCAGTTTGGAGCAGACAGATGGGGCAAGTTTCGGAGACCGCTAAAAATCTGGTATGGATTTTGTGTTTCACTAGCAGTCCTCCATGCATTGTTTTCCAGAGAATTACTCTAACTTTAGTTGGACATTTCACATTATAGATTGATTTCCACAGCAGCTTGTTCTGGAAGTATGGTGGCAATGTCTCAATAGGGGGTCAAGAATAAAGAATTGGAAGCTAATAGTGTAACCTGATTGAACCGTGTAAGCTCTTCTTTTATTTTTACCCTATGAAATTTTGTCTCCTTCTTGATTGATTGGTGTTTGTAGAATAGTTTGTACTGTTTCTTGATTAAAGTTATCTTGTATGATCTATTTGTTCCATATTCCATCCTCTGCTATGAGCTGACCTACCCACCGAAGATTAGAATTTTGTTGTAGTGTCTGACTTTCTGATATGGCAGGATGATTTTTAATCCATCTTTCTCCAAAAATTTCAACTATTGAGTTCTTGCCGACTTTCCAAACTATTCCTTTCTCTAGGACATTCTTACTTTCTATTAAGCTTCTCTAACCCCATAGGGGGTTCTAACCAATCTCAACCTCTAAGAAGGAAGAGGACCTGAAATATTTACTTTTCAACACTTTAAATATTAGGAAACCAGTATTAGTAACCAACCTTCATCCATGGTTAGATTAAAGGCCTTGAGGTCCTTAAAATTTAATCCTCCTTGTCTTTTATCTCTGCATAAGGTATCTTATTTTATTCAGTGCATTTTTCTCTCATCCTGTTTTTGGTCCTACTAAAATTGCATGAGTTGCTTTTGAATATCATTAATAAGAATTTCAGCAGTTTAAAACAGCTCAAAGTATAGATGGAAATGGCTATATCCATTGACTTAATTAGCACCTCTCTTCCACTAGTCAATAAGAGATTCCGCTTTCACTACTGGAGTTTTGATACCACCTCATCTCTAATGTAACTAAAAGTCTCTTTCTTGGAGCGTTGAACGACGAAGGCAATCCTAAATACTTATCCTGTGAACCAACATGAGAGACACCCAAAATAGCAAATAAAGAATCATGAATCTGGTGAAGTGTGTTTCGAGTTTCGACTAAAGAATACAAAAGACTTATTTAGATTTATCAGTTGTCCACTAATGTTCCCATAGGTCTAAAGGATCTCTAGAATTTTGTGACATTCTGCATTAGTTGCCTTACAAAACAAAATTGAGTCATTTGCAAAAAAAAAAAAGTGACTGATTGTTGGACATCTATTGTTAATCTTCAAACCAGAAATCTCATTATTCTGTTCTCTTCTGTGGAGCAGATAGGAAAGACCTTCTGCACAAAAAAAGAAAAGATAGGGTAAAAGAGGATCTCCTTAGTGGATCCCTCTTGTAGATTCAAAGAAATCCTGAGATTGTCCATCCACATTAACAGAATAGGATACAGTAGAGACACATTTCATTAACCAACTAATCCATTTATCACAGAAACCCAATTGCTTCATAATCTTCCATAAACACCATTCAAACCGATCGCATGCCTTACTCATATCCAGTTTCAATGCTAAAATCATAATCTCCATATCTTTTATTTTTTAAGTAGTGCATAATAAGCTCATGAGGAATAAGAATATTGTTACTAATCAACCTTTGTCTAATAAAAGCACTTTAATTTTCAGAAATAACATCATTCATAATGAACTGCATTCTATGAACTATGGCTAAAAGAATTCAATATTTTTTTCTATTAAAAAAGCTTTTTGCTGCTTTAGTTGTGCCATCTTTCACAATATTTCAGAAATATTGGAAGAACTTAGCAGGGAAACCATCATCCCCAGGTGCTGAAAACGGATTGATGAAAAATACTGCTTTCTTTATCTCCTTGACATCAACTAGCCTTGTGAGAATTTGGTTTGTACTTGGATCAATCTTTCTAGGAATCAAATCTACTTTCGCTTCTGGGTCCCTTGGGTGTGACGAGCTGAAAAGGTTATGAAAAAACTGCTAAGAAATTTTCCCAATTTCTTCCACATCTATTCCAACTCCACCAGTACTATCCTCCAATTCAGCAGTTTGTTGTATCTATTTCTAGATAGCCTGATGTCACAGAAAATTTTAGAAGGTTAGATTTAACAGTGTTTGAATAGTTTTCTGGAGTGTTTGAGAATACTCTAGATGGTTCCGGAACGTTCTAGAATGTCCTAGAAGGTCCCGGAATACCCTAGAAGGTTCTAGAAGACTCTGGAAGGTCATAGAGTATTCTAGAAGAGTGTAGATGTATATAGAAGTATAAAGAGTGATATGGAATAATCTAGAAACATTTAGAGAGTTGTGGTAGGATAGATATTTGTAAAGAAGGTTCTGGATGATTAATCTGGACCGTTGATTAGATTTAATCCTAACCATCCATTGAGGAGGTGGATGGCTATAAATAGGGATGAGAGTTAGAGTTTGGGGGTGTAAATCATTTGTAACCAACACTTGAGTAATAAAGTGTTCTTTCCACCAAAGCTTCCTTTCTCTTGTGTTCTCTTGTGTTCTTAACTTTCTTGCTAAATATTGAGGGTTAGGCTGACTTGGTCTTAGCTCAAGAGGTTGAGTAAGTCCGAGTGCCGGCACGGTAGCGTTGGAGTGTGTCCAAGGCCGTGACAATTTGGTATCCGAGCAAGGTTCGAGAGGGAGCACAAGTCGCTTGTGGGAATGGCTTCTAGTATCACCATGGAGCATGTTGAGTCTCAAAGGGGAAGGGATACTATTCTTTCTCAATGGGGAGGCAAGAAGGTCCGTTCTTCAAGTGAGCCTAGAGGTAAGGACTCTAACTTCTTAGAAGAAAGAGTTTCTATGTTGGAAAATGTTCTATCCTCTATGGATGAGCGCTTCCAAAGGATAGAACATGACAAGGAGACCCTCGAGGCTCACGTATTAGGAGAACTAGATGCTTTCAAAGAAAGCATGCTCCAAATTGAAGAGAAGCTTGAGAATTCCTTAAAGCTATTTGAGGAAGTTCGAGTTTGGTTCGAGGAGGCGAAATCTCGACCAACCATTATAAGGGAGACGACAAAGATTGATCTCCCCAAGCCAAAGGAGTTCAAGGGCGTAAGGGACGCTCGCGAGGTGGAGAACTTCCTATGGCAAATGGAGAGGTACTTCGAAGGCCAAGGGGTGGTCGAAGAAGCAATAAAGGTACGCACTGCAGCTCTCTACCTTTCTGATAATGCTACTTTGTGGTGGAGGAGAAAGTGCGTAGATATGGAAAAGGGCACTTGCAACATAGCCACATGGGAAGATTTCAAAAGGGAATTGAAAAGACAATTCTTCCCTGAGAATGTGGTTTATGAAGCAAGGAAGAAGTTGAGGGAGTTGAAGCACAAGAGTACGATTAGCGACTACGTAAAGGAGTTTACTACTCTCACGCTTCAAATCCCCAACTTAGCATCAGAGGATGCATTGTTCTTCTTCATTGATGGACTCCAACCTTGGGCAAAGCAAGAACTACAAAGAAGGAATGTTAAGGATGTCGATGAGGCCATCGTAGTGGCCGAATCACTCACTGAGTATCATAGGGGAGACTCTAAACCTAAGTCTTCCTCCAAGCCTAGTTCTGCTAAAGGTGGGGGAGACAAGGGAAAGAGCTTCTCAACCAAGAAAGAAGGAAAATACTCTTCAAAGAAAGAGTACGAAGAAAAAAAGAAGGCTTTCGTGCCCAAAGGAGGATGCTTCGTGTGCAAGGGACCGCACCAAATGAAGGATTGTCCCAAGCTAGGGACTTTGGCATCTATTGCTGAGGAACGAGAAGCTCAAACTCAAGTAACTGAGTGTGTTGGATCTATCCAACACATAAATGCTGTGAAGACCAAAGAGGCAAGTACTGCAGAAAAGAAAGGCTTGATGTATGTCAAAGCCTTTATCAATGAAAAACCTGTCATGGCTATGATCGACACTGGTGCTACACACAACTTCATCACGCCTGATGAAGCAAGGAGGCTTGGGTTGAAGATCACCGAAAAGAATGGTTGGTTCAAACCCGTGAATACCAAGGGTGAACCCCTTAAGGGAGTAGCAAAAGGGGTTGAGATGACTCTTGGTTCTTGGAAGGGCCTTGTGGATTTCTCATTAGCACCCATGGACGATTTTAAAATAGTCATCGGGCTCGATTTACAAAGGAAGGCAAATATAATACCTATGCCATACTACAATATAGTATGCGTCATGGAGAAAGGGTCTCCATGCATGGTCCCTACAATCTCAAAGGCTGGAGGAATTCCGATGCTCTCGACCATGCAACTCAAGAAAGGTTTCAAGAAGGGAGAGACTACATATTTGGCTCTATTACAAGAGGAGTCAATATCCAAAAGAGAAGACGTTCCTCCCAAAATCAAGGAAGTCATTGAAGAAAATAAGGATGTGATGCCTCCCGAGTTGCCAAAGCAGTTACCACCTAGAAGAAAGATGGATGACAACATTGAATTGGAGTTAGGAGTGAAACCACCTATCTCAAAACCATACAGGATGTCGGCCATTTCTATGGTTGAAGGAGATATTGTGCATACCATCAAGGAAGGGTTGCATCACGACCCATTAGCCAAGAAGTTGGTGGAGTTGGCTAGAGAAGGTAAGACCAAAAGATTTTGGTTAGAAAACGACCTTCTCTACACAAAAGGGAGAAGACTATACGTTCCTAAATGGGAAAATCTAAGAAGAAAATTAGTGAAGGAATGCCACGACACCAAGTGGGCTGGTCACCAAGGTCAGCGAAGGACCTTAGCACTCATTGAATCTTCTTATTATTGGCCTCAAATGAGAGATGAAGTGGAGAGCTATGTGAAGACTTGTCTTGTGTGCCAACAAGATAAGATTGAAAACAAGACACCAAGAGGGTTGTTGGAACCTCTGCCTCCATCAGAGCGACTGTGGGAAAGTGTCTCTCTAGATTTCATCTCTGCCTTACCGAAGTCCGAGGGGTTTGGATCTATTCTCGTGGTAGTGGATCGATTTTCGAAGTATGCTACCTTTATACCTGCCCCTACTGACTGCACTGCAGAGGAAGCAGCACGACTATTCTTCAAGAATGTGGTGAAGTACTGGGGATTGCCTAAGAGCATCATTAGTGATCGAGATCCACGCTTCACAGGACGACTATGGACAGAGTTGTTCAAACTCCTTGGGTCGGAGCTTCATTTCTCAACAAGCTTCCATCCTCAAACCGATGGGCAGACTGAGAGAGTGAATGCCTTACTTGAGTGTTACTTAAGGCATTTTGTAAGCGCTAATCAGAAGGATTGGACAAAACTCCTAGACATTGCTCAATTCTCATACAATCTGCAAAGGAGCGAGTCTACAGGGAAGAGCCCATTTGAGATTGTGACTGGACAACAGCCGCTTACACCTCACTCTCTTTCTTCCTCTTACTCAGGAAAGAGCCCTGGAGCTTATCATATGATTAAGTCATGGGAAGAACAAGCAGATGTCACTCGTTCTTACCTCGACAAAGCTGCAAAGAGGATGAAGAAATGGGCAGATAAGAAGAGGAGGCATGCAAGCTATCAAGTGGGAGATAAGGTAATGATTAAACTTCTGCCACAACAATTCAAAGCCTTTCGCAAGGTTCATAAGGGTTTAATCCGCAAATACGAAGGACCATTTGAGATCATTGGACGTGTTGGGGAGGTTGCTTACAAAGTACAACTCCCTCCCTCTATGAAGATCCACCCGGTCTTCCATGTGAGTATGCTTAAACCATATCATGAGGACCAAGACGAACCGAGTAGAGGTAACTCGCGTCGTGCTCCGCCTGTGGTGATTAGATCCTTTGACAAAGAAATTGAAGAGATCCTAGCTAATCGCGTCGTGCGACGAAGAGGAGTACCACCAAGTATCCAATACTTGATCAAGTGGAAAGGGCTCCCGATAACTGAAGCTAGCTGGGAAACTCGCGAAGATCTGTGGCAATTTCAAGAACACCTAGAGCGCTATCATGAACAGAACGCGACGAGGACGTCTGCGCATTAGGTGGGGGAGAATGTCAAGGAAAATTTTAGAAGGTTAGATTTAACAGTGTTTGAATAGTTTTCTGGAGTGTTTGAGAATACTCTAGATGGTTCCGGAACGTTCTAGAATGTCCTAGAAGGTCCCAGAATACCCTAGAAGGTTCTAGAAGACTCTGGAAGGTCATAGAGTATTCTAGAAGAGTGTAGATGTATATAGAAGTATAAAGAGTGATATGGAATAATCTAGAAACATTTAGAGAGTTGTGGTAGGATAGATATTTGTAAAGAAGGTTCTGGATGATTAATCTGGACCGTTGATTAGATTTAATCCTAACCATCCATTGAGGAGGTGGATGTCTATAAATAGGGATGAGAGTTAGAGTTTGGGGGTGTAAATCATTTGTAACCAACACTTGAGTAATAAAGTGTTCTTTCCACCAAAGCTTCCTTTCTCTTGTGTTCTCTTGTGTTCTTAACTTTCTTGCTAAATATTGAGGGTTAGGCTGACTTGGTCTTAGCTCAAGAGGTTGAGTAAGTCCGAGTGCCGGCACGGTAGCGTTGGAGTGTGTCCAAGGCCGTGACACTGAGCTCTAACATGAAAAAATTTTGTATTCCGATCACCCCATTTCAACCATTGAATCCATGATTTTTTTTCTCCAGTATTTCTCTTCTTCAACCAAGGTGTTCTCCAGCTCCCCTTCCAAACTTCTAACTATTAACCCGTCAGTAAGGTTCGATCTAGCCTTTTCTGCCTCAATACGATGTGTCAGCTCAAGAATTTTCCTTTGTGAGTTGCTTGCTCCACTTCTTTCTCACTTAACAATCCGGTGCCTATACCTTTCCAGTTTAATATGCAGAATGAATACTGGCGACCCTAAGGCAAATTCTTTCCACGTTTCCTCAACAATTTTCCTTATTTTTTCCCTTCTCGCACCACCGTTCCTGAAAGCGAAAGCACTTCTTCACCTTTTTGTGGCTCGGCTCTGATATAAGGAGAAGATGAGGATGATTAGATCTGTGGTCTTCTAAGTGAAGGACAGTGGCATTCAGATTCTCTATTTTCCACTGGATTGAGACCAAAAATCTATCCAAACGCTCCTTAACCATGGTCCCTCCATACTTCCTATTTAACCAAGTAAATTTGTCACCAACATACCCCAAATCCACCATAGCTCCTGAGTTAATGAAGGAATTAAAGCCATCAATTGATGTTGTGGATTTTGCTCGACATCCATCTTTCTCATGTGAAGCACAAATTGCATTGAAATCTTCTATAACAATATATTGTTGCTCCACCAAATTCAATAGGTTTAGAATTCTGGAATATTGTTCATTCCGCAGGCTCTCCTTGCTGTGCATATAAACTGCAAAAACATGCCACTTTTTCAGTAGGTTCTGATCCTCCCATAGAAAATAAATGAAAAAGTTTTCCTCCCTTTTCACTGAAACTGCCACCCCCTATTTCCAAGCTAAAGCTAAAGTTCCCCCCAGACCTTGAGGATTGACACATTGAACATTTCTGAAACCCAGTTTTTTGCATTGTGCAGTGACAAATGAGGCATTAATTTTGGCTTCGCGTAAGAATAGAACCTCGGGGGAATGAGATTTCCTAATCTCTTACTCTTAGATGTTGTGAATTGTCAGGGATTTTTTCAAACCTCCACAGTTCCACATAGATATCTTCATGGACCTTAGGATGCCAAATTTGGGTTGGCACCCTCCCCTATCAGCATTTGGTTAACCTCAGGCGATGTACTGCTTTTTCAAAGAGCTCCCCCATTCATCTCTTTTGATCTTCTCTTCTCTGTACCACATACCCTGCTTTCTCCCTTTTCTATCTGGCTAGTTTCTTGATGTTTAGTATTTTCCTGCTTTTGTCAACTGATTCACGTTGTTGACCGAAGCAAAAAAATACTCTGTCCAACATGTGTCCCCCATTCTTCCTTCCATCTGATACGAGCCGTATGGAACAAACTGAGAACTGTCATATGCCAATTGGTCCAATTACAAGAGCAACAACTAAGAGAATAAAAGAAGGTTTTGCAAACATGGCTAAATCATGTGTTCAAGAGATGCATCAAGAATTGGGCAAGACAATGATTAATGATTATCAAAAGCCACACGTCTTACTATTTTACAAGATGCATTGAAGATTCTCATTAGTCAAGATGAATTAAAAGAGACATCACTTTCTTAGAATTTATTCTATGTTTATTTTATTTTTGTTATTTGTTTGTTTTAGGCCCAATTATGATTTGGCCCATATTTTATTCTAGTGAACTTATGAGTTAGGGATTTAAATTTAAGAAGTGTAAAAACCCTCTAAACCCTGGTAGCCATTTTTTTTTTAATTTTGATGAATGAAATTTTCTTTGAGTTTCTTTGAGAAACTTGAGTGTGAACAGGTGAGGTAGAGTGATTCCCTTAACTGTTGCATTAGGAAATCAAATTGAGGTAGAGGAGTCCCTTTCTTTGATCTTCCATCTTATCCTGGGTTACGTTCCGTATCATTTGGTATCAGATTTCAGGTATTAGATTAATTTTCATTAGTCTACGTTCATCCTTTCTGTGTTCTACATAAACTTAAAAAAAAAAAATTCCATTTGTCATTCCCTTGAGTACCCGAAAAAAAAAAAAAGAGTACATACTTGAGAGTACATACTTTGAAGTTTACACAGTAGCACTCAAGCAAAAAAAAAAAAGCGTTGTGTTCTTAAAAAAAAAAACAAAAAAAAAACAAAAAAAAAAAACAAAACAAAGCAACAATCTCAAAAAAAAAAAAATCATTACGTACGTTATTATTATTATTCTTATTCTTATTATTTTTATTTTTTTTAATTATTATTATTCTTATCTTTTGTCTTTTGTGTCTTTGTCCCTTTTATTATTCTATCCATCTTTTCCTCTTATCGTTGCGTCGGATTTTCTCTATCTTTTATTTTTATTTGCTTTCTAAAGTGCAACAGTCAAAGAGATTCAAGAGTAGTAAAAGGCAAGAGTGGTAAGTTCAATAGAGGGTAAAAGCCAATTTTGAGAATAAACACGAGTGTCCATCTTTGAGTGAAACACGTGAGCGAGTGCTTGTGAGGTCCTTTTATAATATTTTTGTTACAGGTTCATTGTTATGGCAGCTCATTCTGAAGATACTGTAGTTGACATGGAGTTGATGCAAAGGGCCATTCAACACTTAACTAATCGCTTGACTAAATTGGAAGCATGGAAGCAAGAGGTGACACAGACACTATCCAAGATTGCTAAACAAGGACCTTTCCGGAATCGGCGTCAGAATCATGTACCTTCTGATGATGACTCTGATGGGGTTATAAC
This sequence comes from Arachis ipaensis, assembly GCF_059453495.1. Taxonomy (NCBI): domain Eukaryota; kingdom Viridiplantae; phylum Streptophyta; class Magnoliopsida; order Fabales; family Fabaceae; genus Arachis; species Arachis ipaensis. The sequence continues at coordinate 17,230,644 of NC_142436.1, read as the reverse complement.
ACCTCGACATAAAAGTCAAGATAGCAATATCAACGCCATCAAGATGCAAATACCATCATTCAAAGGGAGAAATGATCCTGAAGTTTATTTGGAGTGGGAACGTAAGGTGGAAAGAATTTTTGCTTGCCATAATTACTCTGAGGCAAAGAAGGTTCGTTTGGCAGCAGTTGCATTCTCTGACTATGCCTTGCTTTAGTGGGATGAACTAGTGAAGACACGACGGCGGAATGATGATCACCCTATAGAGTCTTGGGATCTTATGAAGCGCCTCATGAAGAAACGATTTGTGCCTTCGTACTACTACAGGGAAGTGCATCAGAAGTTACATCGACTGACTCAAGGCTCCAAGTCCGTTGAAGACTACCATAAGGAAATGGAAATGCTTATGATTACTGCCAACATAGAAGAGGACACTGAGGTTACTATGGCACGATTTGTGGGTGGTTTGAATAGAGCAATTGCTGATGTGGTGGAGTTACATCATTATGTGGAGATAGATGATTTGGTCAGTATGGCAATGAAGGTGGAGAGGCAACAACAAAGAAGAGCACCAAGAGGATTATCGCATGCTAATCCAAAGTGGGAGTCTCGTAGTGCTGACACAACAAAGACTAAGGGTGTTGAATCCAATGCATTGCTTGATGCTACGAAGAAGAAAGGTAATTCTAACTCTTCTTCTGCTACTTCTAGACATCGAGATATTAAATGCTTCAAGTGTCATGGTATGGGTCATTATGCTAGTGATTGCCCAAATAGGAGATTGATGGTTATTAGAGGAGATGATATTGTGTCTGATTCTGATCGTGGTGATGACTCTGATCATAATAGCATGCCATCTTTGGAGGATTGTTCTGATGGTGATGTTGAGTATGCAGTCCATGGTGAATCTCTTGTTGTTAGACGTGCTTTGAATTTACAGGTGAAAGAAGAAAGTCTAGAGCAACGCCACAATCTTTTTCACACTAGATGCTTGGTGGGTGGAAAAGTGTGTAGTTTAATTATTGATGGCGGGAGTTGGACTAATGTGGCTAGTACACTTATGGTGGAGAAATTGGGTTTGACATGTGTTCGACATCCTAAACCATATACGTTGCAGTGGTTGAATGACAGTGGAGAGATCAAGGTTGACAAACAGGTGACAATTGCATTCTCTGTTGGCAAGTATGTTGATGAGGCATTGTGTGATGTGGTGCCAATGCAAGCTTGTCATTTATTATTGGGGCAACCTTGGCAGTTCGACCGTCGAGCATTTCATGATGGTTATACAAATCGATTCTCCTTTGATTTTAATGGTCGCAAGATCACTCTTGCTCCTTTATCACCTAAGGAGGTTTACCTTGACCAGTTGAAGCTTCAACAGGATACCGAGGGGAACATGGGATGTGAGATAACAGAAAAATCTGAGAGAAAAGAGGCTATGAGTGAAAAGAATATAGCAAAAGGCCCAAAGGTGAGTGAAAAGAAAGAAAAGAGTCCATGTCATGAGAGTAGTACAAATACAAAAAAAATTAAAAAAGTTGAGAGCAAATTGTGTTTCTTTGCAAAAGAGAGAGATTTAAAGAGTGCTTTAATAGGCAAGAAAGCTTTGTTTCTGGTTCGGTTTAGGGATACTTTATTCTCTGACACTGACCTTAACCCAAATTTGCCAAATAGCTTTGTCTCTTTGTTGCAGGCATTTGCCGATGTCTTCCCTACTGACGTACCACGTGGTTTGCCTCCATTACGTGGGATTGAGCACCAAATTGATTTTATTCCTGGTGCTAGCATTCCTAATAGACCAGCCTATAGGAGTAATCCTGAAGAGACAAAGGAACTTCAAAGGCAAGTAGAGGAGTTATTAGCCAAAGGTCACATCCGGGAGAGTATGAGTCCATGTGCTGTACCAGTTTTGTTGGTTCCAAAGAAGGATGGTACTTGGCGAATGTGTGTGGATTGTCGCGCAGTCAATAAAATTACGGTAAAGTATCGTTATCCTATCCCTAGGTTAGATGACATGCTTGATGAGTTATATGGTGCATGCATATTCACTAAAATTGATTTAAAAAGTGGGTATCATCAAATTAGAATGAACCCAGGGGATGAATGGAAAACTGCATTTAAAACAAAACATGGGTTATATGAGTGGTTAGTAATGCCTTTTGGGTTAACTAATGCCCCTAGTACTTTTATGCGTCTGATGAACCATGTTTTGCGAGACTTTTTGGGTAAATTTGTTGTTGTTTATTTTGATGATATTCTCATTTATAGCACTTGTTTGGATGACCACTTGTCACATGTTTCAGCTGTTTTGGAAGTGTTTCGACAAGAGAAATTATATGCTAATCTTAAAAAGTGCACTTTTTGTATTGATCGAGTTATATTTCTTGGTTTTGTTGTGAGTGCGAGTGGAATTGAAGTTGATGAGGAAAAGGTAAAGGCTATTCGTGAATGGCCAACGCCTAAGAATGCTTCTGAGGTACGAAGTTTTCATGGGTTAGCTGGGTTTTATAGAAGATTTGTGAAAAATTTTTCTACCATTGCTGCGCCTCTCACAGAGGTCATAAAAAAGGATGTTGGATTTAAATGGGAAAGGGAACAAGACATTGCATTTCATACCCTAAAAGACTGTTTGTGTTCTGCTCCTATTCTTATTTTACCTAACTTTGATAAAACCTTTGAAATTGAATGTGATGCTTCTGGGATTGGTATAGGTGCTGTTTTAATGCAGGAAAAACGAGCCATTGCCTTCTTCAGTGAAAAGTTGAATTTAGCTCAGCGTAAATATTCAACATATGACAAAGAATTATATGCTTTGGTTCGGGCTTTAGAGGTTTGGCAACACTACCTCTTACCTAAGGAGTTTGTGATTCACACGGATCATGAATCTTTGAAGCACTTAAAAGGACAAGGTAAGCTTGATAAAAGACATGCTAAATGGGTGAAATTTATTGAAACATTTCCCTATGTTATTGCCTTTAAACAAGGTAAAGATAATGTCGTTGCTGATGCTTTATCTCGGAGGTATGCTTTGATTACTACACTTACCTCTAAGTTATTGGGCTTTGAGTTTTTAAAGGAGTTGTATGTCACTGATTCTGACTTTTCTGCTATTTATGCCTCTTGTGAACATAGTGCATTTAACAAATTTTATAGACATGAAGGGTTTCTGTTTCGTGGTAATAGAATTTGTGTGCTTGCTTGTTCTATGAGGGACTTACTTGTTCTTGAATCACATAATGGGGGTTTGATGGGTCATTTTGGTGTGCATAAGACATTGGATGTATTATCTGAACATTTTTACTGGCCCCGCATGCGTAGAGATGTTGAAAAATTTTGTGCTAAGTGTGTTGCATGTAAACAGGCTAAATCTAAGTCTTTACCACATGGTTTGTATGCCCCTTTACCTGTTCCTATGCATCCGTGGGTTGATATCTCTATGGATTTTGTTCTTGGTTTGCCTCGAACAAGAAAAGGTCGAGATAGCATTTTTGTTGTGGTAGACAGATTTAGTAAAATGGCTCATTTTATTGCATGCCATAAAACTGATGATGCAACAAATATTGCTGATCTATTCTTTCGAGAGGTTGTGCGTTTGCATGGTGTTCCCCAAACTATTGTTTCTGATCGTGACGTCAAATTTTTGAGTCATTTTTGGAAAGTTTTATGGGGTAAATTAGGCACAAAATTATTATACTCTACTACTTGTCATCCTCAAACTGATGGTCAAACTGAAGTAGTAAATAGAACAGTAGGGACCTTATTACGTGCTGTTGTTGGTAAGAATTTGAAAACTTGGGAAGATTGTTTACCTTTTATTGAGTTTGCTTATAATAGAACTACTCATTCTTCTACTGGGTTTTCTCCTTTTGAACTTGTTTATGGTTTTAATCCTTTAACTGTTTTGGACTTATTACCTTTGCCTTTGAGTGATATTGTTAGCTTGGATGCAGAAGGTAAAGTTGAAAAGGTTAAAGCAATGCACTTGAAAGCACGTGAATCGCTTGAACAGAAAAATAAGTTGATAGCCCAACGGGTGAATAAAGGTCGAAGACAACTTATCTTTGAACCTGGTGACTGGGTATGGGTTCATTTGAGGAAAGAGAGATTTCCTACTCAAAGAAAATCCAAGTTAGACCCTAGGGGTGATGGTCCATTTCAAGTGCTCGAAAGGGTCAATGACAATGCTTACAAGATTGACCTTCCAGGTGAGTATAATGTATCAGCTACTTTTAATGTCTCTGACCTATCTCCTTTTGCTTGTGATGCAGATTCGAGGACGAATCTTTTTCAGGAGGGAGGGAATGATACGAGCCCTATGGAACAAACTGAGAACTGTCATATGCCAATTGGTCCAATTACAAGAGCAACAACTAAGAGAATAAAAGAAGGTTTTGCAAACATGGCTAAATCATGTGTTCAGGAGATGCATCAAGAATTGGGCAAGACAATGATTAACGATTATCAAAAGCCACACGTCTTACTATTTTACAAGATGCATTGAAGACTCTCATTAGTCAAGATGAATTAAAAGAGACATCACTTTCTTAGAATTTATTCTATGTTTATTTTATTTTTGTTATTTGTTTGTTTTAGGCCCAATTATGATTTGGCCCATATTTTATTCTAGTGAACTTATGAGTTAGGGATTTAAATTTAAGAGGTATAAAAACCCTCTAAACCCTGGTAGCCATTTTTTTTCTTAATTTTGATGAATGAAATTTTCTTTGAGTTTCTTTGAGAAACTTGAGTGTGAACAGGTGAGGTAGAGTGATTCCCTTAACTGTTGCATTAGGAAATCAAATTGAGGTAGAGGAGTCCCTTTCTTTGATCTTCCATCTTATCCTGGATTACGTTCCGTATCACCATCTCTCTTTCATTATACGTGATTGCAAGCACATCATTATCATTAATTTCTGATAAAGTATTCTCTCCTAGAGTTTCTTTACTTCCTTCTCCTACCTGTCCCTATTTACCCACCAATTTATCAGTATGGTTGCTGTCTTTCTCCATAACTTCTTTTCCCTCACTCTCCTTCATCGATAAATTAGCAAAGCTGCCCAATAGACTAACAGGTATTTGACGTTGAGTCTTATCCTTTGCAAAGGTCTCACTTAATAGTTTGATCGGGTTCATCTCTTCCTTTTCATCAGCTATCCTTCGCCCAACTTGTTCTGCCTTCAATCAAATTCCCCACTTTTCCTCTTTCAAATCACCATTGACCGAATCTTAAAGCATCCTGTTAGATCATCACTGCTCATGACCTAAGTGGCCACAGTAGTTGTAAAAGCACCCCAATCATTCATATTTGACAGCCAATTCTACAATTTTTTTTGTTTGGACTAGAAATTTTAAGGTCTCTTTTGATTGATTTCGTAGCATCAAGCATGACATGAGCCTTAATTATTCTGGTCTTTCTTCCTCTTACTGCAAAAAAATCTACATTCAGTACCTCTCTAAAACTCCCTGCAATTCTCCTCCCTAGTTCCTTGGTTTTATAGTGCTCAAGGATCCCCCATAATTGGATCCATATTGGAACTAGGGTTAATTTCAAAAAGTTTCCCTCTTCCTCTGCCCTCCATCTCCTCAAGTTGAAGATATAATTCTTAAATAGCCAGGGACCTCCTCTTTCGATCCGGATTAGATCCACTTTGTTATCAAAGAAGAATTGGAACACATTATCCCCCAAATCCATCACCTTAAATCCTTCAATTCTGAGTGAGACCATATTGCTCCTATTGCCGCCTCTATTATTTCCACACTAAACCTCCTATCTGCCAAAATCTTGCCAATTAAGTTTCGGTTGTAAGATTGGATATTTTTAGCTACAATATCTTCTCCAAAATGGACTACTTCATCGTCGTTGAATTCATCATTCCTTTGAACCCCTTCCCCTTGACCACCACTTCTGTTAGCCATATCCTTGTCAGAGCGCTAGACAATTATTGACTTGAGGTCCACCTGAGATAGGTGGCAGAATAAGCCCTTGCCAGAAATCCTAATAAAGCAATTAAGTAGGTAAATCTAAGTGGCACTTTATGTGATGATGTGAAGTTGTACGTATTGATCACCACATTAAATTCTTCCGTGACTTGCTTTTATTTGATGACATGTTTTCAAAATTTCAAAAAATAAATCCAGTGAATATGTTTTGAATTGTAGGGTCATACTAGGGATGGCAATGTGGTAGGTTGGGAAAAATTTTTGCTCTACTTGACCAGTTTTGTCTTATGATAATCCGCATAAAAATTAATATGATACAATAAAAACTAATATGATACAATATTATTAACGAAAAAGCTCTACATCTATATAAAAATTATCTGCCAGTGGTGGTCATACTGCTGAATATTAAAACTGTGGACTTTTTTTGTGTCCTTATCATAGTACTTGTCGCGATACGTTCCCACGATAAAATTCTACAAAATCAACATCAGTTAAATCATATTTCACCGAACCGAACAAAAATTATATGCTGAATAAAACACGAAAAACATTCGATCTTCAAGAGAAAAATTTTCTTAATCCAAAAGTACTCAAAAGAAGACATAAGAATCAGGTGAACCAATATTAACATTCTCACTTAACCGAAAAGTAATAAGCAATGAATAAGAAATTTACTTACTACAATATCCATCGGCACAATGTATATTTGTTCTTGATACTGTTTAGTTTTTATTTCGTTCAGAATCAAGCTGTGTATACTAACCACCTACAGGATGAAAATTTATGAGACATACTATATAAGAGTGTTTAAAAAAATTATTGATGTTAATGCAATTGGCAAAGGATTTTACCATGGCATGCACTTGTTCTTCGGACTTTAGAGACGTGAAATATTCTCTTAATCCCTCGTAGTGTCCCTCATGTTTCAAGACAAATAATTGTTCATATTCATTGGTACTATCTTTTATCTGTTTTACATGTGTCATCCAATGATAACACTTTTCAATCAGCTCGTTCGTTATTTTTGTCTTTTTCTGCGGAGTTCTGTAAACTTGAGCTGCTAGTAATGTTGGTTCTGAAGATGTTCCTTCAGCATATTTTAATGCTGCTTCCACTCTAGCATCTATTACCGCCTCTGCCAGGATGTCAAGCTGTGAATCACTCTCTTGAGAGACCTGAGTTGGTTGAGATGCTGGTGGACTTATCCCAAGGCTAAAGGAAGGCCTTTCATATTCCCTTTCCCTAGGTTTAGCAGCACTATAGGATGATAGATATTTAACAATGATATTAAACAAAAATGATATTTAATCAATATAGTGAACCGAAATCCAAACAAGTAGTGAACCCAAATTTAAATTAACAGTAAACCGAAATGATATTAAACAAAAATGATATTAAAGAAAATCAAGTAACATACCTGTCAAATGATGACAAGATTAGAGTTTCTTTTTCTGATTGCCATGCCACCGGAAGTTCTTTGGATTGTTCTTCATCAGTAACTTGATAGACATCGGCATCCTTGAAAAACTGTTCAATAACAGAGCTTGTAATAGACCCCGTAACACCCTGCTTGTTGGGTTCTGGAGGGCAGCTACAAAAAACAAAACAGAGTCCAAAGACAACAACACATTGAATTCATTTCTGGTTTCAACCGAACCATAATTAAACCATGTATAAGCAGTAAACATTATCGATATTTATATAAGCAGTAAATCTTACACATCAACAGTTGCTTCTTGTTTGGATTGTTGCTCTGTTGGTTCTTCGCAGGGATGTTCCAGAGGTCTGCTTCATTAAACAGTAAACATTTCTATAATTATCCCAAACTATTATCATATTTAACAATGATATTTAACAGAAATTACACTAATCATTATAGTGAACCGAAAACCAAACCTATACTGAACCAAAACCCAAACGTACAATGAACCGAAATTATATTAAACAAAAGTGATATTAAAGAATTTAATGCTTACACATTAGCAGGTGCTTCTTGTTCTGATTCTTGTTGCACTGGTGGTTCTTGGGCTTGTTGTTCTTGTTCTTTTGCAGGGCTATTGCATTAAACAGTAAAGATTTCTATAATTATCCCAAATTATTATCATATTTAACAAGAGATATTTTACAGAAATTACACTAATCATTATAGTGAACTGAAAACTATACTTATACTGAACCAAAACCAAAACTTACAGTGAACCGAAATTATATTAAACAAAAGTGATATTAAAGAATTTAATGCTTATACATTAACAGGTGCTTCTTGTTCTGATTCTTGTTGCACCGTTGGTTCTTGGGCTTTTTGTTCTTGTTCTTTTGCAGGGCTGTTGCATTAAATAGAAAACAGTTCAATAACAACCACTAAAATTAATAAAAAGAATTTTTATGTGAAACTTACTCTTCATTAGAAACTTCATACACATAGTCATCTTTCATTAAGTCTTCAATTACAGAACTCGTAAGAGATACTGTAACACCTTACTTTTCAGCTTCTTAAGGGCAGTTGTAATAAGCAGAAGAGAGTCCAAAGACAAGAACAGATTGAACTCATTTTTGGTTTCAACTAAACCATAATTAAACCATTTATAAGCAGTACACATTGAACAAGATTCATGTGGTGAATAAATATTTATTAACTTACTCATTATTAGATGTTTGTTGTGTTTCTTCTTGTGGAGGGACATACATGAAGTCATCCTTCATCAACTCTTCCTGAACTGAACTTGGAAGAGACAATGCAAGAGGATGTAAACAAAAATAAAGTTAATGTTGAATAATTAGAATAATTAGAATTTGTTTTGAAAAATAGGAATTTGCACATTGAAACACTCACACTTCCAAAGGTTCAGAACGAGTTTGTTGTTGAAACTCAACGATTTGTACTTCAGATTCAGGTGTAGCTCTAGTGAAATTTAAACGCAATTTTCTTTTGATTAATTAAACAAAAATTATTAACTAAATTTAAAAGAGTAACATAAATATTTTTAACTTACACTTGTGCAGTTTTAGACGTCTTTCTTGGGAAGATTTTCTTTTTTCTAAAATATTTGATCGGGGTTTTCGGGGTATTTTTTCTAAAAAAAATAATAAATTAAAATTAAAAACCAAGATTAAAAGTAGAGGTCTAGAAAGACAATAAATTTATTTTTGGGCAACCACCGAACCGAAAATACAATATGCAGTGAACCAATTTACCTGATATTGCTTGCAGCATCTACAGAAAGTGTAGAGCTTCCTTTTATCTATAAAACTTGCTCACTATCAATATTTATAGTTGGCACACTAAGCAATATAAATAAATATTAGTAATTGAATCTAGAGGAATTAGAAAAGGTTGTAGCAAAAGTAAGCCAAGTAAGAAAAAGAATTCAGGAATAATAAACTGAATCTTACGTCTGAGAGAAATCATTTTGTCCCTGTGGAGAGTCAAACTGATCCGGAGCAATGTTTATTGACTGAGCTCCATCATTTCTTTTCTTTGATCTTTTCTCTCTTATTATCTCCAATGCTTGTTTTCTTTTTTCGGCAGCATTGTCTTTTTCTTGTTCAGTTCTGAAAGTTCATAAAATATCAAGAAACCTAAAATGTAAGTATCAGTAAAAGAAAATATGATTCGAGAAACTTACTCATTCTCAGGTTGGGTTGGTGTTTTTGCCACTCTTTTTGGTTTTTTTTTTTTTCTTTTTATTATGGATGTTTTCTCAGTTTCATTTTCTCTGTAAAACAGATAAACACATTGAATTTATACCGGAGATAAGACACTAATGATGAAGTCAACCAAACCCAAAGATAACACCGAACTGAAATACGTTAAACTGCTAAACCGAATCCTAGAAGGCCACCAAACCGAAAATAGATATATATGCAATCAACAAAAATACTTAATCGTTTTCAGATTCGCTTGGCACATGCTTTGTTTTTTTGGTGTGTTTTTTAACCACCTTCAATGGTTGTTTTCTTTTTTTGTGGTTTTTTTTATTTCTTCTTCTATGCAATACATAAGAACTAATTTAAGCAAATACAAATTAAATAAAATTGATATGAAAATTAAACTTACTATGTTTTTTTCTTTTTTATTTTATTTTCTTTTTCTTTTTTCTCCAAGTTACTTGTTTTTGTTTTTTCTTTGTTTTTTTTCTTTTTGTACAGAAGTCCCTAAAACAGAAACAAGGTCTCAATTAATTAATCATCAAAATAACAATTTAACAATTCGGTGAACCGAATAAAGTAATCCTACCAAACCGAAAAATATTCATATGGTGAATAGTACATGACAACTATTTATTCATCAAGAAAAATGTTTCTTAATTCAGAAACATTCAAATGAACAAAACTAACAATTGCAAGTAGGACAAATAATTTAATTATAACCTAAAAGCAAGCTAATTTTTCGGGGATTTTTAGTATAGTACTTACCAATGGTTGTGTTGTTTTGGATGAAATCCGTTCAATGATCTTTTCCTTTGTCCAATAGGCCACCCATGGTGCAGGGGAGAATCAGGTGCAAATGAGTGGGAGAACTTTGTTTTATGGAAGTATATCAACATTAAGACAAAAACACAGCCATCAACAGACTGTTTCTTCCCCTCTCTCTTGTTTTCAACTCCTTTCATTAAGAAGTTGAGAATATGCTTTGCCCAATCCCATTCCCTTAAGGTTGTCCACATGATAAATCGATGACTTGTGGATTGGGGAGGCCACACTTACCGTTGTGGGGAGCAAGAAGTACTTTTGTATGAAGACAACAAAAGTCCTCTTGAATTTTTCTGGTTCTCCTCCCCTTCTACACTCATATCCAGCACATTCTTTGCCAAAGTTGCCAAGGAAATATTTTTGACATTGTCAAATATTTCCTTGTCTGTTGGATTCAGCTTGTTGTAATCAACCTTTTCAAGAAAAAGATTCTCTACAATATTTTAATAGCAAAAATAAGACAAAAACGGTCAGTTTGATTATCCGGACACCAATAAACTGAAAATAAGCAGTAATTGGAAAATGTATTACCTCCATTGGTTATACCGAGGGCAGCTGCTACTTTTCGAAGAGTTATATTTATTGTCCCCTGTTTTATTTTCAAGCATCCTCTCTCTATATCAAACTGATCACTCAATTCTATCAGCAGTGTATTAGAGACGTTCAATTCTGGCACATGTTCCAGACCACCAAATCCCATTGCTTCCACAATATCTCTCTTTTCTTGACCCATTTCCTTGTACACTGTCGCTATTGCCTTTGTTTGGCATCTGCAATAGTGAGTTTTCTGCAAGTTTTAAATCAGAATGTGAGGATATATTTATAATATAAAATAGATATTATTCAAATGAAAGTGGATAAATATATTTAATATACTTACGTTATATTGTGCCTTCTCCTTTATTGTTGCCATTTTCTTGTTGCGTTTTGCTTTAAAAAAATATTTTGGTCAATATTTCATTCAATACATCAATAACCACAATCATGTGTATGTTAAACAAGTCAATTAGAATGCCACAACCCACCGAACCAAAAATACTTCATGCACAGTACCAAAATAAAAAAGGCTACCGAACCGAAAAATCTTCATGTGGTAAATAAATGATTATCAGCTTTCAATCAACTAAAATACTATTACAGTAGTATGGCTTATCAAAGTGAAAGAGTTGTTTCTAATGTAACTTGTCCTAAACATCAACAACCACAAGCATCTGTATGTTAAACAAGTCAATTAGAATGCCACAACCCATCGAACCGAAACTCCCTCATGCACAGAACCGAAATAAAAAAGGCTACCGAACCGAAAAATATTCATGTGGTTAATAAATAATTATCAGCTTTCAATCAACAAAAATACTATTACAGTAGTATGGCTTATCAAAGTGAAAGAGTTGTCTCTAATGTAAATTGACCTAAACAAAACTCATTCAATACATCAACAACCACAAGCATGTGAATGTTAAACAAGTCAATTAGAATGCCACAACCCACCGAACCGAAACTCCCTCAAGCACAGAATCAAAATAAAAAAGGCTACCGAACTAAAAAATGATCATGTGGTTAATAAATGATGATCAGCTTTCAATCAACAAAAATACTATTACAGTAGTATGGCTTATTAAAGTGAAAGAGTCGTCTCTAATATAAATTGTACTAAACAAAACTCATTCAATACATCAACAACCACAAGTATATGTATGTTAAACAAGTCAATTTGAATGCCACAACCCACCAAACCGAAACTCCCTCATGCACAGAACTGAAATAAAAAAGGCTACCGAACCGAAAAATGATCATGTGGTTAATAAATGTTCATCAGCTTTCAATCAACAAAAATACTATTATAGTAGTATGGCTTATCAAAGTGAAAGAGTTATCTCTAATGTAAATTCTCCTAAACAAAACTCATTCAATATATCAACAACTACAAGTTTGTGTATGTTAAATAAGTCAATTAGAATGCCACAACCCACCGAACCGAAAATCCCTCATGCACAGAAACGAAATCAAAAAAGCTACCGAACCGAAAAATGTTCATGAGGTCAATAAATGATGATCAGCTTTCAATCAACAAAAATACTATTATAGTAGTATGGCTTATCATAGTGAAAGAGTTGTCTCTAATTTAAATTGTCCTAAAACAAACTCAATCAATACATCAATAACTACAAGCATGTGTATATTAAACAAGTCAATTAGAATGCCACAACCCACCAAACCGAAAATCTCTCATGCACAGAAACGAAATCAAAAAGGCTACCAAAAACCGAAAAATATTCATGTGGTCAATAAATGATGATCAACTTTCAATCAACAAAAATACTATTACAGTAGTATGGCTTATCAAAGTGAAAGAGTTGTCTTTAATGTAAATTGTCCTAAACAAAACTCATTCAATACATCAACAACCACAAGTATGTGTATGTTAAACAAGTCAATTAGAATGCCACAACCCACCGAACCGAAACTCCCTCATGCACAGAACAAAAAAAAATGGCTACCGAACCGAAAAATGAACATGTGGCTTATAAATAATGATCAGCTTTCAATCAACAAAAATACTATTACAGTAGTATGGCATATCAAAGTCAAAGATTTGTCTCTGATGTAAATTGTCCTAAACAAAACTCATTCAATACATCAACAACTACAAGCATGTGTATATTAAACAAGTCAATTAGAATGCCACAACCCACCCAACCGAAAATTCCTCATGCACAGAAACGAAATCAAAAAGGCTACCGAACCGAAAAATGTTCATGTGGTCAATAAATGATGATCAGCTTTCAATCAACAAAAATACTTTTACAGTAGTATGGCTTATCAAAGTCAAAGAGTTTGTCTCTAATTTAAATTGTCCTAAATAAAACACATTCAATACATCAACAACCATAAGCATGTGTATGTTAAACAAGTCAATTAGAATGCCACAACCCACCGAACTGAAAATCCTTCATGCACGGAACCAAAATCAAAAAGGCTACCGAACCGAAAAATCTTCATGTGATAAATAAATGATTATCAGCTTTCAATCAACAAAAATACTATTACAGTAGTATGGCTTGTCAAAGTAAAAGAGTTGTTTCTAATGTAACTTTCCCTAAATAAAACTTATTCAATACATCAACAACCACAAGCATGTGTATATTAAACAAGTAAATTAGAATGCCACAACCTACCGAACCGAAACTCCCTCATGCACAGAACCAAGATCAAAAAGGCTACCAAACCGAAAAATGTTCATGTGGTTAATAAAGGATGATCATCTTTCAATCAACAAAAATACTATTACAATAGTATGGCTTATCAAAGAGAAAGAGTTGTCTCTAATGTAAACTGTCCTAAACAAAACTCATTTAATACATTAACAACTACAAGCATGTGTATGTTAAACAAGTCAATTAGAATGCCACAACCCGCCGAACCGAAAATCCCTCATACACAGAACCGAAATAAAAAATGCTACCGAACCGAAAAATGTTCATGTGGTTAATAAATGATGATCAGCTTTCAATAAACAAAAATACTATTACAGTAGTATGGCTTATCAAAGTGAAAGAGTTGTCTCTAATGTAAATTGTCCTAAACAAAACTCATTCAATACATCAACAACCACATGCATGTGAATGTTAAACAAGTCAATTAGAATGCCACAACCCACCGAACCGAAACTCCCTCATGCACAGAACCGAAAAAAATGGCTACCGAAACGAAAAATGATCATGTGGTTAATAAATGATGATCAGCTTTCAATCAACAAAAATACTATTACAGTAGTTTGGCTTATCAAAGTGAAAAAGTTGTCTCTAATGTAAATTGTCCTAAACAAAACTCATTCAATATATCCACAACTACAAGTATGTGTATGTTAAACAAGTCAATTAGAATGCCACAACCCCCCAAACCGAAAATTCCTCATGACAGAAACGAAATCAAAAAATCTACCGAACCGAAAAATGTTCATGAGGTCAATAAATGATGATCTACTTTCAATCAACAAAAATACTATTACAGTAGTATGGCTTATCAAAGTGAAAGAGTTGTCTCTAATTTAAATTGTCCTAATACTAACTCATTCAATACATCAATAACTACAAGCATATGTATATTAAACAAGTCAATTAGAATGCCACAACCCACCGAACCGAAAATTCGTCATGCACAGAAACGAAATCAAAAAGTCTACCAAATCGAAAAATGTTCATGTGGTCAATAAATGATGATAAGCTTTCAATCAACAAAAATACTATTACAGTAGTATGGCTTATCAAAGTGAAAGAGTTGTCTCTAATGTAAATTGTCCCAAGCAAAACTCATTCAATACATCAACAACCACAAGCATGTGTACATTAAAGATGTCAATTAGAATCACACAACCCACCGAACTGAAACTCTCTCATGCACAGAACCAAAAAAAAAAATGGCTACCGAACCGAAAAATGATCATGTGGCTAATAAATAATGATCTGCTTTTAATCAACAAAAATACTATTACAGTAGTATGGCATATCAAAGTGAAAGAGTTGCATCTAATGTAAATTGTCCTAAACAAAACTCATTCAATACATCAACAACTCCAAGCATGTGTGTATTAAACAAGTCAATTAGAATGCCACAACCCACCGAACCGAAAATTCCTCATGCACAAAAACGAAATCAAAAAGGCTACCGAACCGAAAAATGTTCACGTGGTCAATAAATGATGATCAGCTTTCAATCAACAAAAATACTATTACAGTAGTATGGCTTACCAAAGTCAAAGAGTTGTCTCTAATTTAAATTGTCCTAAATAAAACACATTCAATACATCAACAACCATAAGCATGTGTATGTTAAACAAGTCAATTAGAATGCCACAACCCACCGAACAGAAAATCCTTCATGCACAGAACCAAAATCAAAAAGGCTACCGAACCGAAAAATCTTCATGTGGTAAATAAATGATTATCAGCTTTCAATCAACAAAAATTCTATTATAGTAGTATGGCTTATCAAAGTGAAAGAGTTGTCTCTAATTTAAATTGTCCTAAAACTATCTCATTCAATACATTAATAACTACAAGCATTTGTATATTAAACAAGTCAATTAGAATGCCACAACCCACCGAACCGAAAATATCTCATGCACAGAAACGAAATCAAAAAGGCTACCAAACCGAAAAATGTTCATGTGGTCAATAAATGATGATCAGCTTTCAATCAACAAAAATACTATTACAGTAGTATGGCTTATCAAAGTCAAAGAGTTGTCTCTAATGTAAATTGTCCTAAACAAAACTCATTCAATACATCAACAACCACAACCATGTGTATGTTAAACAAGTCAATTAGAATGCCATAACCAACCGAACCGAAACTCCCTCATGCACAGAACCGAAAAAAAAATGGCTACCGAACCAAAAAATGATCATGTGGCTAATAAATAATCATCAGCTTTCAATCAACAAAAATACTATTACAGTAGTATGGCTTATCAAAGTCAAAGAGTTGCATCTAATGTAAATTGTCCTAAACAAAACTCATTCAATACATCAACAACTACAAGCATGTGTATATTAAACAAGTCAATTAGAATGCCACAACCCACTGAACCGAAAATTCCTCATGCACAGAAACGAAATCAAAAAGGATACCGAACCGAAAAATGTTCATGTGGTCAATAAATGATGATCAAATTTCAATCAACAAAAATACGAATACAGTAGTATGGCTTATCAAAGTCAAAGAGTTGTCTCTAATTTAAATTGTCCTAAATAAAACACATTCAATACATCAACAACCATAAGCATGTGTATGTTAAACAAGTCAATTAGAATGCCACAACCCGCCGAACCGAAAATCCCTCATACACAGAACCGAAATAAAAAATGCTACCGAACCGAAAAATGTTCATGTGGTTAATAAATGATGATCAGCTTTCAATAAACAAAAATACTATTACAGTAGTATGGCTTATCAAAGTGAAAGAGTTGTCTCTAATGTAAATTGTCCTAAACAAAACTCATTCAATACATCAACAACCACAAGCATGTGTATGTTAAACAAGTCAATTAGAATGCCACAACCCACCAAACCGAAACTCCCTCATGCACAGAACCGAAAAAAATGGCTACCGAAACGAAAAATGATCATGTGGTTAATAAATGATGATCAGCTTTCAATCAACAAAAATACTATTACAGTAGTTTGGCTTATCAAAGTGAAAAAGTTGTCTCTAATGTAAATTGTCCTAAACAAAACTCATTCAATATATCCACAACTACAAGTATATGTATGTTAAACAAGTCAATTAGAATGCCACAACCCCCCAAACCGAAAATTCCTCATGACAGAAACGAAATCAAAAAATCTACCGAACCGAAAAATGTTCATGAGGTCAATAAATGATGATCAGCTTTCAATCAACAAAAATACTATTACAGTAGTATGGCTTATCAAAGTGAAAGAGTTGTCTCTAATTTAAATTGTCCTAATACTAACTCATTCAATACATCAATAACTACAAGCATATGTATATTAAACAAGTCAATTAGAATGCCACAACCCACCGAACCGAAAATTCGTCATGCACAGAAACGAAATCAAAAAGTCTACCAAATCGAAAAATGTTCATGTGGTCAATAAATGATGATAAGCTTTCAATCAACAAAAATACTATTACAGTAGTATGGCTTATCAAAGTGAAAGAGTTGTCTCTAATGTAAATTGTCCTAAGCAAAACTCATTCAATACATCAACAACCACAAGCATGTGTCTGTTAAACAAGTCAATTAGAATCACACAACCCACCGAACCGAAACTCTCTCATGCACAGAACCGAAAAAAAATGGCTACCGAACCGAAAAAAGATCATGTGGCTAATAAATAATGATCTGCTTTCAATCAACAAAAATACTATTACAGTAGTATAGCATATCAAAGTGAAAGAGTTGCATCTAATGTAAATTGTCCTAAACAAAACTCATTCAATACATTAACAACTCCAAGCATGTGTGTATTAAACAAGTCAATTAGAATGCCACAACCCACCGAACCGAAAATTCCTCATGCACAAAAACGAAATCAAAAAGGCTACCGAACCGAAAAATGTTCATGTGGTCAATAAATGATGATCAGCTTTCAATCAACAAAAATACTATTACAGTAGTATGGCTTACCAAAGTCAAAGAGTTGTCTCTAATTTAAATTGTCCTAAATAAAACACATTCAATACATCAACAACCATAAGCATGTGTATGTTAAACAAGTCAATTAGAATGCCACAACCCACCGAACTGAAAATCCTTCATGCACAGAACCAAAATCAAAAAGGCTACCGAACCGAAAAACCTTCATGTGGTAAATAAATGATGATCAGCTTTCAATCAACAAAAATACTATTATAGTAGTATGGCTTATCATAGTGAAAGAGTTGTCTCTAATTTAAATTGTCCTAAAACAAACTCAATCAATACATCAATAACTACAAGCATGTGTATATTAAACAAGTCAATTAGAATGCCACAACCCACCAAACCGAAAATCTCTCATGCACAGAAACGAAATCAAAAAGGCTACCAAAAACCGAAAAATATTCATGTGGTCAATAAATGATGATCAACTTTCAATCAACAAAAATACTATTACAGTAGTATGGCTTATCAAAGTGAAAGAGTTGTCTTTAATGTAAATTGTCCTAAACAAAACTCATTCAATACATCAACAACCACAAGTATGTGTATGTTAAACAAGTCAATTAGAATGCCACAACCCACCGAACCGAAACTCCCTCATGCACAGAACAAAAAAAAATGGCTACCGAACCGAAAAATGAACATGTGGCTTATAAATAATGATCAGCTTTCAATCAACAAAAATACTATTACAGTAGTATGGCATATCAAAGTCAAAGATTTGTCTCTGATGTAAATTGCCCTAAACAAAACTCATTCAATACATCAACAACTACAAGCATGTGTATATTAAACAAGTCAATTAGAATGCCACAACCCACCGAACCGAAAATTCCTCATGCACAAAAACGAAATCAAAAAGGCTACCGAACCGAAAAATGTTCATGTGGTCAATAAATGATGATCAGCTTTCAATCAACAAAAATACTATTACAGTAGTATGGCTTACCAAAGTCAAAGAGTTGTCTCTAATTTAAATTGTCCTAAATAAAACACATTCAATACATCAACAACCATAAGCATGTGTATGTTAAACAAGTCAATTAGAATGCCACAACCCACCGAACTGAAAATCCTTCATGCACAGAACCAAAATCAAAAAGGCTACCGAACCGAAAAATCTTCATGTGGTAAATAAATGATTATCAGCTTTCAATCAACAAAAATTCTATTATAGTAGTATGGCTTATCAAAGTGAAAGAGTTGTCTCTAATTTAAATTGTCCTAAAACTAACTCATTCAATACATCAATAACTACAAGCATTTGTATGTTAAACAAGTCAATTAGAATGCCACAACCCACCGAACCGAAAATATCTCATGCACAGAAAAGAAATCAAAAAGGATACCAAACCGAAAAATGTTCATGTGGTCAATAAATGATGATCAGCTTTCAATCAACAAAAATACTATTACAGTAGTATGGCTTATCAAAGTGAAAGAGTTGTCTCTAATGTAAATTGTCCTAAACAAAACTCATTCAATACATCAACAACCACAAGTATGTGTATGTTAAACATGTCAATTAGAATAACACAACCCACCAAACCGAAACTCCCTCATGCACAGAACCGAAAAAAAAATGGCTACCGAACCGAAAAATGATCATGTGGCTAATAAATAATCATCAGCTTTCAATCAACAAAAATACTATTACAGTAGTATGGCTTATCAAAGTCAAAGAGTTGCATCTAATGTAAATTGTCCTAAACAAAACTCATTCAATACATCAACAACTCCAAGCATGTGTGTATTAAACAAGTCAATTAGAATGCCACAACCCACCGAACCGAAAATTCCTCATGCACAAAAACGAAATCAAAAAGGCTATCGAACCGAAAAATGTTCACGTGGTCAATAAATGATGATCAGCTTTCAATCAACAAAAATACGAATACAGTAGTATGGCTTACCAAAGTCAAAGAGTTGTCTCTAATTTAAATTGTCCTAAATAAAACACATTAAATACATCAACAACCATAAGCATGTGTATGTTAAACAAGTCAATTAGAATGCCACAACCCGCCGAACCGAAAATCTCTCATACACAGAACCGAAATAAAAAATGCTTCCGAACCGAAAAATGTTCATGTGGTTAATAAATGATGATCAGCTTTCAATAAACAAAAATACTATTACAGTAGTATGGCTTATCAAAGTGAAAGAGTTGTCTATAATGTAATTTGTCCTAAACAAAACTCATTCAATAAATCAACAACCACAAGTATGTGTATGTTAAATAAGTCAATTAGAATGGCACAACCCACCGAACCGAAAATCCTTCATGCACAGAACCTAAATAAAAAAGGCTACCGAACCGAAAAATCTTCATGTAGTAAATAAATGATTATCAGCTTTCAATCAACAAAAATACTATTACAGTAGTATGGCTTATCAAAGTGAAAGAGTTGTTTCTAATGTAACTTGTCCTAAACAAAACTCATTCAATACATCAACAACCACAAGCATGTGTATGTTAAACAAAGTCATATAGAATGCCACAACCCACGGAACCGAAACTCCCTCATGCACAGAACCGAAATAAAAAAGGCTACCGAACCGAAAAATGTTCATGTGGTTAATAAATGATGATCAGCTTTCAATCTACAAAAATACTATTACAGTAGTATGGCTTATCATAGTGAAAGAGTTGTCTCTAATATAAATTATCCTAAACAAAACTCATTCAATACATCAACAACCACAAACATGTGTATGTTAAACAAGTCAATTAGAATGCCACAATCCACCGAACCGAAAATCCTTCATGCACAGAACTAAAATAAAAAAGGCTACCGAACCGAAAAATCTTCATGTGGAAAATAAATGATTATCAGCTTTCAATCAACAAAAATACTATTACAGTAGAATGGTTTATCAAAGTGAAAGAGTTGTTTCTAATGTAACTTGTCCTAAACAAAACCCATTCAATATATCAACAACCACAAGCATGTGTATGTTAAACAAATCAGTTATAATGCCACAACCCACAGAACCGAAGTACAGAACCGAAATCAAAAAGGCTACCGAACCGAAAAATGTTCATGTGGTTAATAAATGACAATCAGCTTTCAATCAATAAAAATACTATTAGAGTAGTATCGCTTATCAAACTGAAAGAGTTGTCTCGAATGTAAATTGTCCGAAACAAAACTCGTTCAATACATCAACAACTAGAAGCATGTGTATGTTAAACAAGTCAATTAGAATGCCACAACCCACCGAACCAAAAATTCTTCATGCACAGAACTAAAATAAAAAAGGCTACCGAACCGAAAAATCTTCATGTGGTAAATAAATGATTATCAGCTTTCAATCAACAAAAATACTATTATAGTAGAATGGCTTATCAAAGTGAAAGAGTTGTTTCTAATGTAACTTGTCCTAAACAAAACATATTCAATACATCAACAACCACAAGCATGTGTATGTTAAACAAATCAGTTAGAATGCCACAACCCACAGAACCGAAGTACAGAACCGAAATCAAAAAGGCTACCTAACCGAAAAATGTTCATGTGGTTAATAAATGACGATCAGCTTTCAATCAATAAAAATACTATTAGAGTAGTATCGCTTATCAAACTGAAAGAGTTGTCTCTAATGTAAATTGTCCTAAACAAAACTCTTTCAATACATCAACAACTACAAGCATGTGTATGTTAAACAAGTCAATTAGAATGTCATAACCCACCAAACCAAAAATTCCTCATGCACAGAACCAAAATAGAAAAGGCTATCGAATCGAAAAATCTTCATGTGGTAAATAAATGATTATCAGCTTTCAATCAACAAAAATACTATTACAGTAGTATGGCTTATCAAAGCGAAAGAGTTGTTTCTAATGTAACTTGTCCTAAACAAAACTCATTCAATACATCAACAACCACAAGCATGTGTATGTTAAAAAAATGAATTAGAATGCCACATCCCACTGAACCGAAACTCCCTCATGCACATAACCGATATAAAAAAGGCTACCGAACCGAAAAATGTTCATGTGGTTAATAAATGATGATCATCTTTCAATCAACAAAAATACTATTACAGTAGTATGGCTTATCAAAGTGAAAGAGTTGTCTCTAATGTAAATTGTCCTAAACAAAACTCATTCAATACATCAACAACTATAAGCATGTGTATGTTAAACAAGTCAATTAGAATGCCACAACCCACCGAACCAAAAATCCCTCATGCATAGAACCGAAATCAAAAAGTCTACCGAACCAAAAAATATTCATGTGGTTAATAAATGATGATCAACTTTCAATCAACAAAAATACTATTACAGTAGTGTAGCTTATCAAAGTGAAAGAGTTGTCTCTAATGTGAATTTTTTTAAACAAAACTCATTCAATACATCAACAACCACAACCAAATGTATGTTAAACAAGTCAATTAGAATGCCACAACCCACCGAACCAAAAATCCCTCATGCACAGAACCAAAATCAAAAAGGCTACCGATCCAAAAAATTTTCATGTGGTAAATAAATGAATATCAGCTTTTAATCAACAAAAATACTATTACAGTAATATGACTTATCAAAGTGAAAGAGTTTTCTCTAATATGAATTTTTTTAAAGAAAACTCATTCAATACACCAACAACCACAACCATGTGTATGTTAAACAAGTCAATTAGAATAACACAACCCACCGAACCGAAAATTCCTCATGCACACAACCAAAATAAAAAAGGCTACCGAACCAAAAAATCTTTATGTGGTAAATAAATGAATATCAGCTTTCAATCAACAAAAATACTATTACAGTAGTATGGCTTATCAAAGTGAAAGAGTTGTCTCTAATGTGAATTTTTTTTAAACAAAACTCATTCAATACATCAACAACCCACCGAACTAAAAATCCTTCATGCACAGAACCAAAATCACAGAGGCCACCGAACCGAAAAACGTTAATGTGGTTAATAAATCATTATCAATTTTCAATCAACAAGAATAGTGTTCTTCAATGGATAATAAGTACTGAAGATAGTAATAGAGCTCTAATTAAATTATCCAAACCAATAAGAACAAGCAACTATATCTTAAAGCCCTAGTTATACTATAACAATCATTCACAATAGTTCAATCCATTAAACGAAGCAAATCAAACCAGTAAAACTGAAATGAAACTAGGCGAAACGCGACATTGTAAGATTTTAAATGAACAGTAGCTTTCTCATACCTTTTGTAATCTTTGTTGCTGTTTTCGTTTGTTTCTGGTTGTTGCTTGCGAAATCTTCTTCCAATTCGTTTGCAGTAGTTGTTTTCGCAAAGAATGTGATTGAAGTTTGAGTGATGTTGAGAGAGATTCGAAGAGAGTGAGTTTTTTGGGGTATTGGTTTCGTGTTGAAGATGTAACGTTCGTTCATAATGAAGCGCAAATGGAAAAACAAGGCGTTTTTTGTGAGGCGTGTGTTACTCACTCTGCATTTAATGCGTTTGAAACAATTTGGGCTTGGACTATATAGTTATATGGTTATATGGATGTGTAGCAGCCCTGTATTAATTACTATCATAAAATAAGGCATAGGATTCGACGGTCCCAGAATGTTTGGACCATTAAATGGTTCGGTAACAAAATATATTTTTTTAAATTTTTTAATAATTAATAAATAGTCTTTATTTAATGTTAACTACAATTTAATCTTTTATATATTATTTAATTATTAAATTTATTCTCTATTTAATAAATTATTATTTTATTATTTCTCTATCATATTTATTAACAATTAGAAATAAAAAATAACAACGAAATAGATTTTTCATTAATAGTGACTTTCATAAATATTTTGACAATACGAATCAACAAGTTTTTTGGTCTTTCATCCGTTACATCTGTTAAATAGAAAATTAATTTAATAAAATAATAATTTATAAAATAGAAGATAAATATAATAATTAAAAAAATATATAAAAAATTAAGTTATAGTTAAAATTAAATAAAGACAATTATTGACTTGAGGTCCACCTGAGATAGGTGGAAGAATAAGTCCTTGCCATAAATCCTAGTAAAGCAAGTAAGTAAATCTAAGTGGCACTTTATGTGATGATGTGAAGTTGTACGTATTGATCACCATATTGAATTCTTCCGTGGCTTACTTTTACTTGACGACATATTTTTAAAATCCCAAAAAATAAATTCAGTGAATATATTTTGAATTGTAGGGTCATATTAGGGGTGGCAATGTGACAGGTAGAGGCAAATTTTTACTCTACTCGACCAATTCCACTTTATGATAATTCGCATAGAATCCATTTCACTCTTATTTACAGGTAGTAAAAGATTGAATCCTAAGATGCCTCTGCGGGCTTCTATAATTATTAAAATTTAACTAATAAAATTAAATTTTAAAATTTATATAACCATTATCACATATATAATATAAATTAAATTAAAATTAAATATGATACTATATTAATTATTTTACAAATTATTTTACATATATTACATATATCTATTGAAGGTTGTGGTAGGCTTAGAGAAGGGGGTTGAATCTATGCCTTTCTTTTAATTTGCTGTTATGACCCTTTTAAACAAACTTTCAATTCTGATTCTGTTTGAACTCAGCAGCAGAAATTTATGAGACAATTTATTTTTGTCTCATGAATATCAGAAAACAGAACAGAGCAGAGAAGAGAAAAGCTAACACCAACATGTATCCTAGTTCGGTTGCCTTGTGCTATGCAACCTACATCCAGTCTCCTCCACAACAGTGGAGGAATTTTCACTATAGTTAACAGTATTACATACACCAATTCCACAGGATTAACACAATCCTTTCACACTCAAGTTCTAACCTAACTTGACATTGGTTATGCTAATACCTAACTATTCACTCTTAGTGCTAACCCAACTAAGAAAGTGATACCTCACAGGTACAAGGTACAAGACACAAGCATACCTAAAGAAATCTGAAAATAACTCTAGGCTTTTCTCTCAAGTGTTTCTCTCAGTCTTTTTTCACTCATGGCTTTTTCTTAAGCTTTCTCACAATGCCTTTTCTCACAAAAAATTACAGAAAGATAAACATTGAAAAGTACATTACAATAAGGAAAACATGAAGGAGATTGATTTCATCAGCAGCCTCTTTGCTATGTGCAAAACCAAATTTGCAAACCTCAGATACAATTTTTCAGTATTGGCCGAATGCTTCTTTGAAAGAAAGCATTATCCAAGTAAAGGAACTTCTTTGCAGAACACTTATTCTCTCTCTCTGGTTTTCTCTCCTTGCTTCTGAATGAGTAGTAAGTCTTCTTTTATCTCCTTGCATGTTGCTGGGTTCTTCTTCCAAGGTCAACACCTTGAGCCTTGAGCTTCACCAACCCACAGATTCACTTTTTCTCAACAAACCTTAGAGTAGAAACTTTGCTTCTGACTTCTTCATCTTGACCGAAAGCCATAAAGCAGCAACCACAAGAGTCTTCTAATGGTCAACCGAATCTGAGCCATTGAGAAGCTACTTGGTCCCCAAGAATAACTCGTGACCGTAGATACACAGCAGAGAAGAACAGAAAACAACTTTCCTTTGTATCCCATTTCAGACTGAGCAGAGAGTTGGGAAGAAGAGAAGAAGATCTGATGCATGCAAGAGGAAATAGGTCACCTTTAACCTAAACTTGATTTGGTTTAAACTTGGTGATTTAACATCTGCCTTTTAAGATTAATCTTTCTCTTTCTTGCTTCTTTGTCAATTTGCTTAGTGAAGAAGCTCTCTTTTTCTCTTTCTCACTTTTCTGAGTTTCTGACCAAGGTTCAGAAGTGAACGTTACTTTTGGTAAGGCAAAAGAGAGGGATTTGCTTGCTGAAATAAAATCGGGCTTGGATCTGGTAGTGATATGCTTGGCCCGTTTTGATTTCTTCAGCTTTGATTCCTTGGGCTTCGTTTATATTATTGACCCATCACTTCTTGTTTTATTCTCCATTCCATTTGGGCTGTTATTCAAATTTTGGCCTGCAACATTTTATAAATAATTAGTAATATGCAATTAAAATTAATCAACACTAATTATTTATTTTGCCCAAAAATAATGTTGTCATCACTAATTAATTTGGTTAATTTCTTAACTCAACAATCTCCCCCTTGATGACAAACATATTTAAACAAAAATTAAAAGAGTTAAAATTTGGTAAAGTTGGAAAACTTCCCTTTGATTGATGTTTCTTGCTTTAGTGTTGCTCCTCCTTTCTTTTTTAAGAGTAGCTCCCCCTTGATTTATGCTTTCCTTTTCGTTCATGTTGTACATTGTACTTAAAGAGAACACAATAAAGAGCTACACAATTATTTTGTCTAAGGGATATAGAACAAACAACACCACAGAATCAGCCCAACACATCATGAAAGCAAGTTCTAATACAACAGCCAAACAAGGTCACAAACCAAAACAATACTAGTGGCTGCAGTAATACCAATGAACTTCATCATTCAAGGCAGTCAAAAATAACATTTCCTAACCTAATAGCTATTACTCCCCCTTTTGTCATTAAGGGCGGAAAATAAGCAAGATCAACAACAACATCATTATAAATCCTGCAAGAAAAGGTTAGATCACAGTTCAAGGTTCTAACTAAACTGACAAAAGTGCAGCAGTATTAAGAGTTATTACAGTTATCCAAGATAAAAATAGTTTAGTAGTAGCAATAGAAACATAATTCATGAGACAAAAAGAGAGCAGCAGCAACAGTTTTCATGAGACGATTTCTAGGCATCAGAACCATTCCCCTCCGAATCAGCTTCCTCTTCAACATCAGTGGCAGGGTCCTCATCCTTTTGAAGGTTATCAATGAAGGTCATGAACACAGCCACTCTATCCCTTGATTTCCTCAGGAAGTTCTCATGCTTGCTAGCTAGCTTCCTTTGCTCTTTGCTCATAGCAATCATGTGATTTGATTGGAAAATAAACTCCTGAACAACATCTTTGACCACATTCAGTAGAGCAGATTTCTTTCCAGTAGAGATGGAAGTACCCTCAGTGGAGAGATAAGGAGATTCCTCAGGAACAAAGTCATCATCTTCATCATCTAAGACCACCTTTTCAGATCGAGTAGGTCCTTTGGGCTGTTTCACTGAACCACCCCCTTTCAGGTATGAATGTCTATTTTGATATTCCTCATTGGTCAAGTCAACACTAAAATACTCAAATATGCAAGTTAGAAACATGCCATAAGGAAGTGCTTTGTCTTTTTCACTCCTAACAGAGTCAAACATATATCTAACCATCAAGTATGCAAATGAAATTTTAGTTTTGGTGAGAAGGGCATATAAAACAAGAGTATCAGTGTAGGAAACCCTTTGATATGAGCCACTTTGAGGAAGAATAATGTGGTTGACCATTCGGTGCAACTGAGCACGCTCATACCTAGGGCTTTGTGAGTAGGTGTAATGCCATCAATTAAAGAAACATGTTCACAAATGTAAGCCAATGCATCATGATAAGAAATTCCAACACCTTCATCCCACTTAACCGAAGTGTAAGCAAAAGGCCCAACATCAGTATACTTCAAAGCATCATTGATAGTTTCATTGTTTAAAACTACGTCTCGGCCCTTTACATATGAGTGAGCAGTGCCTTCATGATAAGTCATGTTTGCATAAAATTCTTTGACCAATAAGGGATAAACAAGCTTTTTGATGTCAAAAAGATGATTCCAGTCCAGAAAAATCAAGTTATCAACAAATGGAAAACCTTTTCTTTTCAAAGATGGAAAATCAGCAAGAAAAGATGGACACAGGGTACGATACTGGATAACTCCCTCATAAAAGTCATTATTCATGGCAGATTTAAATCTATAGGGGTTATAGTTCAAATGAGAGGTCAAAAAATGAGCTTTGTGATCAAAAGGTCCAATGTCTGGTTCTTTAACATTTTTTAGAGGGACTCGAGTGTTACCTCGTTGAGAGCGCACAGGAACCGACCTGGATTTGGGTTGTGTTGGTTTGGGAACAGGTTCCTCAGTCGTCGGACATTTGCCTTTGGAGGAGCTAGGCTTTGCAGAACCAGGTTTTGAGGAGCCTGGCTTGGAAGGTGTGGCCTTCGGTGGTGGCGTCGGTTTGGCAGGGGCAGGGTACCTTGGTGTGGTCTTGGTTCGTGCCATGAGAGTAGTGCGAGGAGGAGAGGTAGGAGGAGAGGGTGAAGGTGTGAAGGTTCGGTCTTGGGAGCGAGTGGAAGGCTTGGAGGGAAGCTTATACACCTTTTCACGAGGAGGCTTGTGCGCTATGGTTTTCTTCCTCATTTGGTGGTTTTTAGTTTAAGAAGAAAAAGAGTAATGAGGATAGTGGTGAAAACCGAAGGGTTTGAGAAGGAGTTATGGAGGGAAGAGAGGGAGTGTTAGTAACCGTACCCAAAAGTAGATTTCCAAAACCATGCAACTGCATCACCTTTTGAAATGACTTGAAAAGACATGACATCATAAAAGAAAGATTTGATTTGATTAAAGAAATTAAAATTTTGTTTTAAATTTTGAAAACAAAAAAAAATCAAATCATACTGAAAATTCTTAAAAAAACATTAAATGAAAATCCATAAAAAATTAAGCACACAGCCCAACAAAAATTTCAACCAAACAAAAATTTGTAACATTCATATTTGGGCCATGGGGTGATTGGATTTAAGGAAACACATAGGACTACCCAGATCTGACTTGAGGTTGGCCCAGATCAATTTTTCACTTGCAACAAGTCCAGACTGCGCTGATTGAAGGGAACATTCATCATCTGCCCAGAATTGTGTCATACCTGTTTATGAGACAAAATGCTCCAGCAAACACATCAACAATTGTTAAACAAAGAATCATAACTCAAAATACCTAGACTAGTCCTAAGCATGCAGAATCTGTCCTCAGCTAGTGGTTTTGTGAAAATATCTGCTAATTGCTCCTCTGATTTGACAAATTGAATGCTAATATCCCCTTTTTGGACATGTTCTCTTATTGAGTGAAATCTTACTTCAATATATTTAGTCCTAGAGTGCAAAACTGGATTTTTAGAAATATTAATGGCACTCATATTATCACACATCAAGGGAATATTTTCAACATTTAATTTATAATCGGCAAGCTGTGTTTTTAACCATAAAAGCTGAGAACAACAAGAAAAAGCAGCAATATACTCAGCCTCTGCAGTGGATAATGCCACTGTTGGTTGCTTTTTACTTGACCAAACATTCAATGACTTTCCAAGGAAGCAACATAGGCCTGAAGTACTCCTTCTATCAACTCTATCACCAGCAAAATCTGCATCACAATAACCAACTGCAGAAAAATCATCAATCTTAGGATACCAAAGACCAAAATTGGATGTGCCATGAACATATCTAATGATCCTTTTAACTGCAGAAAGATGTGACTCTTTAGGTTTGGATTGGAACCTAGAACACAATCCAACACTTTGCACAATATCGGGTCTAGAGGAAGTTAAGTACATAAGAGAACCAATAATTCCTCTATACCTAGTCTCA
Source organism: Arachis ipaensis (assembly GCF_059453495.1). Taxonomy (NCBI): domain Eukaryota; kingdom Viridiplantae; phylum Streptophyta; class Magnoliopsida; order Fabales; family Fabaceae; genus Arachis; species Arachis ipaensis. The sequence continues at coordinate 17,201,617 of NC_142436.1, read as the reverse complement.
TCAACATCTTTCTCAGTTTCTCCCTTATCTAATTTTGAATTAGGATGCATGGGAGTTCCCATGGGTTTGGCATTTTTCATACCAAATTTCTTAACTAGTTTCTTGGCATACTTCTCTTGGTGAATGAAAAATACCTTTTTCAGTTTGTTTAATTTGCAGCCCAAGGAAAAAATTAAGTTCACCCATCATACTCATGTCAAATTCATTTGTCATGAGTTTTCCAAATTCAGAACAAATGGATTCATTGGCTGATCCAAAAATAATGTCATCAACATATATTTGAACTAGAATGAAGGAATCATTAGAATTCTTGATAAATAGAGTTGTGTCAGTGGTGCCTCTTTGAAAACCATTTTTCAAAAGAAAAGAGCTAAGTCTCTCATACCAAGCTCTAGGAGCTTGTCTTAAACCATAGAGAGCTTTAGATAATTTGAAAACATGATTAGAATGCTCTTTATTTTCAAAACCAGGAGGCTGCTCCACATACACTTCTCTATCTATTACACCATTCAAAAATGCACATTTCACATCCATTTGATATAATTTAAAACCACAAAATACAGCATAAGCTAAGAGAAGTCTTATGGCTTCCATTCGGGCAACAGGGGCAAAGGATTCATCAAAGTCTATTCCTTCTTCTTGGTCATATCCTTATGCCACTAGCCTTGCCTTGTTTCTTGCAATGCTACCATCTTCTCCCAACTTGTTCCGAAATATCCACTTGGTACCGATCACTTTCTTTCCACTTGGCCTTGGAACCAAAGTCCACACTTGATTCTTTTCAAACTCAAGAAGCTCATCCTCCATAGCTTTAACCCAAGAGGGTTTACTAAGGGCTTCCTTGACGTTTTGAGGTTCTATTTGCGAAAGAAGGGCAATGTTTGATCCTTCATTTGCCTTTCTAGTGGAAGACCGTGTTTGCACTCCATGAGAAACATCCCCAATGAAAAATTCCTTAGGATAATTCTTCAAGAATCTCTATCCACGAGGTCTGGTAGATTTGGAGGCAGATTCAGATACCAAGAAATTCTGGGTGCTGCTGGCTTCAGAATTTCCTTCAGATTCATGAGACAAAATGGAATTGTCTCTTGAATTTTTAGCAATTGCAATTTCTGGTACAGCTTGACCAGAATTTTCTTTGTCATGATTCTGAGTAGTTTCATCTTCCTTTTGAGCTGGATTTCCTGCATCACAATCTTCCAAAATGCTTTGTACCAAGTTAGTATCACAAAATGTAACATGTATGGACTCCTCAATAATCCTAGCATCTTGATGATAAACCCTATAGGCTTTACTAGTTGTGGAATATCCTACAAACAAACACTCATACGCCTTTGGATCAAACTTACCCAAATTTTCTTTGTTGTTTAAGACAAAACATTTGCATCCAAAGATGTGTAAGTAATCTAAGTTTGGTGGATAACCTTTCCAAAGTTCATAAGGGGTTTTCTTCAAAAATTTCCTTATGTTCAAAATGTGGCAAGCCGTGTTAACCGCTTCAGCCCAAAGGAATTTTGGAACATTACTTTCACAAAGCATAGCTCTTGTCATCTCTTGTAAGCTTCTATTTCTTCTTTCCACAACACCATTTTGTTGTGGTGTTCTTGGACAAAAGAAGTTGTGAGATATTCCAAATTCCTCACAAAAGGATTCAAATAAATTATTTTCAAATTCAGTTCTATGATCACTTCTTATAGAAGAGATTTTTAAATCCTTTTCATTTTAAATTTTCTTGCAAAAAGGTTCAAAGGCCGAAAAGGCTTCATTTTTGTGTGCAAGAAATAAACCCAACCAAACCTAGTATAGTCATCCACAATTACTAAACCATAATGTTTACCACCTAGGCTTTGAGTTCTTATTGGACCAAATAAATCAATGTGTAGCAACTCAAGTGGTCTTTTAGTAGAGATGTCTTCCTTTGGTTTAAAAGAACTTTTTGTTTGTTTTCCCATTTGGCAAGCATCACAAGTGATGTCTTTGTCAAACTTTATCAAAGGAAAACCTCTTACTAATTCTTTCTTTACAAGTTTGTTTATTTGAAACATACTTGCATGGCCTAATCTCTTGTGCCATAACCACTTTTCAAATTATTTAGAGTGAAGACAAGCTACATTTTGATCCTTTAGTTCATCAAGAGTAAGTCCATACATATTATTAAAATGCTTGGTAACAAACATCACTTCATTTGTCTTTTCATTAACAACACAACATTCAAATCTTTTGAAAGTCACTAAATATCCTAGATCACACAACTGACTTATACTCAAAAGATTGTGCTTCAAACCACATACCAAAAGTACATCATCAATGAAAGTAGATTGCTCATTGCCTACTTTTCCAACAGCAATAATTTTACCTTTACCATCATCTCCAAAGGTCACAAAACCTCCATCATACTTTTTTAGTTTGATGAAGTAAGTTGACCTTCCAGTCATGTACCTTGAACATCCACTATCCATGTACCACATGTCCTTTTTGTTCTTGGATGCTAGGCAAATCTGTATAAAGAGTTTCAAGTAGCTTTAGGTATCCAAATTAATTTGGATCCTTTGAAGTTAATCCGTCTTGGTTGCCCAAGTGCATTGAAGTCACAAACAACATTATAGACTTTGTTTCCTACAACTCTCTTTTCAATGAAGCATTGTGCATATGAGTGACCAAATTTCTTGCAATTAACACAATGATTTTCTGATGTGTGTCGCTGAAATTGAGGTGAGTTATATTGCTTGAAATGATTAAATGGTTAAAATTTTCTGGTCTTTAGAGGAGAAGCATTTCTTTTGAAAAACTGATTTTTATTTAAGTTATTCCTCTTTGCAAAAGTATTTTCACCAGAAATTCTTTGAACATTTGGATTTTTCGAATATGAGGTTTTGTTGTAAAATGATGGTTTCTTGAAAACAACCTCATTTTTTGAAATGTATCCCAAACCTGGCCTGTTTGAACTTGGTTCGGTTCTTGGTGAAGGTTCAGTTTCACTTGTGTACACTTCATCAAATTTTTCTTCAAAAGTTAAAACATATCCAATACCCGATTTGTTTGGTATGGATTTGGTATTTGATGAAGAAGCCACAAATTTTATAGAGAAAGTATTGGAAACTGCATCTTCCTTGGCTATGTAGCCTAAACCAGATTTTTCAAACAATGGTCTTTGACTTGCAAGTAATTTGTCCAAGTTATTGGAACCTTGAGAAAATTTTGCTAAGTCACCATTCAATCTTTTAATCATATCATTTAATCTTTCATTTTCAGCAATTAACTCATGAGAAGGATCCACAATGTGCTTTCCTTTTAATTTTTCAAGTTCAGATTTTAAAATTCTGTTTTCTTCAATGATGTCTAAAGCACATTCAGTTTCCTTCACTTTTTCTTTTAAAATTCAGCTCTTAACACATCTCTTTCAGATCTACATTCATTGTACTTGTCAAGCAGTTTTGAGGTGTTTAAAGTAAGATTATCAATAATAGCATGTAAATCCTCAATGGTCAAATCATAGTAATTTACCTCATCAAGATTGTTGTTTCCAGCCATGAAGCAGTCTTTGTCATCTCCTTCAGATTCTTCTTCTTCATTTGAGTCGTTCTCAAGATCCTCCCAAGCTGCCATGAGTACTCTCTTCCTTTCCTTCTTTCCTTTGTCCTCCTTTTTGAGCTTTGGACAGTTTAGCTTGAAGTGTCCAACCTCCTTGCAGTGATGGCACGTCACCTTGCTCAAGTCGATCTTGTGCTCCTTTGAACTTGAACCTTTGTATTTGCCCTTGTTCTTCATCATCCTTCTAAATCTCCTAGCAAAAAACAAAAGCTCATCATCTGAAATACCATCACTAGACTCACTCTCTTTCGGTTCTATTTGTGACTTAAGGGCTATTTCCTTTTTCTTTGAGTCTGTGTTTGTGTGTGTGGCTTCATAGGCGAGGAGTTTTCCTCTCAGCTCATCATAGGTTATGGGACTTATGTTGTTGCTCTCGGTTAGGACAGTGGCAGTGTTTTTCCATTCTTTTGTGAGGCTTCTAAGGAGTTTTCTCACCAAGGTTTGTTTTGCATAGTTTGTACCTATAGACTCAAGGTTGTTGATTATGATTGAGAATCTCTCAAACGCTTCATCAATGCTTTCTCCATCCTTCATGCTAAACATCTCGTACTCTTTTCGCAGCATATCAATCCTCGTTTCTTTGACTTGTTTAGTGCCTTCGTGTGTAACCTGGAGTTTTTTCTAGATTTCTTTGGCTGTCTTGCATCTAGACACCTTCCGATACTCTTCAAAGCTGATAGTACAGTGAAGAAGGTTGATTGCTTTAGCATTCAGCTCTATCTTCTTCTTATCATCTTCATTCCATTCAGCTTCTTCTTTTGGAGTCACCACTCCATCAGCACTTGTTTTTGTTGGGATCTTGGGACCGCTAACAACAATCTTCCATATGTTGTAGTCAATGGATTGGATGAAGATCCTTATCCTTTCTTTCCAGTAGGAATAGTTCTTCCCGTTGAAGAAAGGTGGCTAGTTGTTTGACTGGCCTTCAGTGAGGGTGTAGGCAACTGTGATTGTGCCTAAGTTGTTCGCCATTGGATCTTTGCTCCAAGCAGTTAAGCCTGATTCTTGAGACCTTAGCTCCTGATACCAATTGAAGGTTGTGGTAGGCTTAGAGAAGAGGGTTGAATCTATGCTTTTCTTTTAATTTGCTGTTATGACCCTTTTAAACAAACTTTCAATTCTGATTCTGTTTGAACTCAGCAGCGGAAATTTATGAGACAATTTATTTTTGTCTCATGAATATCAAAAAACAGAATAGAGCAGAGAAGAGAAAAGCTAACACCAGCATATATCCTGATTCGGTTGCCTTGTGCTATGCAACCTACATCCAGTCTCCTCCACAACAGTGGAGGAATTTCCACTATAGTTAACAGTATTACATACACCAATTCCACAGGATTAACACAATCCTTTCACACTCAAGTTCTAACCTAACTTGACATTGGCTATGCTAATACCTAACTATTCACTCTTAGTGCTAACCCAACTAAGAAAGGGATACCTCACATGTACAAGATACAAGACACAAGCATACCTAAAGAAATCTGAAAATAACTCTAGGTTTTTCTCTCAAGTGTTTCTCTCAGTCTTTTTTCACTCATGGCTTTTTCTTAAGCTTTCTCACAATGCCTTTTCTCACAAAAAATTACAGAAAGATAAACATTGAAAAGTACATTACAATCAGGAAAACATGAAGGAGATTGACTTCATCAGCAGCCTCTTTGCTATGTGCAAAACTAGATTCGCAAACCTCAGATACAGTTCTTCAGTATTGGCCGAATGCTTCTTTGAAAGAAAGCATTATCCAAGTAGAGGAACTTCTTTGCAGAACACTATTCTCTCTCTCTGGTTTTCTCTCCTTGCTTCTGAATGAGCAGTAAGTCTTCTTTTATCTCCTTGCATGTTGCTGGGTTCTTCTTCCAAGGTCAACACCTTGAGCCTTGAGCTTCACCAACCCACAGATTCACTTTTTCTCAACAAACCTTAGAGTATAAACTTTGCTTCTGACTTCTTCATCTTGACCGAAAGCCATAAAGCAGCAACCACAAGAGTCTTCCAATGGTCAACCGAATCTGAGCCATTGAGAAGCTACTTGGTCCCCAAGAATAACTCGTGACCGTAGATACACAGCAGAGAAGAACAGAAAATAACTTTCCTTTGTATCCCATTTCAGACTGAGCAAAGAGTTGGGAAGAAGAGAAGAAGATCTGATGCATGCAAGAGAAAATGGGTTACCTTTAACCTAAGCTTGATTTGGTTTGAACTTGGTGATTTGACATCTGCCTTTCAAGCTTAATCTTTCTCTTTCTTGCTTCTTTGTCAATTTGCTTAGTGAAGAAGCTCTCTTTTTCTCTTTCTCACTTTTCTGAGTTTCTGACCAAGGTTCAGAAGTGAACGTTGCTTTTGGTGAGGCAAAAGAGAGGGATTTGCTTGCTGAAATAAAATCGGGCTTGGATCGGGTAGTGATATACTTGGCCCGTTTTGATTTCTTCAGCTTTGACTCCTTGGGCTTCATTTATATTATTGACCCATCACTTCTTGTTTTATTCTCCATTCCATTTGGGCTGTTATTCAAATTTTGGTCTGCAACATTTTATAAATAATTAGTAATATGCAATTAAAATTAATCAACACTAATTATTTATTTTGCCCAAAAATAATGTTTGTCATCACTAATTAATTTGGTTAATTTTTTAACTCAACATCTATCTATCTATTTTATTATTATAAAGATGGATAGCAATACAGTAACTACTAGTCTACTACCATAAAACAAGGCATAGGATTCGACGGTCCCAAAATGTTTGGACCATTAAATAGTCCAGTAACAAAATATGTTTTTTTTTATTTTTTAATAATTAATAAATAGTCCTTATTTAATTTTAATTATAATTTAATCTTTAATATATTATTTAATTATTAAATTTATTTTCTATTTTATAAATTATTATTTTATTATTCATTTATCATATTTATTAACAATTAGAAATAAAAATAATAACGAAATAAATTTTTTATTAACGGTGACTTTCATAAATATTTTGATAATGCGAATCAACGAATTTTTTTATCCTTATACTGTTACATCTGTAAAATAGAAAATAAATTTAATAAAATAATAATTTATAAAACAAAAGGTAAATGTAATAATTAAATAATATATAAAAAATTAAATTGTAGTTAAAATTAAATAAGGATAATTATTGACTTGAGATCCACCTAAGATAGGTGACAGAATAAGCCCTTGCCAGAAATCCTAGTAAAGCAAGTAGGTAAATCTAAGTGGCACTTTATGTGATAATGTGAAGTTGTATGTATTGATCACCACATTGAATTCTTCTGTGGCTTGCTTTTATTTGATGACATGTTTTCAAAATCCCAAAAAATAAATTCAGTAAATATGTTTTGAATTGTAGGGTCATACTAGGGATGGCAATGTGGTAGGGGCAAATTTTTGTCCTATTCACTCAGTTTCACCTTATGATAATTCGCATAGAATCAATTTCACTCTTATTCATAGGTAGTTAAAAGTTGAACCTTAATATGTTTTTGTGGACTTCTATAATTATTAAAATTTAATTAATAAAATTAAATTTTAAAATTTATATAACAATTATCACATATATAACATAAATTAAATTAAAAATTAAATATGATACAATATTATTAATTATTTTACTAATTATTTTACATATATTACATATATCTATCTATTTATTTATTATTATAAAGATGGATAGCAACACAGTAACTACTAGTCTACAACCATAAAACAAGGCACATGATTCGATGGTCCTAGAATGTTTGGACCATTAAATGGTCCAATAACAAAATATATTTTTTAATTTTTTTAATAATTACTAAATAGTGTTTATTTAATTTTAACTACAATTTAATCTTTTATATATTATTTAATTATTAAATTTATTCTCAATTTTATAAATTATTTTATTATCCATCTATCATATTTATTAACAATTAGAAATAAAAACAACAACGAAATAGATTTTTTATTAACAGTAACAATACGAATGAACGAGTTTTTTGGTCCTTGATTCATTATATTTGTAAAATAGAACGTAAATTTAAAAAAATAATAATTTATAAAATAAAAGGTAAATGTAATAATTAAATAATATATAAAAAAATTAAGTTATAATTAAAATTAAATAAAGACTATTTAATAATTATTAAAAAAACTTAAAAAATATATTTTTTTTGGACTATTTAATAATCCAAACGTTTTCGAATCGTCAAATTTTATGCCTTATTTTATGATAATAGACTAATAATTATTGTATTTCTATTCATCTTTATAATAATAAATAAATAAATATATGTAATATATATAAAATAATTAATAAAATAATTAATAATATCGTATCATATTTAATTATCAAAAACAAATGTGTCTCGGAAATTCTATTATTTAGGAGCTTGGAAACTTTGACGTGTGTTGCGGGAAAATGTCTTTGATAGAAAAAGTATCTTCTAAACTTTGATGAACTATATAAAAATATTCCAAATGAATGGCTGAAAATGAAATCGCATCTGTATTAAACTTTTAGAAATATCAACTTTGACTTAAAATTAAATGTATTTGCAGATCAGTCTCAATATGATTTAGTTTGACCAATTCTATAATGACCAATTTTTTTTAAACAAATTGCTGAATAATTTTTTTTTTAATTTTGTCACATGGGCCACACCTACAATTCACCCAAACAAAAAGTTTAAGTTCAATTAGGTAGCTGTTTGGTAGAGAGACAGAGACTGAAAGACTGAGACTGAGAGACAGAGACTAAGAGACAGAGACTGAAATAAATTTCAGTATTCTGTTTGGTACAAAGTGAGAGACAGAAATTGAAACAAGAATAAAACTCTAATTTAATTTGCACAAAGGATAAAATTGGAATTAATTAATTGAAATGAGGGTATTTTAGGTATAAAATGTTATTAAATTTTCAGTTTCTGTCTCTAAAATTTCAGTCTCCTGTGTCCCTACTTTTTGGAGGTACTGAAATACTGAAATTTTAGGAACAGAGACAGAAATTTTAGTACCAATCTCTGAACCAACAAACATGATACTGTGTCTCAGTCTCTCAGTCTCTGTCTCAGTATCTCAAAACAAACGCTACCTTACTACTCATTATCCAATAACATCACCCATACCCTCTGTAACTTCATCTTCTACCTTCTCATATGCATAAGTTTTGGAAAAACTAAGATAAAAAAAATCTAAAAAAGATATAAGTACATACTATAAAATATTCGTTAATTATTTTTCAATAAATTAATTTAAATGCAAATAAAACATGAATCATGTATCAGACAATAGTTCACAACACAAAAAATAAATAATAATAATAATAATAATAATAATAATAATAATAATAATAATAATAATAATAACAACAACAACAACAGTCGAAGGTAAACAAAATTCTGCCATTGAAATCCTGGGTTGAGTCAAGTTTCCAACCCGAATGGAAATTAGGATCAAAGATTGGTGGATTGCATGGTTTCAATGCTCAAATCGAAGGTAAACCTGCCGGAGAATTCTCCTCCCATGGCCGAGTTGTTGATGAACGAATACGCTAAGTCAATTCAGTTGATGTTTGAAAACTCGCTTTGTTTCATGGTAGGGTTCATGGTAGCCAACTTCGCAATCCTCGAAGCTGCATTTGAGAACAAAACGGAGCTGAAGAGGTCATGCATGGTTGATTTCGATATAGGCCACGGGAAACAGTACGCGAGCCTTCTACTCGCGCTCTCTATGCGTGGGAGAACCCCGTCGGCCATGGTAAGGATCGTGGCGGTGGCGGACACCGACGGCCAAGAAGAGAAATTAAAATATGTGGGCGAAATGCTAGCAAAACAGGCAGAGAGGTTTAGGATCCTATTCGAGCTCAAAATCATTCAGGTCACTTAGCGATTCTCCGAGTTGATCCGCGAATTGCTTGGATGCGACGTAGATGAGTTTCTAGCTGTGAATTTCGCTTTCAATTTGAACCGAATTCTGGATGAGAGCGTGTCTACGGAGAATCCATGCGACGAGCTCTTGAGCAGCGTGAAAGTTACTCTCGCCGCACGTGGTTACAATGATCGAACAGAAAATAAACGCGAACACGGTGCCGTTTCTGGCGCGCCTGAAAAAAATCTCGCGTTATCTTTCATTATTTGTGAACCGAACTCTATATTTTTCATTAATTTCTTTTATTACCTGTTCCATTAAGATTGGAAGATACTTTTTCCACTGAAGAAAGTTCCGTGTTGTAGAAGAGGATTGAATTCTTTGGTTCTTTCAAAAGGGAAAAATGCTTTTATCCACTGGATTATCATAGGAAGAGAGATGCGGCCATTCCAATGTCCTTTTGTTCACAAAGTAAAATTTTGGTTTTTTTTTTTTTTTTTTTTTGTGTTCAATTCAAATCTATTATATCTATTATATTATATAAAAATTGGGTTTTTATATTTAGGGTCTGTTTGGAAAACTCTAGAAATAACTTTTTTTAACTTTTGACTTATGAAAAGTAGTAGTATTAATGTCTGGTGTAATTTTCAAAACCAAATTGCAACTTTCTAAGAAGCTATTTAGGAGCTTATAGAGAAGTTAAAAAAAATAACTTCTCTCATAATACTTCTACTTTTCATCACATTTCTATAAAATAAGCACTTTTAGAGTTAAAAAATCCAAATACAAAATAACTTATTTATAAGTTACTTTTAACATAGTCATTTATTGTTTAAGTTATTTTATCAAAAGGAGCTTAATTAAGTTGGTTACCCAAATTAGGCCTAATGATGGAGTTGACGTGACATGCTTCTGAGAGTATTTTCCGATTTATTTCTTTTAACTCATTAAATACAAGTTACTACGGTGAATTAATTATAGCAACTAATTAATTTGATTATATATTTAAATATCACACAATTTATTATAATTTATATCAAACAATTAATTGTTAAAGTGTTTCTCAATTTATTTCTTTTAATTCATTAAATATAATTTATTATAGTAAATTAATTATATAAACTAATTGATTTGACTAGATATTTAAATATCACACAATTTATTATAATTTATATCAATTAATTAATTATAATTCATTATATCGATTATTTTAATTTATTAATTTATAAGGTGCATATTAAAATAGATAATTTGTTATTTATTCTAATTCAATATAATAAACACAGATTAATTTAGATAAGAAAATCATTGTCTCCTAAGAGAGTATTTCTCTATTTGTCTTTTTAATTCATTAAATTTAGTCAACTATTTCATTATTTATTTTTTGGAATTCAATAAGTTAAACAAATCAATTATACTAATTATTTGTATTAACTAATTAATTTAATTAATTCTTAAAAATATTTTTATTTGATTTATTTTATTTATTTAAATATATTAATTATAACTAATCTATTATTTAATTTTATTAAAAAAATATTAAATTATATTTCTAATATAAAAATACTAAATTTTATTCCTTCTATTTTTATTTTATCATTATAAAAGGTCATATATATTAGAAGAGAATCTCATTTTTTTTATCAATGACTCTTTTATTTGGTAGCTTTTTCCAACAATTTTTTTCTTCCTATGAGAAGTTGTGGCAAGAGGGCAATTATCAACTTATCGTGGATACAAGTCACCAGACCCTCCAACTCCCATTCGGAGCTATATATAATATGTTAACCATGAAGTATTCATGGACCATGGTTGACAAGTTCTCAAGTTGGAGTTTATGAAAAGTCTGTCCCTGACAATTTTAACATGGACTATGAACACTGAAAATGTGTGGGGATAGAAATTCAATGGCCAAATATTCAAAATGTTATGGATATAAGATCAATCTACAGAGGGTAAGAAAAATCACTTTTGAAATGTTAATTCGAATTATATAAATTTATCGTTGTCATTATCTTTATTTTATAATTATTTTTTAGTCTCCAGGATTGTTGCAGCTATAAAAGAATTGAATATTTAGATCATGAATGTGGTTAGTTTCAGTAGATACTCCAGATACACTTCCTATTATATATGAACGAGGTCTTTTTGGCATGTATTACGATTGGTGTAAATCGTTTAACACTTATCCTAGGTCCTACAATTTTCTCCATGTAAATTATTTATTTTCAAGACTCAAAAAAATGTGTGTATAATTATTTTATTTCTCATTCATCAAAACCAATAGTTTGTTAGATCATATCAATAGACAATAATTATCTGTGTCATTTTGCTAATATATTTATTAGTCTGTTAAGTGTAATTTTCAAGTTGTTGTGGCTGAAATTGATCAAATTCTGACACCCAAAAGTACGCTTATTGTTTGAGGTACTGCTGAGGTAATTAATGAGCTTGAGAGCATGGTGAAGTCTATAAATTGGGAGGTTTGCATCACTTACACTAAAGAAAATGAGGGCTTTTTAGGTGTTCGAAAGTCTACGTGGCGGCCTACAGAGATTGTGACATTCGAATATGTTGTTTGATTGACTAAATAGATAGGTGAATTTTGAATTATGACTTAGAAAAATTCTTGTCTAATTGTACTTCCACATTTATCTATGTATCATAGTATATGTATTTGACTTTTTTTTTCTTTTTTTTTTCCATGTGGTTATTAATTTCGATCTCCATTTAGATGTTGGTGTATTTTGCTATAACATGGTGATATAGATAAAGAAATTTTATCACATTTTTAAAAATGTAGAGGTCTTTGCCATAAAAACCAAATGATTAAGATTCTGGACTGTTGTATAATGAAGTAGAAAGTATTTATGTAATTGAATATTTCTAAAAGAACAATATATTGGGAACATAGACTAAAAAAGTTAGAAGAATTAATATTATTAGTATATATAGAAATTGAAAAAAATTATTAAATTATACAGTTTAAAAATAAGGCCATTTAAATTTATAGTTAAATTTTTTCAATTTATATTTATAATCCAAACTTATCAATAGTTTATAATATGATTTCACAAGTTATAAAATGTGATATTAGTCATTGTTATATATACGAAAAATGTGACTCATTTAGCATTTAAACATTTATTAATATTATTATAATAAGATACATATAATTTTATGAGAATGATATAACCTAAACTTTAGATATCTAAGAATTGACTAAGTGGCTGGTATAATTCCACGTCACGAACCGACGAATGCTAGCAATTGGAATAATAAAAAAAAACCAAATAGATATTCGTAGAGATTAATCGCGATTTGGGACTTAATAGAAATATGTTAAAATTTCATAGGTGGGATTGTGAAAACCTATCTACATGAAATGGACAGGAACGAGGACATAGTTACCCCCCTCCTTAAGACCTGTTAAAACAACGCAAATATAAAATTACCAATTTTTTCTCATATATATATTTTTGAATTTAGTGACTTTAATTCTTGCCTCCAATTTGAACACTTTTTTTAGGCATATCCTTAGTCTTGATTTTGTATCTCTTCTCTCTAACTCACATTCTTTGTCTCTTAAATTCGTCCCTACATCGTTCCGTTTCGTTCTAAAAAATTATGTTATGTAATTTATTGGAAGATGTTTTTATATTTTTTTTTGAAATATTATTATGAATTGTGTTGAATTATATTGAATTAATTACTTTATGATTATTATATTATGATTTTTTTTATTTAAAAGAAAATTCAAAAAATATCTGTAGATAACTGTGGGTATCTGCATTCTTTAAGGGGGATAATTAAAGAGGGACTTGCGACGAAAATGGAGAGGGGATGGAGGGTTTTTTTTTTTAATAGGAGCGAAGGACGGGAATGAAAATCTACCGCGTCCACACGAGTATCCATTACCATCTCTAACTAACAACGGAAATTCAATTTGAGCCGATTTGAGATGGGACATGTGGGCTTCATCTGCATTGAGTCCCAAGATAATGAACCTAATTTAGATTTGGAATCCGAACAATAGACCTAAGTTGATCTTACTCACTTGAATTAATGTTTTAAGTCAATGTTACAAAACATACCATACTATTAAATATTATTACATTTAATATATATAAAACTTAGATATACTTACAAGAGATTTTTTAATCAAATTAAAAAATTTTAATTATATTTTTTCTCTTTTAGTCTAAATATTATTTACTAACGTAATAAAACAAATAAACAAACAAATAATAATAATAATAATAATAATAATAATAATAATAATAATAATAATAATAATAATAATAATAATAATAATAATAATCACTCACATAATAATTAAAATGTCATCATAATATATACATGATACTACATATATTAAAGATGATTATATATAAAAAAAATTATTTTTAATAAAGTTAATTTATGTGTAAATTAAATAATTTTTATAAGATATGATTTATTACATAATTTTTTCTCATTTTATATTATTAATATACAAAATAAGCAACTCAAGCCATTATCTAGGACAATAAATATAATATAAATATCTACTTATTTATTAGTATTAAAAAATATATAAATAGTAGAAATATGACTTTTTTGGTGGAAAAATAATAATAAAGGTTATTAATTAAGTTAATTACGTAATAAAAAAATTATGAATAATTTTTTAAATAATAATAAAAGAATAAGATCACTATTTTCACATACTACAATATTTATAAAAAAATTTGGATAATAAATTAATTCTCAATAAATTATACATTAGATATTATTATTTGTGTACTAATATATATATATATATATAATCGATTATTAAGTTATAATTAATTTCTAACCCAATTATCATTAATTGAAATTTAAATTATTAAAATTATTAAATACCAAATATTTTACACTTAACTAATTTTATTTTTGTTATTAAAATTTAAAAAAGGTGAGTTGTTAATCAATTTTGAAGTCAAATTTAAATTTATATAAAAAATTATTTTTAATTTAATTTTATTGACCAAAATTAATTTTAAAATAAAAAATTATTTTATACATCATATTATAAGATAGTGTTGTCATTCATTTTTTTAACGGTAATTATTGTTAAATAAACTGGTATAAAAATGAAAGAAAAATACATTTACCAATCTAAAAATAATAATTTTTTAATAGAATAAATTATATATATATATATATATATATATATATATATTGAATACCAAAGTTATTATGATTTTTTTTTTATACAAATTAATACTCAACGATAGTATTTTACAAGGGCGGAGTTAGGATAAAATTTAGGGAGGGCTAAAACTTAATTTTTTTAATATAGAAGGACTAAAATTAAAATTTGAAGGGGGCTAAACCAAAATTTATATATAACTTATAAGAAAAAGTTAAAATTTAGGGGGGTCATGGTGCGGTATTTTTATAACCACACTTACTAACCGGCAAGTGCACCGGGTCGTACCAAGTAATACCTTACGTGAGTAAGGGTCGATCCTACGAGAATTGATGGATTAAGCAACAATAGCGTTTGATAGGATTAGTTAGACAAGCAGAAAATAGTGTTGAGATGCAGTATAAAAGATATTAAACAATATAAAAAGTATTAAAGATAGGTAGATAAATAAGTTGGGAATAAAATATGGAGAAGATAGTTAAAGTTTCAGAGTTATGTATTTTTCCGGATTAATTTTTCTCACTAACTATTTTAATCATGTAGAATTTAATTTATGGCAAACTATATGTGACTAGACCCTAATTCCTTAGACCTTCCTAGTCTCCTCTAAAATTCATCAACAGCCAATTCCTTCGTCAATTAATTCCAATTAGAGGGTGATAATCAAATTCCAGTTTATATGCCACAAAAACTCTAATTACCCAAAAATAAAAGGATTATATGTCACGTATCCTGTTAAGTCCAAATAATTAAAATTTAGGAGAATATGTTTTCAAGCTGTTGTTCAAGTAAAGAGCTTTTCCAAGTTTTACAAGAACTCAAATAGAAAGAGGGTCATACTTCCGTTCCACCCAAATTCATAAAATAAAGAGCGAAAACAATTCTTAAATATAAATCCATACATAAATTAAAATAGAAAAAGTAATAAAATCAATCCATACAAATAGACAGAACTCCTAACCTTAACAGTGGAGGTTTAGTTGCTCATAGAAAAGAAAGAAAATTAGGATTGTCAGTTATGTTCCCCTGATGGGATGAGGTGGAATCTCCCTCAGGACCTCTCTCCAAAGGAAGGAAAGCTTTCCTCCTTTTATAACTAATCCTAATAAATTTAAAATCTAATATCTAAAACTAAAAATTAAAATAATATCTTTTCCTAGAATTAAAATTTGAATTTAAATTTGAATTAATTTAAATAATCAAATCTTCAATGGATGGATGGGGACCACTTGAATTGTCCATTATGCAGATCGCTCATGTGGCGCGTCCGCGTCGTCCACGCGTTCGCGTCATTTGTGCAGATTCCAGTCCACGCAATCGCGTTAGGCACGCGATCGCGTCATTGCGATTTTCTCCATTCCGCGTGGTCACGTAAGCCATGCGCCCGTGTCGGTATTCGCTGGTAATCTCCTTGGCTTCTTCTCTTTCTCTGCAGAAACTCCATCAAATTCCGTCAAATGCTACCTAAAGTAACAGTATTGTACAAAACTCAAAATAGCATCCATAGTGGCTAAAATATAATTAATTCTTAATTAAATTCAACAATTTAGATGCAAATTCACTAGGAAAAGATAGACAAGATGCTCACGCATCACAACACCAAACTTAAACTGTTGCTTGTCCTCAAGCAACCAAAACTAATATAAGCTTAGGATGTGAATTTGCATGAGAATGAGAGTTCGATTAAGCCCATGTCTCTTCTTATAGTGGGGTTTACAACTGCAATCCTGAATAGTTTTGGCATCTCACTTTATCCTTTGAAGTTCAGAATGATTGGCATCCATAGGAACTCAGAATTCAGATAATGTGATTGACTCTCCTAGTTCAGTATGTTGATTCTTGAACACAGCTACTTTATGAGTCTTGGCTGTGACCCTAAATATTTTGTTTTCCAGTATTACCACCGGATACATAAATGCCACAGACACATAACTGGGTGAACCTTTTCAGATTGTGACTCAGCTTTGCTAGAGTCCCCAGTTAGAGGTGCCCAGAGCTCTTAAGCACACTCTTTTTGCTTTGGATCACGACTTTAACCGCTCAGTCTCAAGCTTTTCACTTGACACCTTCACGCCACAAGCACATGGTTAGGGACAGCTTGATTTAGCCGCTTAGGCCAGGATTTTATTCCCTTGGGCCCTCCTATCCATTAATGCTCAAAGTCTTGGATCATTTTTACCCTTTGCCTTTTAGTTTAAAGGGTTATTGGCTTTTTCTGCTTGCTTTTTCTTTCTCTTTTTTTTTTTTATTTAAGCTTAGTGAGTAATACATGAGACATCTTTTCAGAATTAAAGCAATAAAAAAAACTCAACTAGTCCTAGGATTCTAACTAATAAAGGATCATGCAACAAACAAAGTAAAATAACAGGAAACCGGAACATAACATAGAAAAAGAGGGGAGGAATAAAAAATGAAAGGAACTCAACCACCTTAATTATCCTAGCGGTCGCTTTATTCTTCAAGTTGTGCTCCTTCGCGAAGATGATTCGCCTCCCTTTTGTACTAGAAAACCTATAAGCGCAGCGTCAATACCAAACTTAAAGGTTTGCTTGTCCTCAAGCAAAG
This sequence comes from Arachis ipaensis, assembly GCF_059453495.1. Lineage (NCBI taxonomy): Eukaryota > Viridiplantae > Streptophyta > Magnoliopsida > Fabales > Fabaceae > Arachis > Arachis ipaensis. The sequence continues at coordinate 17,184,434 of NC_142436.1, read as the reverse complement.
AAGAACTGAAAATAGAAAAGACAAATATTAAAATGAAAGAAAAAATAAAAGGATAAGAGAATAAGAGAGAATTAGGATTGGGAGAGAGAGAGAAAGAAAACTGGGCGGCGCAAGCGACGCGTTCGCGTCAATGACGCGATCACGTACATCGCGCATTCTTCATAATGACGCGTTAGCGTCAGGCACGCGTCCGTGTGCCCTAGACTTTGTGCAATTCGCGCGAAGCCAGCCGCGCGCCCGCGTGAATTTCTGTTCGCATGGCTTGGGAGCCAAATTTTCATACAACGCGTTCGCGTCATGCACGCGTTCGCGTGGATGGCCATTTATGCAGATGACGCGGACGCATCGGTCACGCGTTCGCGTGGGCAATTTTGTGCTTTTAGCATACTTCCAGCCCCAAGCCAGCATAACTCTCTGTCCAGACACCTTTTACGTCGATTTTTCGGGTCACGCGTCCGCGTGGGTGACGCGGTCGCGTGATGTGGCAAAAATCATGGATGACGCGCACGCGTGGGGTACGCGTCCGCGTGGACTTGTTTGTGCGAAAGGCTTCATTCTGGTGCCACTCTCGCGCAACTCTCTGTAACTTTTTATTTTTCTTGCACACTCATCTGACGCGTTCGCGTCAGCGACGCTTTCGCGTCGTGTGTCCCTTTTTTTTTTAAGCCTGAGGTGTTCGGTTCCTGTGATAAAAAGCTGCATGATCAGAAAATTAGTAAGAACTTAATAAAAATCAACTAAGTAAAAACTACTACTACGAAAAACAACTAAGAATGAAAAAGAACGATCATACCACGGTGGGTTGTCTCCCACCAAGCACTTTTAGTTAAAGTCCTTAAGTTGGACATGTGGTGAGCTCCTTGTTATGGTGGTTTGTGCTTGTACTGATCCAGGAATCTCCACCAATGTTTGTTAATCCAATGACTACCGGGATCCCAAACGAGGCGCATAACGCCTTTGAGCAAGTTGAAGCAAGTGACAAATTTCCAAGAGTGTTGATTGTGGGAATGAATTCCAGGGTTCCAAACTTTGCTTTTATACCCGTCTTCTTGTGTATCACCATTGTTCCCACCGGGTGGCAAGCAATCTAAATTCTCACAGAGACATCCAAACAACCTTCTAGACCCATTCAAATTAGCTCTATACCAATTCTTGCACTTCAATTCGGAGCATACAACCATATTGGACCTTGCTTGACAACTCTTACCACTAACCATCTTCCTCTTACTCTTAATGCCACAAAGAGCTCTAAGTTGACCATCCGTCTCCAGTAGCCCATATTCAAGTGGGAAAGTAAGGATTAAGGGTAGAAATTTTACCCACTTGAATGTTGTATTAGATGGTGATGACTTTGGAAGAGGTCTTGCAAGCTCTACTCCCTTGTGTTCTACTTTGAATTCTACCACCTCCTTGCAAGCTTCCTCAATTTCAACCTCTTCTTCTTGGTAGCTTTCTTTTAATTCAATCTCTTCTTCATTGCTTACCAAGGGCATGGGAGGTTGTGTATCTTCCTCCTTTGTGGGTGCATCTTCCTCCTTTGTTTTTGCATCTTCCTCTTCTTCCATGTATGAAGGTGGAAAGTTCTCTAATTCACTGGAGTATGAACTCCTTTGATTGATTTCCTCACTTTCTCCTATAGGATCTTGCATTATATCTCTTGAGAAGGAATTTGTTTGCTCCTCTTCTTGTGACTTGATAATCGACTGCACATGCTTCTCTATATTTTTGACACTTGTCTTTATATCATGTAAGAATTCTTTCATGAGAAGCTCAATATCTGATGGTATTTGAAATGAATAAGGAGGAGGTGATGGTTCTTGATAAGTGTAAAAAGAGGATGGCTCTTGGTATGAACATGGAGATGGTGGCTCTTGATATGGATATGGAGATGGTGGTTCTTGGTATGGATATGGAGATGGTGGTTCTTGATATGAATATGGAGATGGTGATTCTTGATAGTTGGAACATGGAGCATTGAAGTTTCTTTGGTTTTGACCTTGCCAACCAAAATTCGGATAGTTTCCCCATTCATAATGATATGAATCACTACTCGGGTGTGAGTAGTAACCCACGTGATCTCTCTCCATTATTTTTCCTTAGCATAAAACACTAAACAGGATTAAACGCACCATGTGGTTGACAAGCAAGCAAAGAAGAAAGAACATAAAGGAGAATTAAACTTAATAAATAAAATAATTAGGAAGAATAAACAACTAAGGGGACACCAAACTTAATTTCAGAAATTAAGAAAAATATTTGTAAATTTTTTTTTATAAATTTTTTTTATTATATATATAAATTTTTTTTATATAATAAAAGGAAAAAAAAGAAAGGAAAACGTAACAGGGGAGGGGAAACGAAAGAAAAAAAAGAAAGGGAAGTGTAACGGAAAAGAAAAAAATATAAACGTAAAATTTTTTTTTTTTGAAAATTTAAAAGCAAAACTTAATTAAAAATTAAAATGCCTAATCTAAGTAATCAAACAACTAATAATTGTTAATCACAATCAATCCTCGGCAACGGCGCTAAAAACTTGGTGCGGTATTTTTATAACCACACTTACTAACCGGCAAGAGCACCGAGTCGTACCAAGTAATACCTTACGTGAGTAAGGGTTGATCCCACGAGGATTGATGGATTAAGCAACAATAGCGTTTGATAAGATTAGTTAGACAAGCAGAAAATAGTATTGAGATGCAGTATAAAAGATATTAAACAATATAAAAAGTATTAAAGATAGGTAGATAAATAAGTTGGGAATAAAATATGGAGAAGATAGTTAAAGTTTCAGAGTTATCTATTTTTCCGGATTAATTTTTCTCACTAACTATTTTAATCATGTAGGATTTAATTTGTGGCAAACTATATGTGACTAGACCCTAATTCCTTAGACATTCCTAGTCTCCTCTAAAATTCATCAACAGCCAATTCCTTGGTCAATTAATTCCAATTAGAGAGTGATAATCAAATTCTAGTTTATATGTCACAAAAACTCTAATTACCCAAAAATAAAAGGATTATATGTCACGTATCCTGTTAAGTCCAAATAATTAAAATTTAGGAGAATATGTTTTCAAGCTGTTGTTCAAGTAAAGAGCTTTTCCAAGTTTTACAAGAACTCAAATAGAAAGAGGGTCATACTTTCGTTCCACCCAAATTCATAAAATAAAGAGCGAAAATAATTCTTAAATATAAATCCATACATAAATTAAAATAGAAAAAGTAATAAAATCAATCCATACAAATAGACAGAGCTCCTAACCTTAACAGTGGAGGTTTAGTTACTCATAGAAAAGAAAGAAAATTAGGATTGTTAGTTATGTTCCCCTGATGGGATGAGGTGGAATCTCCCTCAGGATCTCTCTCCAAAGGAAGGAAAGCTTTCCTCATTTTATAACTAATCCTAATAAATTTAAAATCTAATATCTAAAACTAAAAATTAAAATAATATCTTTTTCTAGAATTAAAATTTGAATTTAAATTTGAATTAATTTAAATAATCAAATCTTCAATGGATGGATGGGGACCACTTGAATTGTCCATTATGCAGATCGCTCATGTGACGCGTCCGCGTCGTCCACGCGTTCGCGTCATTTGTGCAGATTCCAGTCCACGCGATCGCGTTAGGCACGCGATCGCGTCATTGCGATTTTCTCCATTCCGCGCGGTCGCGTAAGCCATGCGCCCGCGTCGGTATTCGCTGGTCATCTCCTTGGCTTCTTCTCTTTCTCTGTAGAAACTCTATCAAATTCCGCCAAATGCTACCTAAAATAAACAGTATTGTACAAAACTCAAAATAGCATCCATAGTGGCTAAAATATAATTAATTCTTAATTAAATTCAACAATTTAGATGCAAATTCACTAGAAAAAGATAGACAAGATGCTCACGCATCAGGTCACTGTCCCCTTTTTGTATGAGTAGCTCCGCCCCTGGTGTTTTAGTAATATTACTAAGGAATATTAATCAATCTAATAGCTTTTGTAAAAAAATAAGTCTATATATATAAGTTTGAAAACTTGAAAATCATGTCATAAAATGTGAAATATTAACCGGTAATAATGTTGATCATATTTTTTTTGACTTCATGAATGAATATGATACCAATAAATAAAGTTGTCACATTTTAATTTCAACAAATACAAATTTCAACAAGTATTGCTATCAATGATAATTGTTCTATTTTGAAGACAAATACTATTTTTTCCACCGTATATTCCAACACGGCAAGCCGAGAACTAATCCACCACGGATTGAAGCTCCATTTATAAGGTCTGTTGCTAGCCAATGAATTGTTATATATATAAACGAGATTCAAAAATACTTCCGCAAGTAGACGAGTGAGATAACTACTCAACCAACTCAAATTAATTAAAATAAATATTAATTATTTTTAATATTTTTAACATTAAAAATCGTTAACCTTATATTTTAATTATAACTTTATAAAATATTTCTAGTAATAATTGTTATATATATTTTTTGTTTAATTTTTTAATAAAAACTTCATATATTTTTATTAATTATTTTTGCACTGCACGAGAACATTGTCAAATAAAATGGTGTAAAAAATTAAAAGAAAATGTATTTAGTAATTTAGTAAATAATAATTTATTTTATAATAGAATAAATTATTTATCGAATAACAAAAATTGTTATTGGTTTCTCTTCCCACAAACTAATATTCAACGATGGTGTTCCAGTAATGTTATTAAGGAATATTACTAACTTAATAGCTTTTGTAATGGCATAAGTTTGAGTTTCAAAACTTGAAAATCATGTTATAAAATGTGAAATTTTAACAGGTAATAATATTGATGATATTCTTTTGACTTCAGGAATGAATATGATACTAACAAATAAAATTATCACATGTAAATTCCAACAAAAATAAATCTCCATAAATATTGTTATCAATGAAAAATTATTCTACTTAAAAAAAGTTTTTTTTTCTATGGTGTTTTTTTAACTGGACAGATCGAGAACTAATCCACTACGTATATGTTTGGCAGTGAGGCGGGTTTTTGCCTTACCCGGCCCTGCCCCCCGTCCTTAAACTTCTCAACTACTCGCTCTACCTATACATGCGGGTACTAAAATATTGTACCCTAACCCTTTTCTGTGGATAGTAAAATGTTGTACCCTAACCCTTTTCTGCGAGTACCCTCCCCATTCTTACCCATCCTATAACAATTAAATAATACTTTAAGATTTATATATTCATACATAAATTAAGATAAAAAAATTTAAAATTTATATATAAATTAAACTACAAACATAAAATTCATATAATGTCAAATAACATAAAATAAAATAAAAAACTAATGTCTGATCACTATAAATTTAACATGAAGTGTATTAGCATTATTCTAAATGTCAATCTCAATATCATTAGGAGCAACACTGTTGTTTTATGTGTCCTCTCTAGTATTATTAGCTATGAAATCATCTTAAGGCACCTATATTGAAAAAATTGAAAAATCTAAACAAACCATATATAAAGTACTTATTTAAAAAACTGAGCAAACCATTACAACATCAGTAATTAGATCCATTGCACATATATAAATCAACCAAAATTACAAAAGCTCTAATTCTCAATCAACATATATGAACTATTGCAACATGCCAACATCAATAATTAGAACCCAAAGCCAATAACGATTTAAAATGAAAAATACAAAATGAACTTTATGTAAACAGAACATTCACACTTCAATAAAGAATCAATCATAAAATATATTTATTTTTATATAAAATAATCTTAGAATCAATCATGAAAAATATTAGTACATAATATTGACAGAAATTATTAAAATGTAGATTAGACCCACTGCACATATATAAACAAAATTGTAACACAAATTCACAACTTCACCAATAAAATTACAATAGAAACTCACAACTTCACCAAGTAGAGATTCAATGAAATACAGATTCAGTCATTCATAATGTGAGAGAGAGAGAGGAGAATTTGTTTGCAGACAGATAAAATAGAGGAGGAAGATAGCGAGACGCTCAAAAGAAAGGGGCTCCGGTGACAGACTCACACAAAGCTACAGTGATGACCAAGTGATGAGTCTATGGAAGAAGAAAAGAACTTAACAGACTCACAATGTGATGAGAGAGAGATAGAGGGAGAGGAGTTTACATAGAGAAAAGGGGCTCAACAGAAGGAAGGCGGCGACGGGCCTAAGGAATTTACCTAGAGGAAAAGGGGCTCAGCAGGAAGGTAGCGACGGGCTCAGCAGCGGCAACGACGAGAGCTGTGAAGGTAGGCAGTGACAGGCTCAGTAGTGAGACGAGGAAGCTGTGACGACAATGAGAGCTATGAGATTTTCTGTAGAGAAGTCAAGAAGAAGAAAACTTTAGGTGAGGATGACTGAGTCTCTCTAGCGTGGCTATGGAGTATGGACTCAGACTAATAATTGAATCTGTAATGTGAGGCAAATTCTAATCCATAAAAGGTGTTTATATATATATATAGATACCCTGGGGCGGGTACACCTTAAACCCGACCCTGTTCTGCCCCGCTCGAACACTCGCCCTGAACGAAACCTGCCTCGCCTTAAATCGAGTTATTATTCGTCTTGATCGGGTAGGGACGGGTCAGGTACTCACAGGTTTCGGTACTCCTGCAAAGTCTAACCACCTATTGATACTCCATTTATTAAGGGTCAATCGCTTGTCAATAAATTGCTACGCACGCAAAGCAAGATTCGAACATCCTAATACTTACTTATACGGATGAGTGAGATGGTCACTCAACAAACTCAAATTAATTAAGACAAATATTAATTATTTTTAATATTAAAAATTCTTAGAGTTTAATTTTAATAACTTTATAAAATATTTATAATAATTATTATATATTTTTATTTAATTTTATTTATAAAAGTCTTTATATAATTTTATATATTATTTCGTGCGGTGGGTGAAGGATTCAAAGGAAGGGAAAGCTGCAAATCCAAAATGGAAATGAAAACACTTTGTTTATTAGTTGCTGATATGTGACTTTAGTCTTTTTTAATTCAAAAGGTATTATTATATGTAATAATAATTAGTTTTCAGGGTGATGAAAGAGATTTTTTTATTATTTTTTATCTAAAAAAATATATAATATCACACTTATTTTTAAAAAATAAACCTTTTAAATATACGGTATAATGTATAATTTAAAAATAATAAAATAAAAAATATCTAAAATTTTATAATAGTATTTAAAATTTTTAATAATGATAATACAAAGAGTCTACATCTATTAAATGAATTTTACATCTCAATTCAATAAGAGTAAAGTATTAAATTGGTCCTCTATGTTTGGGCATAATTATATTTTGGTCCTTAAAATTTAAAGTGTCTTATTTGAATCAAAAACAGTTTTATTTAGGTTCAATGTAGTCCCACCGTGAAGTAAAAGTTAAATAATTAACGGTGGTCGATAATATGGAGAACAAGTACAAGCTCCAAAGGGACAAAATTAAACATGGATGCATTAATACATTTATTTATCATTTTCTTTAATTCTATAAAAAATATTTTATTTAAATTGTAAGAAAAATGATAAATAAATCTATTGATGCATCCACGATTGATTTTGTGCCTCTAGAGCTTGTACATGTTCTCCATATTATCGACCTTATTCTTGTACTGCTGTCATGTAGGACATTCCGTTAATTATTTAACGTTGTCTTCACGGTGGGACTACATTGAAACTAAATGAAATTTTTTTGGATTCAAATAGGATACTTTAAACCTTAAGAACCAAAACAGGATTAGACCCAAACGTAGGGAACCAATTTAATACTTTACCTATTTAATAATTATCCTTTGTACGTCTTATTTAAATTTAAATTTTAAAATTTAATTTGTATATTTTTTTTCTCCTAATATATATTATTTTTGACAAAAAATAAGAAAAAAATATTAGACCAAAAAAATATTCTACCAAAAAATTATTATAAAGAGATTTATAATTTGAGAAGAAAATAATAAAAGCATTAATAATAATAAAGAATAAGAAATGAGATTCATATTAAAGAATGTTAGAAAAAATAATAAAATTTATATTAATAATAATAATACTAAAGAATGATGTTATCTTTAGGCTTTTAGTCTCCAGCTTTGGCCATTGTTTTTTTTTTATTTTTTTATTTTTTAAATTATCAAGTCATCAAAGAATAAAGAATAATTCAAGAAAACAAAAACATCAAGATCAATAGTAACTATATAAATCAAAATACATAAGAAAAAAGACTATTATATGATAAAATTAACATGAGTATATTTTTTTATTAAATAAATAAATTTAAGCAAAACAAAATTACACGTAAAGAGAAAAAGAAACAAAAAAAAAGAGTTAAAATATTCAAAGTGATAAAAAGATGGTTTAATTACTCTGTTGGTCCCTATAGTTTCGCAAAATTTTCAATTAGGTCCCTATACTTTTTTCCTTTTAATTGGGTCCATACACTAATTTTTTTTTTCAATTGAGTCCCTATACTTTTTTTTCCTTTTATTTGAGTCCCTGCACCAATTTTTATTTTTAGTTGAGTCCCTATACAATTAAGCCAATTACTTCTAAGAGGGACCTAATTGAAAAAAAAAATTAGTGCAGGGACCCAATTAAAAGAAAAAAATATAGGGATCTAATTGAAAATTTCACAAAACTATAGAGACCAACAGAGTAATTAAACCTAAAAAGATTATTTTTACAATTTTATTTTATCGTATTTATATATATAAGACTATAAAGTATAAAACAATGAACTTTTAACTAAATTAATTTGTATTTATTATATTCAATTTATTGATATACATAATATTAAATTGTGTGACTTAAATATCTAATCAAATTAATTTATTGACATAATTAATCGATCGTAATGAATTGTATTTAATAAGTTAAAAGAAATAAATTAAGAAAAACTCTCATAAACATGCCATGTTAGCTTTATCATTAAATACAAAAACTTAATTTTTATATAATAGAACAAATTTGGTATAAAGCGAATTTTTTCTATTTCAAATATCTCTTCGAAGTAGGGCTAGAAGTGAGTCGAGTTGAGATGAGTTAGACCAAACTCAAGCTCGGCTCACAAAAATTGAGCTTGGCTCATGATTCGACTCATTAACAATCGAGTCTATTTCTTAAGTTCAAATTCGACTCACTAAAAGCTCACGAGTTGGCTCGAGCTCACGAACTGGCTCAAGTAATAGAAATATAATCTATAATTTTATATTAATAAACTATAATTTATATATTTTAAAAATATCAATTTTATATATTTTTTATCTATCAATCAATTATAAATTTTTTATTTATGTCCTACATCAAAATTATATAAAAAAATAAATATAAAATTTTAAATAATTAAGATCATTATATATATATATATATATATGAGCTCAATTCTAGGCTCAAACTTGGCTTACCAGCTCAAGAATTTAGCTTATCGAACTATTAACTTGTCAAGCTCAAACTTGCCCATGAACTGACTCGATTCACTTTCATTCCTACTTCGAAGAGACACCAAATTAAAATTTGGATATAATTAAATATATAATTGATTTAGAAAATATATTGTTTTAGCATGTTTGAAAAGTTTTTGAGTAGAAAAAGAAATTTATTTCGTTAAAAGCTTTATTTTTATTTAAAACTCAATCCTATAATATATAATAATTATAATATATTAATAGATGTGAATCTAATTTTTTATTTGAAATTACTTTTAAATGAGTGACCTTTTTTACAAATCTATTACTCTAAAAAACAAATTTTATCGAAAATTTATTTATAAAAAAAATTAATATTTCAAATATTAAATATAATTATTGTAAAATTTTTTTGAAAATCAAGTTACTTTTAATCTGATTTATTTACAAATAAAACAAATATAAAATTTAAAATTCTGAAATGAATATTTATTTTTATTTATTCCAAACCTTTAAAAGAGAAGATCATTCTTGAATCTTGAGTGAATTCTTACAAAAAAGACTAGTGCGTACAACAGGATTAAATTCTTATTGTTGCAATTCCAACCACCAACGCTTTCAGTCTCAGAGTCTTCGTATTTGCTGTCGCACCCGCCAACCTTCCCCGGCCTCGCCTCCACCTTGCCATCGTCGCTTCCTCCGACCACTTCGAGGTGCTAAGCTTTTAATGGTAAAAAACTATCCTTTCTAAGTTTTAACTCGATGATGTCAACAAACTCGTGTAGTTATAAGATTTGATTCGATATTTTTGTTTGTTACCTAGATTATTTCTTTATCAATAATAGGCTTACCATTGTAATTATTTTTTTTAGTAAGAGTACATAAAGAGTACATAGTATATAAGGTGTAATAACTCAACAAATATTTTTTAAGGAGATTTTTCATTCTCTTCAACAATAAAAAGAACTTATTTCTCTCCCTCTCTTAATCCCTTCTGGTTCATCAAACTATCAATATCACAGCTTGAACAACTTAGGGCATGAGATTTTCTTCATTGTGTGGTGAGCGTGGAGAGCAAGCAAGCTGTGAATCAAATTAAAAAAAAGGTTGTGAATTGAGATTAATCCAATTTTGCCATTTTCTTTCTATCCCTAATTTTTCTTTTGACATTTCTTTTCCCCATTCTTACCTCTTCCTTTAAACTCATCCAATAGAGTTTGATGAGAGACTATTTCGCAAGATTCTTTCTTAGTGAACATAGCTGTTCCGATCAACGAGTTGGAAGGAAGAAGATCTGAATCCCTATTACTCTGCGATTCATTGATTTCGGTCCAAGATCATGTGACTTTTGACTTAGAAAATTTTGTAAGTTTTCAAAATATTGCTCCAATCAATGTGATATTGCCAAATGGGACCAAAACTGTTAGCACCATCATTGACACAATCACATTCTCTAAAAATTTTTTTCTAAAAAATGTTTTATACATTCCTTCTTTTAATTTTAAACTAATATATGTGTCAAAGTTAACCTTAAACTTACATTATCAACTGTTAATCAATGATAAGTGTTGTAAGATACAAGATAGATCCATATCAAAGATGATTGGTATTGCTGAGTGTATAGAAAGGTAAAAAACTATCCTTTTCAAGTTTTAACCTGATGATGTTGTCAACAAACTCGTGTAGTTATAAGATTTGATCGATAACTTTGTTTGTTACCTAGATTATTTCTTTATCAATAACAGACTTACCATTGTAATTATTTTTTAGTAAGAGTACATAAAGAGTACATAGTATATAAGATGTAATAACTCAACAAATATTTTCTAAGAGAATTTTTCATTCTCTTCAACAATAAGAAGAACTTATTTCTCTCCCTCTCTTAATCCCTTCTAGTTCATCAAACCATCAACATCACAGCTTGAACAGTTTAGACATGAGTTTTTTTTTCCTTGTTCATCAATTTAGGTAATTTGACTTTCAAATTATATTCTTTATTTCAAGAAAAAAAACAATAATAGTAACAGAATTGAATTGAATTGTACGCAGAAAAAAATAAAAAAAAAAAGAAGAATGTCATCAACGCCTACACCACGCGTCGTTTTAGGCCAGCTATGCAGCATAATGGGTCATTGGGTGGTGGTGCTGCTGACTTGCAGCAGGGAGCAAGAGTTGTTGCAGGCCCAAGAACGTGCAGCTGCTGCTGTGTCAATCTGAGAACAGCAGCAAGCTATGATGAGGCTGCGGCGCCCTACGACGTGACGTCAGTGGAAGTGGAGTGTTTGGCCACATGGATGCACCTTCAGGGTCTTCGTATTCGTTGCCGCACCGCCAATCTTTCCCGGCCTCGCCTCCACCTAGCCATCGTGGCCTCCTCCGATGACTTCGAGGTGCTAAGCTTTTAATGGTAAAAAACTATCCTTTTCAAGTTTTAACTCGTGTAGTTATAAGATTTGATTCGATAAAATTTGTTTGTTACTTAGATTATTTCTTTATCAATAACAGGCTTATCATTGTAATTTATTTTAGTAAGAGTACATAAAGAGTACATAGTATATAAGGTGTAATAATTCAACAAATATTTTTTAAGAGAATTTTTCATTGGAGGCCACTCTGATAAACACATCAAAAACGTCTTTTTTTAAAGACAGTACGCGTGTCACATTATTATTGGACGAAATATTAAACCGGTCAATAAAATATTTTGAATAAACCAAAATAAAATCAGTTTATTATAAATATGAGATCCGATTCAATTCGATCGGTTTACATAATCTGAATCAAATCATATTTAAATTTTTTATAAAAATGACAAATATATCCTTAACTTTTATTTAGCAGATATTTAAATTTATAAAAATATAAAATTACAATTAAATCCTTAAGAAAAAACCTAACCCTAGACTCTTGCTAACCCAAGCCCAAGTCAAGGCAAACCCAATCTCAATGGCTCATCAATCTCTCAATCTAACCCCAAAAAAACCCTACCCCTTCACTACCCACCCCACCTAGTAAGAGCTTGAGTCTCGTTCTCCGCTCTTGGTAGCAATCTAATGAAAACTAGAAATCACTTTCATAAGAGCTTCATTCATATAGCGCGTTCTCTTTTCCTTTTTCTCGCGAAGTCAATTGTGTAAGGGCGCAAACCACTTCTCTAGAATCCTCACCGCCGTGGTGCTCCCCCTCCGTCAATTCCAGTAGTCTCGTCATCCCCATTGTTGTATCCATCACTGAGCCACTTCCCCGCCCTTCCTCCATGATTGCGCACACCACTTCATTAGGTTTGCTAATCCCTCTTTCAATTTGGTTGAGTTTTCTTCTTGGTTTCACTTTTCAATTTAGCTCAGATTGATGTATTTCTTCTTGATTCGGTATATATAGTCAAGAATCAGATTTGGGATTTGTTTTCTACCTCGCACAAACAGAAAAGGAGCAGAAACAAGAAACACACCTCCGCGCTAGAATAGTTGCTGACGTTCCCCTCTACCCGTCAGTACCGGCTGCATTGTGCTTCCCTTGCCAGTGGGTCCATGGCCGATTTGCTCCCTCTTTCCTCTGGTTCTATTCTTAGGTCTGCTTAGCTTCTTGGTTCAGATTACTGGTATGTAAAAAATTCCTCCTTCAATTTTGTTGTGTTTTCTTTTTGGTTTCAGAATTGAAATTAGTTCCCACTAATCTTTTTCTTGTTGGTTCGGTTTCGATTTTAGTTAATGTGTTTGGTTTGTCTAAAAATCTCCTTTTCAATTTGGGGAAAATTTCTTTTTTCATTTCAGATTTTAATTTGGTTCGCATCATGATTTTTCTTCTTGATTTGGTTTCAATTTTTGGGGGGTTTGTTTTCGTTCTTGCCAAGAACACAGGACAAAAGGGGGTGAAGCAAAGGAAAGGCCTGCAAGACGCACCGATACCGCTGTGAAGAGTTGTCGCCGCAACGCGCCGCACCTCCATTCTGGGTCTTTCCTATCTGGTAGGTGTATATTATTCGTTGCTGCCGTCTTTACCTATTTCAATTTAGGGTAGAATCAGCTTTTTTCAATTTGGGTTCATACTAAAGATGTTATGCATTGTTGATTAATTTGTGGAAATAGTATTACTATATGTTAATAATAATTTAGATTTACATGTATGCATCTTAATATGTTTTGGATTGGTGTTTTGTATTTTTTCGGGAGGAATTTAGTGGACGTTGAGGGGTAGAGAATGATATGTGTGGTGAGTTGTGAATGTATCTATTGCCTATGTATGACTTTATACTCTTTTGGTGATTGAAATTTTGTTCTTTTATACAATTTAGTATTCTGTTTTTACTGTTTTAATTGTGTGCTAAATATGGGGCTTGTGTGTGGTTAATAAATAATAACTGGTCTTGCAAATGTTTATGCATCCTGCCATATGCTAAATACTTTAGTTGGTTTATGAGAGGTCCTACAGAAAGTTTCTTTTCCACATAATTTAACATGTTGTGGAGTGCTATTTTGGTTCCTTTGCTGTATTTAGATTATTGCAATGGATTTTCCATACTTTTTTTGAGAATGTTTAAATCTTCATTTTAATATGCTAAATCACTGATAACAAATCTCTATTATCCAAGTTTTAATCATATTATGCAAGTAAAATACAATGATATTAGAGTTAAAGATGCTAAATTACCCGACCACCTCCATTTTTGCTAAAGAGTGATCAAATTTAACATACCCTGGGTGGAAATATAAATCATTGTGTAAATTTACCCCGTGTAATGTGAATATGACTATGAGAATTTGAAGCTACTAGAATCTTTGATGTTTATGAATAGGCCCAAATCTCAAAGTTCTTGCAAATTTATGATATAAGTATTTGGACTAGAATACCTCATGTTTAGAATACAACATGCATGCATCTCGAAGAAGAGGGAGGTGACAGGTGTAATTTTGTAATGCTATGTTGCTACTAGGGGTGGAAACAGGCCAGGCCAGGCCAGGCTTTGCTCTTAACAGGCCTGGCCTGTCATACAGTTGATTGGCCTGAGCCTGGCCTGCAGTCTGTTATAGGCTCTTTATAAAGTACTAGGCCTGGCCTGTTATTCAGTCTGGCCTGGCCTGAAGCCTGTTAAAAGGCCTGCTAATTTTTTTTTACAAAAATAAAAATATTATTTAAAAAAATTATTTTTTAATAAAAATAGTTATATGTAATATGTCATATATTTAATATTTGTAAAAAATTTTAAACTTTTAACATATTTAAAATATACAAAAATATTTATAATAAAATATAATAAATTTAAAATATCTCATAATTTTATTAATAATAAATAATTATTTATATATTTAATTATATTTTAACAGGCCCAGACAGGCCTGACAGGCCTATAAGGCTAATTAGTGAGCCTGGGCCTGGCCTATTAATGTATTAAGGCTTTTAAAAGAGCCTGGGCCTGTACCTATTTTATAATAGGCCAGGTCAGGTCAGGCCAAACACAGGCCAGGCTGCAGGCCCCTGGCAGGCCGCCTGGCCTTTTTCCACCCCTAGACTTGCTACATTAGTTATTAGTTCCTGATTTGCATGCTATAGCAACTTCTTTTGGGTAAATTTACTTGAGCTTTTGTAATAAGTTGTCTGTTAATTTTCAGCAGAATACTGCCAAAGCAGGAGAGAAGAAAATAGGAATGCAATCAAGTGGTACTAAAGAAGATAACATATTCTCCCTTACAAAGCAACTTTCTCTAAATTCCTTTGGCAAAAACAAGTCTTCAAATAGCTAGATTATTACGATAACAAAAGCTAGTTTCTTATTTATTTCTTCATTTTTGGTGTCATATCCCCTTGTTCAATGTTCGCGAGTATCTCTGTGATTTTGTCTAATTAAATTGTGTTATACCTATGATCATATTAACATTATTATGTGCATGATAGAAAAATAGAAAAAAATAGGTTTAAAAGAAAGAAATAAATTAAAAATAACCTAAAAATATAATTTTTTACAAAAAAGATTAATATATATAAAAAAATAAAAAATAAAAATGATAATTAAAAATATGAGATTTTATTAATAGTTATAATATTATATTCTTTTAAAAAAAATGTAATAGGTTTGGGGTTGGTTTCTATAATTATGATTTTTACTTGTTAGCATTCTCTACATTATACTTTAATGACATCAATACATGTTCAAAGTATAACTATTCAAGATTTTTATTTCTCTACTGTATGTCTGAAGTTAGAGTTTTTGTCCATTTGTATCACTGGATTAAAAAATTATGTAAGATTCAATTTAAAAAAATACGATAAAAGACTATTAGAGATATTTTATTATCAAAAAAGACCTTTAATATAAAAATTATTAAGTGAGAATAATTTTTATAATATTTATAAAAATTAAATTTTTAAAATTTTGAATGTATATGTAAATTATAGTCTACTTATTATTATTATTATTATTATTATTATTATTATTATTATTATTTAAATTAATGTTGCCAATTTTTTTGTAAGGATTTATACATATTTTTAAGTTGATTTGATTATAGGATTTTACAATGTGAGATAGAATTAGTATGTTATAATTGAATCGAGTTCTTTTCATAATTTTCTAAAAATAATAACTAAAAATATATAATTTAGATGTAAATTTTGAATAAAAAAATACTTTATTCATTAGTATATATTTGTTATATTTATTCATTAGTATTTAACTCTAAATTATAATTAAGAAAATATTAATTGCTATGTTTGATTATCTAAACCGATCAGTCGTAGATATGTATGTATATGCAGATCTGATCTACAAGTCCACATATTCACACACCTAATAAATGAAGAGTAAATTATTTGTACAATTATAATATAATTTATATTTAGTATAATTAGTAATAAATTAAAATATTATCTTTCTCCGAATAATATAAGGTTTATCTATCTTGTACCATATTAAAATTATAAAATTAGAAAGAAAATAAAAAATATCATATCCAATAATTAATTTGTTTAGATATCCAAATATCAAATAATTTAATATAATATTAATTATTTAATATTAATATATGAATTGGTAGTATAATTGATAAATAAGATAAAAATATTTAATTTAATTTATTTAATATTAACTATATAATTTGATTTATTTAAAAATATAAATCTTAAATGTTCTACTATTTTCATTCTATTATTATTATATTTATTTATTAGCATTTAATTTTAAATTATAATAGAGTTGTCTTAATTTAATTTTAAAATAAATGTATAAATAAAAAAAATGTATTAGTTATTCGGAAAATTATGAAACCCTACTACGCTCTGTGTTTTTCTTCTACGCTCTTTCATTTCTTCATTTTTGCTTCCACATTTTCCTCTTTTCCTTCCCCTTCCATCCACTTCTCAGATCTCTGAATCCCCACTCTACTTGACCATCACCACTGCCGTTTTCTCTTCTCCGGTCTCGCATTCCCATTGCCTCCCCACATCGCGACAGTCTTCTATTCTCTTCTCCAGGTCTCGCATCCCCAATGCCTCCCCACGTCCCTTCGTTCCTTCTTTTCACCTCAACAATTACAGCTACTGCCGTTGAGATTACGGAGACAACATGGCCTACGCGTAATAGTCGTTCAGTGTAGATTTGCCTCCAGAATCTGTTAATGCCTTGTTTGATGGATGTTTTATCTAAGTTTGCAAGACATTTCTTTCCTTGCATTATTAATTTGTTTCAGTTATAATTTTGGAAATACAGAACATTTTATAGGTACAAATTTCATGTAGAATTGTTTAATTTATAATCGCTATTCATTCTCTATTGGAAGCAAGCAGCTTGATTCTCTGCTTTGAAGTCCTTCAAAGTCCACAGTAGTTATATATGTGCTGTAGGATACTTATGTGAAGATAATTGAGTGAAGATATTCCAAATTGTTTCGGTATCAGCTTTTCAGGCTGTCTTGAGCTTCCAATTCCAAGCTTTTGAGTTTCATTGTTTTTTCACTCTAAGATGTCTGTTGAATTTAGAAGTTAATTATCATTGACAAACATTGGATTGAACTAAATTATCATTCTGTATTATCTGTGTATTGTGTTTCAGCAAAAAGAAAGTTTTGATGAAAGCAACAATGCACCAATTAGAATGCAGCAAGGAGTCTCCCAATGACGAGGATTGAATACAGCAAGAATGCAACATTACAGCCTTCTATAAGTAGTTGAAGCTCTGAAGAAGAAGTAAAGAACAAGTACAAGTAAAGAAGAAGCTTTGTAAGCCATTAGAAATAAGATTTTGATTTTGATTTTTTTTTTGCGTGTTGAAGCTCTAAAGGAGTGGCTGCATTTTATAGTTCAGACTTTGGTGTAACTATGGCGGTGAGTTAAATGTTTCTCGTGGAATGCAATGGCAGTTGCCAACGACTGTGTGATGCATGGAGCCTCTGTCTTTGGTAGTTGTTATTTGGTTAAAATGGTTAGTGTTATATGGCCTTAACTTGTATTACCTGCTATTTTTGGAAGATATTTACCAATGTCATAGTGGCTACTAAATGTAACATTCACATGGCTGAGGTGTGTGCTGTAAAATATCAAGAAAACTCTGAATCTTGGATTTACCTCCAGGTACAAATCTAGTTGTAAAAATGGTGAAAAAATAGTGTTCAAACAACAACTGGAATTATGTAAATCATGCACATATGCAGAAACAATCTTTTTATAAAAATACCGAGTGAAGAGTACTGTTATTTGAACATCTAAAATTTAGTGAAGCTTTCAATGTACCTAGATGATTAATCCAATATTAAGTTCATATTAATATTCAGTTTTGTGTAAAACAGTGCCATGCAGCATTTCATTTAAAAAAAAAAAAAACACAAGAATAGCATTATGCTGTTGGTGAATTCATTCGTTTAGTGACATAACTTGAGCCTAGTTTTTTACACTTAACTAAATAAAAGAGCATCAAAACCACTGAAAGATTTTCCTCCTTGAATTCCCTGTTTTGACAAAGGTATTACAATGAAATGTTCTCATCAAACCAATAAATATTTAACGTGGGATACTTGAGTTTCCACTCTCGGGCCGCAGAATCCACCAGAACCCTTGCTGCTGATGCTCGAGTTGGTGCCGTGGATACTGTCTCAACCACCTCTTCATTGCTTAACACATCCCAGACCTGCACAAAATACCAAGATGGATATTAAGCATAAGTAGCCTAAAAAGAAACACAGGAACTAGTTAAAATTTTTCAAGTGTTGGATTCAAATTCACCATATCACATGTCTATTCACTTACAAAAGTAAACATACACATAGATGAGAATGACATGCTTTTCTTGCTTACATGGGTAGAACTATTATGCATAGCAAAATTTTCCTACAGCAAGTTATACATAGCTTAAACTAAGTTACTTTGATTTGATGACTTTCACATGGACCAAAACAACAAAACAAGAAAAAATTATGCATCTAGGAAACAGAAAATGCTGCAAATGCTCTATGCTGAGAGACTTTAGCGATAATTGTAACATTACTGTGGCAACTGAGACCACAAGAACAAATAAAAGCAAATATATTTTCGAAAGTATTACTCCATCAGAGGCAAGAACAATGAACTCGTCTTTGTCTGTAAGAAGCGGTGAGAAAATTCTGGTATAGAAATGACACCGTAATCCTTCAAACAAAAATCGCCAAATGCTCTAGCCATTGCTAATCTAGGTGCATCATCAAAAGGTAACCACACCCTTGGAACTTCTGGTTCATCTTGCAAAGCAAATACCCTGCCCTTGCACCTTTTGATTCTTTCAGCTTCCCCTGTAAAAAATTCAGATAAGCTATCTCAAAGCAAAAACATAGACTGAACTGAGAAAGGATGAACAATGATGAGAAAACTAACTTGGCAAATCAGGTTTCAAATCAATTGTCAACTGAATTGTCACCATGGAGTCATTGCTGTCATTGGATCCCATGATTGCTCGGGAATCTCCTATGTTGCTCATGAACAGAATTGATCCCTGGAAAGTGAACAACATAGAAATGTCAGTGAAAAGAAGCAATGAAGTATATGCAGCAATTGAATGCACTGCTCATTGAGTTGTTACCTACTTCACTATGGTTACAGCCGTTCTCCCACTACAGAAACAATCCAGATTCGGATGAGACCTAGCTCTTTGTCCATGGCCTTATATGCCTTCATGAAAGCTTCTTTTCACATGGAATTTACTAACATGTGAAACCAAGTGATAGAATATACTAAAAATATGTAGGATGATTGGTCCCTCCTCAAGAATCACATTGACAACATCAAACTCTGAGGCTCCTGACATTAATTTAATCCATAAACTATGCATTGGAAAACTAAACTTAAGTAGAAAAAGCAGAGAATACAAGAGGTTTCAATTTTCAAAAGGGTTAACAACTAAATTTCTATGCATTTTCTTTCACAGAACAGAACATAAATCTTCATAGAATAGAATATCAAAATAAAGAGCAAGGCAACACTGATAGTGTCCAAGTTTTCTCATTCCATAGCAAGGAGGAAGAATATAAGGAACAAAAACCAATCTTTTTTAGACAAAAGACAAACAATTTTGGCCTAGAATATACACAGACAAGAAAGGACACCAATTTATAAAATGTAGAAATGAGAAACAAAATACAAGAAGAAATAGCCTTAAACAAATTAGCATAAGCATTGATAGAGTACACCACCTATATAAATAAACCACATAATGCTGTTTCATCCAGCAAGTGCTAATCACTATATCCAGATCGAATTATCCATTACGTCTGGCTTTTAATTACAAGCCATGATACGGATTTGGATTGAGAATATTCAAATTTTATTATCAAAACTAATGAGGCCTGATGTAAAACACAAGAAAATATTTGCATATTTAATCTGTTATTGAAATATTCCTAGCCAACTAAGACAATAAACCTGTCATGACAATTGGAAAGTAAAAAAAAAAATAAATCAGTTTAACAATCTGTTACTGCACCTATTTCAGAAGCTATTCATATTCATACTTCATTTATACACTGCTTTTGACAGAAAATTGAAGGATGGCAAAAAAAACATAAGGGTCCTGCAATAGGGATCGATCTTGGAACTTTATTGTTAAAGCTTAAGACAGTAATAAAGCAAGAATTTTATCTTCTATGGAAACGTCAGTTGAAGGAATTGTAACATTAGACTACCTATTCCTTCTTTAGAATATTTGCTTTGCTAAATGCTAATGTATCAACTTGAATTTACTAATGCTAATGCCACATATACTGTTATGAAAAAATGCTATGCATCCTTTTTTATTTGCCCAAAATCAACCCGTTAAGTAGGTGGTCTATAAAAATATAAAATCCTAAATTTTTGTTGCATCTTTCTAGCACTTTAAATTCGGACAGGAACTCTAGCTATGTAACATTGTTTTTCTGGTATTACTTTTCTCAATTGAATTTTACTTCATTTTCTTTTCCGTTCCAATTTTACCTCTGCAATTATATTTTTTTATATTACTCAAGATGGTTTTGGGTTTATTGATCCACTGGTGCTCAAAATAAGAGATATCATGCATTGGAATTGGCGTGTTGACTTTCGTTTGATTATGAGAGATGCAAACACGGTGGTAGATACTATGGCAAAGATGGCGATGAAGTTACAACTTTCGCATGTGGAGCTTCTTTCACCTTGGGAGGAGTTTAAGAGTAGTCTTAAACGGGACTGTCCCTCTATTTAAGCAGTTCTTTGTTTTGTTTTTTTGTTTTTCTTTATTTCAGTCACCAAAAAAAAAATATTACTGTTTCCCTTTCATCACTACTTCTTATTTCAAAATCAATTTCAATTTTAGTTACCAATTTTTTGCATAACCCATTTAATTCTGTTTGATCCCAATTATACAATTATTAATAAAATAGTAAAAAATCCCAATTTTGGCTTCAATCATTCGTACAGTTCATCTTTTTATGAATACCCATGTGCCCATATTGGTGATCTTCACTCAATGTGATTATTTTTGACAAAAAAATCAAACACAGCAACCAAACACAAAATATTACCCTCTTGGGGCCAGTTGCTGCTCCCATCATAGCAGCAAGCACTACCGTTGACCCAACAACAACAAAAACAGCTAGAGCTACAAGTATTTCAACAACAACAGCAACTTCAAGTATTGCAACAATAACAACAACTAGAACTACAACTATTACAACAACAACAACTAGAACTGCAAGTATTACAACAACAACAACCACAGGAGCAGCAGCAACTACAACAACTGTCAGAGAGTGAAGACAGTAAGAGTGTCGGCCCTTCTTGATGATCTTGTCTCATTTTTGCAACTATATATATGATTTTTCTTCCCTTTTTTTTCCGATGATCAAAGAATATTTCGTTCTAAGTATGTTTTTTTTTGTTATTGTTAGTATGTATTTTCGGGTTGATTATAGGGTTATTATATTGATAATCATAATGATGGTAGTTCTGGGTTTAGATTATTATAAACAGCGAGCGTGAAGTTGAGGGAAGCTGCCTACTGGTCATGGATTCTGATAATGCTCTGACAGATTACTTTCTTGGTTGATGGCATATGGTTTTGTAAATAGTAGGGTGGAAATGATAAGATGATAGTTTTCTTTTCTTTTTCCTTTTGGTGATAGACTTAAATTGAAGGATTTTGCCATTGACTTGCTCCTCTGTTTTTGAGCTTGTCCATCTAATGATCTACTTGACATGCATGTGTGCCATGCATGCTACATAAACAAAGAGTTTATTTTTTTCATTCATGTTAGGTATGGCATTAATTTTTCATGACTGCTAGGTAAACAATGACCATCTTAAACAACATGAACAACCACTAATCAAATAAAAATATACTACATCCTAATTTAATACTACTAATTAAATTTAAGATTAATTTACTCTTTTAATCCTATTAATTTATATTGTTCACATATTGTTCAAAAATGTTGTTGGTTACCTGTACTTTTCTAATTTTTCATTTGTGTTAATATATGATGCTGGTTTGTGCTCATATATTGTCACATATTACGTAATTAATGATGGTATGCAAATGTATCTAATTCTTACCTATTTAAGCTAGTTGATCATACGATTTGGTAGCTTTGCTTAATATGACTCCGGCATTAGTTGGATCCATATGTGAATTGTTAAGAATTTATTTCCGTGTGCTTGAATTTCTCATGCTTTTTGTTTTTATATTTTTATTTATAACGAACTCCAAAAATCACATAATCTCAATTTGGGCATCAATTTAAATAATTGAATATATTTCTGTTTTCTCAAAGTAATATGATATGTAGACGCAGTCACCACCTTTTAAATACTTGATTCATGAATTATCCTCCGGCCTTTTTCTGTAAGTACTACGAACTGTAAAATCACATTGTCATTAGTTGGAAAACGTATGAAAAGAAATTATTAAGGCCACTTCAAACACTTTGGACCGATTCTATACTCTTGTATTGTTTGGAGTTTTGAAACTCCTTTACACTATTAACATTATAATGTACGTTGGTGTAATATTTTAAGAAATTCTATTAATAAAACTTTTCATGTATATTGATAAAACCATTTAGTAATTAATGTATTTTTTTTAAATTACAAACACATTAATTATAATTTTTAAAATATATTTTTTTAATAAAATGGCAATTATGATTATTATTGAATTTTTTATTTTGATGACTTACTATTGAAAATTTAATATATCTTATTGGTATATAAGTTATTAAAATTATTAAATTAGTTTATAAATTCTAATTAATTAATAATTTTTATTTTTATTTATTTTAATTATTTATTTGATATTATAATTTATCTCATAATATTTAGAATTTTTTAAATAAATAATTTAATTATTTTAATTACCAAAATAAATAATTTGTAGCGTATTTACGAATTTATATCACGTTTATTTATCTCGTTTACAGTGTAACGAAATATGTGTATTTTTTCAATTTTTATATATCTTGTTTACACATAAAAAATTATCTCGTTTATAGTGTAAACGAGATATATGTATTTATTAATAATTAAATATAATTTTTAAAAATAATAAAAAATATTAATAATTTAAATTAGACTAAACTTTGTAACAAACTTTGTACAACTAACTTAAAGTAGAAAAAAATCTATATTCTATGCCAATAGAGTCGTGATATTCATTAACTGTGTCATCAAATAAATTACATATATTTAAATTATATTTCAAATTATATTTAAACAAAATTTAAAATATATATAATTTAAATTTAAAAATTAATACTCAAAGAGAGTACATAAAAATTTAAAAATTCTGTCCGTTAAAAATTATATCTCAGTTAAAAATTTGAAATATTATTTGAATTGATTTAGTATAAATCCTAGTAAAAAACGATCAACACGTGGAGGTAAATGAGTGGAAGAAGCAATAGTTTTACTAGTTAGAAAAAAAAAATAACCATGTTAATAGTGGGTAGTTTAACTATGTACTCATGTGCTTCCTCAGTAGACGTGTTAACGTGTTCGATCTTTTCTATTATTTAAAATGAACGATTTATCTTCAAATTTTTTATTTTTATAAATTAAATAAATGTAATAATTACCAAAATAAATAATTTAAAAAATATTTACCGAAATAAATACCCCTCTTATCTTGTTCACGATCATTTTGCATGTATCTCGTTTACACGAAGACAGGTAGACGCGACACGTGTATAACTCGTTTACAATGTAAACGAGATATAACGGTAAACAAGATACATATATTTTTTAATAATTTTACTCTTAAAAATTTTTACCCACTATGAAATTTTTATAAAATGACTAGTACATAAACTTGCGAAAAAGAAAAAAAAATGATATATATATACAATAAAGTATAAATTGTACCTTTTCTCTTTCACGTATCGAAATTCTTTAACGTTTAAGAGTAAAAATCTTTAAAAGTAAAATTATAAAAAATTATTTTATTTAGAATGAAAGTAATGTAATTAAGTGTAATTTAGTTAAATGTGATTAAAAATTAATTGAATAACTATGTACAGTAAAAAATTGATATTATTGAAGGATAAAATTAAAATTTATTTCTATTGTCTCCAATGTTTTCGTCCTATTTACATCCTTAATGTTTCAAAATCGTTTCTCATCGTCAATTCTATTAACAGATCCCTAACGGCAGGATAACATTGAGCCAATTTTAAAATCGGGTTAAGTACTGAAATCGTCCCTAAGGTCTGGGGTGAAAATCAAAATCGTCCCCACCCTTTTTTGTTATTAAAATCATCCCCAACGTTACAAAACGTTATAAAATCGTCCTTTTGTCCATAAATAAAATTTTTCGGACAATTTTACCCTTATACAAAAATTAAAAAATTTCTCCCCCTTCACCACTACCCTCTGTATTATCATCAACCCTCTGCATTATCATCATCATCACCATAGCTACACCATAACCACCAACAATCCAGCAACACCAACAGCAACAATCAAAATCAAATCAACAAAAATTTTAAATTAAACAATTCATCAATCATTAACTATAATTTCAGATCCAAAATTAACAACATAAATTAAAAAATTTAAAAAAAGAAGTACAGGATGAACAAGAACCCACCACCACCACCACCACCATTATCATCATGGTCATCGTCATCATCATCATCATCATCATCAGAACAACAAAAAAACCAGAAACCACATGAAACCACAAGAAATAAAAAACCAGAAACCACAAGAAACCAGAAACCAGAAACAAGAAACCGGCGAGGAGCAGCGGTGGCGGCGGCAGCGAAGAGCGGCGGCGTCCGTACGTGAAACCCTTCGCGTTCCCGAAACCCTTCCCCCTCTTCTTCCCGAAACCCTCCCTCCCCCCTCTTCTCCCTTCGCGTTCCCTTCCCCCTTTCCCCGAGGAGCAGAGCGGCAGCGGCAGCGAAGAGCGGCGGCGGTAATGAAGACCAGTGGTGGTGGCGAGAAGAGTTCCCCTTCCCCCTCTTCTTCCCGAAACCCTCCCTCCCCCCTCTTCTCCCTTCGCGTTCCCTTCCCCCTTTCCCCGAGAAGCAGAGCGACGGCGGTAATGAAGACCGGTGGCGGCGGCGAGGAGATGATTATTCATCTGCTTCTCACGTTCCATGAATAGAAGAAGAAGAAGAAGAAGAAAGTGGTGGTGCAGGGCGGCAAGGCGGCGACAAGGCGGTGCGATGGTGCGGCGGTGGTGCGGTGGTGCCCTTCTCTTCCCCCTCCCCCCTGCTCCCTTTTTCTCCCCGCCCCCTCCCCCCTTCTTTCTTTCTCTTTCCACCCCAACCCCCCGTTCTCTGTATCTCTATCCCTTTCTTTACTTTATTTTTTATTTATTTTATTTTATAATTATATTTATTTTATTTTATAATTTTTTTAATAAGGGGTAGTTTGGTAATAAAAAAAATAAAATTGGTAAAAAGGATGATTTTAAAGCGTTTTTAAACGTTGAGGATGATTTTAATAACGAAAAAAGGTCGGGGACGATTTTGATTTTGACCCCAGACCTTAGGGACGATTTCAGTACTTAACCCTTTTAAAATCTTAGGGACTTAAATATGATAATTTAAACGTTAGGAACAACTTTAAGACTCATCTCAAACGTTGAGGACAAAAACAATACTTTACTCTTTAAATAATTAAAGTTGTTTTATTAAATTAAAAATAAAAAATTGAATTTGAATTTTTTTTTTTGGGTAACTAAAACACGGGAATATGAATTTGAATTTAATTAATAGAACCAAATATATTATTTAGTATTAAATTTAAATATTAAGATGTTTTTTTAGGATTAGATTACTAAATGACTTAAGGGCCTTTGGGAAACACCAAAAAGTTACTTTTTTTTTACTTTTGACTTATAGAAAGTTACATTAATGTGTTTGGTACAATTTTTTAGATAAATTTTTAACTTTTCAAAAAGTTATTTAAGAGCTTTTGAAGAAGTTAAAAAATGTGACTTCTCCTATTTTCAAAAGCTATTTTATCACTCTTATTTAATGCACAACTTTAAAACAATGACTTCCATAATAACTTTTCAAACTCAAAATAACTTATTTAAAAGTTAATATTAATAAAAGTCCTTATATTTTAAGCTCCTTTTTCAAAAGAACTTATTTAAGAAGTTTAGCCAAACTGGCCCTTAGAAAGTAAAATTTTAAATTTTAATTTAAAACATTGAAATAGGAACAAAAATAGAAAACCATAACAATTAAAATAGGGACAAAAATTAAAGATAATTTAGAAACATATCCAGAATAGAAGAATAGAAAAATTAAATAGGAGATAAAATTTTAAAGGAAAAGTATATGAAACCAAAATGTGACCAGCCAAAAAGTAAATAAAATCGTTTAATTAAAATCACTTTTTGAATAATATGTTTAAAAACCGCTCCTGAGATCACGGAGCACAAACTAAAACCCGATTTTTCATGGAACCCAAACACATTTTGGCTGATATGCTTTTGGTTCCCTAGTTGTTCTCAATTTTAAAATATCCTAAAAACATTCTATTTGAAACAAAAATTTGAAGAATAGGATTAAGAACATATTCAGAATAAAAGAACAGATCCAATCAAAAGAGTAACCATGGTGAAGAGAAGACAGCTATGACGCGGGTATGGTTGCGGCTTGCAAGGCACTAAGCCAGTGAGGCGAAGTAGTTCCGAGACGGTGACGCGACGATAGTGAACTAGACACCGGTGACGGTAGTGAACGGTGGTGATGAATTTGGTTAGAAGTGAGATTTGAGAAAGAGAACTATGAGGTAAAATAAATATAAAATTTTTTTTAATTTAAAACAGAAGAGATAAAATAAATATAAAGAAAATAATGAAAATTTTAACTGCAAAAACTAATTTAAAAATAAAAATATATAAAGTATTGATTCATTAAATAATTAAAGACTTTATACACAATTGATTCACCAAACTATTAGGGAGTATTGTAAACGTAATCGTATTAAAAATAATGAGTATATTAATTTTTTAATTTATAATTAACGATTTTAAATAGTTTTTTTTTTTAAATCGGATAAATGTAATTAATCATATAAATATAATAATACGAATACATTTATTTTTATTAAATTAAATTAATTTATTAATTAAATTATATTTATTTAAATTTTAATTTAAAAATTTTATAATTTTAAATTTTAAATTATGTGAATAAAATTAGATTAAATAAAAATAAAAATATACCAGTACAATTTAAATTGTACTGTAATGAGTTTATAAAATTCTAAAATAAAATAAATTTTAAAAGATAAAAATAAAATAATTGTTATGGGAAACAATAATTTTTTTATTTTATTTCAGTAAAAAATTAACACTAATAAAATACTAATTTAAAAAAAAGTTGCTTAATAAATAAAGATGGAAGATTGATATTCTATGATTATTTTATGGTTTTTATTTAAAAGTATAATTTTAAGTTAGTGTTAATTTTTTAAATATTAACTTTTTAAAAAAATATAATTTGTTGGTATTAATTGTTTAATGACGTTATCAATATATAATAAAAGCTCTATTAATAGAATACCTGTTAAAATACTGTGCCAACACATTATAATATTGATAAGAGGAGTGCTAGGGGTACAACAACTTTTGTGATTTGTAGCCATCAAATAACTATAATAATATAGTGTTGTAACATCCAATAATATAAAGGAATTTCAAGGCTCAATTTTATGGAAATGGAGGCCATGTGTGTGCTATGCGTCGATATGGAGTTATGGGGGACTGGACAAATATGTGGGACAGTTTTGTTGTCAATGTGATATTGAGGAACTCGGACCGTGCGAGTTCTTTGGATTTAATTTTTGAATAACAAATCGCACGGTCCGATTTGTATTGGAGGGAAAAAATTTTGGGTAACTGAAATCGTACCCTACGATTTCTTTAGTAGCTAAAGAAATCAAAGAACTCGGACCCTACGATTTTGGGTAATTATAATTTTGAGGCACAATGAACTTGGACCCTCCGGTTTGTGGAAGGGCTAGGAGGAACTCGGATGGTCCGAGTTTGTATACCTTTTTTTTTTTTGGTTCAGTTTAACCTAGTCGAAGGATGCGAGTTCGTTAAGCATGCTGATATAAAAGAGTGAAGTGAACTGGTGAGAGCTTAGTTCCGTCTTCTTCCTTGTTGAACGGCTGCTTCCTCTCTTCTTCTATTTGGGTTTTTCAGTTTTGATTTTGAAAGTCTAATTGCTAAGGATAAGTTTATGCTTATTTTTTGTTGAGTGAAAAAAATGAGTGACAAAGTATTGCTAAAAATATACTATTTTGGTCAGATTTTGTTACAAACGAGTGAAGGAGTAAAATTTATTTGTGAAAACCCATTAGATCTTGTTATTCCTTTTATTATCTCATTTGAAGAACTCAAAGGTGTAATCTGTGAAAAGATAAATTCTGAGCGGGCAAGAAAGATATCCTGTATCCTATACAGATATTCCGTACCGGTGTTTGGTGGATTCATCCAGTATCAAACCAAATATGTGACGGACGAAGCGAGCATGCAGGAGATGTTTTCAATGTATATTGAAAATCGGTCTCAGATCTCGTTCATCGAGTTGTATGTTGAGTTTGAATAATCTGAGGCTGACCGGAATATTCTACGGGAAGATTATAATAGTGATAGTGAAGAAGAGTTCGAAAGCAACTACGAATTTATTGGTCCAGATGGAGATGAAGATTAAGGTGACGGAACCATGGCCCCAGATGTGACAGAAGTAGCAAATACACTCGCAAACGAAGTGCCGTTTGAGGAGCCATCATTCATGCGAGTGTTGGACTTGGAAGCTATGCATGTTTCGGAATATCCGGAATATATGACTGCAGGTAAAGTAATCGTGGTATTAGAATTTTTTTAGTTAGACATTGATTGAGTTATGAATAATTTACCTTTTATTTACCATTAATTAGTCATGCGTTAAATGTAGTTGTTGTCAGGATAGAACCGAGTTATTACAATATTTACCACTAATAGAAAATTTACTTTTTTAACTGTTATATGCTACTAGTATTTATTAGAAAATAATATTTAAATTCTCTATAATATGGTTATGACAAAATGTGTGAGTTTGTGGACATTATTATTTGCACAGGTTCGACCCGTTGTACGGTTCAAACTCCGTGAACCGAACCGAATTGGTCCGGTTTGTTTGGTTTGCTGGTTGAACCGGCCGATCCGCTCTATTTTTTACATTTGCTACTTATGTTCTTATTTTGTTTAGAGTGACATAATAACATGTTGCAAAGTCTGGAGTTATAGCATACTGGATGCAGTGAAATTTGATTTACCTTTAGAATCGGTTTTGAAATACGTGTGTATTAATGAAATTTTTTCCAATGGTAGCTGTCGCAGCAGAAGTTCCTATTGTCGCAGATGGTGAGTTTGCCATTGGTATGGAGTTCAGTTCCAGAGAAGCTGTTATTAAGGCGGTAAAAGAGTATACGATACGACGAAGCGTAGACTACCGGGTGTATGAGTCTGAGCCGTTGACATTTTATGCCAAGTGTACACAGTATGGGTCAGGGTATGATTGGGTTATCAGGGTTAGCTTGATCAGCAGGAAGTACTGTTGGGTTATAAGGAGGTATAATGGTAGCCACACCTGTACCAGAGCCACCATTTCACAGGATCATTCGAAACTGGATTCTATCACAATTGCAGAAGCAATAAAGCCACTGGTTGAGGCTGACCCCTCCTTAAAGGTAAAATCGGTTATAGCAGAAGTGCAATCGAAGTTCAACTACACCGTGAGCTACCAGAAAGCATGGTTGGCTAAGCAAAGGGCAGTAGAAAAAATATTTGGAGGTTGGGAAGCCTCTTATGAGGCGTTGCCTATATGGTTTGAGGCTATGTGTCACAAGGAGCCATCTGCTGTTGTCCATTTTGAGACTATGCCTGCATATCAAGGCGATAACTATTTGCTAGTGGAAAGCTGCGGGGTTCTCTAGGAAGCGGTGATAGATATGACAATCGGATCCAAACCCAACCGAGCAGAAGTGTCAGTGGACCATCTATTTCCCTACAGTTATAGCGAGATGCCCTGCATAACGCCCTGTAAAGGTGTGATAGACATGCCGAACCCCAGCTATACTGTCCAATATTGACAAAATCACGAAGCAAGGGTAAAAACTTCCAGTGCACGCCTGCCCCAGACTTATCCCCAAACAAGATCGTCCCAATCAGCAACATAATGTGGCACCTCACATACCTTTGTATACTGATTTCATCGTTCAATTCTAAATTCTCTTTTAGATTCCGCAGTCAGGTGAGTTTTATGCAGCTAGATCTACAGTGCTCCTTACGCGGTGTAACGCCAAATTGAAGCAAACACTCCGCCTCCATAGCTTCAAAACTACTCATTGTCATCCCTTTAACTGGAAGACCATCTGTGGGAAGACCAAGAATTAGAGCCACATCTTCAAGAGTAACGGAACATTCACCAATGGAAAGGTGAAACGTATGTGTGTCAGGGTGCCAACGTTCAATTAGAGCATTTACCAATACTTTCTGACACTGCACTATCCCAATCTGAGATACATGATAGAAACCGGTAATTCGTAAATGCTCCTCCACCCTATCGTTGTACCGATCCGGAGGAACTGGGTGCTTACATGTCAACATTCTTGATTTCTACAAAAAAAAATTAACAAATTACTAGTCACATAAAAAACAATTACTACCTTACTATCATCAATCATTTTACTGAATCCTTATATAACTAATTATTCTAACTTCTAAAATTATTTAATTAATCCTTAAAATTATTCATAACTGCAAATAAAAATCATTACTAATACATATATTCCTAATCAAAATTCTCAACCATATTACAACATCTACAATAATATCTAATATTAATGACTTATTTGTTAAACATTTTTTTCTCAACAATAAAAAAATATTCCTAATCAAGATATGCCATCATTCATATTCTAACAACGATAACAATAAGTAACTTGCTAGTTGCTAATAATAATTATTACAATTAAAAAAATTTAAATATTCTCATAACAAAAAAGCTAACATGCCTACAATAATCCTACTAATCATTCAACAATAACACTATCTCACAATAACAATAACATTAACATCAACTTCATCAATAACAGTTATAGTTAATTTTTTAAAAAAATATTTAAAAATGATTAACATTCCTCACGCATAATTATACTAAAAATTAATTAAAAATTTAAACAAAAGTTACATTCTCTACTAAAACCACTCTGTTTACTTCTCTTTTTCTATTACAGGCGAAAAAACTAACTAACAACAATAATAATAAAGAATTTCTTATAATAATATTTATAATTAAAAATCTGTAAAATCTTTTTTGAAAAATCTAACAAATATTGAAAAATTAGTAATAATCATTCTATTTATTTTCTTTAATTTCATTTTTCACAGCAGCCATAATAATTAAATTTTTAATATTAATTTTCTTATAATAATATTTATAATTAAAAATCTGTAAAAAAAATTTTCAAAAATCTAACAAATATTGAAAATTTAGTAGTAATCATTCTATTTATTTTCTTTGATTGCATTTTTCACAACAGCCATAATAATTAAATTTACAATATTAATAAATATAAACATACTAAATTTATAAAATTTAAAAAAATTTAAAAAAAATTTACATAATCAGGATCATTGAGATAATGAATAATGTACAACTCAGATCGATCAACATCTTTAGCTTTATATTTTTTTGGCATGATTAAAGCCCCTCCACCATGCAAAGCAGCCAGAGAAAGGATGAAGAAGGTGACTGAAGTTGAGAGTGAAATGTGAGAGAGTAAATGGTAATCGGATGGTGAGAGAGGGTGTTGAGGGGTCTTTGTTGGGTTTCAGGGCCACCGTTCGAGGTTAAGTATGAGCGCGACGCGTGTCAACTTGGTGAGGAACTCGGACCGTGCGATGGATGGAGAGGTAATCGGACGGTCCGTGTGCTGCATCGATCTCGGAGGGTCCGAGTTGCAAGCTTCAGTGAACGAAATCCACGCCTCTCGGACCGTGCGTGTTGTGCTTGGAACTCGGAGGGTCCGAGTTGTTCACCCGTGACACTACATTTTTGTGAAGCACTTCCCACCCCGTACCAGAGTTCTACACCATCCATGCACCAATATGTAAATTAAAAAGCGGAATTTCAAATACCCTAAACCATCAATAAAGGAATTTCAAAACCATCAATAATACCCTAAACCATCAATAATATAAAGGAATTTCAAAACTCCAAACATTACGGTAGTGTTGTAACATCCACCATGAATCATAGCCGAGTATATCTGTATATGTGCTTCATTTGGTTTTGTCTGCTGCTTTTAAATGAATGCTAGACAGAGCAGACCCTTGTACTCCACTTAGAAATTGTTGGTTCTATGGTTTCAATCATAGACACATCGGATTTAGTTGGAAGCAGGCTATTTTTATGCTTTAGAGTGATGATACTACTATGTACCTGGAATTTTTATTAGATGCGGCCATTTTAGTTCACTTTCACAAGTTCCTTTTTCTGCCGAGCATTCCTTCTATTGCCAAAAACAATCATCTATTGCTTTAATAATGCCTGGGGTGCTATTAAAGATTAAACTGCATTTATCTGAATTAATAGCTGTGTTTTAGTTGTAAATTCTATAATGTTAACAATCGTTTCTTGGTGGGGCATAGTTGCGTTTAATGCATAGTATCATCAAGAAAACAGTGCAAACTATATGTATATATTATTCTTGAAACAAAAAGATTTTGTTTTTTTCCATATCATCAATCATCGATTCGTTTTAATTTGGTGGGTTTTTAGGCTTTAAATTCTTTAGTGGCTGCATTATAAATTTGGGGTTGGGACTGAGATTAGCAAGTGCATCAGATTTTGGAAAGAGAAAAAGCAAGGGTGACTTGAATTCAAAGATATGAATATGAGGAATGATATTTGGGAAGATTTAAAAAAAATGGAAAAAATTTGTGCATTGATGATTCTCTCATTGGCGGCCCCTAGGTGTTACTCTGTATAGTGGTAATGTTAGTTTGATGGGGCTTCTTTTTTTTATGTTTTAAAGTTTCATTCCTTTTTACTATGTAGTTTCTTTTTCTTTTTTTTTTCTTTTTAAATATTTTCTCTAACATGCTCAATGTACAATAATGTTAGGAACCTTTGAAGGATTAACAATGACAAAGCTTTGATATTCTTTGTTTCTCTCAGTTTTGATGTCAAGTTTGTCCTTTGTAGCGTGTGGTTTGAAGTGTTTGATTTGATGTTATGAAATTTAGGGGTGAATGCGGATCGGATCAGATTGGATATGACCAAAATTTCGATCCGATCGGTACTAAAATTATCGGATCGGACCAGATCCAATATCCGCAGTTTTTTAGCTTGGATCCGATCCGCAATTCGGATATATCGGATATATCCGCAAAACACAAAAATATTTTTAAAAGCTTATTTTTACTAAAAAAAATATCAATAGAATTTATTTTTTTCTATTCTTTTAAATATATTTACTCTTAAAATAATATTAAACATAATTTTCTTAAATAATAAATTAAAATAATACAACATATATGATAATTATTAGTTGAAATAAAATATAAAAAGAATATTTACTTATTTATTTCTTTATTTTTGCGGATACGCAGATATGCGGATATCTATACAAAATTTGCGATCCGATCCTATTAGTGTGCGGATCGGATCCGATAACCTTGCGGATTGGATCTATATCCGCAATTTTCGGATCGAATTCGGATAAACACCGCAGATCGAATCCGATTCATGAACACCCATAAATACTGTAATAATTAGTAATTCTGTTGTAGCTTCAAATTGATGTTTGATAACGTTATGCTCACTCCAAAGCAACCACCTTTTGTTTTGGTTTTGTCACAATCTATTAGGGGTGGCAACGGGGCGGGTAGGGGCGGGTTTTTGCTCTACCCGACCCCCCCGCCCTACAGAAAACCCGCATCAAACCCGCCCCGCCCTACCCGCGGGTTGTAAAATGTTAAACTCTAACCCGCCCCTGCGGGTACCCGCTCCGCCCCTACCCGCCCCTATAATTATTAAATCCAACAAATAAAATTAAATTTTAAAAATTATATAACCACCATTTACATACATAGTATAAATTAAAGTAAAAATTTATATATGATATAATATTATTAATCATTTTACTAATTATTTTATATATGTTACGTATATTATATATTAAAAATATATATATTTACATATATATTATATATACCGGGGCGGGTAGGGGCGGGTTCAACCTAAACCCGACCCCGCCCCGCCCCGCACAAGAACCCGCCCCGTTAAAACCCGCCCCGGTGCGGGAGCGGGTAATTACCCGCCCCGAGCGGGTAGGGGCGGGGTGGATACCCGCGGGTTCGGGTAGTGTTGCCACCCCTACAATCTATAGAGAGGGATATCTTCTCGTAAATAGGAATAGTTCAATCTTAAAGTGTTATTTATGTGTCAAGGTTGTTGGCAAATTTGCACTTTGAATTGAGCTTGTTTGTACTTGTTAAGATTGCTATAAGTATATAGTTATCTATTTTTAGATGGTGTTCTTTTCATGAAAAGTTATGTCACTTATATTGAATATTGATTGATTATGTTCAATTAAAACTCTATTGAATGTTTCAGATGTGTAGTTTAGGAATAGGAGATTAATAACAAAAAATATAAACAAAAAAATATAAAAAGGAAATAGAAGAGGGTCTTTAATGTATATGTAATCCATTAGGCATTAGCACATATATTATATATATTGTGAACATAACATTTTGTACACTCCTGGAATCGGTTTCAAAGTATATGTATATATTGTTTGAATTTGGCTTTGTGCTTGATAGCTTTACTTTGTTGAAGTATTTAATAATTAGAACTACAAGTATTACAACAACAACAGCAGCTATATATATATATGGTTTTTCTTCCCTTTTTTTGTTATCAAAGAATATTTCGTTTTAAGTATGTTTTTTTGTTATTGTTAGTATGTATTTTCGGGTTGATCATAGGATTATTATATTGATAATCGTAATGATGGTACTTGTGGTTTTAGATTATGATAAGCAGCGGAAAGAACGTGAAGTTGAGGAAGCTGCCTACAGGTCATGGATTCTGAATCAACAGTAATAATGCTAATGCTCTGATAGGTTATTTTCTTGGTTGATGGCGTATGGGTTTGTAAATAACAGGTGAAAATGATAAGATATAGTTTTTTTTTTTTTTTTCTTTTGGTGATAGACTTAATAGAAATTATTTTTTTTATGGAAGTTACAGTGGTAATATTGGCCAAATATTGGGAATATAGGTGTATTTCCAAATACTGGGATTCAGTTTTAACACGGTGGGAGCGTGTTTGGCAGTGCCTCAGAGGCGTGTCAGGAAATGAAAACACATATGTGGGCATGGTGAAGTGGGTTAGAGGGACGTGTGGCACAACCCTGCCAACACGCAGGAGGGCGTGTTGCCTCTGAATCTGGCCAGTCCAGTCGAGTCTTCGCTCCTTTACAAGGAGTCTGGAGCAACACGGGGGGTGTTGCAGGTGGTCTGCATGCAGGGGACAGCCCCCCACTCCGGTAATCAGCAACGTTCAAAGTCCCTCTATAAATTGAGCTTCTAAATCATTTCTCATGCATAAATGCTTCATATGTTCATTGTGAGAGGAGAAGTTGAGAGAGTGAAGATAAATGTAAGAGTTAAGTATTTTTGTGTTGTTGTTGAATGCTTCACAATTTGATCGTGATAGAAGAAGTTGAGAGGCTAAAAAAGAATGTTAGAGTTAGGGTTGTTTGAAAAAAAAATTATATAAAAAAAATTATTAATTTGTAGTATTTAAAAATTGTATGTAATTATTCAACACTTAAAGAACATATCATCAATTATTTGGATCATCCAATTTATATAAGTTCATAAAATTTATTATTTTATGTATTTAAATTAATTTTTTAATTTATATTGTTGTTAGTAATAATATATGAAAATATAATATTATTATTTTAGTGCCATTTTTTTAGTACTGTTTACGAATAATATTTTTAGTTGTCTAATATTATAATTATACATGTTTTGTTTCATATAAATGTAAATATTATTTAAATTTTTTTTCGAATATAAATGTTATGGAAAGAAAATAATTTATGGTTATATATGTTCGGCTATTTTTTAATATAAATATTATTATTATATTAGTTTTTCATGTATTTTCAAAAATAAATATTATTTGTACTAATTATATTTATGTATAATATTTAAATAAGTAATGTTTTTTTAAAAGTCTCTCTCAGTTGCTAAATTTTTTTTGGAAAGGCGATAAAAAATGAAACTGAAAATAATAATTTTAAAAGATACTCACTAATTTTTTAAACAACGCACTCAGTGCTCTTAATGGATGAATAGAAATAACAATATTTTATATTTATGTAAATTATAATTATAAATATTTTTTTAATATTTTTAATTATTTAAACTAATATTTAGTGAATAAATATGTTTTTGTTGAACCAGCCAAACAGGAATTTGATGGTTCGTAAATTGGATCTGCCAATGACGTGAAATTCGATGGTTGAAAATTACTTACGCTTAACGGGATTCTATCACGTTTCTAGAATTGGGTTGATAAGAGGATTTTACCCCTTATTAGCTGCTTTGGTGGAAAAGTGGAGGCCAGAAACTCATTTGTTTGTATTGCCGGTGGGTGAGGATACTGTGACACTTGAAGATGTCACTCATATATTTAGCTTACCCATTGATGGAGAGCCTGTGAGCGAATGGACAGATAGTAGTAGCGACTTTGTACAGAGTCAGAGCATCGCGATATTCTGTCACCAACCGGCTCTCAGTAGTTCTTCGAAATCTTATATTAGGTTGGGTTGGGTTCGGACTATTAGAGACGCAGAGCCATTGGATACCGAGGAGTCTATTAAAAGATATGTCAGATGCCAGATATTTTGTTTGTTGGGTTCAACCCTATTCACAGATAAGTCGACCGCATATGCCCATACGAAGTATCTACCCTTCCTTCGTGATTTCGAGCGGATCCATACTTATAGTTGGGGGTCAGCATGTCTTGCGCATCTTTACAGAGCACTATGTCATGCATCACGGTATGATACTAAGGAGATGGATGGCCCTCTTAATTTGTTGTTTGTTTGGGCATGGGAGCGACTGCCGTGTATTGCGCTCGTACCCAGACAGTCCCTTCCACCAGCTGAGATACCAGTTGCCATGAGGTAACAATTCCTATTTTAGTCCTGCATTATATGGCCCCATCGATGACCCTCATCAAATGCCAATACCCAGTGTCTAAGTCCAATGGCATCGCACCACCGGGCATATGCCATGCCTCGCCTCGCTCTTCCAACCTCTTGTAATTGATGTTGTACTCCTCCACTGTCCTTGAATACCCTATGTTGACAACAAGTTTTTGCAAGTGCTGTACTTTGAATGCCCTTAAGAAGTTGCTACCGATGTGCCTTATACAAAATATCCACCATGCTCTCGGAGGTTGCCAATCACCACCGAAAAAATTTACTGCTGCCCGGATTGACTCATGTCGATCTGAGATCATACCAATACCGTCTTTTCTAACAACATGCCTTTGTAGATTCCTTAGAAAGAAGTGCCACGCATCAGCTGTCTCGCCCTCCACCAGGGCAAAGGCGATATGCACAATGTTCTGGTTCCCATCTTGTGCAATAGCAACTAGAAGTGTACCTTTCTATTTTCCATACAGATGTGTGCCATCAACTTGAACTAGAGGCTTGCAATGCTTGAACGCCCTAATGCATGGATTGAAACTCCAAAATACGTGGTGAAGTATTTTGACACCATCCGCCTCCTCAGTCCCGTTGTACAGTGGTCGTGTTTCTATTTGGACTATTGAGCCAGGCATCTTCTGAGTCATGACCGAGAGCCACCATAGCAAAGCTTGATAAGAATCCTCCCAACCACCGAAAACTTTGGCTATGGACTTCTGCTTTGCCAACCAAGCCTTTTGGTAACTGATGGTGTAGTTAAACCTTGACTGGACTTCTGCAATTATAGATTTGACTTTGATGGACGGGTCACTCTCAACCAATGGCATTATAGCCTCCACAACCGTGTCCGAGTCTAACTTGGAATGATCCTATGAAATCGTTCCCATGGTGCATGTGTGCCTGCCGTTGTATCTCCGTATCTCCCAACAACCTTTTTTTCTTATCATACTGGCTCGGATAAGCCAGTCGCACCCACGCCCATACGTCTTGTATTTTGCATAGAACGTCAATGGTTCGGACTCGTAAACATTGTAGCCGACTCCTCTAGAGATAGTGTAACTTCTGATTGCTGTGACGACAGACTTTCTAGAACTATACTCCATTCCTATCCTGAACTCTCCGTCCTCAAGATCAGCAACACCTATAAAAAGCAAAAATCATCATTCATTGATCCATCCGAAATATAAATTTACAAAAACATATTATTCACTCATCACGTACCTATATTTGCATATTCTGGAAATTCCGGTGCATTCATCGCGTCAAGATCCAAATTACGCATAAAAGGTGGGACGTTCATCGGTTGACTGACTGCGGGGTGAACCACCACATTCTCCACTTCTGCTTCGACTCCCACATCACCATCCTCGTCTTCATCGCCAGCTTCATAAGTGGCTTCGAAGTCCTCTTCGCTGTTACTGTTCATTCCTTCGTACACTGCAGCTCTATCATCCTCTATATCTAAATCATTTTGAATCTCATCTGCCTCTACGTCTTCAAACTCAACATACAGTTCAATCTGTGGCTGTCGCATTTGAGTTTGCCGATGAATCTGGAACATATTTTGCATACTCTCCTCATCAGTGATCGGCATGATATCAAACTGTATTAGACCACCAAAAACTATAACCGAATTTCGATACAATATACTGCTCACTCTTCTCAATATACTGTTCTCCATGCTTTGACATAGACCGTTTTGAAGCTCCATAAACGACATGGTGCATGGAACCACAAACAAAAACGAATTCTGACACAGAAACCTCACTCCCTCATGAGTATTTCGTATAATCTCACCATTGCAATACACTATCACGTTTGCGGTACCCTCCATTACACTAGCAACACACTCAAAGAACACTCTTTCTCGCAATGAAAATGGTACCGGACTTCGCCTTATATACATGAAGTACTCAGCACGCCCACCCCCGTGTAGCGATCACCAACCAACCAGCCTTCGACACGTGTAACACGCCCCCCGCCCCCCCTCCATGCTGACTCAGCATGCCCCCATGTGTTGCAGTCTCGTGCAATCAAACTTTGCCACGTGGCATTCACGCACACCCATGTGATGACTCAGCACGCCCCCCATGTGTTACAGTTTCGTGCAACCAAACTTCGCCAAGTGGCAATCACGTCCACCCATGTGCTGACTCAGCACGCCCCCCATATGTTGCAGTAACACGTACCCCTGCATGTTGAAAGTATCTTCTGACACCACCAATATGCAAATACACACACTGCACCCATTCTAAGGTCAAACACCAATTTTAATCCAATAACCAAATTATTTTGGCTAGACTTAAATTGAAGGATTTTGTCATTGACTTGCTCCTCTGTTTTTGAGCTTGTCAATTTAATGATGTACTTGACATGCATGTGTGCCATGCATGCTACATAAACAAAGATTTTATTTTTTTTCATTCATGTTAGCTATGGCGTTAATTTTTCATTTGTGTTAATATATGGTGCTGGATTGTGCTCATATATTGTCACATATTACCTAATCAATGATGGTATGCAAATGTATCTAATTCTTTGCTGGGTAAGGTTTATTTAGGTTAGTTGATCATTCGATTTGGTAGCTGTTCATACCCTGACCCAATAATAAAGGCCCAGAACCAAGCGAAAGGCCTAATCCAAAGGGTTGGGCCTCACCCAGTACCAATCTTCATCTTAGGAAGTCGGTACTCGCCACGACTTGCTCTAAAGAAGTCGGGAACGAGGGTTAGCTGGCAGATAAGCACTCATTTGAATGAATAACTGCCCCTAGAATCTCTCTAACCACTTCCAACAAGCCATATCTTAACTTCCCTAAGATAAAGGGACGGTTAACACCCTAAAAAAGTGGCACTACTCCAACGGTGGTTATTGGTTCACCACTATAAATACACTGACACTTCTCAGGTATCTCTAAGCCCCAATACTCTCTAGACCTGCTCACACCCTTGCTGACTTAAGCATTGGAGTGTCTTTGCAGGTACCACCCCCATTCTTTCGCACGCACAGGTCGGATGGAGGGCACCGAGTTGCAGATCCACTTGAAATCCTTCTCCTTCATACGTTTGGGCCAACCAACGCTGTCCAGCCCACTAATCTCCGGTTACCCATCGTAACATTGGCGCCGTTGTCGGGGACCCGAGAGATCAACCAGTGATGGCGGAGAGATCCCCTAAAGAGGGTCATGTGGAGTCAGGTTCTGAACAAAAGAATCTGGACACCGGAAACAATGATGCAGACTTGACCCTTCACCAGGAAGCCAATGACCAACACAGGGAAGGTACCTCCGGAATAAAAAATCCGAAGGTGAATTCTTCAGAAGGGCGCGAATTAGAGAAAGAGGGACCCTCCCATGCAACTGAGCTCATGGGATTAGTCCACAGTCGCCTCGAACAGTTAGAACAGGAACGGGAGCGATAAAAGGAAACTGAAAAGAACCTAAAAGAGGAGATGGAGCGACGAAAAGAGTTAGAAAGAAAACTCTTAAAATTAGAATCCTCCCTCAAAGGTCGGAACTCCCGGGACGAACGAGAAGAACCACTAGGAGGGGAGGATCCTTTCAGCGAGGAGATAATGAGGGCAAAAGTTTCAAGGAACTTCAAAAGCCCCGATATGGACCTCTATGACGGAACCACAGATCCGAAGCATCACTTAAGCAATTTCAAAAGTCGGATGTACCTAGCTGATGCTTCCGACGCTACGCGATGCAAAGCTTTCCCGACCACCCTATCGAAAGCAGCGATGAAGTGGTTCGACAGCCTCCCTCCAAGGTCGGTCACCAGTTTCGAAGACCTCTCAAGGAAGTTCTTGATGAGGTTCTCCATCCAGAAAGATAAAGTGAAACATGCACCAAGCCTCCTGGGAATAAAACAGGAGGTCGGAGAATCCTTACGAGCCTATATGGAAAGGTTCAATAAAGCATGTTTAGAGATTCAAGACCTGCCCACCGAGGCAGTCATAATGGGATTAGTCAATGGACTCATGGAAGGTCCCTTCTCACAGTCCATATCAAAAAGACACCCCATCTCCTTAAGTGATGTACAAGAAAGAGCTGAAAAGTACATCAACATGGAGGAAAATGCCAAGTTGAGAGACCTAAGTTGGCGACCTGGGCACCTTCCCTCAGCAAAAGAGAGGGAGAGGGAAACCAAGAAAAAGGAAGAACTCGGTCTCGATAGACCAAGAAAATATCACTCTTATACTCCTCTGAAAGTTTCTATAGTGGATGTATACAGAAAGATTTGTAACACTGAAAGGTTACCACCCCCCAGACCCATTAAAAATAAAAAAGGGGGAGCCGCAGCGACTACTGTGAGTACCATAAAATATATGGCCACTCCACAAACGACTGCTACGACCTTAAAAATGTGATAGAAAAGCTGGCTAGAGAAGGTCGGCTTGACAGATATCTCATAGAAAGGTCGGACAGTCACGGCAAGAGAAAGCAAGACGATATGGATAGAAGAGACCCACCACCGCAGACTCCGGAGAGACATGTCCATATGATCTCAGGGGGATTCGCGGGAGGGGGACTCACCAAATCTTCTCGCAAAAGGCATCTCAAGAGAGTATACCAGGTCGGAGGAGAGTCATCTGACCTCCCTACTATTTCATTCACAAAAGAAGATGGGCAAGGAATAATCCCTGGACACGATGATCTAGTAGTAATAACTATGATCCTAGCAAATGCCCATCTCCACAGAACCCTAGTAGACCAAGGAAGCTCAGCGGACATCCTTTTTAAGCCCGCTTTTGATATACTAGGGTTGGATGAGAAAGAATTGAGAGCTTACCCCGACACCTTATACGGACTAGGCGACACGCCAATAAAGCCACTGGGATTTTCGCCCCTCCACACCACTTTTGGAAAAGGGGAAAAATCAAAAATTCTTAGCATAGACTTCATAGTCATCGATGTAGGGTCAGCATATAATGCTTTAATCGGCAGAACTACCCTTAATCGACTCGGAGCGGTGGTGTCCACTCCCCACCTTTGTATGAAATTCCCGACCTCAGCGGGAATAGCAACGGTAAGGGGAGACCAGAAATTGGCAAGGAAATGCTATAATGAAAGCCTAAACCTGAGAGGAAAAGGCAGGAAAGTTCATACAATAGAGCTCGGTGGAGCGAGGGCCAAAGAGGAGCTGCGTCCACAGCCGGGAGGAAAAACCGAGGAGATACAGGTCGGCGAAGAGAAAGGAAAAAATACTCACATAGGAGCCAACCTAGGAAAAATCCTAAAACAAAGGTTGACTAAGCTCCTAAGAGATAACTCCGATCTCTTCGCCTGGAAGGCCTCCGACATGCCCGGGATAGACCCCGAGCTCATGTCCCATAAGCTCTCAGTCTACCCGGGTTCCCGACCTATACAACAGAGAAGACGCAAGCTCGGCCCCGAACGAGCCCTAGTAGTAGAAGAGCAAGTACAGGCGCTCCTAGAAGCTGGCTTCATCAGAGAAGTCAAGTACCCAACATGGCTAGCCAATGTAGTGCTAGTCAAAAAACAAAATGGCAAATGGAGAATGTGTGTCGACTATACCGACCTAAATAAGGCATGTCCCAAGGATCCCTATCTGTTGCCAAGCTTTGATACCCTAGTAGACTCCAGCTCGGGGTATCGATACTTATCATTCATGGACGCCTACTCGGGGTATAACCAAATCCCGATGTATGAGCCGGACCAGGAGAAGACATCATTCATCACACCCAGAGCTAATTTCTACTACGTGGTCATGCCATTTGGACTGAAAAATGCAGGGGCCACATATCAGAGGTTGATGAATAAGGTGTTTGCCTCTCACCTAGGGAGCCTAATGGAAGTATACGTCGACAACATGCTGGTAAAGACCAAGAAAGAAGTCGACCTCTTACCTGACCTCTCACAAGTCTTTGACACCATAAGGTTGCACGGGATGAGACTAACTCCCTCAAAGTGCGCCTTCGCGGTAGAGGCAGGAAAATTCCTAGGGTTTATGCTAAC
The DNA here is from genome assembly GCF_059453495.1 of Arachis ipaensis. Lineage (NCBI taxonomy): Eukaryota > Viridiplantae > Streptophyta > Magnoliopsida > Fabales > Fabaceae > Arachis > Arachis ipaensis. The sequence goes on along the minus strand of NC_142436.1, from coordinate 17,140,803 downwards.
ACAAAGAGGGATTGAAGCTAATCCCGATAAGTGTAGAGCTATCCTGGAGATGAAAAGCCCGACTTGTTTGAGAGAGGTCCAGCAACTGAATGGCCGACTTGCAGCCCTCTCCAGATTTTTGGCAGGATCAGCACTAAAATCCCTTCCGCTGTTCTCCTTATTGAGAAAGGGATGTCAGTTCGAATGGACTCCTGAATGCGAGGAGGCATTCCAAGAGTTCAAGAGATTCTTGAGCCAACCTCCTATTCTAACTCGACCTGTAGCTGGAGAAGACCTCGTCCTATACCTATCTGTAGCAGACAAGGCCATCTCATCGGCCCTGATAAGAGAAGACGAGGCCGGTCAGCACCTAGTATATTTCATCAGTAAAGTTCTACAAGGCCCTGAGCTAAGGTACCACAAACTAGAGAAGTTTGCCTACTCCTTAGTAGTAGCCTCGCGAAGGCTACGGCCTTACTTTCAGGCTCACACAATAAGAGTCCGCACGAACCAACCCATGAAGCAAATCCTCCAAAAGACGGATGTTGCAGGGAGAATGGTTCAATGGGCAATAGAGCTCTCCGAGTTCGACTTGAGATATGAAGCTCGGACGGCGATCAAAGCCCAGTGCCTCACCGACTTCATTGCAGAATACGCGGGAGATCAAGAGGAAAAACCGACTACATGGGAACTCTATGTAGATGGATCCTCAAACAAAACAGGAAGCGGCGCAGGCATAATATTGGTGGATGAAAGAGGAACCCAGATAGAGGTTTCCCTCAAATTTGAATTCCCAGCTTCAAATAATCAGGCAGAATACGAAGCCTTAATTGCTGGATTAAAGCTGGCAGAAGAAGTCGGTGCTACAAAGGTGATGATATACAGTGAGTGACCTCCCAGATAAGTGGAGAGTATCAGGCAAAGGACCCAAATATGAAGTGGTACTTAGAAAAAACTCTGGAACACCTTGGGCGCTTTGCAGAAACCGAGGTCAAACACATAACTCGGGATCTAAATAGCAGAGCAGACGCCCTATCCAAGTTAGCAAGTACCAAGCCAGGAGGGAATAACAGAAGCCTGATCCAAGAAACTCTCCAGGAACCCTCCGTGGTAAAAGTAGATGACAAACAAGAGGTCCTTGAGGTTGTCGGACTAAACCCCGGATGGATGAACCCCTTGGTCGAATACATGAAGTTCGACATCCTTCCCAAGGAGGAGAAAGAGGCTAAAAAAATCCGTAGGGAAGCACAATACTACACCTTGGTGAGAAATATTCTCTACATAAGGGGGATATCAACACCATTATTAAAGTGCGTGCCGACCTCAAGAACTACCGAGGTGTTAGAGGAGATACATAGTGGGATCTGCGGAAACCATCTCGGGGCGAGGTCATTAGCCAGGAAAGTGATCCGAGCTGGATTCTACTGGCTAACCTTGCAGAAAGATGCCACAGAATTTGTGAAAAAGTGCCAACCATGTCAGATGCATGCAAGTTTCCACGTGGCTCCCCCGGAGGAACTCATCAGTATCACTTCTCCATGGCCTTTTGCAAAATGGGGAATGGATTTGTTAGGTCCTTTTCCCCAGGCGCCAGGACAGGTCAGATACCTGATCGTGGGAATAGATTATTTCACAAAGTGGATAGAAGCAGAACCATTGGCCACCATCACCGCACAAAGAAGTCGGAGGTTCCTCTACAAAAATATCATCACAAGGTATGGAATACCTCATTCCATTACTACAGATAATGGAACCCAGTTCACCGACTCTACCTTTAGAAGCCTAGTAGCCAGTATGAAAATCAAACACCAGTTCACCTCGGTGGAGCACCCGCAAGCCAATGGGCAAGCCGAGGCAGCCAACAAAGTCATACTGGCAGGGCTAAAGAAGAGATTACAAGATGCAAAAGGAGCCTGGGCTGAAGAGCTCCCACAAGTGCTATGGGCTTACAGGACGACCCCCCCAATCCGCCACTGGAGAAACACCATTCCGACTAGTTTATGGCGTAGAAGCCATGATCCCAATAGAAGTCAACGAGCAGAGCCCAAGAGTGATTCTCCATGACGAGATCGGAAATATACAGGGGCACAAAGAGGAGCTCGACTTGCTCCCCGAAATCCGAGAGGAAGCCCGGATAAGAGAAGCAGCGTTGAAACAAAGGATGACTACAAGGTACAACAAAAAAGTCATTCGAAGAGCATTCGCCGCGAACGACTTGGTCTTGATCAGAAACGACATTGGAGTCAACAAATCAGGGGAAGGAAAACTCCCTGCAAATTGGAAGGGACCTTACAAAATCAATGAGGTCTTAGGAAAAGGTTATTATAAGGTGACCGACTTAAACGGCATCGAGTTACCAAGGTCGTGGCATGCTTGTAACATGAAAAGGTACTACAGTCGAAAGCGAACTCTACTCTCTGATGTACTCTTTTCCCAACTTCATGATTTTTTCCCAAAATCAAAGGGTTTTTTCTGGAGAAGGGTTTTTAACGAGGCATCATAGTAGGGGCTAAGGGAAATAAACTGTCAAAAACCCTTAGTAGCAATAAAGTACCTCCCCAATTAATAAAGATCTTTTTTCATCTTACAAATATCTCTTATAAATTCCTTCTTTGTTTTCTCTTTCGACGAAACGCACCGACTTAAGCTTGACAAAACGTGAAAATCCCATGAACCGACCTAGATGGTCGTCAGGATAAAACGACGAGGTACAAGTCGGTGTAAAGAGGTTATAAAAGTTGATCGTAATAAACTCGGAAATTATCTGACTTACAAGTCGGAAAAGCCGAGAAATAAAGGAACGCATCGCAAAAATAACCTAAGTCATAAAAACTCAATAAAACAAAATTGAGTACGAGGAATAAATAAAAGAGATCGAAAAACCCAGGAAAAGATCAGAAAGCTGTCCTTAAAATCCTTAAAACAAAAAGGTGCAGAAAGACAGACAAGCCAAAGAAAAGATCTTTTTTAGAAAAGATCAAGGAGAGTTCGAAAAATCACTATAAAAAAAAAAAAGGCATGCACACATAAGGTAACTTAAACCCTTATCCAAAAAAAAAGGGTACTTATTTTAACTTAAACCCTTATCAAAAAGGGTATTTTTTGTTTACGGCCTTAAAAGGCCAGAAGAAATTGTTCAACAAACAAACATAAAGAGTTTAAAAAACGGGGGACCCACAGGCCGGGCCCCCATATAGCCAACAAAATTATTTTTTCGAAAGAGGAATAGACGGATCACCACCACCAGAGTCAGGAGGAGCGCCACCAGGACCGGGAAGAGAGGCATCCATAGGAGGTGAAGAGGAAGTCGGAGGAACAGTAGAAGAGCTCGGAGCGTCCTCAGGACGAGGAGGGGACTCTATGATCCTCTGCCCCGAGTCTTCAATTCTGACTCGGAAACAATCACAGGGACAGGAGGGTCCACAATGGCACCATCAATGACGACTTTGTCGGGATCTAAAGGAGAAAGGTCCAAGTCAGGAGCAATGACTCCGACCTGCTCCTTAAAGACCCTCCAAGCCTCCTCGGCGCCATCAGCAATAGAGTCCTCCAACTCGGCATAGGCCTTCCGAGAATTTAGCAGATCATTCTTCACAGCCACAAGATCTTCAAATAACTTTTGATAGCTGCCCTGGGCTGTTTTCCTCAAGTCCACCTCCATGTTGCATTGGGCTTGCAACTTCCTCTCCTTCTCCCGGAGGTTATCTCTCTCCTCCTTCAGCTTGGCGACTTCCTCCTTCAACTCCCTCTCATGCTCTTGATATATACGAAGCCTTCCTTCCAGCTCCTCGACCCTCGAGGTCATTCCTAAAGAGCTGAGAGGAGCCTTCTCAAAAATATCCAAGAGTTTGCCACAAACCCCCGCCGCCTTGAGACTCTCTTCAACCAGAGTGGTAAGGTGGTGACGAACAGACACATCATCCATGCTTATACGAGCATGGGGTAGATGTTCTTTCGGACGAATGCAAGAGCATCCGCCTTCACCTCACCAGAAGAGCCAGACTCTAAGGTCTTGCGCTTCTTCTTCTCTGGCTCAGGAGAAGGTCAGGCAGAGGGGGGCGGCTGAGAGGAAGCAGAAGAAGAAATCACAATAGGCTGGGAGGGAGTCCCAACGTTCCGAGGAGGAGGAGGAGGAGAGATAACCGCCTTAGCGCCACCAGTCCTGGCGCGAGACCTCGCTTTGGCCTCCTGGACCCTCTGATAAGACTCCTGAGCATTCTTCTTCGCCATCTCTACAAAAAATAACAAAAAGTCAGACAAGTCGGTACAAGAAAACGCAAGTCGGAAGTAAAAAACAAAAGCTACCTAGTTGCGCCTGGATAAAAGTCGGAGACCCCTGGAGGAATTTCTTAGTGTCCAGATATGGGGCCCTCCCCCACACTTCTCGGAGGAACCCCACAACGGCCGCCTCCACTTTGTTTAGATCATCCAGACAATACTTCTCACAGGGGGAGGCCTCCAACCAGTACAAGGGAAAGCGGGGGGAAGAACTCTCGTCCAGAAAAAAGGGGTGATGACCCTCTACAGCTTGAACTTTGAAAAAATAATTTTTAAAATCATGGAAGGATTCGTCAAAAAGGGTGAAAACTCTCCGACCCTGTATGGCTCGGAAAGATACCCACTGTTGCTTATTGTTTAGCCCACTAAAGGGTTTAGTCATATGAAAAAGATAGAAGAAAATCTTCAAAGAGGTCGGGAACTCCAAAGCTTGGTTGATAAATTGATAAATTTTCAAAAAAAACCCCAAGAATTGGGGTGAAGCTGGGTAGGGACAACTCGACAGTAATGCAAAACAGACATCTCAAAGTCTGAAAAAGGAAGAAAAACACCCAAACGGGTGATCATACACTCGTACATAAAGAAAAAATGAGGGGCCGCCTCATTGACCCTCCCGAAGCAAACCCGGTCTTCTGGACCCGGGACTACCAATTCATACTTCGGCTCATCTTCCTCAGAAGCGCAAATTCTGTGGCGAGTGCGAAGATGGGTAATAAACTCAGTATCGACCGAGGGTTCCTCCCCTAGGACCGTGACATCAACCCACTGAGAAAGAACATCTACGGAGGCCATTTCTTTTTCTTAAAAGGGTGACAAAAACCTACAAGGAAAAAAGAAAAGGAAAATAAAAAACACGGTCTCTAAAGGGAGGGAATACGGAACCAAAGTCTACAAACCCATCTACCTACAAAATAAAGGTATAAAAATAGAAAGGCATGTTACAGAAAGAACTAACCTTTATCCGAAAATGAGGGTTGGAGGAAGCAAAAGCCTTCGAAAACGCAAAGGTGCAGCACGAACGAATGAAGAGAAAATTTGAAAAATCGCAGAAACGAAACAATGAAAGAGAGGGAAAGTATTTATAAGTACGTTAGGGGCACAATGGTAAAAACGGGGCAGTCATTAAAGACGCACCGTTACCAAGGCCATTAATCCCTACGCACATCCCTAAAGGACACGACGCTTGATTAGACGTAACTGTCAGAACCAAAAGGTCACGAAAAGTCACGTCAGCTTCAGACCATCACGTCGGTCCTCCAACAAGTCGGCTACAACCCCGAGTAGAATACTCGAACCCAAATCTTAAAGAGAAATTGGGCTCGAGTAGGGGCACTGTTCATACCCTGGCCCAATAATAAAGGCCCAGAACCAAGCGAAAAGCCTAATCCAAAGGGTTGGGCCTCACCCAGTACCAATCTTCATCTTAGGAAGTCGGTACTCGCCACGACTTGCTCTAAAGAAGTCGGGAACGAGGGTTAGCTGGCAGATAAGCACTCATTTGAATGAATAACTGCCCCTAGAATCTCTCTAACCACTTCCAACAAGCCATATCTTAACTTCCCTAAGATAAAGGGACGGTTAACACCCTAAAAAAGTGGCACTACTCCAACGGTGGTTATTGGTTCACCACTATAAATACACTGACACTTCTCAGGTATCTCTAAGCCCCAATACTCTCTAGACCTGCTCACACTCTTGCTGACTTAAGCATTGGAGTGTCTTTGCAGGTACCACCCCCCATTCTTTCGCACGCACAGGTCGGACGGAGGGCACCGAGTTGCAGATCCACTTGAAATCCTTCTCCTTCATACGTTTGGGCCAACCAACGCCGTCCAGCCCACTAATCTCCGGTTACCCATCGTAACAGTAGCTTTGCTTAATATGACTCCGGCATTAGTTGGATCCATATGTGAATTGTTAAGAATTTATTTCCATGTGCTTGAATTTCTCATGCTTTTTGTTTTTATATTTTTATTTAAAATGAACTCCAAAAATCACATAATCTCAATTTGGGCATCAATTTAAATAATTGAATATATTTCTATTTTCTCAAAGTAACATGATGTGTAGACGGAGTCACCACCTTTTAAATACTTGATTCATGAATTATCCTCCGGCCTTTTTCTGTAAGTACTACGAACCGTAAAAAATTCATTATCATTAGTTGGGAAACATATGACATAAAATTACTACAAGAAATTTACCTTTATTGCCACGTTTTTAAAGCGTGCCGAAAAACTGAAAAAAGCGCGACAATAGCCTTTCGTCACATTTTTTGAGCTACCGCCACGCTTTTGAAAGGATCACATCTGCAAACGTGGCGGTTGCTCTATCACCACGCTTCTTTTTCCACGTTTTATATAGATTGCCACGCTAAAAAACGTGGCCATATACGGCCACGCTTTTGAAGCATCGCAATAGAGAGATACGGCCACGCTTTATAGCGAGCGATACGATAGCCTTGTCAAATTATAAAAAAAAAAAAATCTTTTTCTGACTTTACCTTCGTCGCTACACTATAAATTCAGTCCTTTTTTTTTACCAACCTATAAATATAGTATACAATTTTTATTACAAGACAAATCAAATAATAATTAGTGACTTATATAATTTTTACTATAATTGTTTTATACATTAAAAAACTAATACTCAAAATACAAAATAAATCTCGAATTCAAAACTCTATTTTAGAGAGGTGCCCTAAGTGCAAGCTGATCAAATGTCAAGCATTCACCACCAGCCTTCTCTATTCTAGCACAGTCTCTGTAATCTGGACCTGGCTCTCTTCTTCAGATCAAGAATCTACCATGCAAAGTTTTGAAAATATTTTGCAATTAAAGAATATCTTCCAATTTAAGTCTTGCAAATGGAGAAATAAATTGGTAAAAAAGTGAAATTAGGTTGTCCACCTGTGCTTCAAGTTCTTTCAGTTTTTGGGCATGGATATCCTCTAGTTTCTGTGTTTGTCCATCAGAATTAGCAGCAAAGTTTTCAACTTCAGCCAGAATCCTGCAAAACCATTCAATTATACAGCATAAATATAAGCTCAGTCTCATTAATTACGGGTAAATTTTCCAACACAAGCTCCTGAGCTAATGAGCATTCACTTAAACAAGGAGAGAACAGAGATATAGTTCTTTGTTCATCTCTTAATACATGCATATATACATTCATTTTCTACTTGAAACCAATTCTGGAACAGGAAAGATGATCATTCCCATTCAATAAAGTGAATTTACTTGCCAAGCATACTACAGAGCAATTTGGCCAGTCTTTAATTTGATTCTTAAAATTACTATGGTGTTTATTTCAAAAGCACTTTATTCAATCACATCATGACTCAAACAACATGCTAACCCAGAATCTCAAAGCAACATCTTACAGGAAATACAAACAGAAGAAAAAATTAACCTGGAGGGATACACAAGAAGAAAGCTCAACAGGCAACTCCTGGATGGGGTTTTTGGAAAGATCATGTTTCATGACTTCCCCTGATTCCCATACTTCTGGTGGAACTGAATTCAACCCCAGTCCTTCCATTGAAAGTTCCTGACACAATTTTAAAACATAACTGCAATTGTAAACAACATTTCTTTCTAGAAAAATAAATTTTACTAAAACTAAAAACACAATATATAACAGAAGTGTCTGCAGTAATTTTAAGAATATCAATCTCAGGCAAGTATCAACATGATAACTTCAAAATGAACCGGTTGTTATAGTCACTTAGTAATCAACTTAGATGTTATATAATGGATGTATAACATAATCAATTGTGTTAATTTTGTCCTAAACAAAATCTTAAATTGATACACCAGTCAAATCAAATTTTACTCGAATTGTTTTGCTTTTGTGCAATTAATCATATATGGCTACTGAGTGCTGACAATGGTAATTGTATGCTGTTTATATATATATATATATTCCTTTACAAAAGATGCAACACCTTTGAAGTGATAGACAGCCGGGTAGCCATTGCAATTACTTCATCTTTTGCTGTGATTACTGCTCCAGAATCTACACAATAATTTCAAAGTATTACAAGGATGATAAGTTTCAGGTTCAAGCATAATTTATATGCATTTAACAGTTTAACATACCTTCAGCTTCAGAAAGTCTACCTCGGAGATATTTGAGTAATGCTTGTGTAGGTCCAGTGTCGAATGAGCTGTGAGAAAAAGAAATAGTTGAAAACAATTTAAAATACATATACTGACTATATAAAGCACCAATCCTTTTTCTGTACCTTCGGAGAGTCCGCAAAGGATTTCCAGTAAGCAAAAGTTTCCTCAAGGTGGTCATCTTACCTAAACAGAAAAGACCAAGGCATTTATTTCATGTTAGATTATTTCTGTTACTCTCTAACACTTCAACATAGAAATAGCCAAACAGCATCATGCTGAAAGGAGGTTATTAAAATACCAAAACTTGCTAACCTTACCAATTTCAGCGGGTAACCCACTCAGTGAATTGTTTGAAAGATCCAACACAAGAAGATTCAATTTGCATGCCTCTACTGGATACTCCTTCAGCTGCAGTTGCGAAAAATAGTAGGTTTTTAAGTTAGCAATCTAAAGCAAAAGGGAGAAGAAAATGAAAAAAAAAATTATAGCATGTGCTAGTTATTGCTATTTTTTCAAGAAAATTATATGAACCTAGGAGGCCTCATCTAACATAATAAATTATAATGTAACTACAAATTACCCTTTCAATCTTAGCTACCTGGTTAGAGTGAAGATCTAAAGTCCCTAGATGAGAAAGTGCCCCAATCTCCATAGGTACTGTAGAAAGGTTGTTATTCCTAAATAAAGTTTGGAAAAGGAAAGCACAATATGTATCAGACATGCAGAAGTTTTGAGCAGAAGAAAACCAAGTTCTCAGCATGCTTTTAATCATATGAAGACTTGCATATTAATAGGTTAGAATTTTGACCCAAAATAAATCTCGGCAAGTGAATGACAACCCATGATTGATGAAGGGATTGATGAGATTCCTGCACAACGCAGACACGCTAGATTTAAGACAAGATGAAGAAAGGAAAAACAGAAAACCATTGACCCCTTGTTCAAAGAGCTCACTGTTCTGGTGGAGATCAAGATGAATTAGACGTGAAAGGCCTCCAATGCTGTCTGGTATGCCATTCAACAAGTTTTTTGCTGCAGTAGTGATAAGAATAGAAAAAATTGGTGAGTTGACATGTAGGAATAGAAATAATAAATTGATAGCAAAGCAGCATATGTGTGTATTTAGAGGAGAAAATCCCTACATGCATTGAATTCAGTAAGCATGGTCCATGATGAAAAGAGATTTTCAGATATCTCGGTTAACTTGTTTCCCTGGAGACAAAAAAGAGGTTATAATGAACGCACTGGTTAATAAAACCTTAACCTCTCAAAATTTTTGTTGTCATTTAATACACCAAATTTTTTATACTAGTGCTTACCTCCATATCTAGCTTGGACAATTTGGAACAATTTGCTAAATCTTCTGGCAAGCTTGCAATAAGATTGTTTGATCCCTGGAAAGAAGAGTATCATAAACTCCATGTCATCAAAGATGTGGATGCCAAAATTCCACTAACTTTGGTAGATTAATGCACTGCTGCTGCTGTTGTTACTACATTAAAAGTTCCATCTTCAATCATACACCCCAAAATATCATACTGTTCTTAACCCTTTAACTTACAGCATGTACACAAATCTCATGGTTTTTTCATTGTTAACAGTCAGTGTATGCTTTTAAAATTCAATACACAGAAACAAAGTCTGATTATAAACATCAAGAAAGATAAAGCGCCCCAAATCAAAACATATCAGAACCAAACAAAGAGAACAAATCAACAATAATCAGAAGTTCAGAACAACAAATCAACCTTATAAATTATAATAACAAGTTCTGAACAAATCTAGCATTATAAATCATAATAACAAAGCTTAGACCTTAATCCTAGTTTAGAAAAAAAAAAGTTTAGAAGCATTACCAGAACCAGTCCACCAACTCTTGCTCTGACAGAGATATCAACTCCCCCATCACAATTTTATTGATCCCTTCCACCACAGCATCTGTTGAGAATGCCCAACAACTCCCTTCACAACAAAACCAAAAACATCAAAACAAATTCTTTTAGGGGAATTAATATTATAGAGCATCAAAATTAAACCCTAAATATAATGTGCTAACCGCATTGGCCTTGATCCTTAACGGGGGAGACAGCGCCCTTCTCCCTCCAATCAACAGAAGCAAGCAACTCGTCGCTGGCACGGAATGCGTAACGGTCACTCTTCCTGTTGCCAGAGAGCAATCGCTGTTGCTGGGAGGAGCTGCGGGGTTTGGTGCCGAGGCCCGAGGTACCTGGCTCTGTACTCTTCATTGGTGAAATCGGCGAACTTGTTCAAGCCAAGGGATTCTGGTAGGCAGAGGCGACGCCGGGAGCCATTGCAGCCGCAGAGCTAACACCAGGAGGTGGAATCGACGGATTCTTGTAGGCAAGGCTCGGCGGAGCGGCGCCTCCGGATGGATTTGGAAGCGGCCGGAAGGAGGGGTGGCGGGAGGCGTGAAGGGAAGTCCAGCGGAGACCTGAGGCGGATTGGGATTAGGGCTTGCGGGAGCTGGAGATTGAGATAGGGATGTGGAAGGTGGAGCTGGATCGGGTTGTGATTCAGTTGCTGGGCTTGGGTTCTAGGGTTACGGCGAGAGAGGAGGCAGGATCCGCCATGGAAAAGAGGAGAAGAACAAAGGGTTATTGGGTTTGGGGTTGTGAGTGACGGAGAGTGAGAGTGGCAATTCATACCCTACTAGCGGATACCAATAGGATCGAATCAGTTCGACTAGGGTAGACTAAGTGAGAGTTGAACCCACAATCTCCTTTATGTAATGACTTATAATAAATGAATAACTACTAAAACTAGTTAGTTGATTTAGTAATTTAAAGTATTAATTTTTTATTTTTTATATTATTAACATGTATAAAATTCGAAATGATTGAATTTTATATTTATTTTGAAAAAATTTGATATTTCTGTGGGTAGAGTAGGGCAGGGTAGGGTTTAGAATTTTAGAGTGCGGGTAGGGTTAGGGTTAAGAGATTCTCAACCCGCGGATAGGATAGGATAGAGTTTTAATAAAATTTTCAACCCGCGGATAGAGTTAGAGTAGAGTCTAAACCCTACCCTACCCTACCCTACCCATTGCCAGCCCTAAGTGAGAGTGTCTAGAAGCTTTGGGTTTGGGGTTAGTAGGAATAGGGGTTATTAGGTTTGGGGTTATTAGTTTTTTTTTTTTTTTTAATATTTTAGCAAATATTTTGGCCACGCTTTTAAAGCGTGTCAAAAGAATACCAAGATATGGTCACGCTTTTTAAAGGTTACTGTAATGAAATTCTGTTGCCACGCTTTCAAAGCGTCCCTGTTTCTCTCTATGGCCACGTTTTTAAAGCACGGCAGAAAAAAATGTGGTTGTATCTCTAATCAATTGCCACCTTCACAAAAGCGTGGCTATTGACCTTTTTCGCCACGCTTCAAAAGCGTGGCGAGAAAAAACATGGCCGAATCTCTATTTAATCGCCACCCTCACAAAAGTGTGACCATTGACCATTTTTGGCCATGCTTTTAAAATGTGGCAAGAAAAAAGCGTGGTCATAAACCTTTTTTCTTATAGTTCAAACATTTCAAAAGGTAAAAATTGTATACATAAACTTAATTAATGATTAAGGCTGTCATATGATATGAGAAAATTTTCACTCATAACTATTTTATTAACCTGGTTCTCCTAAATCCTAATAAATGAACATGAGAGTTGCAAACTAAGACGAAAAGATGCATATGTAGACATCTAATTTTTCAGAGTGTTTTCTTCAATGCCTACTTCTCGAGGTATTTGGTAGGTGGCAGCCACGGTTATTTTCGTTTTTTGTGATAAATTTGTCAGCGTTTTGAATATTTTTTTATAGAAATGATAGTTTATCTATATCACTAATAAAAGTAATTCAAAAAAATATGAAAATAAATAAGATTTTAAAATATTAGAAAATATAATAAAAATTGTTTCGAGGATTACCTAAAACGGGGTTGCTTTTGAGTCTAAATATGAAGTTCAACTCTTTTTAGGCAGCATCCGACTTTTGCTGATATCGAGGTGTCGCCGTCCGAATTCCTTGTGAGGAGGTGGAGATGGTACCTGTAAGGGACTCCGATACTTAAGTTAGCATGGGGTTTAAAGCAGGTTTTTAGTAGATTAGGTCCTGAATATACCTAAGGGTGTCAGTATATTTATAGTAGAGTAGATAACCACTTTTTTACAGTAGTTCCACCTTTAATGGTGGATAACTGTTCTCTTTTTCTAAGGAAGTTGTTGATATATCTTTTCTAAATAAGTGAGAGATATCTTAGGAGTTAGTTATTTATTTGAATAAGTAGAGCTGAACTGCCGTCGTCGCGTCTAACCTCTATAAGGTCGGGTAGCTGTAGTAGTTGGATCTCTTGAGTGGGCTTTTATTCATTTTAAGTATGGCAATATTTTGGATCAGGGTCTGAACATTGCCCCTACTTGAGTCCGAGCTTTTTGAGGTCAGACTCAAGCATTTGTAGATTAGATTAGTCTCTAGCGGATTAAAACATGGGCAAATTATCTTTCTTGGGGCTAGGTCGGACACTCGACGTGTTTTAAAATTCGAGATGTTACGTCTTTTTGTAGTTTTGTATACGTTACTCTATGGTTACTTTGGTAACCGTGCACCATAAATGAGGGGTCAAAATTACTCTTTTGCCCCTGGTGTCTTATAAATACCCAAACTCATTTCTCTTTCTTCTTTTTCGCTTCTTTTCTAAGACATTTGAACTTAATTTTTTTTCCTCTTTCAATATTTTCAACTTTCTTTCTTACAACCACTCTTGCATTCAAGATGTCTTTATCTTTAGGCTTAGAAGGCTTTGCTTGCGCTTTTGAGAGGAACGTTCGCATTTTGCTACTTATGTGTGCTTTGTTTAATAGTTTAGTTTTGCCCCCTATAGAGCCTTACTAACAAAATAGATTGGTTGTTGTCCGTTTTCATCTTCCCAAACTAAGGCTGAGGCTATGGCTCTACTTGTAACCACTAGGTAGAACACGAGCTCTTTTTCTAGAACAGGTCCGGTGGGGATTGGTAGTTGACTCAGAAAATTTTTGAAGTCTTGAAAGGCTTGTTCACATTCCTGAGTCCATTCAAATTGGGTCTCTTTCTTGAGTATTGAGAACAGGGGTAGAGACTTCAGAGCTAATCTTGCCAAGAATTTGGATAAGGCTGCCAACTTTCCATTTATTTGTTGGACCTCTTTGAGACAAGTTGGGCTTTTCATCTCCATTATTGCCTTGCATTTGCCTGGGTTGGCTTCAATACCCCTTATAGTGAGCATAAAGCCTAAGAACTTTTCGACTTCCACTGCAAAGGTACATTTTGAGGAATTTAGTCTCATCCCGTACTTTCTGATTATGTTAAATACTTCAGTTAAGTCCGACAGGAGGTTGATGTCTTCTTTGTTCTTGACAAGCATGTCGTCCACATACACTTCTATTAATTTTCCAAGGTGAGGTGAGAATACCTTGTTCATTAATCGTTGATATGTGGCTGCAGCATTCTTCAATCCAAAAGGCATTACTACATAATAATAGTTAGCTTTTGGAGTGATGAAAGAGATCTTCTCTTGGTCTGGCTTGTATATTGGAATTTGGTTATAACTCGAGTATGCATCCATAAAGGACAGGTACTTATATCCTGAAGCTGAATCTATCGAGGCATCAATACTGGGAAGAGGATATGGATCTTTGGGACAAGCTTTATTAAGGTCGATATAATCAATACACATTCTCCATTTTCTGTTCTATTTCTTCACCAAGACTACATTAGCGAGCCACAAAGGATATTTTGTTTCTTTTATGAACCCGACTTCTAATAAGGCTTGTATTTGTTCTTCTATGACTTATGCTCTTTCAGGCCCGAGCTTTCGTCGCTTCTGTTGAACAAGTCGTGAACCCGAGTAGACAGTAAGCTTATGACACATGAGGTCAGGGTTTATCCCGGGCATATTGAAGGCTTTCTAGGCGAAAAGATCGGAGTTTTGTTGTAAGAGCTTAATGAGGTATGATTTTAACTCTTTTCCGATGTTGGCTCCGATACTCATTATTTTCTCTGCCTGGTCTCTGATTTGTACCTCTTCAATTTTTCTGCCATGTTGTGGTCGTAGCTCTTCTCGTGTTCGGATACCATCGAGTTCAATAGTATTGACTTCTTTACCGTTCATGCTTTCCTTCAGATTCAGGCTCTCATTATAGCATTTTCGTGCCAACCTCTGTTCTCCTCTTATGGTGGCAATTCCCTCTGAAGTTGTGAATTTCATGCAGAGATAAGGAGTGGAAACAACTGCAACTAGTCGGTTCAAAGTTGTCTGACCTATCAGTGCATTGTAGGTTGATACTACGTCGACCACAATGTAGTCTATGCTCAAAGTTTTGGATTTCAACCACTTATCATAAGTGGTATGTAAGAAGATGAAGTCGAGGGATTGGATGGGCGTGTCTCCTGTAACACCCTACCACACAGAGCTTTACGCTTAAGCCATAAAGCAGAGGTGGTGTGGTATTACGGCCTCTAAAGTAAAAGATATACATATAATAGCATAAAGAATATAATAAACTAAGAGCCTTGAAAAACAGGTGAAACAAAATTTGCAAAATAAAAAGCACAACGCTCAGGAAACGAGATTACTTACGTGCGAAGAAAACTAATGATCATAGGTATAAATAGACAAAAAGAGAATAGAGAGCCAATGATACAGAATAATTAGCTCCTAACACAGCCTGCGAAGCCAAGGCTGGCCGGAGAATATTTACATACATATATACATAACACAAAATCCAAAATACATAGATCAGACCCTAACTCACCTTAAATCTCTAAGAGGAATAAAATAAACAAGTTTTTTGGAGAGAAAGTTAAGTACATATATATAAAACTGTACATCAAGATAAAACCCAGAGACTACTCCGCTTCAGAAGTTCAGACGCCTAGCGAGGAGTCTCTCGACCTGCATCTGAAAACAACAACACAGTATGGGGTGAGAACCGGAGGTTCTCAGCATGGTAAAGGTGCCACCCACATAGTATATAAGGTCCTGGGAATGCCAGAGGCAATCCTAGAACACCGACACTCAGATTATAAAGCTTAAAAGTATTAAACAGAAACCATAAAAGGTGGTCCTCTAAGGATACCTAAGTCTAATTTAACTTAACCTTAACTCTAAACCTTTCCACCCTTCCTCCGTACCTCCATCTCCAATGACATTTCACAAACAGTCAAGCAGATAAGGACAAACACAATTATAGTACAAGTTATGTAGATAACAATTATACATTTAACATAGCAAGTGCATTTAGGCACACCCAGGTAAAGCACAAACAAGTAATTCAAGCAATATGCATATGATGCATGCCTGTCTTATGGCTGATAAGTCTCATCTGTCGGTTATCAAGCCAATCCGACAAGTCTGGCTACTAAACCAATGGACTGTCCCCCGATGCGCATCCTCATGAGTCTTTGCATAGCTTTTTCCTCATATATATAAAATTGCTCAATGGGGGTCAACCTTCCTGGGGATTTAGAGATCCCGATCACATCTTACGTATCGAGTTTCGACCTGGAACACGTGGTAGCAAACCACGGTACTTTACCTAGGGAAACTCGTATCTCAGATCAATTAAGTGTATAATGCCAAATAAGTATTTATAGACATCATATTCATTGCATACACATCTGTCATCACCATAGCATCATATATCCTTCATGCATACACTTTTCTCTCATATAATTCATCACTTTTAGCCTTTACTTCATCTCCAAGATACCTCTATTTCCTAGCTCCAACTTATTACTAAACTTATCATTATGTTCTAGGGCTAAAAGGGTAAAAATAGAGGTTTGGAGGTTTAAAATGAAGCTTTAAAACATAAAACTTCTTTGCTGAAAACAGGGGAGTCACGCGTATGCGTGGATCACGCGTACGCGTAGGCGTGTAAATGGACCATCACGCGTACGCATATACACCTTACAGAAGCGTATGGTTGAGCATGGGAGTTTCACATACTCAAGCACCCCATGTCACGCGTACGCGTGGACATGCGTCCTGGCCGACTACGCGTACGCATAGGCTTTTTCGCATACGCACAGGGATGAGGCAGTGGCGACAATCCGCAAATGGGGTGTATGCGTGCGCAAAATTTTCATTCCACACGTACGCGTGGGCGTACGTTTTTCCAAAATTTTTACTGAGTTTAAAAAGCTGCAGAATTCCAATTTTTACCCCAAACTTCCGACATGCATAACTTTTTCGTTTTAAATCATTTTTCTTCCGTTCTTTGAACGATGTAAACTTCGTGAACCCAGTTTTTATATGAAATAAGTTCAAAATCTTTTGGGGGTCCGGAAGCCAAGTTATGGCTCGCCAAAATTTGACAAAAAAACCAAATTTCTCAAAAAGTCCAAACCTAACTTTCATTAAAATCAAGTTCAATATCCACTCCCTATACATATACATTCAGCACAACACATATCATAACATCTCCATACAACTCTACTATCCACTTACCAAATCACAACCTAAGTTTCTTACCTCCATTAACATAATCATCAACATTTTACCATACATACATATACAACCAATTTCATCAATTTGCCAACAATATCCACACACCAATGAATTATGATTTTCAACACATACATAACTTATATCATCAATCAACATCATAAATTCTAAGCATCCAACTTACATAATCATTCCAGCTTATCCTATGATTCTCTAGCCTAAGTTTTCACACGACATTATATATTAAATATGCGAAACCTAAACCATACCTTGGCCGATTTTCACGTATAGCCCGAGACACCATCAAGGCACCCAAAGCAACCCTCAAGGTTCAAAATCTTCAAGACAAGGCCTCCCAAACTCCCCCAAGCCTCCAATGTACTCAATCAACTTCAATATACACATATACAAGCCTAATTCACATAGTTCACACCCAAATTCAATACCCAAACCCACATAAACTAGAACTTGTAGAATATTGAGAGTTCTCACCTTATATATGTCTTGATTAAACAAGGACCCACAAGCTCCTCAAGCTAGTTTGAGCCTAAATATCAAGAAACCGAATTTTAATAACCAAAACCTCAATTTTTGAAAATCCAAGAGAATAAGAGACTGAGACAGAAACTGAGGTTTCTTACCAAAATTGGATACCGGGCTTCGTAGAGCTCGATGCGCTGGACGCGTGGCCACAAACGGTGCGGCGATCGTAGCTCAGATGAAGAAGTTATGGTGGATTGATGTGGAGGTTAGGGTTTGGAAGCTCTCCTCTTCCCTTGGCTGTGTTCATCGTTCTTCTTGCTGAATGGGGAAGGAGACGAGCTTCAACTCATTTAATTGATGGGCTGATTGGGCCCACAGGCCAGTTTGGGCTCGGTTCGGCCCGTTCGACCCAGTCTCGGGTCAAATTCTTTGAAATTAATGTCAAATTCTTGTTTGAGTAAAATATCATTTTTGTCCTCAACGTTTGGGGTAAGTTCTATTTGTGTCCCTAACGTTTAAATCGTCCTATTTGTATCCTTAACATTTATAAAAGTGATTCAATGTTATCCTACTATGAATTATACTAACAAATCAGATTATATTTTTCAATTATTCTCACTTGGATGTATTCATTCTCAATTAGGTCTCACTTGGATGTGTTCGATTTTAATATTATACCCACTATTTGTGTTTAGATTCAATTACGTCCCTAGAAAAGTGAATTATGTAAATATTGTAGGAATTAGTTTCAACATTTTGATGAGCTATTTTTCGAAGTAAATCATCGATTCTATCCAGACATTTGTATTCTAACTTCAAGAAGAGATTTTTAAAACTCAAATTAAAGCGCTCATGATGTGTAATTGCGGTAGGATAACATTGAATCACTTTTACAAATGTTAGGAATACAAATAGGACGATTTAAACGTTAGGGACACAAATAGAATTTACCCCAAATGTTGAGGACAAAAATGATACTTTACTCTTCTTGTTTTAATGAGCTCTATCCTAATTTAATATAATATTCACATTTTTATTTTCTTTATTAAAATTTAATTTATTGACTAATTATTTACTAATTTAGCGGGGTTTACATCTCCTAACCCGAAAAGATTAATGGGATAGGCTCTTAGTTCTTTCTCTTCTAGTCCAAGCTTGTCAAAAGAAGGCTTGAATAAGATGTCGGCTGAGCTCTCCTGATCTACTAGAGTTCTGTGGAGATTTACATTCACGAGTATCATTGTAATCATAATAGGATCGTCATGTCCTGGGGTTATTCCTTGAGCATCTTCTTTGGTTAATGAGAGTGTGGATAAGTCGGAAACTTCACTTTCTTCACCAACTTGGTAGCCTTCTTTTATATGTCTTTTGCTAGAAGACTTGGTTACCCTTCCTCCTGCAAATTCTTCAGCTATCATGTTGATGTGCCTATCAGGAGTCTGTGGTAGCCAATCTCGCCGTCCCCTATCTTCATCACTTCTCTTTCTTTTTACCGGATCGTCCGATCTTTCAGTAAGATATCTTTCTAACCGACCTTCTCTGGCTAGTTTTTCTATCACATTTTTCATATCATGGCAATCATTGGCAGAGTTCCCATATAGTTTATGATACTCGTAATATTTTGTCCGACTTTCGGCTTTCTTGTGCTTAATAGGATGAGGAGGTGGAAGTTTTTCAGTGTGAGAGATTTTTCTATAGATGTCGACAAGAGAAACTTGGAGCGGGGTGTAGTTATGATATCTTCAAGGCCTCTTTGAGCTTATTCCTCTTTTTTCTTCGCTTCCTTATCATTGTCCCAAACTTGGTAGGGAGGGTTTGCCCTTGGAACTGGTTCTCTAAGTCAGAAATTCTTCCTCATGTTAATGTATTTTTCCACCCATTCTTGTACTTCATACAAAGAGGTTGGATGTCGCTTGGATATAGATTGAGAAAATGACCCTTCTCTAAGGCCGTTAACCAACCCCATTATTACTGCTTCTGTGGATAAATTTTGGATCTCCAAACAGGCTTTGTTGAATCACTCCATGTAAACCCGGATAGTTTCTCCGACTTCTTGTTTGACCCCCAGTAGGATAGGAGCATGTTTGACTTTATCTTTCTCGATCGAAAAGCGAGTGAGAAACTTTCTTGCTATGTTGTCGAAACAAGTTACCGACCCAGGTGGTAGACTATCAAGCCACTTCATTGCTGCTTTGGTTAACATCGTCGGGAAAGCTTTGTAGCGAGTTGCATTGGATGCATCAGTCAGGTACATCTGACTTTTAAAATTGTTAAGGTGGTATTTTGGATTGGTCATTTCATCATAGAGATTCATGTCGGAGATTTTGAAGTTTCTAGGAACCCTAACTCGCATGATCTCTTCAATGAATGGATCCTTTTCTCCAAGAGGGCTTTCTTCCTGATCTGCCTGATTACTTCGACTTTGAAGATCGGCCTCTAGTTTCGACAGATTTTCTTCCAGCTCTCTTCGTTGTCACACCTCTTTTTGCAAATCTCTTTTCGCCTCTCTTTGTTGCTCAATCTCCTGCTCAAGTTGCTCTAATCGGCCATGGTCTTGTGTACAAGTCTCATGATCTCTGTGGGATCAGGGGGCTCCTCATCCTCGGGTGGATGAACTTCCGAATTGATTCGCCGCGATAGAGGATTTTCTAATGTACCCTCTCCGTTTGGACCACTCGTTCTTTCATGTCATGGAGGTATCACGAGTGCTCGATCATTGTTATGAGGTTCTGGTTCTGACTCAGATGTCATGTGATCGTCCTCGAACTAATTGTCTGCCATGATTAGGTATAAACTTCCAGATTCCCAGCAACGTGCCAATGTTCCGAGAGTTACCTAAAACAGGGTTGCTTTTAGGCCTGAACGTGAGGTCCAGACTCATTTTAGGGTAGCGTCCAACTTCTGTTGATGCCGAGGTGCCGTCGGCCGAGTTCCTCGTGAGGAGGTGGGAGATGGTACCTGCAAGGGACTCCGATGCTTAAGTTAGTGAGGGTTTAAAGCAAGTTTTTAGTAGATTGGGTCCTGAACATACCTGAGGGTGTCAGTGTATTTATAGTAGAGCAGATAACCACTTTTTTAGAGTAGTTCCACCTTTAATGGTGGATAACTGTTCCTTTTTCTAAGGAAGTTGTTGAGATCCCTCTTCTAGATAAGTGGGAGATATCTTAGGAGTTATTTACTTATTTGAATAAGTAGAGCTGAGTTGTTGTCGTTGCGCTTGACCTCTATGAGGTCGGGTAGCTGTAGTAGTTGGATCTTTTGAACGGGCTTTTATTCATTTTGGGCTTGATTATATTTTTGGATCAGGGTATGAACAAAAATAATAAAAAGTTTATCTTTTTTTATAAAAACTTTTTCTTATTATCAAATTACAAAATTTTAAAGATGAAAAATTATTTATTTTTTTAATTATCTTTAATAAAATCACCTTATTTTTTTAAATAAAGTCCTTGAAAATTATTTTTGTTAGGTAAATCGGTTATTCTATTATTTTTAATTAAAATTTTAATATATTTATTAAACAAATAAGATTTTCACAAATTTTATTATAGGATAATTAAAAGGATTTTGCTAGGAACCAACTTGGGGTATAGTCATTTATAGTCAATTATTTGAAAAAATGTTAGTTACATAAAAAATAATAAAACAACTCTCCATTACCTCTATTTTCTGGAATTTCAAAATTAAAAATAAAGAAGAGTTAACTGAATTGACTTATGCTATAATTGATTCTTTAGAATTTCTCTAATTAAATTAAAGATTAAACTGCCACATCTACCCATAAAAGAAAAATATTATCAGTTGTACTCATAAAATATGGGTTCCATATAACAAAAATTATTCGAACACTAAAAAATAACCTAAAAATCTCAAATTACCCTTTTTTTCACCACTACTACCCTCCGTCCCTCCGTCCCTCCCTCCCCTCCCCCTCTCTCTCTCTCCGCATTTCTTTTTTTATTTTTTTCATTCTCCATTTTTCTTATTCCCACCCCTTTTCACAATAGACTTCTGCTGCCAGCCGCATCCACCGTTACCGCAGGCCAAGAGACCCAAATCACCACCACTACACCTTTCCCTCCACCTTCCAAGGCCTCCGACGCCTTCTCATTCTCGATCTGCTTCGCCAAGAAGCAAACCCTATCTTTGCCTCCAAAAATCTTGAACTTGTTGAAGTCCTTGAAACATTGTCGCGCGACTTCCATCAGCCACAGCGACTTCAATTCACCAACCATCAGTACTGTCACACGACTTTCATTAGCCACGACGAGCCGATGTTGCAGAGCGCGAGGATGCGGTCTCCGACGAGGAATGAACTCTGTGGCTTCGCAAAAAGATAAGGGGAGAAGTTCATCCACTGGTGGTTGTTGTCGCCGGAGAACCAAAGGGCTGGGAGTTTGTTGAGGACCATCACAGATGACTTTAACACCTAATTCTGTAATGGTACCCTTTACACCCTTCATCTTTCTCTCATTTTCTGTTACTCCTTCATCATTGTTGCTGGTGCTGTTGTTGTTGTTGGATAGTGAGAAAATGAGCAAAGACAAAATGGTGAACTTGCACTTTGCGGATTGAATTTATGTTCTTGGATCTATTTTTCTGCGATGATGTAGTTGTGCCAGTTCAATTGGTTTCTAATTCTTCTTCATTTGATGTGTTCTACTATTGTTGTTGGTGTCTCTATTGTAACAACACACATGTTTCAAAGAGAGAAAGAGAAAGCAATATAATGATTTTTAGTATTTGGATAATTTCATTGTGCAGAATCCATGTTTCATGTGTATAAATAGTAATTTTCTTCTTAAATAAATAAATGTGTCCGTATTTTTAACTATTATGGATAAAAATATTAGTTAGTTAAAAAATATCACAAACAAATTATTCCATTTGAAAATAATAAAGAGATCAATCTTGTAGATAGAATTAATTTTTAAGAATTCATAAAGAATAAAACTTTACTAAAAACAAAACTTCAAATCCAAAATTTTTTAGAATTAATTAGGATGTTTATTCATTTGTTTTGTCTTTTCTAAAGGGGTTTTTTATTTTAATAAATAAATTAAATATAATAATTACTTAAAAATAATTTAAAAATTATTTATCAAAATAAATACTTTTCTCTTATCTCGTTTACACTGTAAACGAGATAATTTTGTATGTACAAGATATATGTTTACACTGTAAACAAACAAGATACATGTATTTAAAAAAAATTTTTGAAAATAATAAAAAATATTAATAATATCAATAATCCAAATTTTTAGCATGCAATTAGTACATAAAAAAGGTTGGTAAAAGAGATTAAAATGGATATGTTTGATCAATTAATACTAAAAAAGAGTACATAAAAAATTTTAGATTAAATTATGATCAATTGGATTGATTTAAATTTGAACAAGTTTCATGATGAGAATAAATATTTTGAGTATTAATTGATCAAACAATTTAATCTAAAATTTTTTAATCAAATTTAAATCAATCCAATTGGATCATAATTTAATCTAAATTTTTTTATGAACTCTTTTTAAGTATTAATTGATCAAACATATCCATTTTAATCTCTCCTACCAACTTTTTTATGTACTAATTGCATGCTAAAAGTTGAATTATTAATATTTTTTATTATTTTTAATTTTTTTAAAAATACATGTATCTCGTTTACAGTGTTACGGTATAAACATATAAACGAGATATAAATATATCTCGTTTATACTATAACGAGTCGTTTACACTGTAAATGAGATATACACGTGTAGATACATGTAAAATGACTGTAACCGAGATAAGAAAAAAGGAAGAGTGTAGGGTACCAAACTACCAATATACTATCTGTCAACTTATTGTCAACAATAATTAATTATTATATTTTAAACATATGTATAAGGAGACACATCCAGAAAATACATATATAAAGACACTTCCATTAGACATAACCATAAAAAAGACATTTTTATTAGACACATTTACAAAGATACTTCCATTAAATACAGTCATAAACATGACGGGAGTTGACAGAAGTCGGCAAAAATGCTGTTACTAACGAAGCAAAATTGAAGAGAAAAATATTTATTTTTTAATTATTATAATTAAT
Organism: Arachis ipaensis; assembly: GCF_059453495.1. Classification (NCBI taxonomy): domain Eukaryota; kingdom Viridiplantae; phylum Streptophyta; class Magnoliopsida; order Fabales; family Fabaceae; genus Arachis; species Arachis ipaensis. Next base: position 17,117,361 of record NC_142436.1, on the reverse strand, counting down.
TTATTTATTAAAATAAAAAATCCTTTCTAAAGGTTATCTCTGTGTTCTTTCGCCTAACTCAATAAACAGCGGGGAGCAAGGTGAGAGCAAAAACCGACAACATTGCTTACGAGGCAACAGAGCACAACCTGCGTCATCATCTTTCGGATACACACACTACTCTTAACAAAAAGAGAGTGCACTGAGCAAAAACGACATCGTTTTCAAGTCTCATTCTACTCTCCAACCCCATCTGCACTTTGCTTCCTTTCCAACCCAATCCACACTTATCTATTCCCTTCCCCCCTTTTCCCCAATAATCAGCATCCCATTTTCCACATCCCAAAACCACTAACCATCCTTCCACCCCCCCAACTCCAAAACGACGCCGTATTAATTATTGAGCCCCCTCCCTTTCTCTCTCTAATGTAACACCGTTTTGCCGCTTCAAGAAAAATATAGAAAGAGGAAAATAAGGTTCTGTTGCGTCGTTTTGATCTAAACGACGATGGATCGGGCGGCGGTTACCGTCGGACCCGGCATGGACATGCCGATCATGCACGACAGCGACCGTTACGATCTGGTCCGTAACATCGGGTCAGGAAACTTCGGCATCGCAAGATTGATGCAGGATAAGCAGACCAAGGAGCTCGTTGCTGTTAAGTACATCGAACGCGGCGACAAGGTTCGTTATAGTTTTTAATTAACCTCCTTATTATCATCTTTTTGCTTTTTTTTTTCTCTCCCTAGATTTTTTCACTTTTATTTCTACTTATTTTGGAAATTTTCTTTTCTTTTTCAACGTTTTCGGTAACGAAAGGGGGAAGAAAAAGGAAGACTTTATCACATGATTTTTTCGGTGCCGGATGAGTTTGTCTTTTAGTTGCTGACGTATGATGTATATGAATATGTATATTTGTATATATACTATTTATGCTGTGTTTATGGTTTCTATTTTTGTTTAAGTGCTTTGGCTAGTTGGTGTGTGCTTTTATTTTCTGTTTTTGGTTTATCCTCCGGTTTTTCTTTATTTTCTCGTTTTCAATTTTAACGAGCTTATTAAATTATTCATAGATTTTGCAAGGTGACCAAGGAAATGGGAGAAAAAATAGTGGGTGGTCTAACTAATCCATGTTTTGTTATTCACGGCTTTCGGATTTGATGGATTTATCTATATATTTAATTTTATAGTGCACAACGCGGTTTAAGATCTCAATCCTTGTATGAGATGATGCTCAATTGTGGACATGTCTGATCGGTAGGCGTGGATGTGCGCAATAAGCTAAGATTAAAAATTTGTGGCTTGTTATTTTGATGATGGAAAATGGTGTCACTCAGTTTATTTGAGTTAATAAGCAGCAGCACTGATCGATTTTTCTGCGTTTACCAGTTATATTTGGCTGCTCTGATAATGGAAGGGGTTTTAGGGTAGGGTCAGGTGGAAGTTGGTCCATGTTGGATTGGTTTATTTTGCATCAAACGCCAAACTTCAAACCTTGAACTGAGTAAAAGGGACTGGTTTAGATGATTTATGGTTCACTTCATTTATGGGTTTACATATTCTCACTTTCTCGATTATTCATGGACTTTGAGACGAACCATTGTGATTCAATAGTTGCCAGATTTTTTTAATCACCATTTTCTTTGGGATCTATTACTTAGTGCAGGACTCATCTCCCCTTTTTTTTATTGTGTGGCGCAGATTGATGAAAATGTCAAGAGAGAAATCATTAATCACAGGTCTTTGAGACACCCTAACATTGTTAGGTTTAAGGAGGTTGGTGTACTTTACACATTGACATTGTATCTGTATTGAAGTGGGTGAACGATACGTGACCTTATATGTAATTTCACTCAGGTTATTTTAACACCTACGCATCTGGCCATTGTAATGGAATATGCATCTGGAGGAGAACTGTTTGAGCGAATCTGCAATGCTGGGCGCTTCTCGGAGGATGAGGTTCTTACACTATTTATATACTGTTTCTACACTGGCCAGTTTTTCAATCATATTTGTTCCATATCTAACTTGCCAACCCATTTTCATATGCTGCAGGCTCGTTTCTTCTTTCAACAACTCATATCTGGGGTCAGCTACTGCCATGCAATGGTAACTAAATGTTCCTCTTTTTCCACTGGCTGATTTAAATTGTATTCTATCTACACCAGTTTTGGACTGTAGTTTAGGACTTTAGGTTAAGTATTAGTCTTCTCAACATCAAATCTGATCTATCAGTCTCTTGTTAAATTATTTATTCTTGAAGCAAGTTTGTCACCGGGACCTGAAGCTGGAGAACACTTTGCTGGATGGAAGCCCAGCACCACGTTTGAAGATATGCGATTTTGGCTACTCCAAGGTCAGGGTCTCTATGTTTTCCTGGTGTAATTGGTTAGGCAATCTTTTGTTTACCTTTAAACGATTCTCTGTCACAAATTTTAATGCATATTTCTGCTACCATTTAGTATACAGTCCTGAACTAGTATGCTTCTGACTTATGTTTTTTTCTCTTTTAAAAGGAAAACTATAGAGTTACTTTGCTTTTCATATTTAGATCACCATATGGAATTGGATAGCTTGTTAGCTATGTAATGTAATTAAAGTAATTTGGGATATTGGGATGAAGTAATACTGCATGAAATTTCTAGGTAAATTTTGGTAGTCTGAATTCTTTGATGAACTATTGTTTCATCATGCATTCACATGTACTATAGTTGACTTGTCTAATGTAAGACTATATCTACAACTTTGATTAGAAAAGGTCAAAAGGATACTTCATCAACTATCTAGCAGTGGAAGTGGTGATAATCTGCTTGGGAATTAGAGGGGGTCAAATTTGAATTTCAGGTGAAAACTGGAAAAATTGGTCCCTGAATCTGTTCTGGTGTGTGAATTTGCTTCTGTAGTTATCTCTGTTTTGCATATAGGTGCATCAAGAAAATTTCTAATAAAGACAATCTTTGGAGGTACATGGCTTAGACGTAACTCGCATTAAGATAGAATTATATGGAGTGTAAGTACAACATGGTAATGGGGAACTCTTACATAGAAGTGAAAGTGGGAAAGCCATTATACCATCTTGATTGTATTATTCAAGACAATGGGGAAATAGAGAATGATGTAAACGCAGGATTCAAGCTAGTTGGTCAAAGTGGAGGAGGGCTTCATATGTGACATAAAAATACCTTAACACTTTAGGGTAAGTTTTATCATATTGCCACTAGACCAACTATGTTGTATGAAATAGTGTTAGGCGGTAAAGGGTAACATGAACATAAGCTTAGTGTGGTCGAAATGAGGATATTTAGACAAATGAGTGGTTATACGTGAATGGACGAAATAAGGAACAGGGACAAAAGAGAAGTTTGGAGTGTTACCTATTGTTAAAATGACGATGGAATCTTGTTCTACGTGGTTTGAATGTATTGTATGGGGAGAAGACCAGCAGAGCATCTGATCAGGAGGGTAGCAAATGGAAGATAGACAAGTGGTTAAGGGTAAAGGGAGACCTAAGAAGACTTTGGATAAGGTAGTAAAGAGAGATCTAAGCATAAATGGGCTTATTATATATATATATGGCAAGTCGAAATAACATGGTTTGATCCATGTAGTCAACCCCACCTACCCCTTTCTTATGTTGTTAAGTCAATTATACTTGTAGCTGTGTTTTCACCTTGAGGTGCTTCAAGTTTGTTGTAATCCTGTGGGTTAATTGACTTTGTTCTTAGTTCCCTTCTGGCGTGCAAGAATGCTATCATTAGTCCCTTAATCTATAGAGGGTTTTAGAGCTTTTCTATATCTTACAGATTTGATTTATCTTGTTATTTGCAGTCTTCGGTGCTTCATTCACAACCAAAGTCAACAGTTGGTACTCCAGCTTATATAGCTCCAGAAGTATTGCTGAAGCAAGAGTACGATGGCAAGGTAGTATTTAGTTTCACAGTTTTGTTCCTTTTCTGTATAAATGTTTACTCTCACATTTGTTTTGGAATGAACTTTTTGTTTTGTAAACTTGTCACAATTAAGAGGGCTGCTATCATGCTATAAGGATCTAAAAAGCAATGTTATTTTGATGTGGACCAATTCAGGTTGCAGCAATATTTGAAAAATCTTAGTTACTATTCTATAGCTCTTACATCTTTATCTTAGATTTCTTTCTTGTGTTGGGTAGAAACCAGGGTATCCACCCCCAATAGTGGTGACTAATTAATTAAGTGGATTAATTTACATGATGCATCCTTTTCCTTATAACTTAATAGATCCTTCATTTATTATTATTATCGTCGTCGTCGTCATCATCATCATGATTATTATTATTATTATTATTATTATTATTATTATTATTATTATTATGGCAGATAAATAAATATATGATGTTCTCAATTGTTTTTAAATTATTTATTTATAAAAATAGATCTGCACCTAGTTTTCAGGTTGGTTTGACATATATTTAATATTCAATTCAATATCTGAATCTTAACAATTCTCTAGTTCAGCACTTGCAGACAACTGTTATTGATAATTAGTTAATTACCCTTTCCTTCACAATTGGTTACAAATTTGTTGCATCTGCTCTGCTGAGTTCGTCTTTAATGCAATTTTCAATACCGGTAGATAAGCCCAGGTGCGAAAATTGGATTGAATATTGTAAAAAATGCTCCACATCGCTAATGGGTTTCTGTTTCTGTGTTTCTATGCATTTAATACCAGATTGCAGATGTCTGGTCATGTGGAGTAACTTTATATGTGATGCTAGTGGGAGCATATCCTTTTGAAGATCCTAGTGAACCAAAGGATTTTAGGAAGACAATTCAGGTAGATCAGTTCTCAAGTTGTTTGCTCATTTTCTTCAGATTATTTTTTGAATTCTGATTGCTTTAACAAACTGTGTGTGGTTGCTTTCTTGCAGAGAATTCTCAGTGTCCAGTATTCCATTCCAGACTTTGTTCAGATATCTCCTGAATGTCGCCACCTTATCTCAAGGATCTTTGTTTTTGACCCTGCAGAGGTAATTTCTGTTTCAAATAATTGAGCAACTACTGCATATAAGCCACTATCCCTGAATTTTTTTATTTATTATATATATTTGGGGTATATTTCCACTTGAATGTCTTGTTAAAAGTTACCTTACTCATATGGGAGATGAAGCAAAACTTTTTGCATCCTTGATATGGATTTTATACTTTTTTTCACGAGTGCTGTATGGTGGTATACCTATAAGTCCAAAGTAAGTGTCCAAAAAATTAATTATGCACAGGAATTAAGGAAATGGTTCGAAACATCTTGGTTTTTTTAGATAATTAAATTGAATGTACTAAATTGCCTACATTACCTGAATGTTTTCATATATTTACTCTATCTTTTAACTTCTCTCCATTTCATTTGATAAGGTTACAAGTTGAGAAATTTAATTAAATGTTATCTAGCTTTTCAAATAAGCACATGCGTGGGATCAAATCAAATTTAAAAATTGACACTTGTTTTGTACCGGAGATAGTATATTGTAGCCTTGTAGGCATAGCAGCATTCCGTTATTATATTTGTTTGAATCTTAATGCCTTCTGACATGAATGTGACAGAGAATCACGATGTCTGAGATCTGGAACCATGAATGGTTTTTGAAGAATCTCCCGGCAGATCTGATGGATGAGAAGATAATGGGCAACCAATTTGAAGAGCCAGACCAACCAATGCAGAGCATTGATACAATCATGCAGATAATCTCAGAAGCTACCATACCAGCAGCGGGGGCCTATTCCTTAGACCAGTTTATGGCAGATAACATTGACATGGATGACGACATAGATGAATTAGAATCCGAATCCGAGCTTGATATAGATAGCAGTGGGGAGATAGTGTATGCCATATAAGTTAATTATCATAGTTTGCCCTTGAAGGACAGCATCTTCATGTTGTTGGGCTTTAATAGACTTTCCAGCATCATGGATTCATGGAAAGATAAAATGTGGTGCCTGCATTCCTTGTAGATTAGGGTGGATAGAGTTTTGTTGTGTTGTACCTATTATGTATGGGGACATTGTTCTAACTTTCATCTCACCATTGGATCCGGATCCAACGGTTGATGATGTGAGTTGACACTGTCTCGTACATAATATATACACACAATTTTTGTGTGGATAAATAGAGAGAACTTTATGTTGACTTGCATACTAGTGCATGCTTCTTGAAGTAGGCAATATCCACAATCAGTTGCTGAGGGGAAGTATATTTATATTGAAATTTAAGTTAGGCTCATTAGGAGAATGGTTTGCATGCCCCTGCTTGTTATATACATAGATGCTCCGTATAAACAGTCAAATTTATTAGACCTATTTGTGACGTTTGGTATCTAAGTATTTCTTCCTTAGAACATCGGTTTGGTTCAATTCTTTTTGAAGGGGTAAAAAAAAAATCACCATTACTTCTAGTCTGCATGTGGCCGCCTAGTTGTTCCATGTTTTATCACTAAAATGGGAAGTTATGAATACAACATTATTTGCACTGTTGTTGAAGGGGACGATGAAGTGAATGAAAAACCTTGAAACTTGTGAATAAAGCATAGCCCCGTCGGAATTTGTTACACAAGCAACTATTATTTAGACAGCAGCAAACTTGGTTGCAGAATATTTTTGTGGATTAGCTCGTTCCAAATGAGCACCTTCTGCACCAAATGCAGCGCCATTTATTTCATTAGTTTTATCGCTTTTTTGTCTTTTCTGTTTTCTTAGTTCATCTCTGTATCAAAAAACATATATATACATTCTTTCGAACTTTATACATTGCATTTTCCTGATAGCAGTACCCTGCGTCTGCCTAATACATATTTTCACATTGGCTTTTTACAATGACAACAACATACAGAAGTTGAGTGATAATTACAATGGAGTTTCAAATTCTTTAAATAGACTTCAAGAAATTGGACTCGTCAATGAAACCCAGGAAGCCAACGTAGGTTGATATCTGCTCTAACCTTCACTATCATCAGATTGGGAAGGCTGGTGAACTCTTTGAAATGTTCCCATAAAGCAGCCACCTCATCGTCGCAGATCACATGAATCACATGCTTCAAATTTTCGAAGGATGTGACAGAATGCGGCAATTCGTTCAATCCTGAGCAACCCCACATATAGAGCTTCTGTAGACCATGCAACTCGCCGATGTCTGCGGGTAACTGGGTTAGGCTTATACACTCTGATATGTCGAGACACCAAATCTGTTGAAGCCTTCCAACAGATTCTGGCATCTCTTTCAAATCAGAGCAGGAACTAAGTCTCAAAACTTCCAGATTCTTCAGCATAACGATTTCTGGTGGTAGTTTAGAAAGCTTATGACAGTTAGTGATACTAAGCTTCTTCATGGTCATAATGTTACAGAAATCAGAAGGCAATTCCACCATATCCATGCAATAGTCAATGTTCAACTCCACTAAATTTGGCAGTGCATCTGAAATTTTGATGTCACTACTTCCAAAAGCCTGCTTTGTAGTACACATATAAAGCGACAGATTTCGCAGCTTCCTCAATTTGCAGAGGCTAGGAACCGAAACCTTTTCCAGGCTAATCCTTTTCAAGCATGGTAATGAACCAAGTACCTCAAAGTTGTTCAATTCACAAGGATGGAAACCCTGATTTGTGACTATGAGAACTTTGAGTTTTCTCATTTTCTGAATGAAATCCGGAAATGTATACTTGTTTGAATGGATATTTAAAATCAGAACTTCAGTTTCATCAGGGTTCATGTTGTACCAGTCAGGAGTGAATGTTTCATCTGCAGAGAAGCCAACAAAATATATAGCATCAATACCAGAAGACCATGGATGTGACACAAGACAAAACCATTCTTATCATGATTGGGACAGAGAGGGAGAAACATACCAGTTGAAACAAACATTATGCGAGCAGTGACTTGTTCCTGCTTCTGTTGTTGTTGTGTCCCCCTTACAGATAAGAATGACAGCATGCGAGAAAATATACCCGGCTGATTCTGTTCTACCAACCAGTTGGGACAATTTTTCCCATTCTGAGTCAAGTCGATCGCCAGCCTTTTCCTATGCTCGATCGGTTCTTGGTTGCTTTGATGGTTTGCTAACTCTCTAAGGAGATCATGCTGCATAAGGAAGTGGTTATTGTAGTACATTTCCACGTCCGTTGCAACTTTCCTGTTCAATAAAGAAGATAACAAGTTATCCATAGAATCAAAATCTTCCAAAAGTTCGATGACAATAGTCTATTTGACAACATTAATATTATTGTTATTCTTGCTTGCACATACACACAATCTGATAGATACTTATGCTATTGAAGCATGCATGTTTGATTTTGGATAAAGTTGTTGACTGAAAAAGTTTATACAAATTATGCAATGCGGTAGCATTATTTCATAGATTTAACTTTAATTGAATTCAATGAAGGTGTTTTTGATCACATCTTTCCTATAAGTTACTCCTAATATGCAAGGACCATCTTAACAACATTATGGGTTTTTGTAAAATCAACAATAAACTAATTTTACACTACTATCCAATCAGATGTTCCCATTTATACGACTTTTGAGGTCGTGATTTGTTAAGTAATATACTAAAGCTCTCTTCTACCACGCCTAATTTTTCAACTGCCTGATACAAATATAAAAGATTGGTCCACCTTTTCACCTCTCACCTTTTAGGCAAATTAGGCACAGATTTTTTAGGCAGATAGAGTTTTCCTATAAAAGTCATTTTTAGCATAATAACTAAAATGTTTTGGCTGTCTGTAACCTTTATAAAGCACTAAATATCAACCAAGATAACATAAAAGATCCTGTGTACCTTGTAACAATGAGATTAGCCAAATTCTTGGAGTTTAAACTATGTATAATATTCATTGCTTTTACTCCATCCTCATCAAGTTCATGCAGTTCTGTCCACATGTCATTCAGCAAAGGAACGCGGATCCTTTGATCTTCAGGGAACAGACCTAGGTCCATGAAACACTCCTTCTCCTTGTCGTCTTCCACTATGTCTAGACAATTCTGAAGGTGAGAATCCAAGTCTTTGTTGGATTTAAGCCGTTCCTTCATTGTTTGCCAGAACTCATAAGGATGATGACACAGGGATCCACCAATAACTTTTAGAGCCAGAGGTGAACCATTACAACCTCTCACTATCTGTGTTTCATGAAAACCAAAGAAGAGCCAATAAATATTTTCCAAATTGTAAATATGCCAATGCAGCATGAAACAAATCAACAATTCTTGGTTACAATGTTCCGGTAACACATTGTATGCTTACACAAAAAATATTAGAAGGTCAAAAAATTATATTTCACAATATGACTTTTTATTAGAGGTAATGCTTAGATTGATCCCTGAAATTTTTAGCGCTCATCAAAATAGTCCCTGACTTTTGGAAATAACTAAATTGATCCTGAATTTATAAATTGTGAATCTCTTTTGTCCTAAATTTAATTGTTGTTAACACAATGCTGAGCGTTAAAGTGTCTGTGTGGCATTCCCAATAGTAAGGTGACATGGCTATCATTTCAATATGATCAAATTGGTACCAAAGTTGGTTAATTGGACTTATTTTGATTAATTCTTTTATATTGCAGAGAAACTAAAATGAATCCAATTAACTAATTTGAGACATGTATTTGATCATGTTGAAGTCTTATGTCACCATTGTTGAGAATGTCACGCCAACACCTTAACATTCTATATAAACACGGTGTTAATGACAATTGAATAAGGGACGAAGGAGATTCACCATTTATAAATTCAGGAATTAATTTGACTATTTTTAAAAGTCAAAAACTGTTTTGATAAGTTCTAAAAATTTCATTGAACAAATTGAGCATTATTTTACTACAATTTTGATCTAAAATGCCAATTTATTATTGGGTTGAGCACAATCCAGTGCTCACTACAGTTTCTATTATTATTATTATTATTATTATTATTATTATTATTATTATTATTATTATCAATGTGTAACTACAGCTTTCTATTATCTCAAGACTCAAGGTAAGAAAGTGCACCTCATGGACAAGATTTTCATCAGGCTTATAAGAGTTAGTGTCTTTGGCTTGTGTAAAGTGATGGAAGAGGGATACGGCATCATCATCACCAAGTGGTTTCAAGTGGAACTGAGTATGGAATCTGCGAAATGCAAATCTTGAAGTAACTACAATCTTGTAATCTGGAATGGTGGAGAATTTGAACTTTTCAACAATTGAATCTGTGCCAGACCATACATCATCCAGGACCAATAATATTGGTCTACCGTTATCCCCAACATGCCTCAGCAAGTTCCCCAACCGGTTAATTGCCTCTTCATCGGTTTGAAACTTGGGTACCCGGTGTCCACAGTGTTCAAATAGTGTCTGTACAATGGTCTTCAAGTTGGGTGATTTCGACACTGTCTGGAAGAAGATATTGTCTGCAAACATGCCTAGCCAAAACCAAACACACGAGGGTAATATGGATCAGATTCTAGACAATTTAGTTATTCAGGCTTCACATTAGGCAATGCAGGATTTCTTCTGAAAACTTCACAGAAAAATATTATCTCGGCACTAAAATCAGCTCTAATACATTTGTGTATAAATACATAATTAATTTTTATTATGTATTTTATATCAATCATACTTATATATTAAAAGTCAGCTACTAAATTAATTATGAATTATAAATATAAAATAAATATAAAATATATATTAAAATACAAATGTGTTACAACTATCAAAAAGCAGCCTAATGAATAAATAGTAAGATGTTGCTTGCTTTGGTTCTATGGAAGGATAAAAACACAAGTTTCCATTCCAAAAAATAAGACGTTGCTTGCTTTGTTAAAGTGTTGTGTTTGCGTGTTGGACACATTTTAGATATGATATCTATCGATATTTGTCTGACACGTGTGCTTTATGTTTTTAACTATGTCTGAATAAAAAATAATTTTTTTTTCAAATACGTTTGGACTTTGGACACACTTAAATACCATCACATATTATATCCAGTCTTATTTTTAACATTTATTTTCAAATGAGTTTAGAAATAGTATATATTATTATTATTTATTAAAATAAAAATATTTTAAATACTTTATATAATTAAAAAAAACATTAAAAGTAGTTAAAAAATTAATTTATATTTTAATATCAATAAAATATCAAAATATAAGTACAATTCATCTAAATTTGGATCCTCTAAATTTTGGATTTTTATTTTAGAGGATAAAGTGTAATCTATAACCATTGAATGTTTTTTCTCTCATGTTTTCTCTTAGTCCCACCTATAAAATAAATGGTGAGAAATTACATTTTATGCTCTAAAGTAAAATTCAAAATTTAGAGAATTCACATCCTATATTTTGAATCCATGTCAATATCTGTGCATCATACGTAACAAGATTCTGATTAGAAAAAAAATTATAATTATTTAGGTATTTCATCCTTTAATTTAATTTGTATCTAATGACTATTAATTGGTGCAAATATACTTGCACGGATATAAAACTAGTACTCATACACACACACATAATTTTTTGTTAAAAATTAGATAGATTCTAACCCTTTCATTGATTTACCATGTTTTTTTTTTTTTTTTGCCTAAACTCGGGCAACTAGGTGATTAGTTTTAGTTAATCCAATTGAACATGTAGAATTTTTTTTTGGTGACTAATTGAACATGTAGATTGAGTCTGAGTTTTTGGAACCATGAGAAATAAATAACAAACATATTTGGAAGATAATAGAATCATTTTTGGCTAATCCGATTGGACATGTCCATTCAGCTAGATTTTTCAAAACCATGTGAAATAACAACGATGTTTAGGAGATAATAGAAAAATTAGGCTAAAACAATCTAAAATTCTTTATTTTGTATTTTTTAATTACTATTAGAACAATTAAATAATTTTAGATGTAGTAATTATGAATATTACATTTATAAAAATTATAAATATTAAATTAAATAAGGTAATTTTAGATCATTATTATTTCTCTATTATTAAAGAAACAATAACTCAAAATTATTTTATTTATCTTAATATTTATAGTTTATATATATTAACATTTATAATTACACATTTATTATATGGAATATTACTCAATTATTCTAACAAATAACAAATAAAAAATACAAAATAAAATAATTTCAGAGTGCTTTGGACTTGGTTTTTATTAGGGAACTACTCAAATGAAGATGCAAAAAACATCTTTTTATGAAAATGCTTTGTATAAGAGTGTGATTTATTGATTTGGCCACACTTCAAATAAAAACAACACTTTTATAACATATCAAAATCTAATCCTACACTCTATCATCTAAGGGTCAAAAAGAAAAATCATCACATGAAGACAATTATAATATCTTCATGGGAGTACCCACCTTTTATTATCTCTCATACATGATTATTATTATTCTAAAAATGGTAAAAGAAAAGACTCCCACCGTTTTTCAAGTGAAAAAAGAAATTATGAAATCCAAAAAAAAAAAAAAGATTCAAAAGAAATTAAGAAGCAAGTGAAGCACATGGGTGATCCCTAATTCTGAACCAACGAGGAATATAGAATGAATATGGAAGAGAATATTCATTATGCATACCTTTGACTTGATCATCCCAACAGAGCGTCTTAGCGAGTGTGCTTTTTCCAGATCCTCCCAACCCGGTAACCAAAAGAACACGGTCACCATCCTTCTTCAGCACCTCAACCTTCAACTTCTTCAAAGGCTCCTCCAACCCCACTGTGAACTCAGGCTTCTCAGGAACTCCACTCACACCCCGCAAAACTTTCTCTTCTCCTAACCGCCCTCCCATCCCACCATAATCATCACGAATAATATCAAGAATATTCCTCACGTTATACAGCACCTCCATCACATCCCTCCCGATCAGTGGCGGAACTTGAAACAAAATTTTGGGGGGGCCAAATAAAAAATAATTGTCAAAATATTTTTTTATATAGACCTCATTTAAGATAAGTTCGTCTAATCTCATCTCTTTGATTTGGGTGATACTGCCAAATTTAAAGTCCTTTTTCAAGATCTCGTTCCAAAAAGTTAAAGTTAAAGTCATCAGATATAACTTTTTGAACTTTTGAAGGTTATATCTCACTTTCTTCGTGATTCATTAAAGTAGAACTATCTACATGTGTTGATATTGTAAAAGTTATATGTTCTCCTTCTTAAATATTAGCCTTCCTCTTAAAAAATGTATCAATTCTTTGATTTTTCATTATTATTTTATATAAAAATTTGAATATATATCCTGTAAAATATATAAAGAAGAAGTTAGAAGGACAAATATTAAAATTTATAATATTTATTGAATTTTTTTTATCAATTTATACAAATACAATAATATTAATACTTATTGAATATTCTATTATTTTTTATCATATAAAAAATTAAATTAAATAAATAGTAAAATATAAAATAATATTAAATTAAATAAATAAAAGATATCTAATTTTTTATATTTGAACCTAAAGATAGAGAGAGTGTTGTTTATTGAACTTATTAGATACTTTAAATTATAGTAAAGTATTTAAGTCAAGTGAACTATTTTTTATCTTTTGAAAAAGTACTACTAAGTTTTTTATAAAAAGTTTGGGGGGGCCATGGCCACCCCTTGTCTGAACTAAGCTCCACCACTGCTCCCGATCTGCGTTTGCACGTTCACAGACAGAATCCTTCCGAGCTTCTTATTTCTTTCTTCAATCCTGTCATGGTACAGAGGGAAAGAGGGAAACCGCCACCACCTAAACTTGGAGCACTTCTCCACTATCTCTTTCCCTTTGTTTATCTCCTTCTCCAAACTTGCTACTGTATCAGTAGCGCCATCCAACTCTCTCGCGTATTGTTTCATTTCTTCTACCAGAGGAGTCAACGCATCTAAGGTCTCCTTCTTCGTCTTCAACACCGATTTGAAATTCTTACCTTTCTCCACCATTTCTATGGCCAGTCTTAGCACTTCCTGCATTCCAGCACCAACTGCGCCACCACTAAACAGACTTCCATCCACCATAGCTAATTGAAAAATGAAGCAACAAGATGCAAAAATTTCTATTCTTCTACTATATTTTGGAATTACTGCATTAGGTTAAGAGATTTTTTTGGTGGAACTCGACTAGAACTATTTAGGAAATTTTATGATGTGGTTAGAGAAACAAGAGAAACCATATATAACTCTGTAAAAGATAGGCCTAAGGTCCCACAGATAATTTAAAATTGAAAAATATTTAGAGAGGAATTTGTGAGAAACGGGAAGTGCATTGCCAAAGAAGTTTCCGCTGATATTAACAATTGTACGGACGAAGCAAATGACGCGTCCCATAAAAACGTAAAAGCTATCGAATGAGGACTCAATTTCGCAGTGTCATGACCGAGAAGTACCGGAGTAATTTCTTACACCGTGTGGGACTGGATTTTTTTTTACATGAGGAAAGAAACATGTATATTATTATTTAGGTACGGGTCAACGCTCAGGGCGGTGCTCATATATAATTTGATAAATTTGATTAAATTTTTAATTAAGATTTTTTTATAATTAATTTTATATAAAGATAATTGCATATGAATTTTATATTTCTCTTCATGGTAATCAATCTTCAATTTCACTATATAACAATGGATGATTGTAGCTGTCTAGCTGAAGTGATATAAATCAAAGCGAATTGGTTCTGTTCTGTCAAACAACTCAGATGCAAGAGCTTTGATCTTTGTCTAATTAGTTAATTCTGATTTATTAGTGTGTTAGTTTAGTTTATTAGTTAGTTTTGATCTCTAATTTGTGTTATCGCAATTTGTTTCTTATGAGTTTAACAATTTATTTTTGTTAGAAATTTCTGTTTGAGTTCTATAAATTCCTGTGTTCAGTGTTTGTTATTTTTGTGTTTGCTAGAAGTTATTTATTATCTATTTATGGTTGGTTATTTTCGTGTTTGGGCGTTAATTATTTCAGTTTGCTAGTCAATGTTAAAAAAATTTCTGTGTTTAAACTTTAAAGGTAAAACCGTAAAAGTACAAATTTTTAAAGAAAAATATAAAAAAAAAATTATGATAAACATAGAAAAATTTTAAAGAAAAAATTCAAATAGAGCTGGGAATGGGTATGGTAGGGTAGGGGTTTGGACCTTACCCTAACCTTACCTGAGAGTTAAAAATTTTATTAAAACTCTATCTTATTGTATTTTTGGGTTGAGAATCTTTCAACCTTAACCTTATCCGTACCTTAAAGTTTTAAACCCTACTTTATCCTATTTTACCCGCAAAAATATCAATTTTTCAAAGCAAATATAAAATTTAATCATTCTAAATTTTATACATATTAATAAAATAAAAAATAAAAAACTAAATTCAAATTAAAATTAAAAATAATAAAATCTTAAAGAAATCCAACATAAAATTACAAATATATATTATTATAAATATATAAATACTCTAAATTACTAAATTAACTAATTAGTTTAGTAGTTGCTTACTTATTGCAAGTTATTACATGAGAGAGGTTGTGAGTTCAACTCTCATCTCCTCATTATGATAAGGTAAGGTAGGATATACCTTAAATCCATACCCTACCATACCCGTAGACATACCCAAACCGATCTCTATCTTATCCGCAGCAGGTCAGGTAGCCTACCTTATCCGAACAAATTAGTCCGAATTAAGTACGCACAGATAGAGTATGAATTGCCAACCCTACATACAAACATTTTGGGAGAAATTTAGAAATGAAATACACAAACATTTTAAGAGAAACACCCAACCTTTTTTGGTAACATCAAAGAATTAGTAAAAAAATATTTTAAAAATTATTTTTCTTTTGACAAAAAATCACAAGAAAACAATAATAAAATATAACCAAGACATATGTGAATTTATCATTAAACACAATTTATAATAAGTTATGTGGAATAAATTATATGTAATAACAACATGAACTTTCATTTTTCTTCAAAGAAACTGTTGAAATGTTTACAAATACCTATTATATATGAATTAAATAGATATTTCTAACATCTGTTTTTAAAAAATAACATATAGTTTTCCAAATTACAATTCATTTTTTTCCTATTTTGATGAAAGCATCTCTGGGCAGATATGAAGTATAAAGTCTCTACTTTCTTGTCTTCGATGTCCCTAATAAAAAGTTTACTCGGGTTTCAAATTGTCAGAAATTAATTTATTTATGGAAGTGAAAAACGTGATGTGCAGCAATAAACGCATGTTACGTTTTGACCGAGATGATTTAAAAAAAACTGCATGCTCTGCAAAATGCAGTTTGCGTTTGGCATGGGAGGAGAACCCAATTTCAAAACGTGTCTCTGTGCTCTTTGCATGCCAACACCTCGAACCTCCAAAACGTAAGATGCGTTTGGCAGGTGCACAGCAAAACGCAACCTGTGTTTGGCAGTCTCCTCATCTGCATGTGTGATACATGTGAAGGAGAGTGGTGGTGGAGCCTACCTATAAAAATCAAAACGCAGGCCGCTTTCCTTTTGTGTTACATGCTTCCCTTTCATGTTACATGCTTCCCTTTCATATTACATGCTGTAAGTGAGTTTTGAGAGTAAAAGGGTGGGGTTAAGGGTGAAAGGGAGTGAGTTTGTGAAGAGGAAGAATTAGTGAAGGTTTGGGATTTTATTTAGTAAAAAAAGAAAAATGGTTCGTAATTTTACTTTACCAGAAGAACACATTATTGAATATTTGAATCATCCTCAATTGGTGAGTAATTTTTTATTTAAGTTTATGATAAATAAATATTTTTATTTTTATATTCTGTAGTGATATATTTAACTTATTATTATTATTATTATTATTATTATTATTATTATTATTATTATTATGTCTATGATATGAATAGTAGTTGTGTTTTATCATACCGGCATTATTATTATTATCATGTCTATTATATTAAAAATAGTTGTGTTTTATCATACGGTAGTCATGAAATAGTTATTATTATTATTATTATTATTATTATTATTATTATTATTATTATTATGTTGTTACTGTTATTATAATAATTATTTTTTAAGATAATAATAGTAGTAACAATACTATTTAATTACCGTATTATTATTATTATTATTATTATTATTATTATTATTATTATTATTATTATGATGATGATGATGAATGTTACCCATAATAGAATATTGTATAATAATTATTATTATTTTCTAATAGTAAATAAATATTTATTATTTTTTTAATAATTTATTATCATTTTTTAATAATTTATGATTATTATTTAGAATTTAATAATTATTATTTTATTTATCGCAGGCTATCAGGAATTTGTTGCCCAAAAAACTCGATCTGCCAGATACTTTTAACGAGGTAGCGGCAGAGGCACTAGCATTAACTGGGTTTCAACATGTTTCGCGAGTAGGCGAAATGAGAGGTCATGCTGCACTACTGAGTGCCTTGGTGGAACGCTGGAGGCCGGAGACTCACACGTTTCATCTTCCGGTCGGTGAAGTGACAGTGACGTTGGAAGATGTGAGCTATATTCTTGGTCTCCCGATTAATGGGGAGGCTGTTACCGGTAGATCAGATAGCAGTCACCAGTTTTTGGTGGAGAACTGCATTGCCTGTTTTGGTCGGGAGCCCGGTCCAGAAAATCACGTGTTAGGGAAGGTTAATCTCGCATGGGTCCGAAGGTGCAGAGACACTGATCCTTGTGACACTCAGGAGTTTGTTGAGCGGTACGTCCGGGCGCACATTTTCTGCGTGCTCGGAACAGTAGTGTTTCCGGATAAGTCGACCACTTCATTGAATTCGAAGTTTCTACCGCTACTTCGAGATTTCCACCGGATTTCAGAATACAGTTGGAGGCAGTCAGTCTGGCGCACTTATACAGATCGTTGTGTCGTGCTTCACGATACAACTGTAAAGAGATGGACGGCCCACTGATACTGCTTTTTGTTTGGGCGTGGGAGCGTATGCCGCTCCTGGCACCTATACCCCGCGATCAGCTCGGCGACGTCGGTATTCCACTTGCGCGAAGGTATTGTTTTTTATTGTTATTGTTGTTGTTGTTATTATTATTGTTATTATTATTATTATTAATTTGTTATTCTTATTAATATTGTTATTGTTTTTTTATGTTAGGTGGAGCCATTGGCGCCGACATACACGATATATCCGGAGGCCTACTGCGCATTTTAGGCGAGGACTCGACGACATGGGAGTTGACGATGTAAGTTGTAACCATTAATGTCCAATGTTTTTATTCAGTTAATTTTTCTAATAGGCCTCTTGGTAACTAATGTGCAGTTTATATGGCGGCCGTATATGGGAGTGTGGGTTCCGGATGTCCTCGCTGCTCAGTTGGTTATGTGCTCCACGCAGTCGCCGCTAGTGTCCTTCGAGTGCATAGAATGGCACCCGACAGACCGAGTTAGGCGACAGTTCGAGATGCAACAGCTTCCACCAGGCCCGGCGTTCGACCTTGGTCGTGATCATTGCAAGCGGTTGACAGGAGCACAGAACCATGACTGGAGAGAGATTTACAGTCAATGGGTTAACAGGTGGAGATCTGACCGCTATAACACATTGCAATTAGGCGAGGAGATTATTGACTTTCATCCTCTCCCAGTGTACTATGAGTGGTACACACAGCAGTATAGGATTCACCTGCGACTGTCAGATAGAGTTGCAGGTGAAGAGGCTGGCGCCGATGAACCACAGCAGCAACAGGAAGACGCAGCTGGTCCTCAGCAGCAAGTCCCGCCTCATGAGCAATAGTTGAACTTGCCTTGAACTTCTGCAATAACAGACTTCACCTTTATCGAGGGGTCTGCTTCGACCAATGGCCTAATGGCATCTGCAATTGTGTCTGAGTCCAACTTGGCATGATCTTGTGAAATCGTGCCCATGGTGCACGTGTGCTTGTCATTGTATCTCCTGATCTCCCAACAAGCTTTTTTTCGAATCAAGCTAGCTCGGATAAGCTAGTCACACCCTGCACCATACCCCTTGCATTTCGCATAGAATGTCTGCGGCTCAGACTCATACACAGTGTAATCAACTCCTCTAGAGATGGTGTAGCTTTTGATTGCAGATATCACCGACTCTCTCGAACCAAATTCCATTCCGACACTAAACTCGCCATCTTCCGCCGCAACATTGCCTTCACCTACGACATGCGCACCGCCATCAGTCAGACAAGGCAAATAAAATAAGCACTATAGAAAACTTCAGTTAATAATTATGACATACCTGTATTTGCATACTCAGAAAATTCCGGAGCATGCATGGCTTCGAGATCTAGAGTCTGCATAAAAGATGGAACACCAAACGGGTGCTGGCTTACAATCGCATTTGCTTCATCTTGCACCGCCGGATTGCCTGCCAAGTCTCCGTCAGCGTTTTTGTCATCGACTTCATAGTTAGCTCGAATTCGTCTTCACTGTCATTATTATCTTCTTCCCAATCTATATCCCCGAGCTCATCAACATTGATCTCGTCGTCGACCATACTCATCCCCGGCTGCTGTTCAAACTCAACGTATAGCTCTATCATCGGCACGTGAGATCGGGTTTGTTGATAAATATACAACATCTGCTGCATACTGGCATCGTCAGTGATGGGCATTATTTGAAACTGTATTAAGCCACCAAATACTTGCACAGGACTTCTGTATAAAAGATTGCTCACCCTTTTCAAAATGTGGCTTTGAATGTTATTACAAAGACCATTTTGCAACTCGACAAAATCCATGGTACATGGAATGGCAAATGACAATGGATATTCACAAACAAAAGTGACTCCTTCATGTGTGTTTGTTACAACCTCACCGTTATAATAT
The DNA here is from genome assembly GCF_059453495.1 of Arachis ipaensis. Taxonomy (NCBI): domain Eukaryota; kingdom Viridiplantae; phylum Streptophyta; class Magnoliopsida; order Fabales; family Fabaceae; genus Arachis; species Arachis ipaensis. The sequence goes on along the minus strand of NC_142436.1, from coordinate 17,097,592 downwards.
ACTCGCAAGTTTGCAACACCTTCCATAACTTCAGCCTTAACTAACTCTATTTTTTTGACACAGTTATCTGCCAAAAAAACACCTCTCTAAGGACTTTATGCAAGAAAAAACAAGAGGAGAAGTGAAGATGAAGATGAACATCACCGGACTTCATATTTATAGGCAAACTTGTGGATTTAAATATTATTTTGTGTACAAAATGCAACTTGCGTTTTGGGGCTTCCAATAAAAAATTTCTGACCCTAACAAAACGCAACCTGCGTTTTGTGGGCTTCAAAAATTTTTTTCTTTTTCTAACATAGTAAAACGCAACTTGCGTTTAGTATTGAAAAAAAAAAAAAAAGAAAACCCAAAACGTAAGCTACGTTTAGTATATTTTAAAATTCAAAAAAAATAAATAAACACAAAACGTAAGTTACGTTTTGCCACTGAACCATAGCAGTGCAATATTTTGCTATGCCTCCATTTCATGGTGTTACTCCATGAACTTCTTCATTTGCCAAAAAATGAGCCTCAAATTGTTTTTGGGAATTTTTTTTGTTTTTCCTGTCTAAAAACATGTAGCATTTAAAAAATAGATAAAACACTAAAAAATTCTAATAATGTTCAATAAATATATCCAACATTTTACGATTATCTATTTAATAGACTAATAAACATATAATATCAAAATTTTTTGAATTAACCTTTTATATACGTGTTACTTTCACTATGTGCACTAGATATTAAAAATTACTAATAATACTCAAAAATAATATTATGTCTATCTAATATCATTTTAGTTTTACAAACACTAAACAATTTAATATTAGATATAATAACTTTTTAAACAGAACTAGCCCAGGTGCTTAATTTTCTTTTTTCTAATTGTGTACGTTCTCAAAATTTGTAATTTAAATATTCCAAAACAGAGGGTTTTAGACTTTAGTTGTTCAATCTCTTTTCCCCTTTTATTTGTGAATTTGGATTTAAAATTTCGAACATTTGATTTTGAATATAAAGATTTTTTAAAATGTTCCAAACATAGTTTAAGATGTTTGAAGTACAAAATTTAAATCTCACCTCCCCTGCTCTGTCACAAATCTATTCTCTTTTTTTTTGTCTTTTATCGTTTTGGTAATTTTGGTTTTGGTAGCGTTATCATCCCTGCAGACTGCAGTGGCCGACGAGGGACTGCTATCAAAGGGTGACGCAGCGGTTCCGGTAATAAGGGTGTGGTGCTATGGTTCTAGACTTCTAGTAGAAAAGGAAGAGAAGAGATAAGTGAAATCAAAGTGTGTGAACTTGGAAATGAAAACAAAATTTCAAAAATTAGCTAATTATTATCAGCTAAATGTTAGTTTCGTAATTAGAATCATAATTGATATGCTACGGGTATATATCTTAATATATAAAACACACTCATGAACAACCCAGTATATGAATTATTCCATCTACCTGTGTAGTGCACCTAACCTGGAGTTTTAGAATTTCTATTTTTCCAAATCCGAAACAAGGATCAAACTCTCGATTCTTAGTTAAAAGTCGATGAGTCTACACTGCTCAACCACCCTATCAGAGTTAGTTAAATGCATCCATTTAATAGTTCATACCCCCGCAAGCAAGGGTAATAATTAACTGGGTTTCTATGAATAAAAATCTGATTGTGTTTTTATGCCTCTTCTGTGTGTATCTCTTCAATCTCATACATCTTTCATTCTTCTGTCATTCAATGCACAGTTGGAGTGCGAATAAAGAGAAACTGCCATAATGGGAAAAAATAAAGCCATGTTAACAAATATTAAAACAAAATAGCAAATACTATGGCAACTACTTTCGTGAATACCTCAAATGATTTCCCTGATCGTTCATATTCTAGCATGCTTAGTGCAACTTGACAGCTTTCAGAGACAAGAGGCTCCGGATCCGCTGCAAACTCCTCAAGAAGGGCTACACTTTGGTCATCTAAAGGGTACAGCAAAAGAACTTTGTTAGGAACATAAAATGTAAATGAGGGCATTTAAATGCTTAGCAATAAACTAACTAATATATGTCCAATGGGTTAGCTTAAAAAAAACCCATCTTATTAAAGATAATGAGATTAAATTAAGCTTCTCGAATTAAGCCCAAAGTCATCCTGAAATTGACTGCTTGTACTAAAATAGTCTTTGAGATCTCAATTGCATCAATTATGTATCTGAAATTGGCAAATATGCCACCTTAGTCCCTAACGGCGTGATAAGTCACTTGCTGGAAACATGATGCACTTTTGCCAATCTGAGGGACATAATTGATACAATTAGAATCTTAGGAACTATTTTAGTGCACGCGGCCAATTTGATGGACCACTTTGAGACTTAACTCTAAGCTTCTCACAAAGACCATAAATTAGACTTGAGCTTAGCTTATACATAATATAGACTAGGGAACAGCCATAAATTAGCAGCAAAACTGTCAGAGAAAAAGTATATACTATTCATCTGTTTATTGTAGAATTTAATTAAGAGACTAGTGGCTAGAAAATCAACTGCTAACAGGAAAATATCCCATCAATATTCCAAGAAGATAATAAAGGTTTTGACTTTTGGCTAGAAAATGCTTTACATTTCAAAGTGATTTCATGTAGTAACAGTAAGATGCTTCTCCAAAGTGAAGGAGATTATCTATATCTTTTCCAACTCGAACAAGTAACTTGTATGATATTTTAGTTTGCATAAATGTCTCAAAAACTTGCAAATCACTTTGACTATAACTAGCAAGTATTGCCAGTTGAATGGTACAAGAAGCATTATACAACAGTCACGTTTTTCCTTAATCTATTCTATGACCTGAATGAGAACGAGGTTACTTTTCACCAGTCACAACATGGATGGACAGAAGCATTAAAAAACTAGAATTTGCAATCTAAATTCACTTGCACTGCGACTACTTTCTCCTTGCTTCTATATCAACATATGAATTTCATACCGTATATGATATTATTGCACTTCTACAGACATACATGGCATCACAAAGATCACACTCCTTTAACACATTGATCACCATAGTGCGTAAAAGATATCACAACATTTAGTTTAATAATATTTGGTTTCAATACCTGCAATTGACCCAAGAGCTTCAGCAGCTTCATGTCTAACCATTGGGTGCTCATTCACATCTTTAAGTATGTTGGATAGCGCAGCTGAAGCAGCTTTGTCTTGCAACTGACCCAGAACATATGCAACCTAAAAATTGCCGAAAATATAGGCATTGACATTCAAAGTATAAAAAAATATTTGGGCATACCCGAACAAAACAAAATTTACAGAAAAAGAAAAACAAAGAAAAGAAAGTGTACTTATCAAACCTCATGACGTAAAAGAGCGCTTTTTGAACCCAATGAATCGATAATAGCAGCAACAGCTTCCTCTCCACCATCATTTCTAAGTGCAAAAAGAGCTGCATATCTCTCATACATCCCTTTTTCTTCATCCAGAAGTATTTCCCTGATTTGATTAAGAAGAGTTAGCAAACCAACTATCTAACGTTTAGTTACACAGGTTCAATCCATTAGCATGAACCCGACAAACCTCAATTGTTGTACCGAGGTACATGAGCATGCCGGTGCAGCTGGATCGACTGACTTAAAAGGTGAAATATCATTTGTAGACAAATCATCACTATTTCCAGCATCTTTTAAATGCCGAATACGTTCAAGAGCCAACTCACAAGTTTCGCGGACCTCCTGAGCCGGATCTAAATCCAAACAACTCTTCAACAGGGGAATGTTACCATATGAACCAATAGCACCAAGTGCTTCAGCTGCCTATGCAGTTACAACAAACACAATGCTGTTAAAAGTGGAACAATTTGCAAAAACAAGAACAAGAACAAAGAGCAGGGCTTCGTGGAAACTACCTCATGGCGAACAATTGGATGCAAAGAAAGGTCATTTAGAACTGCTGCCAAAGCAGGAATGGCTTCGGTTTCCTGCATTTGGCCCAGCGCAAATGCGGCTTCATGTGCCAACAAATTCGATGAATCTCTCGTGGCTGCAAAGTAAAACTAGCTCTAATCAAAACATTCAAAACAGCATGGAAGTTCATACGCTTCATTTTCTTTTAGGGCACCAATTTTCCCAAATTTAGAATACGACAAGTATTTCTAAAAAGACAAAAACAAAGCAGATTATTGTAATTCCACAACAAAACAGAAATTACTTAAATAAATAAGCACAAACCGAGAATGAGGGCGTGGCGAGGGGCTTGTCCTTTGAGGTTGCGAAGGGAGAAGAGAGCTCTGAAGCGGTCAGAGATGGGTTGCGTGGAATCCAGCAACAAGTTGCAGAGGAACTTCTCGGTGTCCATTGACGAAGTGAAAACGGCGTCGTCGGAGGAAGCCATCATGGATACAAAGGGAGCTTGATGCTTCTCTTCCAAAGAGCAACGTCGAATCGGATTCTCGCAGTAGCAGAAGACGCTATACGGCTATAGGAAGCTTTTCACCTGTTCCAGTGTATTTTTTAGAATATGACTATTCCATTGTTTGTAATCAACCAGATTTAATATAAAAAATACAAATAGTCTATATTTAAGAAAACAAATTTTGTGGACATTCACAAAGAAAGTGTATTGTGGGCATACAACCGTTACATCTTTTGAGAAGTTTATTTGATTTGAAATTGAAAATGTCTTTTTCATCCAAGCTAGTTTGAATAGATATATATTAAAACTGTATTATTGGGTGAGTTAAGTTGATAATTTTGTTGTAAAATTTTTGTTCTTTTATAAAAAATGAGCTTACATATTTATTTAATAAAAGAAAATTGCTTAATAGAAAATGATACTCTACTAGTATGGTAAGTGTTATTAATTTGTTTCATTGGAAAAAAATAAAAAAATAAATATGATATATTGACTGAAATTGCCACTAAATATATTTTTAATTTAATTAATTAAATATAAAATGAGTTAAAAAAAATATATTTTCTTTAAATGAATCGAACAATAAATAGGACAATTTTAATATTAATATAACCTTTTTTTTTTGGTGACTAGTATAACCTAAATTTAATTGCTCAAGTAAACACCACTGTAATAATATTAATAAAAATTTGTGCAATATTATTTATATTTTAATTTTATCGACTAAAGTCATTTCAAAGTATAAGTATGAAATTTAATGTGCTAAATTTTTAAGGATAATATAGAATTTCATAATAAATTAATTTTATCTGATATTCATTAATTAAAGAAATAAATTTATTAAAAATTTTTTAATTAATTAATTAATTAATGATAAGCCTTGGGAAAAAAAAAACTAATCTCATCATTTTTTTTAACTAAATTATGATATAAGATAGTTGTATGGATAGTTTCATGAGCAGACTTGTCAAAAAATAACTTAAAAATTGACAATAAATAAGTAATAAAAGGTTGATAGAAAAAATAAATAATAAATTTTGTGTATCGTTAATATTATTAGTGAAAAATATTTATTAAAAAAATAAAATATTAAGTCATTAATTAATATCTTCAAGTGAAAGATATATGTAGTCAAATTAAAAAAAAAAACTATAATTATAGACTTGCGAATTTTATAAAGCTATAATAAATTAATTTTTTGTATATAAGAAACCATTTAATAAAAAAAAATTAAATTAATATTAAATCTATTTTCATTAAGTTATATTAACTAATTGCTTACACTTATAAGTTAAAAATAACTACTTATGCTACTTATAATTGATTAAATGAAAAATTTTAGAATTATAATTGTGCTAAATTAATATTCTTTTGTTTGAGTTTTTTCTCCTATTTTGTTTTATGATAAAATTTAGTTTAACATTTTAACAAATAATGATAATTCTTATCAAATAAATAAATGAGCACATATGAACTTTTTTGTTGTGATTTTTAAGAATATACGTAGAATAATCATCTTTTAATTTAAATTTTAATAAGTATTATTATTATTATTATTTTTATACCCTATGAAGGCTATGATAATTAAGAAAAGTAAACAAAACGAAAAGATCTTAATATTAGTAAATTAAAAATAAACAAAGAAAATATTAAATAAAAAAAAATATGTCAACTTTACTATTAAGATGAATGTGTAATATTTTTTACTTATATTATTATATGTTAGTTTTCGAAGATAACAATATTTAATTTCTCACCGTTAATATATTATAAATAAGTAGATACACAAAAGCAAAGAAACAGAAAATTTAAAAAGAATGAGAAAAAATAAAAGAAAAAAAAATCATTTTTAATTATAGAGATATAGCTAACATTTATCACCGTTTCTTTTTTTTATTTTTTTTTGTTTTTCTTATTTAAAATAATATAATAAAAGACAAATCTCAATAATATATTATAAAAATATTTTAAAACGATTATACTATATTTAAATACTATTATATAAGAAAAAAGTCATTATATATAAAATAAGTATAATTATCTTTTTAGTTCATCCATATTTATTAAAAAAAATAATATTAACATTAAATACATTGAATAACCTAAAGAAAAAAATATAATAATGTTATATATCTAAGTTTTTTTGTTAACTAAGTATAACCAAATTAGTTTAACATAATAAAAATCAATTATAGCTAATATCATCCAGTCTTATTATTTAACTTAGTTGGACTTGATTCATAATAAAAAAGACTTAAATGTATATTATTACTCAAAAAAGTATTTATTTGAATTAGAATTTTTTTGTGAAAAAACACTTTTTAAAATAATAAAATATTTTTTTTAAATTTTAAACATATTTAGATACATTTAAAAGAAAATTTTTTTCTAAAAAAATAAATTATTTAATTTTTCTAAAAACTAATAATACTTTAATTTTAAAAAATAGAAGTAAAATGAGTTTTAATTATTTTCTTTATCAGACATATCATTTATCATAATTAATAATTACAGTTTATATCTTTAAAAATAAAAAATAAATTACTCAAATTGAATAATTTTATTTGAGCAGTGAAGAAGTAAATTGTAGCAACATAATGTTATCATATTTGCAAATATTCAATTTAAGTCTTTATAAATTTAATAATGTGTCATTTATCATGTATGAGATAAGATTAAAGTTTATAATTTTAATTTTTTTTCAATTAAAATCAATGTGTCAATTATATAAATCATAACTTCTCAAATTAAGAAATAATATATAAAATAGATACATAATTATTTAATAAATATAAAATAACATGATATATAATTTTTAGAATATAAAAAAATATTGTTTCTTTTAATAAATTTGTTATTTTTATACGTTTACCTCAAACTACTACAAGTAATTTTACTTTTTAAGCATCTTCTAAACAAAATCCTCTTTTTTTTATGAGACTTCACAAACAATATAACTTATAGTAAATAACTAACTAAAGAAATAAAATTTCTGCACATGATTTTACTGTGCAGCAGTGCAAGTTTCTTCAAGTTACATATGTTACCTTTTTGTCTTTTTTCTTTAAGGTCGCTCTAGTGTATAGATGCATCTTCGTACAGATTTACATATTTTCGTCTTTGTTGTATCTCTTATGGACACGTGGTGTCTCCCTTTTACTGGATGGAGTTGGCTGTCAGGAAGCTGTTGGGGTTCATGGGAGGGTCGAGTGAGTCGACTTGGTAGCGTGATTCGAAACGGAGTTTCATTGTACCGGGTTCCGTTGATGCTAGGGTCGCGACTTGGGCCTTTTTGTTCGTTCCCAAAAACAAACGTTGAAACCCAGGGAAGTTGGACCTTTAGTTCAGTCTTCTCCTCTCATCAAAGCAAACCCACTCTTCGTTCACCAAGACTGCCGCTACTGATCTCATAACTATCGTTGTCTCTGGCGCTGGAGAGCTACGTCTGTTCGTCGTGGTCCCTTGCGGTGAAGGTCTTCTGCTCGGTTGCCAATTGCCAGCTTATGCGTCATAGCCGTGGAGCGGTGGTGCTCAGAGCCATCATCCTGGTCAGTAGCGGTTTAGGCCCGCCGTCAGTCGGTGTGCTCGTCCTCCGCCGTGCTTGTGACTCGAAGGTAGGAGCTGGTCTGCCCAATGAATGATTAGCTTTGAGTGTTGGCTTTCAAACGTGTTCAAGTTAGGTCGAGTATGAGTATTGCATTTACTACATGGATTGTGAAGTTCTAGTTATTGGCATTGGCTTCAAGTTGGAAATGTCAAATGCTGCTGATGTTGTGGATAAAGGATTAAGAAACCATGGTTTTAGTCCGCTTGGAGTTTGGGTAGCTGGGTAAAGACTAAGTCACATTAGCTCCATCTTCTTGTTCCACAAACTCCTATACGAACAAATTATTAGATTATTTATACATATGTTTTAGTTCAAAACTATTAAGTGCCATATATTGTGGGTTTGGGAAATTGTTATTGCTATGGGTACTACTAGCAAGCTAGGCATGAAGATGAATACATAGTTGTTGAGAAGGCACATCCTATTACTGGCCACCTAGGTATTTGTCATCTTTTAGTAAGAACTTTGATGGTTTAGATGTTCTCCATGGAGATTGAGTTAACCTGCTATTTTCATGTAGTCTATTGTAAACTAGTTGGTTTATTCAAAATGGAATGTTCTTTGCTTGATTGCCTGTAAATGTTGGAGTTGTTGTACAGTTGAAGACTTGTAACATTCTACTAAGCATGGGCATTTTCATAGACACTAGACACATAGACATAGTAATTTCAATTTTTTGTTTCATAGCAGACATGCCACAAATATATCATATAAAGAAGGTTGTAAATGATTTATAATCATATCTTCATATGTTTTTGATATTATAATACATATTGTAATTTTTTATTTTTTAATTCTTGCCATTAAAATCTGGAAAAGGCTTTTACCTTTTTGTCCACAATTGTGCTGGGCACCTTGTTGAACTTATGGTGGTGTGTAGGTTGTTAATTTTTTATTTTTAACTTAATGAAGATACGTTACAGTTGGTGAGCTTTGTTAAGGAAAGCAATACATTGTTCAACCTAATTTTTCATTCAACGATGAAATAGATCAATTAAATTAAGTCAGTTAAGTAGAAGACAAGATGAGTGAATATTTGTTGCTGGTTTGGTTAAGTCCAAAATTTTTCTTTTTGTTTTTGGTGAATGTCTTGATGAATTTAGTGGTTATGCCTTATTTATGGACTAAGATATACCCTCGTTTGGGAGAGTTGTGGTTGATGTTTTGATTGTATCTAAGGCGCGATCATGAGTTACATTTCTCTATTTTGTATGTAATCAGGCTAGAAGATTGCACAGTTTTTGCCGATGGATTTCAAGCATATATTCAATATTGAGGGTGAAGACTCGGATGGAGTAGTTCCGATGATAGCTGCAGATATTATTGTGCGAGTGACGACGATAAAGGGCTTTGAGTGCCGTGGGGGGCCCGAGGGTCGGAAAAAACGTGTAGGGGATGTCGTTGATGGTAACGAGTCTTGTGGTGCAAATGATGCAGTAGACGGTGGTCTTAGCTGGCCAGTTGTCGCGTAGGACTTCTTGGGCAGAGAGTTTGCAACGGAGGAGGATGCTTATGCTACCTACAAGGAGTTTGCTAAATTAAAGGGTTTTAGAGTTCGGAAGGGAGACGTAGCTCGTGTGAATGGGGTTTTGATTAGGAGAGACTTTTTATGCCATCGACAAGGTACAGGACATCTGAAGCACTATGACCGTCTTGAGCGAGTAAGGTAGGAGAGGTTGGAGAGTCGAACCGATTATAAGGCAAAGTTGAATATTTACTATGATATGCAACACATCATATGGAAAGTTAGGACCATCGTGGACGAACACAATCACGAGCTTGCCCTAGCCATGTTCACATATTTTCTTCCTAGTCATCGGCAGATGAGTGACGGCAACAAGGCACAGGTGGATAGTTTGAAAGCAGTTTGGGATCGCAACTTCGAAAATACATGGCCGGGCAATCTGGTGGGTATGGCATGCTTCGATTTACAAAACAGGATCTGTATAATTATGTGCACGGGAAAAGGGTTGCGCGAATATGTGATGGTAATGCAGCAACAACTTTCAGTTACTTGGAGGGTAAGGCAAATGCTAACATGAGGACAACGACACGATATACACGGGCCTCGGATAATCATTTGAGTAGCCTATTTTGGGCCGACGGTGAGATGATGTCGGATTATTAGCTATTTGGTGGCGTGTTGGCATTTGATTCAATGTACCGATCTAACAAGTACAAGAAACCACTGGTGGTTTTCTCCAGGTCAAATCACCACAAATAGAGGTTGGAGGATGAAGAGTTTCACACTTACAAGTGGGTGTAGCTAAACCTGCTCGATGTTATAGGGAAAAAGAAGCCGTGTGTAGTGGTCACCAACGGGGACAAGTCAATGCGCGTTGCAATTGCAAAGGTGATGCCGACAACGACACATAGACTGTACGGTTGGCACTTGGAGAAGAATTGCGTCCAACGGGTGAAAGAAACAGAATTTTGCAAGGTTTTCAGGAAAGCAATTTATGCAAAATTTGAAATCAACGACTTTGAGGAGTATTGGAAGGCATCGGTTGAGTGCTTAGCCTTGGGTTCAGTCCACGCATGAAACTAGAGAAAGTTGGGCAATGGCGTATCTTAGGGGCACCTTTTGTGCGGTATATCGGACAACTTCAAGATGTGAAGGGATCAATGCTTTCAGGTTTCCTTAAATCAATTAAGGATTTTTTTTTTTATGAATACATAACATGAAATGAATCATTGAAAAGATTAAATGCATTGTTAAATAAATTTTGGATAAGATTTAGATATGTCAACTATAAGAGTATAAATATGTGATATATACAATTTTGAGTTGTCTTACCTTGAGCAGTGATGTTGGTTATAAGAGAAAAGAATTTAAATTATTCGATATGGTGTTTTCTTAGTGTTGTTGCTTTACGTTCTACAAGTACTGTGTTATCTCTTATTGAAATTACTCTACTCTACATAAGTCATAACCCAGGTCTTTTAGCAACACATTATTTGAGGCGTTTTGATTTGGAAATTTTGCATTCTTGCAGCTAAAAATAGCCACTGTATTAACACCATCTTTGTATTTGTATGTAAAAATGCTTAGAGATTAAACTACCTTGATGTGCATTTCATAGTAGGCACAACATTCAGTACAAGTTAGATAGGAGATTTTTTTATGCATACATAACATGAAATGATGTATTGAAAAGTGATTAGGTATGTGAATATGCTATACTTGATTGGCAGGGCATTCAATCGAAGAATGGCAACTCTGGTGACACTGTTTTAACGCATGCATATGGGAATACACCGTCGATCACTCATGGGTGTAGTAATCCATTTTGCCGCAACCCCATGGGTGTCTGGGGGTGGGGACTAATTTCTTCCTCCACGGGCAACACATCGAGAAATTTTATGCCTCTACCTTTCAGAGTTGCTCAGGGCACATAGGTGAGCCTTTCTGCACATGCTAGTTGTCGTAATCCCACTAGGTGGACAAATGAAGATTTGTTCGAGTAATGACTAACACAGGTACCATTGGGAGAAGCTAGTTTGACTTATGTTGGTTATGTCCTTTTATTCTCTTGGCCTGCCATAATAATTGTTTGACATTCTCATTTTTGTCGCCTTACACAGAATGTCGTTGGTAGGTCTTCCTGCACCAGAAAACATGAAAGTGTCCCCAAGCAATGATGTAGGAGAGTGCTGAGAGTCAAGCACCCGGTTGTGTGTCGTTCTCTACTGGTGTGTTGTTGCCACCGTATCTAACGAGTACGCATGATGTAGAAGGGGCTCCGTTAGAATCCCTAATAACACTTTGTATTTTGTGCTTTCTATATTATGATGCGGGAGCAATTTCAGCTGTTGGAATGTGTATGGTGACCATGTGAACTTTATGTTTTTGGGTTATCTATAGTCTGGATCAAATTTGGCTTGGTTGGGGAGTTGACCCACATTTTCTGCTGACTAAAGAAATACATCGGAGTCTTTGTGTATGTGACATGGAAGCAGTTTTTACAATTCAAACATGTTCTATGTATGATGCATCATCCTGCGGGCATGATCATCATTAGTTTGGTCACATTTTGCGTTAGTAGTGGCAGGGAAAGAATTTGTTCTTATACTTTTAGTTTCAGTTTTCCAGGTGATTTAGTAGTTGTTGTTGCGTGCGTTGGTACCATAGGCCCATTTTCTCCGGGCCAACTTTTAGTAAGGTTCACCAAAAAATTTCAAAATGCACCTAAACATGTGACATGGTCATGACCAAAGAAGACAAATTCATCTGACAGGGAAGGAAGATGGGGATAGGTGTGAATGAAATAGGATTTTAATGTGTAGGGGTCTTTATACTTTTAATTTTTTAGGGTATGTAGTTGTTGATGTTTCTTTCTTCAGGTTCATTTTCTCCGGCCCAGGGAAAAAATCTGTTAGAATGATAATTAATGATGCAGCTAAACATGTGAAAGGCTCATGACCAGAAAAAAAAAACTGCATTTAACATTATTATAAGGCAGTAATGTAGACTCGGGCATTGTTTTTGACTAAGGCGTACAATACACTAGTGCATACAATACAATAATGCTAAAACATGACTTCGAGTGGCAACAAGTTTGCCCACTCTTATTACAGATCAAAAAGCTTCGTGCATACACCGAAGTGGCAACAAGTTCAAGATATATACATCATAGTAATAGCTATGTAGTGATCTTTCACCCTATACAATCAAAAAGAAACTCGAGTATTCATCTCAAGTTTGTTCTGAACCATTTAGAGGTCAAGCAAAAAAATTAACTGCCCTAATGGTTTCGATACAAAATGTTAACTACTGGTCGAGTTCTACAAAAAACTAAACATGTCTACAATGCCTTCCTTTGCCAGTGTGCAAAGGCCTTGAAGACTACTTCCTGTGCCATTTCACTGTGTGACTTCAGCACTAAATCCACAGTTAAGCGCATCCATATCGCACTATTCACATGCTGAAACAAACGACAAGTGACCAGCAAGAATAACAATGACAAACAATCTTTCACAAACATACATACATTTAACTCTAAATAAGGTTTCATTAATTACATGACGCAGTATACCTGTACTCCATAGTCTTTTCATAGGTGCTCTCGAATCATTCATTGGGCGACCCAGACGCCACAGTCCATGCTGTATAGGCACACAATTATGGTTTTGGTTTTTTGTGTTAATTTAATCAACTTTATAATACATGACAGGAATCAAATACAGTATATCATTGTTGCTGCAACACGATAAAAAAATCCCTTTCAATTTGAGTTTCATATTCGTTCGCGGTAATCTAAATTCTTAAGAGTCCTCATCTTGTGGTCGTCAAATTCGTACGTTCTCTTCAATCTGCCATATAAATTTTGCCAGATCATGCTCATTAAATTTTTATTAGTTTTTCTCCTAAACATACATCATGCTAGCTAGTTACCTATAAGCTATACCTAATAAAATATGACTTTAGCAGTGGTTAAAGTTTTTGAATTTTAATAAACATGTAATAAATATATTAAAAAATAAAATGTTTTAAATTTTATCAGTTAATTATTTTAAAGGGTGAGAGATCCTACACTGGACACCATCCAATTTTTTTTCACTGGAAAAGATCTAATCCCTTTTTTAGACACTTGTTAATTAAACTCATAAATATATATTTAAGAGTATATTTAAGAGAAAATTCTACTCCCCTCTCCTACAAGATGTTAAAATGACACTGTAACACCCTAACTACCAAAGCTCACGCTTCCGGCTGCGCGACTCTGATAGGTCGGACATTACGACGACACTTATCTTATTTAATACTAAAATATGAGCCTGTTTGAAACTTTAAACCGCAATACCGCTCCCAAAAAAAACTTTCATCCGATAACATACGTCCATAAATACCATACAACTTACAAAACTCATAAAGAGTACATCCATATATATATACACATATATATATAAATAATATTACAAGCATAATCCAATACAATTCCTATCCCTCTTACAGATTATATCAGGATAAAGGCGAGGGTACAATAAACCATAGCTAAAACAATACAGAGCATCACAACAACAATTAAATAAGCTCTTCGTAACTTCTGCGCCCATATCCTGAAAGGGGAAAAATGTAGGGGGGTGAGAACATCATCCTCGAAAGGGTTCTCAGTAGAGGGTTTTTGGGAATTACTGTAATAGGATACATGAAGATAAACCGTACCAGTGATTAATAACTGACTTATGCCTCTTTTCAAAAACAATTGTTTACAATACAAGTAAAGTCGGAAATCTGTTCTAAAAGAGGAACCGTTCAATTCTCAAAACATCAAAGCCTTTCAAAATGGTTTATCTATACTGAACCAAAGTAGCCTTTCATATTTTATTCCCAACTAGAAACACGAAACCAAAATCAACCATTGGTTCATCTCATTCCAACCACGGCCCTAGGCCCAAACAATCCAACCAACAACCAATCACCACAATCCAACAGAGTCCCAGATGCAAACACAGATAGGAAGTTCAAGCACAAACAAACAGTTATTACAAGTAGAACAGTTAGCAATTAATAACATAGGCAAACCAAGTATAATATGCACACCCAACCAATGTCACACAAATGCATATGATGCATGCCTGTCCCTAGTGGCTGATGATATCATCTGTCGGTTATAGAGCCAACCCGACAAGTCCTGGTAGCTAACCATTGGACTGTCCCTCTGTCGTGCATCCCCAACTCGAGTTATACTCATCATAAACTTGATCATAATCATGATCCATATCCATCACCCTCACTGGTGAATATTTACGGGGGCGAGCTCATCCGAGCCTTTCACAGTGCCCGGCCACACTTACGACATAGGGTCAACAGAGTATCAAGTCTCGACCCGGAGCACGTGGTGGCTAGCCACTGCTACTACCCAGGGAAACTTGTATCTCAGATAGTGGAAGTGCAACATTCACATTTATCAATGATTCAGCATAAACATGCATTCAATCTCATCCATGGATCAACATCCATCTCAGCCATCCGGCTCATGGTTCAGTCCAGAACCAGCCAATATGTATAATCATACACAGCCATTCCGGCTCACAACAAAACAGCACTTCCACCATTCAACATCATTAAATTCATAAAGTCGGCATTTAAGCCATAAATCATTTTCTCAATTCATTTCACTTTGAAATCGAGTTTCAACTCTTTTCAGCCATGGCTTTAGAAATCTCATTTCTCAAATCATCTCAGGCTCATAAGCCGAATTTACTCAAAGTGAGTTCCCTTTTTAAAACAAAGCCACTCTTGGCATTCTCTTTCCAAAACTTCCAAAACCATGGCAAGTTAAGGATTTGTTTCACAGTATTCAAAATCATCCATCCAACGATGGGATTTTATAACAACAGTTTTTCGGCAGAGTC
The DNA here is from genome assembly GCF_059453495.1 of Arachis ipaensis. NCBI lineage: Eukaryota > Viridiplantae > Streptophyta > Magnoliopsida > Fabales > Fabaceae > Arachis > Arachis ipaensis. Next base: position 17,082,244 of record NC_142436.1, on the reverse strand, counting down.
CCAAGTCTTTAGGGGAGAATAACATATCTCATTTCGCCAAAATCATTTAAAATCATTAAAACATTGGCTTTCTGATTTGAGTAAGAAAATAGGATCTAAGCCAAACCGAGTCACGTAACCTTTACTTCTTTCAAAACCATTTCCTTTACTTAAACAAAACCGGCTTCAATTCCATAATTAAATCTGAAGCGTTTCAAACTGATAAGAGAATCATTTTTGTTGTGTTAAACTAGAGTTCAAAAGATACTTTGAATCTTATTTAAAACGTCAAAATAATGAGGCTCATCAATCGAAATCCAATTCCTTTTAAAATCACGAAAACTCTCCCAAGGGACAATCTTTGTGTTTAATAGAGAAAAACATAAACCCGTTTTACCTTTTAAAACAGCCTCAAAGCAAAATTCTCTTTCAAATGACTTGTACCCAAAGACATACTGTTCTTCTTGGAAAATAAGGATAAATCATGATTCTCTTTTCAATAATTCTTTCAAAGCATAACTTCATTGCTTTCTTAATTGTTCTAAGTAAAGGTAATAAAGAAGCCATAATTTCACAATCCTCAAAATAGATAGGAAAGGCATTAAACTCAAAATTCCTCAATTAACATTTCAAATAAGGACTCGGGTTCTATAGAAATTTCGGCAGCACCTCCCCTAAAACTTGGACTTTTGCCACCCGGTTCGGGTCCCAACTAAACTGTTTCTCATTCCTTTTCAACAGCTCAAAACCAGAAATCAATTCAAAAGCAAGTTAAATCCAACAATCGCCTCAGTGGCATATCTCAAGGAAGCCATTTCAAAAATCAACTCAATATCAACCGATTTAACTCATTTCCAAAGCTTTAAAGAATCGGTTCAGCAATAAATCATTTATCAAAACCAAATCAATTAAAGCCACACAGGCTGAATTTCAAGAGTATTCTATCTTCCACATCATCAAAATAATTGACTCAATTCAAACCAATCCTCAACGGATTAAACTCATTTCAAATCTTTAAAGAATCAACTTCAAACATTACATTTCACAAGCCACACAACAATTCGGCCAAACCAACATCCATAGTCATTCGAGTCAATCAAATAATACATAAGGCAGATACAATCACCAAATACACAATATCTCACATCAGTACCCATATGTAATAATTCCAATAATAAACTATAGTTTTCGGAAAGCGCCCCTACCTCACAACATTGGAACCACAACCCAACTCGTTAACCAACTCCTTTTATCTCGACCCGAAATCACCGGCAAATCAAAATCTCGGCTCTGCCCGCTCTCTCAAAAGCAGAAACAGCCCCAAACGGCACAAGCAAACCGGATTCTAGCTCCTAAAACCATTAACATTACGATTACTTTATTACACAGAACAGAACACTAACGCAGAGCTCTCGAAACCGGAATACTTACTGAAACTAAGAAAGAACGGCTGAACCGAACAGCAACGGACTCTGAACCGATTGGGCGGTAGCCCCGGTAGCCGCCTTCAGCGGCTGCGGCGACCCAACTCCGGCGACGGTGACTGAAACCAACATGCCGCGACAATAAGACTCCCATAATCTCACAAGAAATGAAAACCAAGTTTGAAACCCTTACCGGCATACTTTTCCGGCGACGGCAGCAAGGTTTTCCGGCGGCCAGAACAATGATAACGCCACTAACCAAAACAGAGCAGGATCTAAATAAGCGGCAAAACCTTGGAACAGTTCCGGCTAGCTCCATTAGCGGCGGCCTGGACCCTTTTCTGACGGCGACAATTCCAACCGAGGCGGCGCCGGCGACGCAAGCACGGCTGGGCATGGTGGTTGAACCCCCAGCTCAGCCTCAGATCTCTCTGTCTCTCCTGTTCGGTGTGACTGGACGGCCTTCTCCTCAACGGCACGACGGCAGAGCAAACCAGACTGGCGACGGCAGAGGTCACGGCGCGTTCGGCGGTGACGCGGGATGGAGGTGCCGGCGACAGCGGCGACTTCACCTTCTCCGCGCTCGCTCCTCCTTCTCCATCGGTGGTTATGGCTCGCGCTCTCTTCAGGTCGCGGTTCTGCCTCTGATGCTGCGCAAGGATGATCGGCGACGGCACGAGCTCCTCGCGCGACGAATCGGCACAGTGACGGGCTCGGCGGCTGCGTTGGCCTCCTCCCCTCTCGGATCTCTCTCTTACTCGGACTAGATCGGCGGCTTCATGGTGGCGACGGCAAGGAGGCTCGCGACGGTGACAAGGACGCGTGGACAGCCGCGGCGGCGCGACGCGGTGAGGGCGACGGCGGCACTGTGAGCTCCCTTCCCTCTCCACGCCGGCGAACCTTCCTTCTTCCTTCCCTCTCAATTCGTTCCCTACTCCTGTTTCTTTCTTTCTTTCAAGCAGCTTGCAGCTGCTGCTGCTGCATTAGGTACTCTAGGTGTACCGGGTCAGGGGAACCGGGTAGGTTTTTTAGGGTTAGGGTTTCTCTTTCAAAATTAGGGTTAGGGGCATTTTGGTAATTTCAAATAAAAATAGGGATATTATAGTGATTAGAAATAAATTCTAATCCATTAATAATAATGTATAAAAATACTATTTGCTCATCAATTTCATAAATTATTTTCAATAAAATGTCGCAACCAAATAATTAGAAATAGTATACTCAATTTCTTCATTTTCCAAAATAGCAGTAATAATATTTAAATATTACTTATCTAATCCAAATCTTATAAAATCCTTATTATTTCATAACTATCAACCTTATACTTTAAATATAGAAAATAATCCAATAATTATAAAATTGGATAATAATCATAACTTATCTCAAATCCAATAAATCAAAACTTGCCTTAATTATCTTTAATAAAATAATCTCTGAAATTAAGGCTATAAATAATTGTAGGATTTGAGACTTGATTATAATAAGACTTTTCAAAGATTCTGGGCCTTACATTCTACCCACCTTATAAAAATTTTCGCCCTCGAAAATTGATACAAAGTGGAAGAAATTCCATAACAGTTCACCCTTGAACACATTTAAAGAAGAAGCAAAAATATCTCAAAATATAATCATATATACGATTTTCAAATACTTTGATTATCATAAGCATAAGGATGCAAAGGTAGGAGTGTAACTGCCAGGCAAACGTTACAAGATAGGCTCAATGCAAAAGATAACATGGGTCAATCATGTGATAGTAGGGCAAGGCATCAAAGGCTAGAAAACAGGATGGAGTTAAAACGATGTGCTCAATATCCGCACACTAATCTTATATCAACCTCAAGGTTTCAACTTTCCAATTCCATCAAGCACCTTACAAACCCCAAATTTGATCACAAGCCTGACAATCACAAACCCGTTCGCAAGGAACAAAATGCCCACAACTCATACGTTGCACACCTACCGCTTCAACTTCCGTATACACATCACATCTTAAAGAACTAACGTATCGCGTTACTACGTCTACAAGTCGCACGTGATACCAAAACAATTCTCGAGTCTACTCAGAAGAATATGAGATCTTAGAAAGGAGAGACGGATGTCAAAGACAATAGTCATAGATTTGAAAGAATATATCCAATCCCAGATAAACATGGATGTTCAAGCAATAAAGTTTGCTAGACATAATTCAATTGACAACTTCAAAGATAACCCTTAGATCAAAGAAGTTCAACAGGATCAACAAGAAGATAACCAGCGCATCAGCTTGAAACAAACTCAAACTGAGTCGATGAAGTATGAGGTTTACAAAAGAGAATATCTCAAACCCAAGGCAAAGCTCACAAAACTCAAGGGCATGATTAAAAATACTTCTGAATACATTGTTCTTAAAAGAATCGAAAACTTGCAGGAAAATCACCTCGCAGTCTAAAAGAAAAGTTAAGCAACAATTGTCCTTCAAGAGAGTAACAAAAGCATAAATGTGGCTTTACTTCAATACAATTCCATGTTGAAGTAGATTTTGTAGAGTTCCAAAAACAAATGCACACAACTTTGGCTAAGAGTTAAAATATTTCCTCAAATATTTTAGAAAGATAATTAAATGCACAACTTAACCAAAAGCAGTTCATAAAAACTCGGAAATAATCAGATGCTTGTTCAAAATTCTCAAAATTTCATATTCAAACAAGCATGTATAACATTTATAGCAAGTACGAAAGAGGAAGTTAAACTCTTTTTAGAAAAGAAACTCCGAGATAAAAATTTGCTTACAATCTGGTAAGGAAATAAGTGGTGCGTTACAAACAAACCGATTTCCACTAAACAAGGAAACTTTCCAAAACCTCATTTAAAATAGCGCATGCCGATTTTTAAATTAACTTCATCAATATTGAACAATGGTTTCAATCTAAATCAAGAAACAGAAAATAAATTCCGTTTAAAACTTCTTACAAGAGAATTCAAAACTTCTTTAAAAGGTTCAAAACAAGACTCCAAAAGTGTTCTTAAAATCACCATCTCAGGAGAACATTCAAGAAGTTTAAGATGTACTAAAAAGGAGTCAAGCCTTGCAAGGAAGGATCTTAAACCAAGGTAGCCCAAACAAGATTCATTAGGCATGAGTCATCAAACAAGTTTTAAATTGATCCAAAAGAATACAAAAGTCATAGAAAAGACAACTCAATCATTTGTAATTTTTCAATGATAAATCTTTAACTAAAAACTCTTGTAGAGATAATGGGAGAATAAACAATGTACTATCCTGAAACGAATCAAACTGACCCACATAAGGATGAGATTCACAAGAGGGGACAAACCAAGATCAATGGTAATGTTCACAAGATGTAAAAGATTAGTTAAAAACAGAATCACGTATGACATTCATAGAGGTGAAAAGCTTAAGAAGGAACCAGTCCGTTCATAAGAAGAAAACTATGAATCCAACATTTTCAAAAGAACAACAATGGTATAAACTATGTAGTATGCTAAACCAAACTCAATTCAAAATAAGTTAAGTAAAGCTTATCAAACGAAACTCAACCGGAATGAAAGCGAAAAATTCTTTCTTTCCAGTATTTCAGAAAATATCCAAATACACAATCAAATAAAGATGTCCATTGGAACTATAGTAAAATTACTAGAAGGTCAAAATTTACTTTTAAAATAAGTACAATTGCGTAAACCAGTAAAAGTACAGGCAAAGTATTAGAAAGAAATAGTTGTTAAACTGTATAAATAATTTCAAAGTCTCATATATAGAAAAGCATATATCTAATCAACAGCAATTTATAAAATCTCAAAATTGGCTGTGATCACTGTCAAGTAAGAGAAAAACTGAATCAACAATTTCTCAAAGAATGGACTCAGAATCCGGAGTTAAAAGTCACAGCACATTAAGACAGGTTCAAGGCTATATCAAAGAATACTTGAATCAAGAAGAACTCAAACAGAGGAAGACAGATGCATCAAGGATTCTAAACAAGCATATGCACTTAAGATCATTCAAGAATGCATATGAATAGAGGAATAGAGTGGAAACATCAAATTACTTTTCAAGAGGAGTACCAAACAAGAACTTCAAGTTAGGATATAAAAGAACAGGTCGACTCGAACAGAATTCAAGACACACAACTGAATAGCCTCGAGAAAAAGTTTCTAACGTTCCCCAAAGCCCGCGATTCGCTTTACTCGAAACTTGTATATCATCTATGATAACCCATCATTGCTTTTATATACATAATTCACTAGTATTAAGCCGGCCAAACTTAATATCAGGAATTATGCAATGCAAGACTAACAGCATTAATCAATAGATCGTCATGTGCATAAAGCTCTAATTCTCGTCATTCGACAAGACCTAATACATGACAAACGCTCAGAGTATGCAACTGAAGCATAGTCAGTCCATTCCTCAGGCTCTACAGGAAGAACTGTTCTGATACCATAATGTAACACCCTAACTACCAAAGCTCACGCTTCCGGCTGCGCGACTCTGATAGGTCGGACATTACGACGACACTTATCTTATTTAATACTAAAATATGAGCCTGTTTGAAACTTTAAACCGCAATACCGCTCCCAAAAAAAAACTTTCATCCGATAACATACGTCCATAAATACCATACAACTTACAAAACTCATAAAGAGTACATCCATATATATATATACACATATATATATAAATAATATTACAAGCATAATCCAATACAATTCCTATCCCTCTTACAGATTATATCAGGATAAAGGCGAGGGTACAATAAACCATAGCTAAAACAATACAGAGCATCACAACAACAATTAAATAAGCTCTTCGTAACTTCTGCGCCCATATCCTGAAAGGGGAAAAATGTAGGGGGGTGAGAACATCATCCTCGAAAGGGTTCTCAGTAGAGGATTTTTGGGAATTACTGTAATAGGATACATGAAGATAAACCGTACCAGTGATTAATAACTGACTTATGCCTCTTTTCAAAAACAATTGTTTACAATACAAGTAAAGTCGGAAATCTGTTCTAAAAGAGGAACCGTTCAATTCTCAAAACATCAAAGCCTTTCAAAATGGTTTATCTATACTGAACCAAAGTAGCCTTTCATATTTTATTCCCAACTAGAAACACGAAACCAAAATCAACCATTGGTTCATCTCATTCCAACCACGGCCCTAGGCCCAAACAATCCAACCAACAACCAATCACCACAATCCAACAGAGTCCCAGATGCAAACACAGATAGGAAGTTCAAGCACAAACAAACAGTTATTACAAGTAGAACAGTTAGCAATTAATAACATAGGCAAACCAAGTATAATATGCACACCCAACCAATGTCACACAAATGCATATGATGCATGCCTGTCCCTAGTGGCTGATGATATCATCTGTCGGTTATAGAGCCAACCCGACAAGTCCTGGTAGCTAACCATTGGACTGTCCCTCTGTCGTGCATCCCCAACTCGAGTTATACTCATCATAAACTTGATCATAATCATGATCCATATCCATCACCCTCACTGGTGAATATTTACGGGGGCGAGCTCATCCGGGCCTTTCACAGTGCCCGGCCACACTTACGACATAGGGTCAACAGAGTATCAAGTCTCGACCCGGAGCACGTGGTGGCTAGCCACTGCTACTACCCAGGGAAACTCGTATCTCAGATAGTGGAAGTGCAACATTCACATTTATCAATGATTCAGCATAAACATGCATTCAATCTCATCCATGGATCAACATCCATCTCAGCCATCCGGCTCATGGTTCAGTCCAGAACCAGCCAATATGTATAATCATACACAGCCATTCCGGCTCACAACAAAACAGCACTTCCACCATTCAACATCATTAAATTCATAAAGTCGGCATTTAAGCCATAAATCATTTTCTCAATTCATTTCACTTTGAAATCGAGTTTCAACTCTTTTCAGCCATGGCTTTAGAAATCTCATTTCTCAAATCATCTCAGGCTCATAAGCCGAATTTACTCAAAGTGAGTTCCCTTTTTAAAACAAAGCCACTCTTGGCATTCTCTTTCCAAAACTTCCAAAACCATGGCAAGTTAAGGATTTGTTTCACAGTATTCAAAATCATCCATCCAACGATGGGATTTTATAACAACAGTTTTTCGGCAGAGTCCCAAGTCTTTAGGGGAGAATAACATATCTCATTTCGCCAAAATCATTTAAAATCATTAAAACATTGGCTTTCTGATTTGAGTAAGAAAATAGGATCTAAGCCAAACCGAGTCACGTAACCTTTACTTCTTTCAAAACCATTTCCTTTACTTAAACAAAACCGGCTTCAATTCCATAATTAAATCTGAAGCGTTTCAAACTGATAAGAGAATCATTTTTGTTGTGTTAAACTAGAGTTCAAAAGATACTTTGAATCTTATTTAAAACGTCAAAATAATGAGGCTCATCAATCGAAATCCAATTCCTTTTAAAATCACGAAAACTCTCCCAAGGGACAATCTTTGTGTTTAATAGAGAAAAACATAAACCCGTTTTACCTTTTAAAACAGCCTCAAAGCAAAATTCTCTTTCAAATGACTTGTACCCAAAGACATACTGTTCTTCTTGGAAAATAAGGATAAATCATGATTCTCTTTTCAATAATTCTTTCAAAGCATAACTTCATTGCTTTCTTAATTGTTCTAAGTAAAGGTAATAAAGAAGCCATAATTTCACAATCCTCAAAATAGATAGGAAAGGCATTAAACTCAAAATTCCTCAATTAACATTTCAAATAAGGACTCGGGTTCTATAGAAATTTCGGCAGCACCTCCCCTAAAACTTGGACTTTTGCCACCCGGTTCGGGTCCCAACTAAACTGTTTCTCATTCCTTTTCAACAGCTCAAAACCAGAAATCAATTCAAAAGCAAGTTAAATCCAACAATCGCCTCAGTGGCATATCTCAAGGAAGCCATTTCAAAAATCAACTCAATATCAACCGATTTAACTCATTTCCAAAGCTTTAAAGAATCGGTTCAGCAATAAATCATTTATCAAAACCAAATCAATTAAAGCCACACAGGCTGAATTTCAAGAGTATTCTATCTTCCACATCATCAAAATAATTGACTCAATTCAAACCAATCCTCAACGGATTAAACTCATTTCAAATCTTTAAAGAATCAACTTCAAACATTACATTTCACAAGCCACACAACAATTCGGCCAAACCAACATCCATAGTCATTCGAGTCAATCAAATAATACATAAGGCAGATACAATCACCAAATACACAATATCTCACATCAGTACCCATATGTAATAATTCCAATAATAAACTATAGTTTTCGGAAAGCGCCCCTACCTCACAACATTGGAACCACAACCCAACTCGTTAACCAACTCCTTTTATCTCGACCCGAAATCACCGGCAAATCAAAATCTCGGCTCTGCCCGCTCTCTCAAAAGCAGAAACAGCCCCAAACGGCACAAGCAAACCGGATTCTAGCTCCTAAAACCATTAACATTACGATTACTTTATTACACAGAACAGAACACTAACGCAGAGCTCTCGAAACCGGAATACTTACTGAAACTAAGAAAGAACGGCTGAACCGAACAGCAACGGACTCTGAACCGATTGGGCGGTAGCCCCGGTAGCCGCCTTCAGCGGCTGCGGCGACCCAACTCCGGCGACGGTGACTGAAACCAACATGCCGCGACAATAAGACTCCCATAATCTCACAAGAAATGAAAACCAAGTTTGAAACCCTTACCGGCATACTTTTCCGGCGACGGCAGCAAGGTTTTCCGGCGGCCAGAACAATGATAACGCCACTAACCAAAACAGAGCAGGATCTAAATAAGCGGCAAAACCTTGGAACAGTTCCGGCTAGCTCCATTAGCGGCGGCCTGGACCCTTTTCTGACGGCGACAATTCCAACCGAGGCGGCGCCGGCGACGCAAGCACGGCTGGGCATGGTGGTTGAACCCCCAGCTCAGCCTCAGATCTCTCTGTCTCTCCTGTTCGGTGTGACTGGACGGCCTTCTCCTCAACGGCACGACGGCAGAGCAAACCAGACTGGCGACGGCAGAGGTCACGGCGCGTTCGGCGGTGACGCGGGATGGAGGTGCCGGCGACAGCGGCGACTTCACCTTCTCCGCGCTCGCTCCTCCTTCTCCATCGGTGGTTATGGCTCGCGCTCTCTTCAGGTCGCGGTTCTGCCTCTGATGCTGCGCAAGGATGATCGGCGACGGCACGAGCTCCTCGCGCGACGAATCGGCACAGTGACGGGCTCGGCGGCTGCGTTGGCCTCCTCCCCTCTCGGATCTCTCTCTTACTCGGACTAGATCGGCGGCTTCATGGTGGCGACGGCAAGGAGGCTCGCGACGGTGACAAGGACGCGTGGACAGCCGCGGCGGCGCGACGCGGTGAGGGCGACGGCGGCACTGTGAGCTCCCTTCCCTCTCCACGCCGGCGAACCTTCCTTCTTCCTTCCCTCTCAATTCGTTCCCTACTCCTGTTTCTTTCTTTCTTTCAAGCAGCTTGCAGCTGCTGCTGCTGCATTAGGTACTCTAGGTGTACCGGGTCAGGGGAACCGGGTAGGGTTTTTAGGGTTAGGGTTTCTCTTTCAAAATTAGGGTTAGAGGCATTTTGGTAATTTCAAATAAAAATAGGGATATTATAGTGATTAGAAATAAATTCTAATCCATTAATAATAATGTATAAAAATACTATTTGCTCATCAATTTCATAAATTATTTTCAATAAAATGTCCCAACCAAATAATTAGAAATAGTATACTCAATTTCTTCATTTTCCAAAATAGCAGTAATAATATTTAAATATTACTTATCTAATCCAAATCTTATAAAATCCTTATTATTTCATAACTATCAACCTTATACTTTAAATATAGAAAATAATCCAATAATTATAAAATTGGATAATAATCATAACTTATCTCAAATCCAATAAATCAAAACTTGCCTTAATTATCTTTAATAAAATAATCTCTGAAATTAAGGCTATAAATAATTGTAGGATTTGAGACTTGATTATAATAAGACTTTTCAAAGATTCTGGGCCTTACAGACACTCCCCTCCCTTCTATTTTATAAATGTACATTCTCCTCCCTTCTAACTTTTAAAAAATCTCATCTTTAATCCATTTTAAATTTTTTGTGTTAACTAATATTAATTTTATCTATTTTAAAAAAAATAAATTATTTTTTGAAAAAATACCCATTAGCAAAAATTTTATTTTTTATCATTAAATTTTGCTTACCAAAATACCCTTTTAATAAATTATTTTTTTATTAATTAAATTGTATTTGTATTAAAATATTTTAAAAAAATTAATAATTAAATTAATTTTTCTAAGATACCTACCCTTCAATAATTTTTAATTATTAAATTATGATTTTACCAAAATTTTTGTTAACAATTATTTTTATATTTTACTATTAATTTTTTGATATCAATATATATTATTTTAACATTAAATAAAATAATTTTACCACTGTTAATATATATAACAATTAATATATATTGATATTGAAAAATAATCTTACTAAAATTTTTTATTTAATAATAAAATAATATATATAGATATCGAAAAATTAATAGTAAAATATAAAAAAAATTGTTAACGAAAATTTTGGTAAAATTATAATTTAATAATTAAAAATTATTGAAGTTAAAAAAATACAATTTAATCAATAAAAGAATAATTTATTAAAGGATATTTTGGTAAGCAAAATTTAATGATAAAAAATAAAAATTTTACTAATGGGTATTTTTAAAAAAAATAATTTATTTTTTCTTAAAAAATGGATAAAGTTAACATTAGTTAATACAAAAAATTTAAAATGGATTAAAGAGGAAGTTTTTTAAAAGTTAGAAAGGAGGAGAATGTACATTTACAAAATAGAGGGAAAATGAGTGTTATTTTAGCATCTCGTAGGGGAGGGGTGTAATTTTCTCTATATTTAATAGTTGCTAGTGGCTTAAAATTCTGGAGAAAATAAAAGCAAAACACGGAAGAGTTTATCACTCGAAAATTGAAAGTTTAAGTATAAATATGATTATTTTTTATTTTTTCTTTCCTTCAAAATTTTGTCACAAGTGAACAGTTTCTAAAATTTTATTTTATGTGTTTTATCGGTAAATGTTCTAGAAATAATTTTCAATAATATAAATGTTTTTGTTTATATCGAAAGAGAAATGTTTTATTTTTAAACAATATCCAGACTTGAAAAAAAACGTCAAACTTTTCTATTCTTAAAAACGTGTAGTGGACATTATTTATTATGAAATCATTTATATGTCTATTTGAATTCTTGTTTGATTATTGTCATATTGTCATTTACTATGAAAACTAAAAAGGCTAGCAACCATAAAATATATGTTCCTCTTGTCACTGACGACCAAGCTCAAGGGTAAACAAAGGACAAATCACTATATTAAGATAAGGAGAGAAAAAAATTATAGAAATATGTCAAACTAAAAATTGGTACATGAATTAATCAAGAGACATTTATATATAGTTTGAATCAGCCTAATTCGAACTATTCATACACACCCACTAATTCGAATCAACCTGATTCGAATTACACTCACATATGCTGTACATAGTAATTTGAATTGGTCATATTCGAATTATTCATGATTTAATTTCGCCCATTCTTTTATTAAAAAATTAATAATTGATTAAAAAATTAATAATTTAAAAATTAAAAAAATATATATTATATTTCATGCATTAAAAAAAAGCTAACAAAATATTTAATTACGATGCTTCTTTAAAATATTAATGAGTTATTAATTCGAATTTCATACAATACTCTTTTGCCCATTTTTAATAGCTCATGAATATTTTTTTTATAAATTTTTTAATAAATTTATTTAAATTATACCACAAAAAATATTTTATTCTATACAAAATAATTTTAAAAAATGGTTTAAAAGATGTTAGGAGTACTATAAAAATTTGTAATGTCCTAATGACTTAGGACATTAAAAAAATACTTTACATAGTCAATAATAATTTAGAAATAAAAATAATAATGTTATAACCAGTATTTAACTAAATTACTAGAATATTACAATCTTTTATAGTACTCCTAAGTCCTAACATTTTTTAAGCCTTTTTTTTTAAAAATTATTTTGCATAGAATAAAGGGCATTTTAAGCCATTTTAATCCATTTTCTATGCAAAACAATTTAAAAAAAATAGCTTAAAAAATGTTAAGAGTACTATAAAAGTTTGTAATATTCTAGTAATTTAGGTAAATACTGGTTATAACTATATTTTTTTAATTTCTAAATTATTATTGACTATGTAGAGTATTTCTTTAATGTCCTAAGTCATTAGGACATTACAAATTTTTATAGTACTCCTAAATCATGAGTAATTCGAATCTGGCCAATTCGAATTACTATATACAGCATGTGTGAGTGTAATTCGAATCACCCTGATTCAAATTACTGTGGGTGTAATTCGAATCAAGTTGATTCGAATTAGTGGGTGTGTGTGCATGAGTAGCTCGAATCAGTGTGATTCGAATTACATGTACTTAGAGTTCGAATTAAGCTTATTCGAACTATATATAAATGGCTCTTGGTTGATTTATGAACCAATTTTTGGTTAGGCGGATTTCTGTAATTTTTTCTCTCCTTGGCTTAATATAGTGATTTGCCCCAAAAATGATGCAAACCTGATAACATTCTTTTAATGTCTTAACTCTTAAGTCTTGTTTGGTATAGAATGGGAACTTTATATGAAATGCCACTACAAGAAAAATATGTTTTAGCGATAAACTTTTAGTGGCAATAACATAATAGCCACTAATTTTTTAATTTAAGTTATCTTTTTGCGGTAATTATATATTTGCCATTATTACTATATATTATAATGGCAATTATTTTTATTGCCGCTAAAAATACATTAAAAAGGTTTTAAAAACAAATTTTAGTGCCAATTATATATTTAACACTATTATTATATATTATAATGGCAATTATTATTATTGCCACTAAATTATTATTTATTTTTAATTTTAATTTTAATTTGTCTAAATCAATACCAGCCATTATTTAATTGCCACTAAAAATTTTATTATAATATTTTATTTAATTTCTTGAATTACAAACCTATGCAAGGAAGAGAGAACTTTGTCTCAGATATCCCACTGAACCTTGCCTCAGATAACTACTCCTTGAAAACCCACTCCATCTCAACTTTTTCCACCGACAACCGCCCACCACTGTCGTCACAGGCCTTGCCATCGCCGCCTATCGCTCTACACGCACATCTGTCTTCCTGCTTCCACGCTCTGCCTCAGATCTAGGTCAAATCCGCGCCAGATCCACTCAAATCCGTGTTTGTTTTATGATTTGATTTATATCTCTACGTTTGTTTGAAGTGAAAATTCACACACTCTGATCTCACTATTCAAATTGATAATGTGTTTAGTTGCTTCAGTAGTTCAGTATAATTTAATAATTTCTCTTCATTTGTTAATTTCTCTTCATTTATTAATTAGGTCTCAAATTGCTTTCTGTTTCTGCTTCGTTTGAAGGTTTTGAAAAAATTGTTCAGGTGGTTTTTTTTTTATTTTGTGACAAAAGATTTTGTGCTTTCTTGTCCTTTTTTGGAATTTGAAGATTCAAAGGTTATATCGTGTGTCCTTTAAAGCTTAATTTTAATTAGTCAAGATTTTGTGACTTTGAAGTTTGAAAGAATAAACTCGATTTGTTCTCTCAAAATTTCATACCTGTTTTGGTCATAGATAGAATTGCTTAGCTTTGGTGATTTCTAAATTCTCAAGGCAATTATTTTTTCCCATAATTTTTGGTCATGCAGCTCCTGCTATGGTGATCCATCCGCAAAGCGACGATTTCTTGTTGTATCTGTTCCCTACTTTAATATAAAGAAGAGATGGCATACTTGATTAATTAGTTCATTTTTGTTTATACTCGCCACAAAACTAATCCATAATATAATGCATATTTAAATGAAGCAATAAGAAAACGCGTGCTTTAATATATTTGCCTCATGATACTTTTTGGGGTAAATGCATGCATTTGGTAATTTTGTTGTTTCATACTCTATTTTTTTTGCGGCCTTTAAAATAGTTTTTACTAGCAAATGTTATGAAGGCCACTAAAATCTTTTAGCGACAAAGCATAAAACGGCTAATGTCTAATTGCTTGTAAATGTATTAGCGGCTATTTTTATTACCGCTAAAAGTAAAATAAATGGCCACTAAAAGTGATTATTTTTGTAGTGTGCTGAGAGGATATCATGAAATATGCTATGAACTTATGAGTCCCCTTCTTGTTGAGCCACATCCGGCTCTTCGAAGTTAAATGCGGAAAACCTAAGATGCAGCGCCCCCTCTCCAGACAACCACGACTTTTCGAGCGTCCCTCGAGATACAGTTTATTATTATTATTTAGATCAAATTAGATTAATTTATAAGTAAAATTTAAATATAATATAATTTAAATTGATACTTCACGAAACCTAGATCTAGTTCCTAAAAAATATAACTGCAAGTAGTTTTTCCCCGCTCACAGGTGATTTTTATCCCATGTTATAACATATTTTTCATATTTAAACAGTTAATTTTTTTAACAAAATTAAATAAGTGATTAATCTCTCCTACAAACCTACAAACCTTTTATTTTTTCTAACATTTCCAATTTAAATTTAAAAATTAATATTCAAGAGAGTATATAAAAAATTTAAATTTTTAAATTTTTAATGTACTCTCTTGAGTATTAATTTTTAAATTTAAATTACATATATTTCAAATTTCATTTGTTGCATGACCATTTGTCATATTGAGAATGTCAAATAAAAAAAAGATTTATAAGTTTGTAAGAGTGATTAACCATTTAGGAGTGATTAACTATCTAATTTGCAACGTTGGAAAATAGAAAACACTTGAAAATGGAATAAGAGAAGTAGTTATTAATGACTTTTATAAGAATTAGGTCTCTTGTGAATTACAATAGTGCTAATTTACCATTAACTTTTTTTAATTAAAGTTATATTATATACCAATTTTACTTGTAAATTTATCTAATTTGATCTAAATAGTAATAAATTGTATTTTTTTTATTTTGTAAATTGATCTAAATGATACCATAAATATCATTTTAATCGTAATTTTTTTTGTAATAATACATATATCTCGTTTACACTGTAAACAAGATATATGAAAATTTAATTCGTTTACCGTGTTAATGAAATATGTAAAAAAAAAATGATAAATATGCTACAAATTACCTATATTCATAAATAAAATATTTAAAATCATTTATTTATAAAAAAATCCATACATAATCATCAGTAGTATTTTCTTTTAATTAAAAATGTTACTAAGTGATTCTTAAATAAAAAAAGTTATCTTGGTTTTTCTAAAATTTTCTTTTTAATTTTCGATTGCATAAAATCTAAAACTTATTTATTTCTTTAAATTACTTTACTTTGTTGAGTATTATACTATTATTGTGACAATAAGTTAACTTTTTAAGTTTCATGTCGTTAAAAAATATGCTATCAAATAATATATACAAATTGTTCTAATAACTTTGTATATGCATTTGAAATATATATTTTAATATGTGATAATTTTAATATCATGAAAAAATAAAATATATTTTAAAATAATTTACTTTCAAGTATGTATATACTACAATATATAAAGACTTCTCAACATCTAACAAGAAATATTAAAACATTTTAATATGACAATTGATGTAAAAATTAACAAAAAAAAATTAAAAACTCACAAAAAGTTTACATGTTTAAAGAATTGAAAATTTATTTAATCGAAAATTGATTTACAATAATAATATTCTTCTCAATTTAAGAATTATTATTTGTTTTTAAGTTTAATAATTTAATTATTTATATAAGATAATTACTTATTCTATTTGTAAAATAAAAAAATGATATCACATATAGTAACTTTATTTGTTAACATTATCTTCGTTACTCTAACCATGCATATCATGCAATTGCTAACAACCTTTTTTTTTTTTGTCATTTGCAATTACTAACTACTTAGAATCCAACTATGAATTATGTTTACATCCTATAACCATAATGTTATGATTACTCATGTTTGGTCCAATAAAAGAGTCCAATCTATATACATAGTTGGACGCATATAAATGAGCCCACCAACAACGACAACAAGAAAAACAATATCAAGAGACCACTACAAGAAAATCAGGATTTTGCTATGTTTTTAAAGCGTGGCGAAAAGTGAAAAAAAGCGTAGCGATAACTTTTCACCACGCTTTTTGAGCAATCGGCACGCTTTTGGAAGGGTCACATCTGCTAGCGTACCGGTTGCTCTATCGCCATGCTTTTGGTGACCTATGGCTATGCTTTTTTTGTCGCCACGCTTTTATCTATTGCCACACTTTTGGTGCCCGTTTCTCTTTATGGCTACGCTTTTCAAGCGTGGCAAAAAAAGCGTGGTCAAATCTCGAATAAGTTGCCACCCTCATAAAAGCGTGACCGTTGACCCCTTTTGCCACGCTTTTAAAGTGTAGCAAAAAAACGTGGCCAAATCATTATTTAATTGCCATCCTCATAAAAGCGTGGCCGTTGACCACTTTTGACCACGCTTTTGAGCGTGACAAAAAAAATCGTGGCCATAGGCTTTTTTCTTGTAGTGGACCAACCAGTTGTTTACCAAAAAAAGGACATAACAGAGCCCAGTTGCCCACCTCGCTAACCACTAAACGGAATATGCAATGTAGCTGGCTCTCCAACTAGCTGCGGCTTCTCCCATAAGCCCATCTGACAAGTTGCAGAAGTCTCTGCAAGCCTGTCTAAGTGCAGTAGCATCTCTCTTGTCACAACATCATTGCATTTGTATGGTTTACCTCTGTACGTTATAAAAAATTTTTTTTTTATGATTGAAGGACTATTTTCGTCTGTTTATGAATAGCTACAAAACAAAAAATCACCTTGCAACTTAATCATTCATGGAACATTGAAGTTCCAATAAAGTAAGTGGAACACTTGAAAATTTTCCAATCTTATAATAATATGATAAGAACTGATGAATAATTTTACCAACTGGTCTTTATGGCAAGGCTGCGAGAATTGGACTAATGATGAGCATATCGGTCGAAAAATTGTTAAATATATAATTAAGTTATTTAAAATATATCGTAATTTTTTTAAATGTCTAAATTGAATTATTCAATAATGATAAAATTCAAAATTATATTCTTACATAATAATTTATTTATATTTTATTATTAAAATTTCATTCTAATTCATCATATCAAATTAAACTATACATAAATGATAGCGTAAATGTTAAAACTACACTCAGTTATCATAAAGTTTATAACTTAAAAAAAAGATATCACTCGTCACAAACCATGAACATAGTTAAGTGACCAAAAATCATCATCATATATGAGTAATAACTTAAGGTCTAATTAAAACTACACTCAGTTATCATAAAGTTTATAACTTAAAAAAAGATATCACTCGTCGCAAACCATAAACATAGTTAAGTGACCAAAAATTGTCATCATATGTAAGTAATAACTTAAGGTCTAGGTCTTTAGAAGTATCAATAAAAAAAGTAGTATTTGCAACTCAATTATAATATAAGGTAGACTCACATCAACATTCATATCTCCTCTATCTAATAAAATAAAATAATATATCAAGAAAAAATAATAATAACATATATTTTTTATTGGATGAAACAAGTTCTATTATTTTACTTTATATAAAGGTACAACATTATCACCGTATACTAATGTATAACCTGATTCAAACATAAAACCTGGTGATTACTCTTCATTTTATAATTTTTTTGTTATTTCAAACTGATAAAATAATTCAGTGTAAGCAACCGACATGCCAAAAGTTTCTTTATTCCATCAACGGACATATGATTGTTGGATTAAGTCATCACAAAAGGAAAAAAAATAAAATGAAGATTACATTATAAAATGTTAAATTAATTATAAACCAATTTAAGTCAATAACTTAAATTCTAAGATTTGTTTTATTTAAACTTTGCTTTTTACTTTAAATCCACAAAATGCACAAGTTGATTGTTTTGTTAAAATAATCATATGACTGTTACGTTATATTTAGTAATTAATTAATTAACATAGGATAATTTAATATTTTATTTTGTTTTTTGTTTTTAAATCTTACAAATCAAATTGATTGGATTACATAAGCAATAAAAGAAAAATACACTAAAACATTATATTAAAACAACTTATATAATTGTAGACCAAATTAAATTAATAAAATCAATTTCCTTTGCATTAATAATTAGTATTAAATTTAAGAAAGAGACATTTAATGTGCACCAACCAATGTGAGAGAGAGAGTCATTTAATGCATACCAACCAATAAAAAAAAAGTATGTTTTGTTTCCTAAGAAAGGAGGTTAGACCATCTCCAGTAGGGAACTCATCCCAGTTCCTGTTTATGGCCCACCTGTCATAAAAAGTAACTCCACATCAGCTTTTGCGTTATAAACAATAAATAGGAACTCAAAGCATCTCTCTCTTCTCCATTAGGAGGAACTAACTTTAGTCCCTGTTGTGGTCCCACTTAATTAATTAATTAAAATACTTAAAATTAATATAATTAATTTTTTTAATAATATTATTTAAATTTATAAATTTAAAAATAATTCATTATTAAAAGATATTAATATTAAATAAATTCATATATAATAATAATACACAATATATAATTCGAGATTATACTAATTTATAGTTTTATGTTTACAACGGCTAATTTTAATAATATCATTAGCATTTTAAATTTTAAAAATAAAAATAATCAACTCAACTAAAAATTATTTTATAAGATATAAAAATTAAATTTATTTTTTAATGTAAGTAAATTTAATTAATTATAATTTAATATAATAATATAAATAATATTCAATATTAATTATAATATAAATAATTAATATAAATTATTAATTAAATAAAAACTTAATTATTTAATTTAATAAAAATATAATTATTTAATATAATTTTTATTATAATTATTACTAATTTAATTATTATTTAATTATTTAATTATTTCAGATTTTATATTATTATTTTTTTATAATAATTTGCCAAATGGCAAGTTATTATTGGTTAATTTGAGTCCCTGTTTAGAGGGACTTCCTTACTTTGATCCTTGTGCAGGAACTCACTCCTTTTTTCCTCCAATGGTTAGAGTTCCTATATGTTAGAAAAAAGTCAAAGAGGAACTCACCATTGGAGGTGCTCTTAGTAGTTCAAATTATCACTGTCAACCACCATTTTTGCCCAAAAAAAAATGCTAAACCCGCCTGATGTACCTGGTGTGTTGTAGCTACTATTTGGTATCCAGTTCAACAATGAAAAGGGAGGCTAAAGTACTCATCAATTATCATAGTAAGTATTTCACATAACAACAATCTCAGATTTTGGCTAAGTTTAATTGTAATTTGTAATGTGCTCTCCTCGTTGTTCTCTTAATCAGCGCTCATTTAAATAGCAATGTATCTATTGTGTGATAAGGTGAGTATTGGAGTGTTGAGTAAGTCCTTTGACGTTGAGGAATTTTCATTCTTTGAACATTGTTGTTGTAAGTGTAGCTGTAAGAACAACCTATCAGGTAAAATAAGTTTTGGAAATCATATGAATAAAAATGATCCAGAATATGTGAATCAAATAGTGAAGTAATGTATTCACCTTTATGCATTTGGTATGATTTTTTTCCCTCTTAGCCAAAGTAATGGATTCAGATAATATATCGAGAAAGGTGGAATCAAGCATATAAAAATATGTTAGACAATGAATTAGCTTATACTCTGAACGCTTAACATTTCGGATCATGTTTTGGCTTATTAAAGCAAATATATGTATTCATTCTGTTTAGGAATTTGGAATTTGTGTGGCATTACGGGTAAAAACTTCTGTGATTAAAGTTGATACGGTTCTGCTAGTGGGAGCTATTCTTCCAAAACTACTGGGCAAGTAAAGTTATTAAGCAGTTTCACCTTATGCAGTTGTACCAATATAATCATGTAATATCTCAAAACATAACTAATAACTGGATAAATGAATTTGCTATGTCAAAAATTCCAAAGGATCATTGTATGGCTTTTATGTGATACTTCTATATAATTTGTGTGAACCCTCTAGCTAAGATATTCGTTTATTAAACAACACTGCATAATCCCTATTGTTTCCTTGGGTGCAATGTTGGCTGCAACTTATCCTCTTTCATTTCTTCAACCATATGTATTGTCATGGTTAAATACTTTGATTTCAGCTGAGGACATGATGGATGCATATTTGTTAAAAAGGTTGTTCTAAATAGGGGTGGCAAGCGAGGAAACCCGCCCCGCCAAAAGCCCGCCCCGTCCCGTCTAATGAGACAGTCTTGAAATCTCACCCCGCCCTGCCTAACAATGGGTTGGCGGGCCAAGCCTACCAAATCTTCTTTTTTTATTTTTTTTACTATTAAGTATTAAATAATATAAATTAACAAAAAAAGTATTAAATAATATATATAATTTCACAACCATTTTAAAAATTTATAATTTCTAAAGACATAAAAATTATAATTTCTAAATTAACAAATATTAAAGTCTTTATAATTATAAATATGTAATAAATATATTCATAAACCAAGTTTTTTGAAACAAAATAATAAAACCAATATTGTCCAAAGTAAAATAAATATTGTCCAAAATATATAATTAAACATCTACAAGTTTAGAACATAATCAATCAAACGTAAAACATTATCCAAAACACTAAATTAGAACATTTTCAATAAAACCCTAAACTTGGTGGAAAAACCCGCCCGTCCCGCCAAAGCCCATGGTATAAGCGGTGCGGGTTAGGCGGGCTTTTGATGTGTAATGGTTTCAATTTTTCAGCTCGGTCTGTCTTTTTTGGCGGTTACGTGGGTCGGTCCGGCAAATTTAGGCCCGTTTGCCACCCCTAGTTCTAAATTAACCTCTGTAAATGCTTCTACTTATTCACCAAATTGCCTAATTTGTTAGGAGGGTTAGTTAAGTTAAGGTTCACCGCAAAGTAAAATGTATCTACTTTCTTTTATACCATATTTGGCTTGTAATGCTATGAATGGCTATGAGTTCTTTGTGGATGTACCTGATTTTGCTCCTATATGCAACTCGGATATATAGATCATAACCTTATTAGCCTGGAATAAGTTTGGTACATGTTGTATACAAAATAGGTGTATTTTATGGTTTAAGTAAATTATTATTGACTTGTCAATAAACTAATGTAATTGACTGTTGGATGAAACAATTGCAACTGGCAGGTACTATACCAACAAAACTTATCTTGCAACTCACAACAGCATTTCGAGAGCATGTGTTATTTAACAAGAAGAGACATTTTTTACAAAGATCATATACACAAAAGCAATGTCTCTATCTTAGCTATTGCCGGAGACCGTGGTATGATTTGTCCACCTGAAGTTGTGGAAGGTAAACACTATATTTATAAATGCCTATTTATTTTTCACTAGAGATTTAAAGTTGATACGATTCTGCTAGTGGGAGCTATTCTTCAAAAACTACTTGGTAAATAAAGCTATTAAACAGTTTCACCTTATGCAATTGTACCAATATAATAATCTAATATCTAAAACTGTCACTAATTACTAGATAAATGAAATTGCTATGTCAAAAATCTCAAATGAACATTAATTAACTTTTAGGTGTGACTTCTAGCAATTAGTTTAGTTAAATTAGTATCCTAAAGTGTATATTGTACAGAGAATTCTACGTAACCATGAGTTTAGTTAAATTAGTTGACCGGACTTGATCTTTTTTCATTTTATTAGATGTACTATGCATAATCTCATAAAGATCTTAAATAAAATTCATTAGTCACCATGAATATAGATAAGTGTATATACTATGCTAACGGTAATTTATTTCATTGCCACTCACATCTATTTTATATATTTTAAAGATTGATGCACAAATTTTTCGACAATTAAAGATTAACATCTCATCTATTACTATATTTTCATATAATATTTTCCTTCAATTTGTGAGTTTCTAGATTTTTAAAATTTTTTACATGTCTCTATTCATTCAAGGGTTTTTACTAACATTACCTTATAATTAATATTAATAATAAACTTGATCAATAACATCCATTAGAATTTTATTTTAATGAATGAATTTAATTTTGTTCATATATTAATTTATACGAAAAACTATCTTGTTATTTTTTTGTCATTAACTTTGTTTATTAAATAATTATTCCATTCTAAAATATTTTATGTTATAAATCAAATAACGTATATATTATATCTTTTTTTTAGATTATTTAATTTTAAAAATTAAATTATAAATTGTGAAGTCAATTGATATTTAATGCTACTAAAAAGAATTATTACAAAAAATATTTGAATTTATTTTAATTCTTTATAATTTTATTCTCTTTAGTTTATATAAATAATTGTAGAAATTAATTTGATGAAAATAATTATTTTTTGAATTAGAATTTATATGAATCAAACTTTATTTGAATGGAGTTATATTACTTTTATATTTATGTTTTTTTATTTAATTTATCAAAATCAAATAAAAAATATTCACTTTTCTATACCTAATCAAAAAATTATACTTAAGTAAATACTATAATTAATATATATATAATATATTGTCAGAATTAGTTTTCACTATACTATATTATATTATTATATTATACTGTAAAATTTACTATGATATAATTTTTTGTTTTAAGAATTATATAGATTATTTTAGAACTAATTATAGAACCAGAAACTTATTTATTGTCATTTTAGTTAAGTAAAAAATTAAGCACAAAAAAATTTATTGTATAAAATTTCATGCATTGCGCGGGTGTAAATTTAGTTTATATCAAGTTGCGGTTACTCCTTAATTGGAAGCAATGATTTAAAACGTCAAATTCTATTTTTGATTTCTAATTTAAATAGTAATACTAATAATTACTTCATTGACTTGATTACTTGTGGAACCCTATCAATGACTTGATAATTATTGATATGCTGTTTAACATTAATATTTGTTAATAACACATATTCTTCTTATATATAAATGTCCAATTGATAGCTACACCAAAGTCTACATGAAAATAGGTAGTCCCTTTAGTCAATAGGTATGAGGAAAAACTGTATTTGAGGAATTAAGAGATATGGCACCCTCCATATAGATTTTCTTTTCATTTCAACTACATTTGACAAACTCATTTGTGAGGCTCCTCTCATATGTATTGTTTTGGAACTACATTTGAATTCTTAATCCGAATTACCCTTTTAATTATTTATCAAAATGCCAAATTTTATTTTAGCTTTAATCTACTACTAAATCATAGTTTTCAGAATAAAAAATATACAAAAAATTTAATAAAATTCTCACTATCATAAGCATGTATATTTTTATATCATTCCGTTAGTGTACTAAAGCTCACTATTTTTTATATGCTTAGATGGTTGGTAGAACTTAATAGTGTCAATAGATTCCTTAATTTTAGAAAGAGTTTTTTTTATCAAATAAATCTTCCTAGAGGTGTATAAGTAGTTAATTTATATTAGATAATACATAAAACCTAAATCAACTACTTTTGCACTTCAAATCCCAGATGTTAACCATTTACCATACAAGTTAATGAATTTTTTAGACTACATCAACAGAAAATTGATATCCAACCTATTACATAACTTCATGATATCTAAAAACATAAAATTTTACATACCTAGAGAGACACTGTGTAACATAAATTTTGCCAAAAACAAATACAACACAAACAAAACATCATACAAATCGAAAGATAGGATTAAGAAAACATTGTGATATTAAACTAAACCATGTAGAGACCTAAGGCATGCAATGTGTAATGGGCCAAATTCTCTCTTCTTCCTTCCATGTACTTGAGTCTTGAGAGCAAACATCAGTATCTTGTGTATCATTTGAACAACCAGCACCATTCCTAGCCTCCATGACTAATAGGATATCCTTCCCAATAAATAGCATTGGCATGTAAGGAATACCAAAACTTGAAACTTTTACCATCTTCTCCCATTTTATTTTGCTATCCGAAACACCTTTCATTTGCCAAATCAGAATATGTCTTATGAATCCAGCATTGTAATATGAAACGTAACCAATCCCATCGTTGAAATGAGTCAATGAGTTGTAGTTGAATTTCACTTCTGCGAGTATCTTGGCCTCGTAAAACATTCTCTGACGAAGGCTAAATTTCATTATTGTTTGTGGCTGGAGGAAGTTAGGACTTCTCCACCCTATCCAGTACAAAATGTCGTCGTTCATAACATACTTGGGACCGATTTTGTTTACTTTTGTATCATATGTCCCTGCGTAAGTCCAATCTCTTTCGAAAGATATATAAAGAGACTAGGACAGAGTTTGTTGAGAATAATGCTTCTTGAAAATATGGAGAATCTGATACTCAAGCGTGTCCTCCATAAATCTAAAAGCATATATCGAAACAGCATATCCCAGGTGCTTGCTGGCTTCGTTTGTTGCATATCGCCTCTTACGGGCGAGAGGATTCTAGATGAGTAGCCTCGTATTCAAGCCACCCATTGAAATTCTCAAGCAAATGTTTCCATGATCGGAGCCGATGATTGCATAAAATCCATATTGGTCAATGTCTATGGGTACGCTGAATGGCACCTGACAGCCTGAATCAACAAAAACTCTAATGAACCAAATGGAGTTCTGATCATTGGGGAGTAACCAACCCCAATAATCACACTCCTATTTCGTTGTTTGTTGTGTTGATAATTTTCTTTCACAAAAAGTGGAGTACATAACCTGAAGTTCCAAACTTTGCTCAAACTCCTGCACCTTCCCGCAGTCCTCAAGTTTACCTTCACAAGAATTTTCCAAATGAGATCTTCACCAAGATAAGAAAAATGATTTCTCATGACTGGAATGTCACTCATTATGAAGATGCAGTTGCTGATTTTCTGGTTAATAGCCTTAAGTGAAATAGAAAACAGGCTTTATTTTGCACTTCTTTATTTATCTTTCATCCTGCTTATATATTAAATAAGATAAAAATGACTATTGGATAGATATCTATTTTGCATACTTATCTCAAGTATACATACAAATTGATGGCACCTATTCATATCACCACATTGGATTCAAATTAGATACAATTAAAAAGTTTAAGCCTCATAATTATATATAATATCTTGAAACCCCAGCTTATACTTTAACCCACTACTTTAATTTGATATATCTCAATAGAATACCTTCTGTATAATAATGTGTAGTAGTTACTACCCATGGAAATTACTTTTTAACCGTATGATCTATGTATATTATATACTATTTTTTCAACTTTCTAATACTTGTTCATTAAGTCTATTTTGGCTAATAGCCTTAAGAATCAATAGAGGCTTCATTTTGCACTTTTTTATTTATCTTTCAGCCTAGCTATATATTAAATATAAGGTATAATTGACTCCTATACAGGTGCCTATTTTTTTATACTTCTATCAACGTGAAAATACATACTGATACCACCTACTGAGAGCACCATCACATTGGATTCAAAGTGGATACATATAAAAGGTTTAATTCTCATAATCATATATATAATATGTTGAAACCACAGTCTATATTTTCACCCACTAATTTAATTTGATATATCTCAACAGAATACCTTTTGTGTAATAACTGATAGTCGTTACTATACCCAAAAAAAAAATAATTTTTTACCAGCCGATCTATGCATATTATATGCTATTTCTTCAGCTTTCTAATACTTCTCCTTTAAGTATATTCAGATTAATCTGTATACATATTTTGACAACTATCTTGCATAACCTATGATTTGAAGTGTTTGCACCAAAACATGTCTAATTACTGTCACAGGGGTATTTGATTTCTATTCAACTGATAATACTGCATAAAAGATCACTGTAAAACTGATAATTTAAGTCTTTATCTAGAGGTCCTTAGCCTAGGTAACACTAAATCACTGTACACCTATCAATGCTTGGTTGTTCAGATCACTAACTATTGACTTAGGAAATAACTACTCATTAAAAAGGACATGATCAAGCAAAGTCTACCTGATGTGACTTTATGTCATATGCACCTTATGCTATCATATGCACCTTATGCTATAATCAGCTGTGTTTGAACTTAACACTCAAAAGAATAACCCAAAATTATTTGCTTTAAATCCCCAATAGTTCTAGCATATGTCTAATTACTGTCCTTTTAGGTTATACACATCAGTGCAAGCACCTACTAATATATAGGTTGATTTTGCTAATATCTATAAAGATATTAGTATCTCCTTACTTACAAATTGTGATATAAAGAAAAAAAGGCACTGTTGATCCTGCATCGTACCCCTGCTCAATTGCTTTATCAGTAGATTTTTCTCATGCTGGTTGTATTGGAAGATCTTTTCATTCTTCAGTTATGGGATCCTGTTGTTGGTGATGAAATTTGGTGATCAATCTACTGATAAAGAAGTTCCCTCGAGAATAAAACATGAACCACTATAGAAATGGCTAATGAATCCATAAATAGAAAAGAGGCTTCGTTTTGCACTTCTTTATTTATCTTTCATCCTGCTTATATATTAAATAAGATAGAAATGACTCTTGGATATGTGTATATTTTATATACTTATCTCAAGTATAAATATAAATTGATGCCACCTACTCAGAGCACCACATTGAATTGAAATTGGATACAATTAAAAAATTTAACCCCCATATTTATCTATAATATCTTGAAAACATAGTCTATATGTTGACCCACTACTTTAATTTGATATGTCTCAATGAAAAATTTTCTGTATAATAATATATAGTAGTCACTACCTATGAAAAATACTTTTTCACTGTCCGATCTACGTATATTATATACTATTTCTTCAGCTTTCTGATACTTGTCCATTAAGTCTGTTATGGCTAATAGGCTTAAGTGAAATAGAATAGTGGCTTTATTTTGCACTTTCTTATTTACCAGTCAGCCTACTTACATATTAAATAAGGTATAATTGACTGTTGCACAAGTGTCTATTTTGTATACTTATTTCAAATATACATACAAATTGATGCAGTATTAGCCGAATAATTATTTGAATCACTCTCCTTTGAAAACTATTATTTTTGGTATTAGCCAAATAAAATTTTTATATAGCCACAAACTTCACCATACATAATAGATAATATATGGAATCCTTCTATGATGTCATTTTTTTATGATAGGTTAATTTTAAAATAGGCAAAAACAAAATATATTTTTTGATATGGCATTAGTTTTAGTTGGTAATCCTTTAAATAGTAACATATCTTGTCATAACTTAATATCTATATGATAAGCATGTTGTAAGAGTTGGAAAACCTTAAATTTTGTTGAGTAATGAATCAACTTGTCTGATATTATTTATCCTCTTGGTCACAACACATCTCTAGGAAACCTTATGAGATTCACAATTAACTAATTCATGGAATGTATCTAATGGACATGCCTTTAAAGGAGATCTGCAATTTATTTTTATGTCAATAGGTCAACATGTATCATACCTTTTTATTGTATACTAGCCACACGAATATCAACAAGGGCGGAGCTAGATAAAATATTAGAGGGGGCCAAAAATATTTATACAATAAAATGAGACAAAAATAAAATTTTAAAGAGGGCTAAATTAAAATTTACATGTAAAAAATATTAAAATTAGGGGGTCATTGCCCCCCTTTCCTACCACCTGGCTCTGCCCCTAAATATCAATAAATGATATTGACAACTAACCATTTAGTATAAATAAATTTTTGAATTTGTAATCAATTGAATTGGTGTTTATTGTTTTGTGCTATAAGTCAAAATAGACCGCATATATTGATTGTTGATTGTGAACAATATCTAGATCTCACATCAGTCCTTGTAAGTTATATACATTAGTGTAAGCACCTACTCTTGTATAGGTTGTTATTGTGTATTTTTTTTCTTAAGTTATAAATACCTCCTTGGTGACAACTGACAAATAATGTATCAATAAAAAATTGCAACCGTTGTCTATGCATGCCTGTTTCAGCTCTTCTCTCATAAGATTTCTACCATCCATGATTCTTAAAAAAATCTTTCAAATCCACAATTAAGAGATCCTATTATTGTTGATGTAAATTGGTAATCAATTATAGTAATACATGAGTTCCAATAAAATCAAGACTCATTATACTCTTCCTTGAATAACTATACCACCAAATAATAACACTCACTCTATTAGTTAAATCATTAAAAATATAAAATTTTAGTTTTGGATATTAGTCAACTAAACTTTACATATAGACAATATTTTTAACATTTTTAATATATAATTATGAATAGATTCTTTCTATGATGAGCCTCTTATTTGTGATTGGATAAGCTACTTTTTAACATATATAATCTATATTAAAGAATGGATTCCTCCTATGATGAGTCTCTTATTTGTGATTGGCTAAGCTACTTTTTAACATATATAATCTATATCAAAGAATAGATTTCTGCTATGATTATCCTCTTTTTTTTTTTAAGTAAAAGCTCAACACAATAAAGTGGAGTATATAAGAGTTAGGCAAACACCACAATCCTATTAAATAAATGATCACAACAAAACAGCAAAAGTCCCGAAGTCATCTTTGGTATAGCCATCAACAACAAAAGGGATCGACACCTGTCCACTCATTAATGCTAGTCATGGTCATGTTGATGATCTCTTCAACACCTTTGCTTTTATTCTTGAAAATCATCATGTTCCTTTCCAACCAAATGTTCCAAATAATCGCACAAAAGCTCTTTAGCCGCTGCTTTCGACCCTCCTTACTCCTCGGTTCCTCTGTCTAGCTTAGAAAATGCTCTTTTATCGAACCCGAATAAAACCATTGACGGCCAAACCTTGATATCCAAGCACTCCATACCTGCCAAACAAATGCACAGCCTAGAAACATGTGATGTACATATTCCAAATCGTTATTGCATAAAACACAAACAGTATCTTCTGGATTGACAATCCCAAACCAGCTTAGCCTCTCCTTTGTATTCACCATGCCTATCAAAACAAACCAAGCAAATAGCTGCACTTTTGGTGGAACCAAACCTTTCCAAATGGTCCTAGTGAAGCTATAGCTGGTTACCTCCTCTGAAAGCATTTTCTCCTGCAGCACCTGTACAAATGAGTTAGTTGAAAAAACACTTTGCCTATCGTATTTTCATACCACTCTATCCTCCCGGTTATTTACTAATTTCACAGGTCTCAAAGCCTCATGTAATTGACTCAGGAGTTCCAACTCCCATTGAAAAAGTTCACGCCTCCATTGGAAGTTCCAGATCCACTCTAACCCATCCCAAAACCCGCAGTCCCCAATAATAGATCCACATTGGTTTGATTATTTATTTTTCATATTCGCTTAACAGTTGTCATTTTATTAAATATATGATGTGTATTATATTTATATAATTTGTTCAGGTACTGCATCCACTACATTATACACCTAGATGCACGATATAGTTATTTAATTGCTCAGATAATTTCATAATGTTCTTGATACTCTATCATATTTATCAGGTTCATATATGACTTTTGGTTATTTGTGAATATCATTATTTGTTAAATACAAACCTTTAAATGTACAATGACAATAGATTTAAGAGGTGTGACTCCATGGTATTTTTATAAATATTAAGTTCAGTAGTTGTGCTTTATATATTATTATGATTATACAAAACTAAGATGGTGTCAAACATCAATCACTCTTCTTCTTTTAAAAAGTCCAATATTGGTGTGTGCTAAAGCATGTGGATAGCTTAGATGTCTAATATAAAGTACTTTCAACTTAATTTAGATTTCACTACCACCAGATAGAAGTAGGCTACTATTAAAAATTACTGCATTAATTCATCAATAAAATTTTTTCTATTAAACGTCTAATAGTTAGGTATATTCTGCCATCCTCTTAATATTAGCCCTTTAAATCCAGAACTAAATCATTCATCAAAGTAAAACAAACCAAACAACTACTCAAATCCAAAATATATAATCTTCAGTACGTTATCTTGTTATTTCTAGACATGATTCATAGTTCCTTTGATAAAAATAAAACAACTACCCAAATCCAAAACATATTAACACAATTGCATCAGGGTCAATTTTCAGTCTCACTAATTTGATTCTTCTACCTCTTTCCATTCTTTCGAGTGAACATGTTTGTTGAAAACTTTATTTCATCTTCATTATCAATGTTTATAAGCAGAGCTTGCTTTGTCCCGATAAAAGCTCTTTTTGCCGGGGTTTTGCACTTTAATCTTGTGACATTGTATTTCACATCATCCTGTTCATATAAATGAAAATTTTATTCAATTAAACAACGCAATCAGTCAACACAAATTTTTAATGATAGTTACTTAAGTCTAAACTCACCAAAGAAAGCATAGAATCAGTATCATTCTTGCGGTTGACCACAATTGCCGACATGTCGATTAAATCACTATACCCAGTCTCCTACAAAGAGGCATAAATCCTACTAAGAATTTATAGGCCACCCAATAACATAAATATTAAGTAGTTTCTTTGTACTAAATATAACCTAAAAACATACAGTTATAGTATTAGATGTGGCATTGTGCATTTCCTTGGAGTGATTCATCTCTACGATCTCCTCATCATCATAGATTTTCATGACCGTATGAACCTGGTCATATTGCTTGATGTTGGCAGCTTTGACATTAACCTTAAAAAGTAGCTTCCTATCCATCATGCCATCTAGGGTTTGGGGGTAACGTTCCGATTCATTAGCCTTAGCAGATCCCAGTTAAAACTCAATATCTTTTTTTATGTATATGGATAAACAATTGTCAAACTGAAAATTAAAACACAATGGACTTACTACTTCATCTTTGATCTGGTCAGCTTGCTTTCCACATAGTTGAACGATTTTTCTATCTCACATTAGCAAAGTTATACTTCCTGTTCTATCGTATGCCATTACCTCAACTTTATACCTGAAATACTTAGCAGGAATCAATACAATTTAAACAAACTTGCTCTGAAATATTTAGTATTTAAGAACACACCTAAGTGATGCACTTCCATGGGTGTGGCCACATTTACCGCACTCATATCTATTACCAATTGGGATTTCTACTTTCTTCGAATATATTTTACACGATTTATAAAATCAATCATCCTTGCCATAGTTAATTGAGACAATAGTACCAACAATCCATATAGGTCTTTCCTGATCATAGGAGTTGAGTTGATTTGAGTTATTGTTTATGAGATAATTGTACCAAAACATAAATATCTGATTCTGGTAATTGTTTAAATTATTTTTTCAATATAATATACTTGCCTGAGTTAACTCCAATGCTTCTTCTATTGTTTTGACCACCACATCACCCCTTTTTAAGCTCGTCGATATCAGAACTTAGAACATGTGAGAAAACTTGACTAATTCTAACCAAGCCAATGGTTTCTCAAGAAGCCGCCTGCACATTAGCATGATATTTAGGTTAGCCAGTGTTACCAAAATATTTTTTTAATTGTATAATCATACATGGTGAAAGTCACACCAACCTATTACGGAAGTCTTTATTATTTTTCAGGTCAGAATTAATAAATAGTCTTGATACATCAAAGTGACTCTACACTGATGTTTTCTTTAGAATAGATGTAAAAATATTGTGAGTCATATGTACTCAAAAGGTTCGAATCAGACCAAGTTAGGAACATGTAACTGCTCAAATTTCAAAACCTTACCGTTTCACCTTTTGGGTCTAAAAAACTGCGCAATTATTATCAGTGATTCAACCCTTTCTTCTTCGAGATGTAGGAGAATCTAGTCTACCATTTCTCCAAACAACACACACTCAATACTGTTGTTTCTGCAAAACACTTAGCAAGATCAGTTTGTATGGTAATGAGATAATAACTAAGCAAGACTGACATTTGATTACACATTTTTATGAACTTACTGAAGGTCTTCTATTAAAATAGTCAAACGCTTAGTCTCCTTTCCTTTGCTAGTTATCATTTCCATTGGATCTTCCTTTCCAATCACTTCACCTATAACATCTACACCACATCAAGAGATTAAAAGAAGTATAAGCGTCACACTAAACCCTTTTTTTGACTATTTTTTATTGAGAATTTTTCAGTCATTGAAGCCTAACCTATTAAGATGGAGTCGTCAAGCTTGTCAGTAGCCAGTAACTCCAAAATAGGCTGAAAACAAAATGCTTCAAGTGGATAGCTTGAATGAACTACCGGGACAACTCTGGTTCTATTTGAAAAGTTTATAATCCATCTATTAGTTGTTGTCTTGAATTTCTCCATTTTATCCACCACAATGAAGTTGCTCATGACGTACATGTTGAACTACACAATTTTTTCTCTCCAATTCTTGACTAGATGTTTGGGGATTGAAGTTTGGATCTTTCCACCCTAAATAGTGAGAAACATCATGGTTAGAAAGCTAAGTTTAAAATAGCCATAAACTAAATAAAAAAAATTAACTACAACAAACTTGCCTTAATATCTCGCAGAATCATCTCTATGCCATTGATCTCCTTTTTTTTTAAATTATTTGGGAGTTCCCATAAATAGATAGCATAAACCTTGAAGGTTCATCCAAGTTTCTTTGGATTAATATCTATTAACAGATCATAAACCTCAGACATCTTTATGCAGGTATGGAAAGCTAAATAATCAGTTGAGAGGACTCCACTAACTTTTGGAAGGTAACCTTCCTCCTCTCAACACTTTCTAGTGTATCAAAAAATGGTATGACATAGGTTTGGAGACCCTTATATAGAGAAGTTTGAAATTGAAATCTCAAGAGAGAATACTTTACCGCGCTACTTCATCATTATTTATTCACAAAATAGGTTGTAGTAATTTAGTGCCATGTGTCACTTGAAGAAATGTACCACTTGTCGAATGTATACTGCTACACGTGTCAAGCAACTAACCCACTACTCTTCTCCTATTCTATATTAATAGATATTAAACTTCAATGGCTTTGCTTTTCTATTTTAACCAAAGAATATTATCTAATACAAATTGTTGAGAAAAAGGAAAAACTTCATTGGGACGTTGCGCTGCATGTTTGGGACGCACCTCCTCAAGTTTTAGCATTTTCTCTTTCTAGTGATAGAGACAATGCATGGTTTTTAGTTAGTTTTCTTTGTTTCCTTCTCATGTAACCAAAAAAAAAAAATAGGGTTATACTATAGTATTGAAGAAGAAATTTTTCAGCAGGTGCTAAAAATAGGTGGCGCAGTAAAAGAGTTACGCGTGTGTAGGTTGCCTTGATAATAATTAATAGCCGACAACTCCTGCACGTGGCCAAAAAGTGATGGAGAAAAACTCTTAATTAGATGTTATTTAATTTCGTTAATGATGATGATTATGTTGTTGAAAGTCCAACAAATTTTGGTATAACAGTTTTTAGGGGTCTAACAAATATTGGATGTTGACACAAAAAAATGTATACCAAAATTTAAATTTTTCGCAGCTTCTTGTATCAGTCATTCATTTTAGATAGCCCCAAATTTTAGATAGCCCAAATTTTTAGTCATTTTTTTATTATTTTATAATATTTTTTTATTTATTTTTATATTTTTAAATTAAATATTAATTTTTAATTTTTTTTAACAAATTAGACATTTTTTTAAGTACAATAGGTCAATAGCAATCATCCTTATTTATTTAAAAAATAGAGAGTATAATACTCTTTTATTCTAGACAATAATAAGAGTATAATATTTAACCGTTTATTTTAAAAAGATATTTTATTTTTGAAAATTATCTTTAAAATTTGATTATATGTATTTATGTTGTTAGATCTTACCAGAAATATATATGTATTCATGTTGTTTGATCTGACCAGAAATATATTAAAAATTTAAATTTTATATACTTTTTAATAAATAAAAATTTAAGATTTTTACTATCATTCAATTAAATTTATCCATTTTTTTACATAATTATATATAATTGATTATAGTTGTAAATTTTTTTAATATTTACAAAACATAAAAATTAAATTTTTTCCTTGAACACTCTCAAAAAGTAATAAAATAATTTTTAATATTTTTAAAAAATAATTTTAAACATGTTTTTTTATACATATTTATTATTACTTGTAGAATAAAAAAAATATTAAATTTTACTATAATAATTTTTTGTAAGAATAAATTATTTGGATAAATTAAATTTTAAAATAACATATTTTCAAAGATAGTTTTCAAAAATAAATTAAATTTTTTTAAAACAAACGGTTGAATATTATACTCTTATTATTGTCTAGAACAAAAGAGTATTATTCTCTTTATTTTTGAAGTAAATAAAAGTGATTGCTATTGACCTATTGATTTATTGTACTTAAAAAAATTTATCTAATTTGTTAAAAAAAATAAAAATTAATATTTAAATTTTTTAAATTTGTTATAAAAAATAAGTCAAAAAAAATATTATAAAAGAATAAAAAAAGACTGAAAATGGGGATTATCTAAAATTTGGAAGCTATTTAAAATGACTAATACTAGAAGAAGCAACCAAAAATTTAAATTTTGTTATACATATTTTGTGTCAACATCCAATATTTGTTGGACTCTCAAAAACAGCTCAACAACATAATCAGTTAATCACCATCATTAACGACATTAAATGACATCAAATTAAGTGTTTTCCTCCATCACTCTGACCAAGCTGCAGGAGTTATCGACTATCATCAAGGCAACATACACATCGACTATCATCAAGGCAACATACACACGCGGAACTCTTTCACTGTGCCACCTATTTCAGCACCTGCTGAAAAATTCCTTGTTGAGCACCATAGTATTACCCAAAAATTATTGCCAAACATTGTTTACTAAACGTGTAATTATCGCCAATGTTTAAAAACAGAGTTTTGTATTGGTAAAAACAAAACAATTCAGTCGAAAAAAATCAGTGATTTTGTGAATCTTCCTTCTTGCGGACCTTGGATGAGTACGTTATTTATCCTGAATAGATTGTATGCAAATAAAGTGTTGCTTCTTGCAATGAACAATATTAAGTTACGAAGAAAGTTTATAATAACGATAGGAATAAAACAAAAGTTAAGGAGCGAATCAGAAGAAAATGCTTCAGAAGGACGAGAGAATAAAATACCGAGAGACTCAAATTTTATTTCATAGTAAACACTAGTACAATAAGTCCACCCACGAAATTACACACAGCACACACGAAAATACTACTATATAAGCATATACTACAAGAAACCATCATGTAAAATACTACTCAATTTATTTTATCTTAGATATGAGCTGGATCACTATTCTTCAAACTGTAAACACAATCACACATAAAATATGTGGATAAAGGGAGAATAATTATTCTCCATACTTTCAACATAATCAAGCACAAAATATTTGGATAAGGGGGAGATCATTTTTCTTCAAACTTTCAGCACAATCAAGAACAAAATGTCTCAGTAATATTTAAAGAAACACATGTTAGGAGCTAAGTGGGTGAAGCCAATTTAAGTTGACATCAACTTGAGGCACCTCTACCTTTAGATTCGGAATCATTGGCATGAAAGCTTCCCATGAAGCAGCAGTTTCTTCATCACATATGACTTTTAAATTCTCAAGATTGGCGACCGAAAACGGCAATTCGCAATTTGAACAACCTGTCATGTAAAGGTTTCTCAGACTACGCAGATTTCCAATGTCCTCTGGTAAATCTGGAAGGTTCATGCAGTTTGAGATGTCAAGAAGACGCAGAATCGACAGCCTTCCAATTGAATTCGGTAACCCTTGCAAATCAGTACAACAACTAAGCCTTAGAAGTTCCAGCTTTGATAACTTTCCAATGTCTTGGGGAAGTGCATTAAACTTGTGACAATTTGTAATACTGATATTCTTTAGTGGGGTAATATCACACAACTCATTAGGCAATTTAACCATATCTTTGCAGTAGTCAATGCTCAATTCGATTAGATTTGGAAATGCTTCCGATATTGGGATGTTGCCATTTTGGAAAACCTGAGTCATATTACACATGTAGAGGGATATTTTTCTTAGATTCTTCAATATGACAAGCGGAGGAGCAGAAATTCTCTCTAATCTGATTCTTCTCAGGTTTGATAAGGAACTGAGTTTCTCAAAATTGTTCAGTTCAGATGGATGGAAACCATAGTTTGTAACAATGATAACTTTTAGTTTGTTCATTTTTTCAATCGATTCTGGGAACGAGTACTGTTTTGTTCGGAGATCAACAATCAAAACCTCAGTTTCATCTGTCTTCACATTGGACAAGAGTGAAGGGTAAGCTTCATCTGCAAATGGAATTGAATCATGTCAGATGTGGAATACAGATGAAAACCAAATCACTACAATTCAAATTAATTAGCATTCTTGTGAGTTAAGTGTGTGTAAGCATAACTAACCAGTTGATATTGACAATGTGCGGACAGTGACTTGTACTGCCTTTTGTTTAACACACTGTCTCAGATAACTTGAAATGCGGGCCATCATCATGCCTTTCTGCTTCTTACCGAGCCACCGTTGGCTAGCATTTTCATTCACATCAATCATCAGTCTCTGTCTACGTTCAATTGGTTCTTGATTGCTTTGATAAATTGCAAGTTCTCTTACAAGATCATGTAGGACGAGGAAGTGGTTATTGTAATAGTAATTGTCTACACCACAAACACTTTTCCTGGCAAATGAGCAAAAGCATATTCTTTAGATACAAAAAATCCCTGACAAGATTAAAAACACTCATTCTATCAAATAGATTAATTATGTTTTCAACTCCTCTAATTGGATTAAATTAATAAAGATAAATGCAGAGTTACATAAAGGGAGAAGTTCAAATTTACTCCATGATAAATGGCCATTCCAAAATATAAGGAATCAAATGCTTCTCACATGTGCTACACAAACTACTAAATTTATTTGCTCCATAAAATCTAATTCATGTTATAAAATTAGGATCTAGGGAGATAAAAGATTTGTACCTTGCTACTAAGAGCTTAACCAAATTCATGGAGTCCAATATATTGATGATAGTCATTGCTTCTTGGCCATCATCGTCCAGTCCATACAATTCTTTCCATATATCAATGAGAGCAGTGACAGGGATTCTTTGATCTTCGGGGAATAACCCTAAGTCCATGAAACACTCCTTTATGAAGGGCTTATTCTGCAATACTTCTAAGATCTTTTGTAGACAGCTTACCAATTCAGCATTAGAATCAAGTATAGAATGACCTTGTGACAATTTCTCTACTATCTTGAGCCAAAACCCGTAAGGTTGACGACTGAGGGATCTAGCCATCACCATAATAGCAAGAGGTGAACCCTTGCAACCACTTACAACCTGCATTTCAATGCAAGTAAACATCCTCAAAATCCAATGGGGTATAACTTAGGCACCCAAGAAGCAAAAGATCTAGCTATTTTATTAGTTTCAGAGTTCCAAACATGGTTTCTTGTAACTTTTTAAGTTTTAGTTAGTTCAACATTAATTTGTTAGAAAAATAGGCTATGAGCACTCATTTCCCATTGTCAAAAAGTAAGAATAAGCACCTTTTGGACAATATCTTCATTTGGTATATCTGAGCAGCTTCTTTCCAATAAAGCATAGTGACGGAAAAGCGTCAATGCATCTTCTTGATTAAGTGGTTTTAGGATAAAGTGAGAGGCGAATCTAGGAAATGCAACCCTTGAAGTCACTAGAATCTTGTACTGTGACATTTGAATTTGAAATTTTTCAACAAGGGCTTCTGAGCCAGGCCAAACATCATCGAGGACCAACAACGTCGGTCTTGTCCCAATATGCCTCAATAAAACTACCATTTGGTTAACTGCATCATTGTCGTTTTTAAACTCAGGCACTTGATATCCACATTGTTCGAATAGTCTCTCTACAATGGTCTTCAACTTGGGATTTTTTGAGAAGGTGACAAACAATATATTTTCATTGAATTTATCTAAGGAAAGCCAAAGAGATCAGTGAGAAACGGACCACTTCATGTGTTGTATATTTCAGAATTTATATACAGAATTCACTTCAACAAGTGAAAATATCCAATAGAATAATTTAGATTAAAGACTTTTGACTGCATCTAAAGATAACAAAAGAAATTGCTTCCTTAATCTTAAAGCAGCAGTTGCAAAGAATAAGAAATCCCTATATAACAGTAATTATTCCTCTTGTCCATGTATTGACTTTTCAAATCATGAATATTGGAGGGGCATAAAAATATCAGCAAGCTGCTCTACACTTCAGGATTCAGGATTCAGGAATTGGAGGGACAGCAATTACTGACAAACTTCCACACAGACTTGAATACCATATGTTTGCAAATTCGCATTAAATTTTTCCACATCCCTCTCTGTTAGTTATGTTAAGTAACAATTTATGACAAACAAACTAGTGAATATATCAACCAGAGGGCTTGTGAAGATGTTATGAAAAATAGAATGAGCAATGAAACTATCATTGGTGATTTTCCAAGAAATAAAGACCAGTTAGTCAATTCATGAGTATCACATCATGATAGTTAGTATCTTATAATTCACAATTCAAATCTCACGATTCGGAACAATTTAACATTTAAACTATAAGTATCATGTAATGTATCTAAAATACATATGAATCTTATGATACAAGTACGTTTTGTTGCAATTTGTATCACTTACTCAACTTATATGCACCATATTTGATTATTTTATTGTTCAACTTCGTTGTTCTGAAATAAGAGTTTCATGACTACTTAATTACTTCACATGCACTCTGATGAAACTTCACAATTTATTAATGACTTATGGCTTTTGATGAGTTTTGCTTAAGTGCTCATTGTTTTTGTGCTGAAATATATAGTGTGTAGGTGTAATCCAACACTCTATTTTCTAAGAGTAATCTTCGGAAACTAATACTATAACAAGCTAATTTCAACTGATACTATAGCAGGTTGCCAAACGAGTCCAATATGAAGCCAATAAAGATAGATTTTGTTGATTTTGAATTTTAGAGGTTCTTTTTAATTGAGTTTCGAATATTTTTATTTTTAAAAAAAATTGTTACTTTTTATTATTATGTTAGTTATGGATACAATGTTTATTGTGCAATATTCGCTCCAAGATTTTCACTTTTCTAAATTTTGCATGCAAAAATAATTTCGTGCTAATTGTAACACTTACCTTTGACTTGTTCATCAAAACAGAGCATTGTAGCCAGAGTAGTCTTTCCAGAACCACCAAGTCCAGTCAATACAATTACCGAAACACCCTCCATGAGAACCTCCACCTTCAGCCTCCTCAAAGGCTCATCCAATCCAACAGTAAAACCCGGTTTCTCGGGAAAACCACAAGGACGACGCTTAATTGAACCGCCGCTAAGCCTCTTCTCGATCTTCTGTCTACTAAGAAGTTCAAGAACGTCCCTAACATTCGAAAGCATCTGCTTCGCATCACAATAACTGTTCCTCTCGCTCCGCACCGATCTTATCCTGTAGAAAGGGATATGAAAGAAGAAGCACTTACCAAACCAAAGGAAACAAGACGAGAAGCAATTGCAGCATGGCGATTCTGAATCTTGAGCTGCACCATTTTCATTGATCAGAGCTTTAATTTCATCTCTTGGTTGATCAAGGTCGTTGTTATATTGCTTGATTTCGTACACAAGAGACTTTGAACCCTTTAGGGTTGACTTTAGGATCCGCGCGGTGGTTCCTCCCATTTTTATTAGTAACGGAGCCCAGTGTTTTCCTTTTCTGGTTTTGATTTTTATTTTTTGGTGTACTTATTGGTAATAATCAAGAAATAAGGGGCGGGTTATGTGGGTAATTAGAAAAGATGAGGGTCTGCAATTGAAAGTTGAAACATTGGAAAGTAGAAGGAGGAAACTAGCGAAATATATAAAGTGCTACTGCTAGAACGTGTTCCCCGTTCCGAGTTGGCTTTTTTGCACTTTCTGCTTCAGTTCACTGCACCTTCACCTTCTTTTCTCAACTTCCGTTTAGAACGTTTTTTTTTTTTTTTCGTTCGATATATCCGTTTAGAAACGTAATAAATACAGTGAAAAACTCGCTACGCGTGAACGAAACTTAAAGACGATGATTTTAAACTGTGGGTCAATAGCAGTTGTTCTCTCTATTATTTTTCCCTGGGAAAATAATGTAATTTCATTGGATGTCTATAAAAAGAGTTATGATATGATACACTATAATATTTCGACTTTTTTAGATTTAAATTAAATAAATTTAATATTTACTGAAATATGTAATTTATAAAATATTTATTAATTTAAATACGTATACACATCTTGGGTACAGAAACACAAAAATCATAAAAAATATAATTTGGACAGCATTCAGATATTTGCATCTCTATCTATGTTTGTATAATTGTATATACATATTTAGGTGTCTCAATATTTGAGACACATGTACATATGTGAAAAAAAATTTTAATGTCTGATATCTGGGATACATGTATAACGATTTAATTATAAATTTATAATATTATAAATATGTTTATTTATATTAAATTAAATTAAGTTATTAATTTAAATTATAATTATCTAAATTTTAAATTAAATATTTGTAATTTAAAATTTTAAATAATTTGATTAAAATTGGATAAAATAAAAAAAAATAAACAAATACAACACTGCCCAAAAAGTTTTGCATATATCTTGTAGAATTTTAAAATTTTAAATTATTAATTTTTTAATTTAAAACTTTAAATCGTTAATTTTTTTCAAATTGAATATTTAATTAACTATACGAGTACGATAATACGGTACATAATATTATGGTTAAATCGTTATAATAATATATGTATTCCGAGTATACTTGTAATAAACTCATTCCATATAATATTTCCGACAAACACCAAAAAAATATAATATTTCAAATTATCGAAAAATATTTAATTTGGTCCTTAAATTTGTACGCGAATTTTAATTTAGTTCCTAAATTTTTAATTGCATCTATTTAGTTTTCAAATGTTGTGAATATGATTCATATTAGTTGTTGGGATAATTTTAAAATCATAAACTTTAACGGAACACTGATGTGGACAACTGAATACCACGTAGGACTCTATAAAATGACATCATTTTTATTTTGGCACTCAAATATCTCAAAAACAATATTACAAGTGGTGTTTATTGAAATTTTTTCTCCCAAAACAAGAGATCTAATGTCGTTTTTGGGCTATTTGAGCGGCAAAACCAAAACAGTGTCGTTTCACAAGTTCCAGTGTGGTATTTGGTTGTCTATATTAGTACTCCATTAACGTTTGTGCGTTAGAAATTATCCTAGGGACTAATGTGAGTCATATTTGCAAGGTTTGAAAACTAAATAGAGATAATTGAAACTTTATGGACTAAATTGAGATTCAGTTCTGCTACACGTCAAAGCCTTTTTGACAACATAGTCTAACCAAGTTAGCTCAAATCCAATAAAATCTATTGATACAATATGCACGTGAAATCATGCCATTCTTCCTCTTCGTGTTTCTTTTTCGTATTTTTTTGTACGTCTCCTTCTCCTTCTTCGGTGCTATTGTTGCTACATTTTGTTTTTGTATTTTCTTCTCTTTTTCTTTCTCATCTGATATTGCCTTCTTTGTTTGGATTTTTATTTTTTTTAGTTTTATTCCTCTTAAGAGTCTTAGGAGGGTAAAACAAAAAATTATAAAAAATTTAAAAATTAAAAAGAAGAAAAAGCCGTAAAAGATGTGAAAAAAGAAGAAGAAAAGTTTTGAATTATGCATAATTTATCAGAACAAAAACATCGAAATTGCTTAACAATAATATGTAAATTTATAAGTTTTGACACCAAATTTTTGCTTAAAAAATACAAAAATATCTTTTTTAATGCTACATTTTTTTCCTTCTTTGTATTCTTCTTTCTTTTTTCTTGTTTCTGTTACTCTTATTTCTTTTTTTAGGAGCATTGTTTCTTATATTAGACTTAAATGAATATGTATGTATTGTATTACAATCTTATTTAGTTGAATGAATGTAAGTTCCTCCTCTTCCTACTGATTTTGCAGCATTATTATGTATTTCTTCTCTTTCTTTATTTGATTTTTTTCTTGTTTTTATTCTTGTTAACAGAATAAAATAAAATAAAAATCATGAATAAGGTAAAATAAGAAGGAGAAGATGAACAAAAAAAGATGATGATGATAATGAAGAAGAAGGAGGATGAGTAGTTTTGAGTTATCATTAAGTAAATTGTGGTTGTTTTGAATTGAGTTTGTTTATGTGTCGTCGTTATTAAGTAATTTCGGTGAATTCTGGATTTAATTTCGATGCATTATGGATTTAAATAAGGTGCACTTTTAGTATTAACTTATTTTAAACTGAGTTTGTTTGTGTGTCACTATCATTAAAAAATTTTGGTGCATTCTGAATTTGAACTGTTATATATATAAGAAGATGATGACGATGATGACAATAACGATAACAATGATGATAATAATCATGATAGAAGAGAAGGAGGAGGAGGAAAAAGGAGGAGATCAGAGAAATTCAAATGAGAAAAGAAAGAGGAGAAAGAGGAGGAGGAGGAGGAGGAGGAAATAGAGGTTGTGATGTGGTGTGGTGACGGTGATGACAACGATAACGAAAAAGAAAGATGAGGAAAAAAAAGAAGAGAAGAAGAAGAAGTAGCAGCATCACTGAGAAGGAGGAGGAATGCAAAGGGGAAGGAGAAGGAACGCGAAGGAGAAGGAAAAAAAGCGCGTGATGTGAAAAACGGTTATAACAACTTGGTAGGGGTGAGTATGGGTCGGGTTGGTTCGGGTTTAGGGTGCAATTAGAACCGAACCAGTTGAATTGTAATTTGTTCTATTTGACTCGTATTTACCTTTTTTGTGTATGTACCCGAATCAAACCAAACCGATTAAGAATGAATTGGTTCGATTCGGGTAATTGGGTACCCGATGAAACAGAAATTTATAAAAATAAATAAAAAATGAAATTTTTATTATAAAAATTCTATAAGTATAATAAACATGTAAAATCAATAAAAATAATCAAAGTATATTAAACACCAAATATACCAAAATCTAAACACATTAAATACAGTAGGAGTAGCTGCACTTGGCAAAGAAGTGCTTCCAACAACAATATCACTTACAGAGTTAGTTTTTCCCATTTTTGAATCTACAAAACACATAACACAAGTGCAAAACCATCAATTACAAAACCATCACAAGAACCTATAACAGTAACAATTGAAAAAAAATTATCAACAAGAACTAATAATTTATAATTTCAACAAAAAATTAAATAGACCAAAAAAAATTGAAAAAAAAAATTATCACTTCAACAGATAACATAAACAAAAATTGAACAAATAATATAAACAAAGTAAAAAATTGAACAAACACATAACAGAAGTACAGAACCATCAATTACAGAACCATCACAAAAACGCATAACAGTAACAATTGAAAAAAATTATCAACAAGGACTAAGAATTTATAATTTCAACAAAAAATTAAACAGACAAAAAATTGAACAAAACAATTATCACTTAAACAGATAACATAAACAAAAATTGAATAGAAAATAAAACAATTAACATTTTAACAGATAACATAAACAAAACATTAGAGACTTACTTGACCGGAGAAGACGATGCTGGAGGAAGCTGGCTGCTGGAGAGGGAACCGCTGACAGAAGACGAAACTGGCTACTGGAGAGGATGACGCTGATGGAAGACGAAGCTGGCTACTGGAGAGGATGACTCTGACGGAAGACATTGACAGAGATGTCGACGGAGACGCCTATGATAGAGAGGAAGCTGGTTGCTGCGTCGCTGCTGCTACCAGAGAAGACGATGCTGACGGAGATGTCGACGGAGAAGACAATGTTGACGGTCCCGCGGACGATAATGCTGACGGTCCCGCGGAAGACTATGTTGACGGAGATGCGGACAGAGACGCCGATAACGGAGAGAAAGCTGGTTAATTACGTGAATAACAGTGAGGTGGTGAG
The DNA here is from genome assembly GCF_059453495.1 of Arachis ipaensis. Taxonomy (NCBI): domain Eukaryota; kingdom Viridiplantae; phylum Streptophyta; class Magnoliopsida; order Fabales; family Fabaceae; genus Arachis; species Arachis ipaensis. Next base: position 17,037,811 of record NC_142436.1, on the reverse strand, counting down.
ATTTGAAGAAGCTCTGCTACGGTTTACTCCATGGGGTGAGGGCACCATTACTAGTAGTAAGGTAGTAGGGTGAGAAACTCAAAATCATTAAACGGTATATATATATATAATTTTTATTTTTATTTAATTAATATATAGTTAGGTCCGACGGATAATCGGGTATTCGTTATCCATGCTCATTTCTGCAACTTGGATTTAGTTAAATATTTTGCTTAGTTACAAAATTTTATTCATTGAGACTCGCATGCAAATTCAAAGATCAAATTGAGTATTAACTCCTCATTTAAAAAAAAAAATAAATTATAGACAATTTGTTATTTCTTTGTAACAAATATATAGATTTTGTTGAGTTATACGGTCGATCATATATTTATTAGTAAAATTTGAAAAAATTATATTGACGTCCATGGATATCGTCAAATTGTCCCTAAAATGTAAAAAAGAATAATAATAATAATGTTAGGTCATTAATGTTTTCGGTCACTAATTTTTTTAAATTATTTTATTTATTTTAAATTTTAAATTTTAAATTTTTTATTTTAAATATTAAATTATAAATTTAATTACTCAAGTTAGTTATTAACTAACTAAAATATTAGTTTCCTGTATTTATTTTTTAATTATTTTTTAGATAGTCCAATTGGAGACAAGAATTTTTTTCAAACGTGCTATAATGATCATAATAGAATAAACTATAATAAAATAATTACATGTATAAATAATTAACAAATAAAATTTTATAACAATTATTAATATATAAACAAACAAATTCAATATAAATATAAAATGTCAATAATATTACAAAAAATAGAATAATTATTTAAATTAGTCTTTAGTATTTATAAAATTGGACTCTTTGATATTGTGGTTATTCGCCATGTCTAAAAGGTTGTATTTGTTTTTGAAAATAGAACAATATAGGACATTGAGAACAAGACATAAAGGACAACGATAGAAAATTCAGTGTTATTGTATTCTATTTGATGATAAAATAGAATAAATTATGGAAATCTAATTTATTCTCATTTTTTTCGTTTAAAAAATTTAAGAAAAATATAATAATAAAAATATAATTATAAAAAATTAACAAGAATAATAAAAGAAAAAATAAAAAATAAATTATGTCTCTTGTTAGTATCTTTGTGTTCTTCCTGTTATGATGGACACAAAATATACTAATTCAGTGTCTCTGGATATAATGTCTCTCTGTCCATGTCTCATCTGTCAAACACGATTTGTGTTTCAGTGTCCTGTCTCTGTAAACAAACACAACCTAAAAGACATGAATACGATAATACACGTTCATCGTTTGTTTGTTGAGACATAATTTTTTTAAGACACAGCTATACACACAGTTATCCACAAAAAACATATATTTTGAATCTCTCGAAAATGTTGAGATACAAATTTTTAGTTTGAAACATAGATTGAATTAATAATTTTGAAAATTTTGAACAATTTTATCTTTTTTTTATCCTTTTTTTTTCTTTTCTGTTCTTCTTTCTTCTTTTATCCTTTATCTTTTTCGTCATATCACATATCTGATCTTCATCTTCTTCTTTTTCTTCGTGTCAATGTCTCCCTCGTCTCACCTCCAAATTTGTATCCGCCCTCCCGTCTTCTTCTTTTATGTGCTCCCACCATTATCAGGTTTTTTAGATCGCACCGCTTCCAAGATCTTCGTCTTCTCCAGCTATGGCAATAATGGATATGAATGATGGAAAAAAGCCACACAAAATGATAGCTTTAAATGATAATGGATGAAGCAAGGGCATTGTTCGAATATTAGTTTAAATATTTTTTTCAAAAATTTTAACTTCTTATTTAAGAAAAAACTCATGTTTGAAACAAAATCTGAGTTTGTTTTTTAAAGGGAAGCATAACTTGGGTATTTGGGTTGCAACACCACTTTTTCTTAAGAATTTGTATTTCATAATAATGGTAACACAAGGAAGTCTAATTGGACATCAGCACTCTTCTCTTCATCGCCTCTCTCTCACCTTCTTTTTTATTTTTTATTCTCTGTTTCAATTTTTTTAAAAAAATTATTAAATTGATTACGAATTAAAAATGTTGATGACAGTAATTTAGATTATAAAAAAATCAATGATGGTGGTGAAAAACAATGATGGTAGTAGTGGTAGTGATGTAGCAGGACAAAAATGATATTTGATTTAGATAAGTGTATTTTGTACATCATCATCAAACATAGTAAAAAAATAGTGTATCTTATGTCTATGTATCTCTATGTGTTTGTGTTTCTGTTTTTATATTTAAAAGATACTAACCAAATACTGTCCTTAGTCTCTAAGTTTTAAAATACACAAAATAATTCTTAACATTTAGGATTATGTTACGTATACACTAAAATCAGTCACCAACATCAGCCACCAGTATAAAATACATGCTAGAATACAAATATACGTTGAAAATAATTAAATTATACATGTATTTATACATAAATACATTAGTAACTGATTTTAGTGACTAATTTTGGTGTACGAATAAAATTTTTGCAATATTTACCTCTATTAGCCAATACAATCCCTTTCCAATTTGCGCCATTAGTCACTAACATTGAATGCTGATATGAAACATTAACTGACGTGACAGTTAACAGTCCACGTATTGAGCTAAACAATTTAGTCCCCATGCTTATTTACAAATTGATATCGTTTGAGGTAGTCCAAAACAGTGCGTTTGAGAGGCATGTTATGTAAAACTCTTCACGGCCCTCTATATCTCACAAAATGACCCCAAATTCACCCTATCTTCTTAATTTTACAAAAAAAAAAAAAAAAAAAAAAAAAACCCAACCTCCTTCCAACATATATAACTCCCACCTCACCCTCGTCACCAACAGTCATCCATTTAATAATTTCCATTAGCATCTCCATCACACTTTCGTCTATCGCCATCACGCTGTAACCCCCACCATTAGCACAATTCGCGCCCACAATATTTCACAGAGAGGGATTGTATTGAATGTGGATGAACCCAACCTTTAATTTTTGGAGAATAGAAAGCAAAAGCTAAAGTGGTGAAAACTAAATTCAACAACACAACACTTTGCAATTCGCGTAGTCATAAACAGAGGTGAACCAAAGAGAAAACATAGAAAGTGAAGCCACAAAATATATGAACCTAGACTTGTTAATACATATCACTTAACTCACAAAGTATTCATTTCATCAAAAGTGAGGCAAACCAAGAACAGTGAACTAGAGTGGGAGTTAGGAGTATATACCGGAACCGAAGGCATAGGGACAGCAAACCTGAGGCATAGAGGCGAGCAAATGATGTGGTACCAGCAAACCAAACCCACAATTACGACTAGAGACACCAAACCACAAGTGAGCAACGCTACGAACACGACAATAATGATGGAGACGTTGCCACTAATGATGGCACTACTAATGACAAGGCAGCAAGCAGCCTTGCTATGGGGATAGAGGTGTAGCAACACTTTGGGGAAGAGGGTGGTGCGTAGAATTTCATCGTTATTAATATCAAGGTTCTGAAAATTGGACCGGACCGGCCGGTTCGACCGGTTTAACCACGAACCGGCGACGCAAGCGGTCTGGTCCTCCTCTAGAAACCGCCTGGAAAAGAATCGCTGGAAAACCAGTGAACCGGCCGAAAACCGACCGGTTGGGCCAGACCGGTGACTGGCCGGTTCCTCTGACGCCGTTTTTTTAATTGTTTTTTAAAAAAATTAAAAAAAATGAAAACCTACCCTACCCGTTCGTGAAGCACCCCCACCTCCATTCATTCATCTCAGTCTCACAGTGAACCAACCCTAGCCCTCTGAAGTTCCTCTCCATCGTCGCCCAGTAGCCCTCCATCGTCGCCGTGGTCTCAGGTCGTCAGCGCCACCGCCGTCGCCTGGTCCTCAGCACCAGTAGCCCTCCATCGTCGCCTGGTTCCCAGCCCAGTAGCCCTCCATCGTCTTCATCTTCTCAACACCAGTAGCCCTCTCATCGTCTTCATCGTCGCCTGGTCCTCAACACCAGTAGCCCTCCATCGAACCCAGGTGAGTGACGCGTCGTCTTCATCTTCTCTGAACTTCCTATGCTCGTCTTCTTCATTCTTTGCCTCTTCGGTCTTCTTCGATCTTCAATTTCTATTTATTGTTTAGTATAAGAAAAAAACAATCTTAAAATTAAATTAATTCCTCAGTTGATACAGAAACATGAAGACGTTCTTAGTTTGCACTTTTTGTTCAATTTATTGCTGTTTTCAGGGATTTCAGGTTGAATTTCTGAGGTTGGTGGAAATGGAAGCTCTGACATTTTTGTCAAGCTGAATATGCAACCTTCTGCACCAAATTGTGGGAGACATCAATGGGCAAGTGGGGCTGCACCAAATTATGGCTTTCAGTTAAAGGGGCTATGCCATTGGATGAAGGGTTGGCAATTAGATTCAATACATCTAATGTGATCAAGTGGAAGGAAGCCAAATTGCAAAACAGAACTAGGGGTTGCAAAATACAAAAATAAATTGAAGGTAGCTAGTATACATTTAGTTTGATCAATGCTGATTTACTGATTTACTGATTACTGATTTACTGATTTGAGGTTAGTGGAAAGTTGAATCTGTGTTACTCTTTCAGGGATTTGAGGTTGAATTTGTGATTTGTGATTTTTTGGGTCTTTTGTAATGCTACTTATTTGAGTTTGGAATTTGTGATTACTGATTAGTGAAAACTTCAGAGTTATTGCTACTTAAAAACAATTGTTCTATTTATACACCCTTCCTCTATCAATAATTGACCACAAAATTATAAGGTTCTATTTCTATTGTTCTATTTCTGGATGGTTAATTGTGTTGTCTTGATTAGAATATGCACTACTAAACATTTCTTTTATATATACACTCTACTCTTACTCTGTTATTTCAATAAAAATTTCTGAATGTAGTATTCATAAATTGCTTCTGTATAATAGTCACTTTACATGCTGATTTACACCTTCGCTTCATGATGCAACTTCTTCACCTGCATCTTACTTCATTATGATATTAGAATTTCAGACCACTAATGTTCAACGATGTTATGTAGGAAAACACAACTTCGGACATTTCATTCAACATGTGAGTGATACAATTACTGTTTGCTAGACAACAGGAGCAATTAAAGTCTATGCAAAGAACTCTTGAAGACGAAGAGAATGGAGTCGTCAGTGGAGCCTCAGGCAGAGAAAAACAGCTTGCTAAGGAACATAGTAACAATGATGTTAAGACAGGAATGGCTACTACTGTGCAGAAGCATGATGACGGAGATCAAATTCAAGCTTTAAGCAATGAAGCAAGTGTCATTGAGAAACATGACCCTGATAAAAAATGTGAAGAACACCGAAATACGCAAGAGGTGGATCAAGTTCAAACTTCAGCCAATGAAGCAAGTGTCACTGAGAAGCATCCTTCTGATATTACAAGTGAAGAATGCCGAAATGCACATGAAACAGATCAAGTTCAAACTTCAACCAACGAAGATAGTGTCACTGAGAAGCATCACTCTGATATTAGAAGTGAAGAATCCCATAAGACACATGACTTTAGCTGCTGTTGTTAACTTGTTATGCACTTATACTGCTGTTTTGTTATGGAATTATGGCACTGAGTGTTTTGAATTTTGAATGTGATTTGTGATTTGTGATTATATTAGTGATTTTGTTATGCTGCTATTTTGAATTAATTTAGGGGTGATTAATTGTCATGCTATTGTTTTGAATTAATTTAGGAGTGATTAATGATTATTTCTAGTTGTATTGTTGCTGTTTGCACCATTGCTCTTTTCACTATTTAACTTTGTATTTTGATAAGATCATATGGATTTGGTTGGCATTTCATATAATGTTTTAAATTTGGAAGATATTTAAGATTTATATTAGACTATAATTATGTTTTATGATGTTTATATATAATTTATTTATTATTTTATTCTGAAACGATTTTTTCGGTTGAACCGATTAGACAAATAAACCAGTGAACCAGTAGCTAGAGCGGTTTGATGACCGGTCCGATTTTCCGAACCTTGATTAATATTGTGACTAAATTACTTGGAGATTTGGTGATTTTGTCCATGATTAATGAAGGATTAGTTGAGAAGAAAATTTGAAAATCAATCGCTAATGATACGAGGAATGTAGCGTTTAATATCATCTCATTAGTGACGGAACTTCAATAAAATTCTTTAATTTTTTTGTCACTAAAATTTTCACCTATTGGTGCGAGGATATAGTGAAGGAGAAAAAACTTTAATTTGTCCGTCACTAAAATTTGAAAAAATTTCTCACCCTAATTTTTCTGTTACTAATCTCATTATATCCATTTTTAATTATAGAAAAAAAAAATCGTCACAAAAATTAATCGGAAATGCAAAAGATTTTAGTAATGTTAGCTAAAAGACTTGAAAAAAAAAAATCTAAAACTTTTAAGTTAACAAAGAATCCATCTAAATTACTGTTTAGACTTAAGAATATTTGAAAAAAGAATATTTTAAAAAAAAATAGCGCTAACCACTGCCTCTATCTTGTAGTATTCTAAGTCTAGGGTTGAATTCAACAGACAGCTCATAAGGAGGAAAATAGCATGCACACAGAGTCTAGTCTTCTGCCAAGTTGGATTAGGTCTAAATGGCTTCTTTGAATTCCATAGCATGCATGGTTGTAGGTTCACTCACCCAGTGTCTTTTGAAGTTTATCAAAGATCAATGAAGGTTATTACGTCGTCAATGAACGCTATGATCTCCAATCGCAAGTCATCGGTATTGCCCATCTAATTTGTGGCCTAACTTTAAATGACACATTTGTTAATTATATTCAACCTATAACTTAAACAAATTTATTCATGGCCAAAAAGGAAATTATAACTAATTTATTTATTCATAAGTTTAAATAAGTCGTTCGCTTTACAACTCATATAAATAGCTTTATAAAAAATCTTTTTTTAAAGAAAAAAATTAAAGTAAAATTTCTTTAGTTTACATTTAAATGTAAAATTATCTTCTATAAAACAAACAAAATAAATATTTGAACATAGTAATATTAACATTTTTATTTTATTTTTAATACTTTTTTACTTATAGAAATCATAACTTCTCAAAAAGAATATCCTTTCCTATGTAATAATTTTACCAAAAACAAATTCTATACATATAAAAAAAATAAAATAATAACATCCAAACAAATTCTAATCTTTCCTTTTATGATTCTTTACGTGAAAAATAATTATAAATATATAAGTCTCGTTTTTTTCACCTGTCGTCGTGCACAAGAAAAAAATATTAAAAAATTATTAAAATTTATTATTTTTTAATTATTAACTCAATTTTTTTAATTTAATAATTTAACTATATATTTATTTTAATTTTTTTAAATATTAATAATTAATTAATTACTAAAAACAATAAATTTTAATAATTCTCAAATACTTTTCGAAAATATTACCCTGTTAATTAAGTTACCGCATTTAATAAGTTTCAAAGCTTTAAAAATTATATAAACCTTTATGGACAAAAGTAAAGGTTCCCTGCACTGTACTCGTTCTGGACAAACATAGTTGTTTTATTATATTGATTAAACGAGTGTATTATCTATTATGTTACTGGCACATAAAACCTAACGAATATATCATAAAAAAAATAATATATTAAAGATGGTAAATATCTAAAAAATGATCCCACAAAAAATATGTAATAAAGAGAGAAAGAAAAACTTAATAAATAAAAAAAAGTTTTACCATTACTTAAAAATATTACTGATGATTTAAAAATCAGAATACTTTTGCATATTGGCATTCTAACTTAATTTTAATAGAAAAAATTTAGGAAGTTAGTGTTTTTATTAAAATCTAATTAGTATTTAACTAAAAAAAATCAATAATTTTTTGTCATTAAATATAATATTATACTATTAAAAATATTAATAATAACTATTTAATAACTACAAATCACAAAATTTATTGACTTTCTAACATTCATCATTTTAATATAGCTAGCTAGATCTCTAAAACTCCTTAATTAGCTCGTAACTTCTGCAACAAGTTCGAACAGTAATAATGGTATCGAACCGCCACTAATTGTTCATTCAAATTTCAACAATTAACAATAATCTATGTCATCATTTAAATATATATTTTTTTAATTATATTATGTGTATATTAAAATCAGTTGTTAATATATATAAAATATATATTAAAATAAATTAAATTATATATATTTATATAAAAATATATTAATAATTAATTTTTATAATTATTTTAATATATAAATAATATTGTATTTAATTGACTTAATTATTGAAATGTTGTTGCAGATACACTGTATTTTCCATCTTATTTCTATCAAAAAGGTTTGTTTCCATTTTCTCATCATATTCAAATCTATAAAGTATATTCTATTATGAGTAACCTTACCCATTGTATTTAATAAGTCCCCCGAGTTGGTATTGCCGTCGTTACGTGTACGTAATTGCTAAGTATATATACATTTATCTTTTTACCTGGTAGTTATCTCCAAGGATAGCTTTACACACCAGAGCAGAAAGCTCAGGGGTATATGAGACTACTTATATATATCCGCTTGTAATTTTAATAAAAATATTACTATATAGTATATACAAACTCAAATAATTAAGAGAATAAATAAAAATTGAAAAAGATTTGGTGATTAACCATTTTTTAGTGCTCGTTTGAATTGTTTTTGTAAAATTTCATGATAAAAACTCAAAAAGTAAATATAATATTCAAATGTTATTATATTTGAATGTACAATAAAAAATATATATTTATTTATATACTAATAATACAATCTAAATCATCATAACAATAAAATCAATGTAATATCAAATTAAATAAATATAAAATTAATACACTATATACTTAATATTATATAATATTTTAAATATATTTTAATAGGTCTTTCTAAAAAAGAAATTACTTTTATTTCATTAAAAGAGAGTACATTTATATAACTATATAAAAATATGTATAAATACGTCCAAGAAATTTATATAACTTTTATATGATATGATTTAATAGTATTATTTGATCTTTTTTTACAAACCCATTGAGGAGGATAATAATGCTTTGTTGTTATTTGTATATATAAAAGTATTTGTATAAAAAAATTTTAATTATTTTTATTAAGAAAAACAAAAATTTTCATTTTATTTTAAGTGAATAATATGTTAATTTTTTTTAAAATAAATAATATTCAAAAAATGATTGGCTGATAAAAGAATATTTCTTGTATTTTCTATTTAAATTTATAATTACTTTTTCTAATAAAAGAAAATATTCTTAAAAAATTATGCTAAGTAATTTGTTCAAAACCCAATTCAGACTCCCTAGTTGTTAACATATACCTTTGTGAAGCAGGCCTATTAGCTTGTGTAATGTTGTTTATAAAATTATCATTAAAGTATTGACTAACCGACTTCGGCCTTTTCTTCCAGAGATTGTTAGTCATTTACAAGGAGGTTTTATTTCGAGTCGTGGTGCTCCTGGTAATAATTCTGAATTTCATGAAGCACACAAAATTCAAGAAATGTACTCTTGCTTTTAAAATTGATCTTGAAAAAGCTTATGATAGGGCGGATTGGAGGTTTTTGGAGAGTACTCTCATTGCTTTTGGTTTTCCTATCATCACTGTTAATTTAATTATAAATTGTGTCCGTGCATCATCTCTTTCTATTATGTGGAATGGAAAAAGATTGGATAGTTTTGCGCCTAGAATGGGGCTTAGACAGGGCGATCCAATGTCTCCTTACTTATTTGTACTTTGTATGGACAGACTTGTTTGCTATATATCTCATAAGGTGGTCGAGGGTGTGTGGAAACCAGTTTCTGTCACTAGGGGTGGCCCAAAATTTTTTCATTTGATGTTTGCAAATGATCTCTTACTCTTCTGTCACGCTACAAAGAGTCAGGTCCAAATGGTCATGCATTCTCTTAACATTTTTTGCAAGGCATCTGGCATGAAAGTGAATTTTGAAAAGTCTAAAGCTTTTTGTTCTAAAGATGTTACTGCTCGTAGAAGAGATATTTTTACTAGTGTTTCTTCAATACGTTTTGCTTTGGACTTAGGAAGATATCTTGGAGTTAACCTTAATCATTCCCGTACTAGTAGGGCTTCTTTTCATTCGGTGATTGAAAGGTGAGGGGAAGATTAGCTAATTGGAAAGGAAGGCTTCTAAATAAAGCAGGGAGACTTTGCCTGATCAATTCTGTTGCAGCATCCATTCCTGTCTATCATATGCATGTATCTTTTTTTTTTCAAATTAGGTTTGCGATAAATTGTCTTCTATAATGAGACAGTTCCTTTGGAAGGGTCAAGTTGATGGTAGAGGTCTTTCTCTTGTTAATTGGAGCACCGTGATCACTCCAAAGAAATTTGGTGGCCTAGGTGTTAGAGATCCTGCGTGTGTTAATATATCTTTACTTGGTAAATTGGTGTGGCAACTTTTTCATTGTCAGGACAAGCCTTGGGTTGCTCTATTGAGGGCGAAGTATCTGAGGAATGAGGGAGTTTTAGATGGCCCTGTCCCTTGCAATGCTTCTCATGTTTGGAAGAGTATCTCAAAGGCTTTTGGTGCTCTTAAGGATGCCTTCTCTTGGTGCGTTGGGTCACTTGATCAATCTTTTTGGTTTGATAATTGGAGTATTGAGGGCCCAATTGCTCAAGATGTTCCTTTTGTACATATATCTGACTCTGATTTAACTATTAGAGAAGTTTGGAAAGATGGTCAATGGAATCTCCATGATATTTTCTCTATCATTCTAGAAGATGTCAAACAGCATTTGAATGCTTATAATCCGGATTTGAATGCTGGAGAGAGTTCGGGTTGGTCGTGGGTGTGGCATCTTCTAGACTCTACTCAGCTAGGAGTGGGTACAGTTGGCTAGCCAAAAGAAAGTTTGACTGGAATGAGCATGATAATTGGTTGTGGGTATGGCGACTGCATTTTCTTGAAAAGTACAAGTTCTTGATTTGGCTCAGTCTTCATAATGCTATTCTTACGGTAGAGTTTCGTTTGAGTCGTGGTTTAGCTTTATCTAGCACCTGTCATCGGTGTCAGAATGGTTCTGAATCCATTCTTTATTGTCTTCGGGAGTGCCCTAGTGCCAAGGAGGTCTGGAACCTTTTAGGCCTGTATTCAGATAATTCGAATTTACATGATTGGCTCTACAGAGGTGCAAGGAGTGGAGATGTTTTTCTTTTCTTTTCGAGCATCTGGTGGATTTGGAGAAGCAGAAATAATGACTTATTTAATATAGATGATTCATGGAGTACTAGTAAAGTGGTGAGTTTGATTCGTAGTTCAGTAAGGGAGTTTCACACTATTTTTACTATGCATCAATCTCTGTCTCCTCCTTCACTTTGTTTGCATTGGGTTCCACCTCCAATTCATTCTGTTAAATTGAATTGTGATGCTAGTTGGTTTGCTCCTTTTGGTTATACTGGTTTTGGTTGTATCATTCGCAATCCTGATGGATGTTGGTTGAAAAGTTGCACTGGAAAAGTCAAAGTGTGCAATGTTCTTTTTGCTGAATTGTATGCAATTTGGAGAGGTTTACTTCTTGCTTGGGAGAGTGGATTTCATAAGGTTATTTGTGAAACAGACTGTTTAGAAGTTCTTTTCTTGGTAAACCAAAGAATGCTTGGTAAGGATATTTCGAAATGGGATTTGGCAAAGCATATATACAGGAGGTTATGAATTGAAATTGGAGAGTCTCTATTCTTTTAATTCAGAGGACTGCAAATAGTATTGCAGATTGTATGGCTAAAGCAGCTGCTTCTGTCGCGGACATTCTCTCGAATTGGAGCCAACCATGGAGTGAACTTCAACATCTAATAGATTTAGATATGATCCTAGCCAATTAATTTAGTTTTGTCTCTTTTTTTTCTTTTTTTTTTATTTAGTCACAAAAAAAAAATTAAGAGGAAAAAAACTGTTTGTTATTGTTAACACGTGTTGATTAACAATTAACAACAGATAAAAGGATTCTCTTTAGAGACCAATTAAAACTTTTCAACTTAGTAACAAAGCAGATATGAACGTAAAAATTAAACAAACCTACTTTCTACGAAACCTCTGTTAGAACGGTCATAATATTATTTTTTTATTTTAAATTAATAAAAAATTATATGAATAATTATATTTTAAAATAATATTATCTTATACCCTTTTTTTTACTTTTACTAAAAATCAAATTTTAAAATTTTTAGATATAAAATTTTAATATCATGTGTTGATATTATTTTTTTTAAAAATTTAATTAAACTGATGATAAGAAGAACTCTAACAAAAAATATAGTATAATGCGTCAATAAATTATATCTTAAATAATATAATCTTTCTATATACTCACCTAAAATTCGTTGGTTCGAGCCTCCACATTTAAAAAAAAAAAAAAAAGAACATAGCATAATGCTCAAGACGAGTGATTCCGTTAATAGTATAATATCGTAGTGGAATGTCCCAAGTCCATATTCGGTAGCTATGCACAATCGCATATAGCCATATATAGCAGCCACTGGTATTACTAGCCTCATAGTTTATTATTTAATTTACTTATTTAATAGTAAAATCTTGTATTTGTTTCTTTATAATATTATAATTTATAAGGATAAATTTAGAAAAAATGTTGGTTCCGAACATTAACGGCAACAAACGTTTGCATATTCTCTTTTCTACTATTTCTGTGTTTTTCAGAAGTATGTAGTAGCTCCTATCTGTTGTTTTTCAACAACTCAAAAGAAAATTACTTATTTTTTCCTTCTGTATTATCATTTAAAAAATTAATTTATGATCTTTAAATAATTAATAAGTTAAAATAATAAAATTTAATTTATAAAATAAAATGAGTTTTTGAAAAACCATAATTATAAGTCTTTTTAGTTCACTTCAAAAACCGTAATCATAGATATTTTTAGATTATTCTAAAAATTATGATCATAGATCTTTTTAGATCACATTTTTTTATAAAATCGTGATCATAAATTCTTTTTAGTTATTTTTAAAATTTACGATCATAAATTTTTAAGTCATTTTTTAAAACTGTGATTATAGACTTTTTTGGACCATTTTTTTTTAAATTGTAACCATACATACTTTATGATCATTTTATTTTAAAAAATCGTAATCATAATTTTTTTTTGTCTTGATAAAAAACTGTGATCATAAATTTTCTATAATCACAATTTTTTACTGTAATTAAAAAAAGGTAGCTATAAAACCAAAATATTACGGTAAAAAATCAGAGTAGTAAACTAAAAAGAAATTGGCATTTAAATTGCAAAGAACAAGCAAATAAATATCAAAATATATTCTAATTAACCAGATGTAGATTTGTCGATCGAGCCTTTTTAACTAAGCAATTACTAATCTAAACACACATAGATATAAAAATATTAATTATATATTAGAATTAATTATTACATATTTTTTATAAATATATGTATAATTTAATTTATTTTTAATATATATTTTATATTTTAGAAAGATTATCAGGTGTACCGGAAATATCGGTGTTCCAATTGTTTTAACCGTTGATATAAATTATAAAAAAAATATATAATATATATTAATTAAAATCAACGGATAAAACACAAGAACACCGGTGTTCTTCGGTACACCTGATAATTTTCCTATATTTTAATATATATTTAACTTTAATAACCGATTTTAATGTATATTTAGTATTGTTGACGTAGATAATACGACATCATAGTATTTTCGTGCGACCTACGTGTGATTTATGAGTGGACATGTATTAGTTGGTTCTTGATGAAATAATGAGAATAACTTTCGAAGAAAAATTATTGATTCTTCGATTCAAAGCTTGTTTGGTTTCTAGGGTTGTTACAACACCTCTTCCTCGCGTGAAACTACCGTTCATCACAAGATATCATCAATTAACAAGTACACATCCGATCACGAGATCTCTTCTAGGAAGGTTCACAGAATTAGCGTAATCTTTTTCCTTTTTCCTTTTACGAAATTTTTTTTTTGTAAAAACTCAAGTGCAATCGACTTGACATGAAGTTGATAGTTAAGAGCCGTTAGATGAAAGTTTAGTCAAATCAGTCGACTTCACATGAAGTTGATAATTGAGAGCCGTTAGATAAAAATTTAGTCAAAGCAGTCAAATCAGTCAAATCATCTAACGGCTCTCAATTATCAACTTCACGTAAAGTCGACTGCACCTGAGTTTCCACCAATTTTTTTATATATCGATAATGTTAGAAAATAAAAAAAATAAATTTATTTTATTTAATATTTATTTAATTAAATATTAAAAAAATAGATCAATAATTTAAAGATTAAAAATTAATTTAACACCATCAATGAAAATAAAATAAATATTTAAATTTTTAATAAAATGGTGGAAACTCATATGCAGTCGACTTCACGTGAAGTTGATAGTTGAGAGTCGTTAGATAAAAATTTAGTCAAATCAGTCAAATCATCTCACGACTCTCAACTATCAACTTCACATGAAATCGACTGTACCTGAGTTTTCACCTAATAAAATTAAAATATTATGCAAAAGATAAAAGTATTTCTAAACAAAAATCACCACTATAAAAAAAACTTAAAATAATACACTAAAACTGAGAAAAAAACAAAAAAGACATTTAAGCTCTTTAAATAGAAAAAATATAAAATTCTAAAAGACCGGAATTGAAAAGAAATACGATAAGAGGAATGCTAGGGGGCAACAACTTTTGTGATTTGTAGCCATCAAATAGTCATCAATGATGATTTTAATAGTGTGAGATTGGTGTGAAATTTCATCCAATAGCTCACTTTTCTTTACTGGTTACATGCTGGCCAGAATTTAATAAAGTTACTGGCCCCTAGATTTTTCCATTTGATAAATTAATTACTCAAAGTTTTTATACAAATTTAAGATGTATCTCTAATCTCAAAAATCATGTTCAAAATACACAAATATGCATACCTATATAAAACATAATCCAAAAAAAAGATTATTTAACATAGTTTATATAAAATATAATAAAAAAGAAATATTGTTTACCTTATTTTTTTTAGAGAATTCTTCATCTACAAGACAACTCAAACACCATGACAAACAAAAAATACCAAGAAAACAGGTGAATAATTCATTATTTTTATACACTTGATCACAATTCAAAATACAATAAATTTTTTATTTATTTAAAACAAACTCAAAATGAATTATTTGGCTTCTCAATTGGCTATGGCATTCAAAGAGATGAGAAGAGTTCGAAGGTCATCTCTCTAGATGACCATAACCAACTCAAAAGTCAATCAACTAATCACAATTAAAATTATTCTAGAAATTTTGTTGACATATAATATCACATAACAATTTTTACCTAATTTGTCTTTTCATAAAATTATAAAATAGAAAAAAAAACAAAAATAGAATAATATAAATGAAGAGTCATATCTAAGAGCATCGTCGCTGCTATTGCCACCACCAGTGAAGATCATAAGCAAATCATCATCCTTTACGCCTATGACATTTGTCAGAATTCCTAATCTCTTTCCTATTAAAAAGTAGTTGTTATTGTTAAATAGGAACACTTGTCTCTCATAAAGGTAAGTTTTAACTCCAAAATAAGCACAACAATAAAAAATTTAACCATAAAAACAATGTGCCAAGAAGAGTTAAAAACAACGCTCAAAAACTAAACTTATAAGATTCATCATCTCATTGCACACATAATCAACCAACAATACCATACCAAAAATCAATAACAGCAAACTCTCACAAAATTTTGTTTATCAAATAATAAAATAAAACTCTTAGGGAGACATAGAATTTTTAAATTAAAAATTTTCTCCCATCTAAGTATAATAAAATTTTGGAAAAAACAAAAAGCTAGAAAATAATGAAACTCACCTCAACCTCCAGCAATACCTTGACGTTTTTCACCTACCCATTAACATGCGAAAAAATAAAAAATTAACAATAATAACAAATGAAAAAATAAAAAAATAAGTGATATAAAAGGAGAAGATAAAAATGCAAAGATGAGATCTTTTACGGTTACTAGAAAGAAAGCACATTGAATTGATTTTTATAGAATTTTTTACTTTTTACCACATAAACTTTTTAAAATTAAATACATAAAAATGTATCATTTAAAAGTTAGAAAAACAAGAGTTAAGAGTTCTAGTGCGAAGCAAATAATGAAAAAAAAAAACAACACAATTATTTATTTCGTTAAATACCCAAAAAGAAATAGGGCATCAATAATTCAAATAGAAAGCTAATTTAGCATCATCAATGAAAATAAAATAAATAACAATATCATGCCAAAAATCAATAAAAACAAACTCTCACGAGATTTTATTTACCAAATAATAAAATAAAATTCTCAGAGAGACACAGAATTTTGATATTAAAAATTTGTTTCAACTTAAGCAGAAACAAATTTTGAAAAAAACAAAAAGTTGAAAAATAATGGAAGTCACCTCAATCTCTAGCGATGCCTTAAAGAAAATGCACAAATTCGCATTAAAATGTAGCATAAAGAATTGAAAGGAAAATGGACTATACATATGTATGACCTTTTTATGTTTTTCGTTGTTTTTTCCCCTTAAAACTGCTTCTATGCCACCTTTTTCCTCTTATTCTTATGCTTGTGAAACCAATAACATAGTCCTTTCACAACCAAGACAAGATCTTCACTTTCATTAGTATCATTACATACTTATAATCTAAATCACAATCACAAAAGTTGCAAATGTTTTGCAGCACAAACAAAAATTCTAGAAAACTAAAAAAAAAAAAAAAACTAAATAAAATGAGGAGTCACCTATTTTTTTGGCATAAGAAAGAAAAAATTAGGAAAGAAACATGAAGGATTTTAAGTACCTCATTCCTGTTTGAGTGCAGAAAACAAACTCTCTTACCTGCACTAATTCAAGAGAGGAATCCTAGGTCAAGAGAGTTACACATTCCAATGATACAATGTTTTGAATGAAAAACTAAATAAAGAAATATAGGACAATAATAACACATGAGACCTACTTCAGTAACTAAAAACTTCATAATATATTTAGCTGTTGGACTCACTTTTTTTTAGTAACAACATTCATCTTTACGAATTCTCCATCTTTGTTTAGCTTTCTATACTTTACTGGAAGTTGCTCATCTCCAATGTATCTAAATATAATACAAAAAATTAAAATCAGATACACAAACATAATTTTTTGCACGTTGCATCGATTGTGGGATTAAATCTCCTTTTATTATGTTAATGTTTAATCTTGATTTCAAATATAGGAAATCGAATGCCTAAGATCATTATGAAACTAACTTTTAAATCATGACCATTTTAAATTTTTTTTCAAGATTGCTTTTAAAGTTTGATGGAACAGAAAATATACCATAAGTAAATTGAACATCAAAAAAGGAGATCCCAACATCAGAAAACAAATGCTCATAATCCATGTATATATTCTTCTTTGTCTATAGTTTAAAATATGAAAAAAGTAAAAGTAATAATTTTTAGAATAATAGAGCATGGCTTTTTCAACAACCAAACAAATTTTTAGAATAATAGAGCATGGCTCTTGAAAAGAATTTTTAATTTGTATATATGATACTTCATATCAGATTTAAAGCATTATTTTAATTATTAATTATCGGGGTACATTATAGATGGACGAAAAAAATTATTAAAAGAAATTCTATCGCCGAAATTACCGTCAAAATATACCGACGACAACAACCCAGCTCATTTTTCAAAAAAAAATTAGAAAAATATTTTCGTCGGTTTTTACCGTCAGATTAATCTACTTATTTGCTGGTAAAGTGGCACGAAACCATATGCTTTAACGCCAATGTTATTGTCGAAAATTTTTTTACGGTAAGTTACAACAGATTTTATTTTCTTGATATCCATATTCCGCTGTTAAATCCGACACAAATTACCGTTGGATGCATAAATTTGACGGTAATTTATTACCGACGAGATTTATCCCATCGAATAAATTCTGACGCAAAATTCGACAATAAATCATGTACTATTTTATTTGTTTTTCTAATGATACTCAATATTTTTCTTGTAGCGATCTAAAAAAAAGTTGTCAGTTTAATTGATAATTTTGAGAATTCTTCATCTACTTGGCTTATACTATGAGTCCAAGAACTCATTAGTATTTCATTATAATTTGATTTAATAGTGATTTTTAGTCATGAGAAGATTTAAGGACGATGGAATATATTTTTAGGTTAGATTAGTGTAATCTGAATTTTACTTAAAAAAGTGATGATAATATCTAAAGTTTTTAGATTGATGGATATCCAATTTGAATAAAGACTTTGCCTAAAAAGACTTGCGAAAATTAAAAAAATTGCACAAGATACATTAAACTTTATACATACCTTAAAATTTCAAATCAATAATAATTATGATATTAAAGTACTTTGATTGTTATACTAATAATATTTGTGTGAATGCACGAAATAAACAACATAACTTTAAAGGATATTTTCATCTTTTTAAATTAAGAAAAAAGTTATATTTATTTATTTTTTAAATCAAAATCAAATTTTTAATACAACTAATCAAACTTAATATTTGAAGGGTGTTCAAATAATTTTAAACAAATCCTAGATTTAACTTTTTGAAATTAACTAAATGAGTATTTTACTCTTATTAAATCAAAGTCATATATACTTCTGCTTTCTAATACAATTAAACAACTTCAACTCATCAAAAAGTTATTTTAGTTAATCTTTTATGATGAATCCTTTTTATTTTGGTTTTTTAAATATCATTTTGAGGGTATTTTAGTGTCTTTAAATCAAATTCATATTCTAAATTTATAATATGATTAACAACCTAAATTTTAAAGAGGCCATTTAATCTTTTCAAACTAATTACAAAGGTATTTTATTTTAGTCTTTCTAAGATCAATTCAAGATTTTAATATAATTAAACGACCTTAACATGATACCATGGTTCTGAAAACCGGACCGGACCGGCCGGTTCAACCGGAAAAACCAGGAACCGGTCACCTAACCGGTCCGGGTAACACTAATAACCGCCTGGCAAAAAACCGGCCAAAAACCGGTCGAACCGGCGGTTAACCGGCGAACCGGAAGAACCGTCCGGTTTTTTTGCGGTTCAATGGTTTGCGAATTCATAAGCCAAACGACGTCGTTTTGGCATTTTTTTAAAAAAAAAAAAAAAGAAAAACGCTCGCGACTAACCCTAATCTGATACCCCCCCTTTCTTTCCCCTTTCTTCCCCAGTTCCCTTTCCCCACAGTGTCCATAGCCACCCACAGCCACAGCCTCTCACCCTCTTCAGCCTCTTCATCACCGTCTCACCCTCTTCAGCCACTCAGTTTCTCTCACCCTCTCACCCTCCGACAGGCCACAGCCACTCATCGCCGTCGCACCTCTCTTCCATCGCCGTCGCAGAGCTCCGGTCCTCCATCGTAGTCCCCCAGCTCGCCACCTCCACCGTCGCACCTCTCCTCCATCGCCGTCGCCCAGCTTCCCACCTCCACCGTCGTCGCCCAGCTCTCCACCTCCACTGTCGTCGCCGAGCTCTCCTCCATCACCGTCGCCCAGCTCCCCACCTCCACCGTCATCGCCCAACTCTCCACCTCGCCCAGCTCGCCGGTAATACTCTTCCTTCCACCTCCGTTCATGGTTCTGTTCTTGTTCCTGTTCTTCTCTATCACAGAAAACATGTTGCTCTCTGTTCATGTTCGTTGGTGTATTCTGTTTATTCATGGTATTTGGTTGATCATGTTCTGATTCTGATTCTGATTCTGTTCATGTTCCTGTGAATTCTGTTTACTCTGTTCATGTTTTGATTCTGTTCATGGTTTATTTCTGTATGCACAAAGTGGTGTACTCTGTTTATTCATGGTATTTGGTTGATCACCACCTTGGTGATTTGCTTATGTAGTAGGTGCTAGCCTGCTAGGTGGGTTTGAAAGAGTTTGTACTTGAAATTAGATCAGTGGTTTGGTTAATAGTGGAGGACATGGTCCTGGAATTAGAACTTACACTAATGCTGATTTCTTTCAAGGGCTTGATGAATCACAAGAAAGCCAGGAAATAAGAGACTCAGAAGCCATACTGCAGATGTTGAGGAAAACTATTTAGTTACCTCAGAGTGCTGAATTGCATTGGCACTAAAACAGGTACGAATGTCTAACTTTCTAATTGTAAAGAGTAAAACTTATCTCAGCTAATGCACATGCACCTGGTGCTTTGTTAACCATTACTGTCTAAATATTAATCAATGGCAGAAGGGAGCTTTATCAAACATAAATTGTGTCATAATTGTGCTTATAACTCAAATAAATCTACGTACGGTAATAAATCTACACTCGCCGATGATTCATAATCCAAGTACTCTAGATTGGTAAGCCTAATCATATCCTTATGTTATTTGATCCTGTTAATGTATTAAGAGGTTAATCATATTGTCTCATCAGGTGGTTTTCCTTGTCTTTGATCCTGTTAATGATAATTATGATTTTTGATGAGTTGCACCTTTGATTAGTTGAAAATTTGCTAGTAATTGTATCTTTTGAATGTAGAACACTATGGGTTTGTCATTATGTACGTTTTATTTTTTGTTTAGTTATAAACTTTGATGTTTGAAGTTGTTTGTGAACCTCTAATCTTAAGTAATGGATAATTTATTATGTAAAATATTAAATTTTATTAAGTTATAAATTATTGAATTTTATTAAGTTTAATAATTTTATTTAATATTTAATTAAACCGGTTGAACCCCGGTTCAACCTCGGTCGAACCAGTGAACCATTGAACCAGTGACCTCACCGGTTTATTGACCGGTCCGGTTCTCGCAACCTTGCATGATACAATCAAACGATCTTAATTAATCTTATTAATTAGGATCTTTTAGTCTTTTTAAAATAGATCCTAACAAGATATTTTAGTTTTATTTTTTAAATTAACAAAATAAAAGAAAATTTTAGTATTTTAATATTAAATTCAAATGTTTGGTTTCTGATATAATCAAATAATCTTTATTAATAATCTTATAAGAGTATTTTAATCTTTTTTCAAATTAATCATAAAAAAATATTTTAGTCTTTATTTTAAAAATTAACCATAGAAGTACTTTAGTCTTTTAAAATTAATTATAAAAGGATATTTTGATCCCTTAAAATGAACTCTGATATTCTGTGGGTATAGTGCATAGTTCATATGAAAAGTGCAATAATCACAGTTCTTGTTTTTTTTTTTAAATCAAAATCATTAACAGTTTAACTAAGACCTACTGTGGAAGTTAATAAAATAATTAATAACTACATTTACACCGAAGCAATGTGCAGAGAAACTAAGATTATAAATTTTGTGTTTTTAGTTTTTTAGATAATTAAAATAATAAATACATTTTTATTTTATAATTAATTATAAGATAATTTATATAACTCTTAAAATAAAGAATTATATCGTAATAAATTCTATGTTAATATAATAAAAACTGATTTAGCAATCTATATTTTATATATATATATTGAAGTATTTGCTTTAGTAAATATTTAAATTTGTAAATTGTATTTTTCTTTTTTGCACAGTCACATAAAAACAAAATTCGTCATATGTAATTTTTTTTTTTTGCACAGTCATATAATAACAAAGTTCGTTATATGTAATTTATTTAGCTATTTTTTTAGTATTATGGCATTAGATTATTTTATACAAATAGTATTAAACAAACTTATAAAGTAAATATAAATATTGGTCTATTTGCTAAATGATGCTCTATATTGTAATTTTGATCTTGTACTAAAGTTAAAAATGGTTGAAGAATTTTTTGACAATTTGTGGAAGAGATTATGAGATAGATAAAATATATAATACTGTAATAATAATAAGAGTATTGTTGATTATATATTTAAGTAGACGTTAATAATATGCAATTTGAATATTTATAACTGAAAATTATTATTATATTATTTATAATTTTAATATAGATATTAATTGTATTTAACCGTTATTTTATAATTAAAATACTTAATGATTCATAGTAAATTCAATTAATTAAGAGTATTGATTAATGAAATATTTTTTTGAATAAAAGAAGAATTTATAATGTCACATATTTATAGAATAATGAAAAGAAAAATTTTTTAGTGATTACCACCTATTCAAAATAGCTGATAAAAAGTAACTATATAATATATAAGCTTATAAAATAATTTAGTTTTAATTTTTATATAATAAAAATAGATAAATATATATGAATCTATAATTACTAACTGGAAATGGTGATTTGAAATAAGAATGGAATGCTTATAAGTTATCACATATGCAGACTACAAAGATGAAGTGAGGCATCATTGGCAGGCCGCCACCAACCATTTTACGAGCAAGTGCAACTACTTGTGCTCTTCTTGATCCAATTGTCAAATTATCTCGAAGACCCATGCTAGAATTATAATGTGCAGCAGTAGAGAAATTAAAGTTAAGTAAAATAAAATAAGGATTTTGCATATTCTTTAAAGAATTATTTTATAACCAGTCATATATAAATGTATGTACAGGCTGTACAGCAGTTTGTCCAGAGAGTTGGCATTTTATTTTGGTGAACCATACTTTTAAAATGCACTTACAGCTGCAGCTATAATTATTTTATCAAAGTAACTGAAGAAATTTGCAAATATAACTCAGATATATTGATATAGAAAACGAAAATTAGAAAATAAATTAACCAAAGCCAAGATTAAAGCAAAGCAAGGGGAGATGAGAAGAAAAGAATGGCAGCGAAGTGGTGGATCAGGACTTGCAGTGCAGAGAAGAAGTGGTCGCGTTGTGGTGTGATGGAAGCATCATGGTGCTGGTGCTACGGTGATGGGCAGAATGAGAAGAAGAGTTTGGTGGCGCAGTTGAGAATAGGGGACGGCGGCACAATAGCAAAGAGTAGAAGCCCGTGCAGATAGCAAAAAGAGTTTTTGACGTTTTTAAATAATTTAAAAGAAGAGACCAAGATTCGAACTTCCGGATCTAAAACTCTAATACCATATTTTAAAACCACTCATCCCAAAAGCATAATTTGACAGGATGATGTAACACTAATAACCATATCTCTAATACTTTCTAAACTTTCATTGTGCACATTGTATGCTTAGGTCATTGGTTCCCTATAGATATTTGTGTTGATAACAAAATTTAAGAATATTTTAATTGGCTATAACAAAATTTAGGTGTATTTTTGGTATTTATTCAAATATTAGTTATAAAAATATTTTAATCTTTTAATGTAAAATTAAAATTCCTATTTTTTAAGCCGATCAAATAATTTTTATTAATTATATAAGTATTTTAATATTTTTAAATTTAACATTGAAAAGTTAATTTAATTTTTATTTTTTTAAAAATACATTACAAAGATATTTTAAAATTCTTAAAAATAAATAGTTAAATACTAAAAGAACATTTAACCCCTTACAATGAATTGTGTCGATATTTTAATTTTAAAATTCAATTCAAATTTTAATTCTTAAAACAATTAAACAATATTTAACTAAAAAAATGTAGTGTAGTTTTTCTAAAACCGAATCTTAAAAGGTTATTTTTTCAAAACATTAAAAAATTATTTTAGTCTTTTTGCAAATACTATTCAAAAAGATATTTTCAGTTTTTCATAGTTAATTAAATTGACTTTCATATAGAAGAATATATAAATGTTAGAATTTAAAATATTTATTTGATTATTTACTGTGATATAATATTAAATTGACATATTTTTATCTTTAAATAGTGTCAACTAAAATGAGCTTTTCTCTATATTATTATTATTATTATTTTATCAAAGATAAGAGACTCGAACTCGCAACTTTTTAATTGAGAATGGGAAGACTATGAGTATGTTTGGGAAGCTTTAAAAGTAACTTTTTTTAGTTTTTGAGTTTTGACTTATGAAAAGTAGTAGTATTAATGTCTGGTGCAATTTTCAAAACCAAATTGCAGCTTTCTAAGAAGCTATTTAGGAGCTTACAGATAAGTTAGAAAAATGATTCCTCTCATAATACTACTATTTTTTATCACATTTTTATAAAATAAACACTTTTAAAACTAAAAACCCAAACACAAAATAACTTATTTATAAGTTACTTTTAATATAGTCATTTATTACTTAAGTTATTTTTTCAAAAGTAACTTAATTAAGTTGTTTTCCAAACTGAATCTATGTCATTTGAGGTATAACTCATTGATTATTATTATTATTATTATTATTATTATTATTATTATTATTATTATTATTATTATTATTATTATTATTATTATTATTATTATCATCATATATATACAAAAAAATATTAAAAAATTATCAAAATTTATTATTTTTAATTATTACTTTTAATTATTAATTTAATTTTTTTAGTCTAATAATTTAATAATATATTTTAGTCTATATTTTTAAATATTAACGATTAATTAATAGTTAAAAATAATAAATTATGATCTTATATTATTAGAGATGGCAAAACTTTCTAAAAAGTGAGAATCCCACAAATGAAGACCCCAAGACAAAATTTTTTTTTTATAAAAATAGGGATAGTTTCCCGAAACAGGTACAAAAATTCTTGTCCCGTTAATCTCTAAATTATTAAATTTATTTAATTATTTTAATAATTTATTTTTAATATAAATTTTTTCGTCATTTTACATAATAATATATATATATATATATATATATATATTAAAAATGTCTTTTTTTTTATTTTTCATAACACTAATAGTGTGTTATCCTAAATTTTTTATTTTTATTTTTTGTAATTATGGTGTGTGATTTTATATTTTAAATTTATAATCTTTGATAATATTTTATTTATATGTTGTAATAATATTTTATAATTTTTAAATTTTTTATTTAAAATTTTTATATAAATTATTAATATAAAGAGATGAGAAATGGTTCAGCAGAAAATTCCTATGAAAAATGGAGATAGGAGGCAATCAGGGTGAGAACAGAGAGTATGGGAGCAAAAACGGGAAGCAAGAAGGCATCTTCCGCCTCGCCCTGCCCGTTGCCATCCCTATACACATCATTCCTCATGTATATGATGGCCCTCTATCATTGATAAAGGACTTTATTTATTTATTTCCGCCTTTGCCAAGGCTTACTTAAATTATCAAATATCGTATTTACCCGCCGTAGTCTTCATTATCCCTTCCGAACAATTTAAAATCTGCACCTTATTAAAACCATCAACCATATAAAAGCCAGGTTATAATAATCCAGAGAGCAAGGCCGTACCAAATTCAAAGGGTTTCGATCTATATATAACCTCCCATTCCTTGCTGTATAGGAATGAAGATTCTATAGTAGTGCCTATTACAATACAGTAAGTTCTTGAACTTTCAACAACCTTCTCTCATTTTTCATAACTGGAAGAACTTCGCCACCATTATTAATGCTGGCAAAGCTTTCTCTTATTCCGAGTTTCAACGAAACATACATTAGCAATAGCTAACTGTGTGAAGCCAATTTAAGTTAACATCAACTTGAGGCACCTCTATCCTTAGATTAGGAATCAATGTTATGAAAGCTTCCCATAAAGTAGCTGTTTCTTCGTCACATGTCACCTTCAAATTCTCAAGATTCGAGACTAAAGACGGCAACTCGCAGTTCGCGCAACTCGTCATGTACAGCTTCCTTAGACCAGACAGATTACTAATTTCTTCAGGTAAATTTGGAAGGCTTATGCAGTTGGATATGTCCAGAAGTCGCAGATTCGAAAGCATTCCAATGGATTCTGGTAATCCTTGCAAATCAGTGCAAGAATTGAGCCTCAAGATTTCCAAATTCTTCAGATTTCCAATTTCTTTCGGCAATGAACAGAGCTTGTGGCAATTAGTGACACAGAGCTTCTTCAGCGACGGAATTTCGCAGATTCCATTAGGCAAGCCAACCATATCTTTGCTGTAATCAATGTTCAACTCTACTAGATTTGGACATGCTTCTGAAAATTTGAAGTTACCAAATTCGAAAGCATGACTTGTATGACACATGTAGAGGGATAGTTTCCTTAGACTCTTTAACTGGCCAAAGGAAGGAACAGAAATTCTCTCTAGTCTTATTCTTTTCAGGCTTGGTAAGGAATCAAGTAGCTTGAAATTGTTGAGCTCAGAAGGATAGAAGCCATAATTTGTTACTATGAGAACTTTCAGTTTACTCATTTTCTCCATGAACATTGGAAAAGAGAAGAACTTAGCTCGAAGATGGAAAATCAGAACTTCAACGTCAGCCGTTTGCATATTGGACCAATAAGAAGGCCAAGTTTCATCTGAAAATGCAACCCATGATTTGTGAATTAAGTGTTTTTAAATATTCAAAAAATTCTTACTTTATAGACACATCCAAAAGATTTAGATTTTAACAAAATAAACTCTAAAAAATATTAACAACAAAATGATTCTTACAAGATATATTTTATTAGACAAAATGACCAAACATTGTAGTCAACAATTAATTTACTCAGTGAACCATCAATTATTTATCCAGAAGTATATTAGTAATTTTATAAATAATTGACACTTAACTGATCAAATTAACTATTTACCAAATATTTAGATTATTTTGTGGAATAAAATATATCTTTTAAGGATTATTTTATCGTTACTATTTTTTGGAGTTTATTTTATCAAAATCTAAATATTTTAGGTAAAAAAATGACTATTTAATATATATATATATATATATATATATATATATATATATATATATATATATATATATATATATATATATATATATATATATACTCTTCATTGCACAACACATACTAAGATGATGAGTATTAATATGAACATATTATGAGAAATTATAAAAAACTAATTTTTAATTAATTTATATTAACTAATTTTAGTATTTAGATTTATGATTTAAAATTTAGAGTTAAATATATATTATGTAAGGTCTAGAATGTAAGATAAATAAAATAATTAATATTGGTAGAAAAAAATTAATTACCTAACATTATTCATATATAAAATTAAAAAATCATGAGATAAAAGTAATTGAATTTGAAAACAAACTTAACTTGGTGAATCATAATTGGTTAAAATATCATATATAGACATTTAAAATATTATTTTTAGGAAAGTATTATAATACTTATATAACTATAAGGTTGTGATATTTTTAATAAAATAAAAAAGAATAAAAACAAATCTCACACCACTAATTATATATTCATGCTTTTTTTTTTTTATCAAAGATAGGAGACTCAAACCCGCAACCTTTTAATTGAGTATGGCTGTATGGGGAGAGACTATGCCATTTGAAATATAACTCATTGGCATATATTCATGCTTCTTAGTTTTGAAAGAAAGGTGTAGAATAACTAACCAATTGTTATTGACAAAGTGCGTGCATGGATTTGTTGCGGCATCTGTTTATTAATACACCATCTCAAACATTTTGAAAAGATTTCAGCAATGATGCCTCGCTGCTTCTCCCCAAGCCCAAATTCGCCATTCTGTTCGTTCATGCCAATGCTCATTCTGTGTCTATGTTCTGTTGCTTCTTGATTGTCCTCATAAATTGCAAGTTCTCTTAGAAGATCATGCACCACGATGAAGTGGTTGTTGTAGTAATAGTTTTCAACGTCGCAAGCATTTTTCCTGGTTGAGAAATGAACAGAAACAAATATTTTAGAGACACAAAATCCTTTATATGATTCAAACGTATACTATTGTTAACAAGCAATGCTAAAGAATATCGTGATAGCTAAATTTTAAATACTAAATTATAAATTGACATATTAGTTATTGTCATGGTTCTGAAAACCGGACCGGACCGGCCGGTTCAACCGGAAAAACCAGGAACCGGTCACCTAACCGGTCCGGGTAACACTAATAACCGCCTGGCAAAAAACCGGCCAAAAACCGGTCGAACCGGCGGTTAACCGGCGAACCGGAAGAACCGTCCGGTTTTTTTGCGGTTCAATGGTTTGCGAATTCATAAGCCAAACGACGTCGTTTTGGCATTTTTTTAAAAAAAAAAAAAAAGAAAAACGCTCGCGACTAACCCTAATCTGATACCCCCCCTTTCTTTCCCCTTTCTTCCCCAGTTCCCTTTCCCCACAGTGTCCATAGCCACCCACAGCCACAGCCTCTCACCCTCTTCAGCCTCTTCATCACCGTCTCACCCTCTTCAGCCACTCAGTTTCTCTCACCCTCTCACCCTCCGACAGGCCACAGCCACTCATCGCCGTCGCACCTCTCTTCCATCGCCGTCGCAGAGCTCCGGTCCTCCATCGTAGTCCCCCAGCTCGCCACCTCCACCGTCGCACCTCTCCTCCATCGCCGTCGCCCAGCTTCCCACCTCCACCGTCGTCGCCCAGCTCTCCACCTCCACTGTCGTCGCCGAGCTCTCCTCCATCACCGTCGCCCAGCTCCCCACCTCCACCGTCATCGCCCAACTCTCCACCTCGCCCAGCTCGCCGGTAATACTCTTCCTTCCACCTCCGTTCATGGTTCTGTTCTTGTTCCTGTTCTTCTCTATCACAGAAAACATGTTGCTCTCTGTTCATGTTCGTTGGTGTATTCTGTTTATTCATGGTATTTGGTTGATCATGTTCTGATTCTGATTCTGATTCTGTTCATGTTCCTGTGAATTCTGTTTACTCTGTTCATGTTTTGATTCTGTTCATGGTTTATTTCTGTATGCACAAAGTGGTGTACTCTGTTTATTCATGGTATTTGGTTGATCACCACCTTGGTGATTTGCTTATGTAGTAGGTGCTAGCCTGCTAGGTGGGTTTGAAAGAGTTTGTACTTGAAATTAGATCAGTGGTTTGGTTAATAGTGGAGGACATGGTCCTGGAATTAGAACTTACACTAATGCTGATTTCTTTCAAGGGCTTGATGAATCACAAGAAAGCCAGGAAATAAGAGACTCAGAAGCCATACTGCAGATGTTGAGGAAAACTATTTAGTTACCTCAGAGTGCTGAATTGCATTGGCACTAAAACAGGTACGAATGTCTAACTTTCTAATTGTAAAGAGTAAAACTTATCTCAGCTAATGCACATGCACCTGGTGCTTTGTTAACCATTACTGTCTAAATATTAATCAATGGCAGAAGGGAGCTTTATCAAACATAAATTGTGTCATAATTGTGCTTATAACTCAAATAAATCTACGTACGGTAATAAATCTACACTCGCCGATGATTCATAATCCAAGTACTCTAGATTGGTAAGCCTAATCATATCCTTATGTTATTTGATCCTGTTAATGTATTAAGAGGTTAATCATATTGTCTCATCAGGTGGTTTTCCTTGTCTTTGATCCTGTTAATGATAATTATGATTTTTGATGAGTTGCACCTTTGATTAGTTGAAAATTTGCTAGTAATTGTATCTTTTGAATGTAGAACACTATGGGTTTGTCATTATGTACGTTTTATTTTTTGTTTAGTTATAAACTTTGATGTTTGAAGTTGTTTGTGAACCTCTAATCTTAAGTAATGGATAATTTATTATGTAAAATATTAAATTTTATTAAGTTATAAATTATTGAATTTTATTAAGTTTAATAATTTTATTTAATATTTAATTAAACCGGTTGAACCCCGGTTCAACCTCGGTCGAACCAGTGAACCATTGAACCAGTGACCTCACCGGTTTATTGACCGGTCCGGTTCTCGCAACCTTGGTTATTGTCTTACATGTATGTATTTTGTTAAAAAAATAACTAAATTATATGTCATTTGTTTATTTTTTTTCTCTAATATAAAATTCCCACTCTGGAGCAATCACCCTATTCACCGTGCCATAAAATTTATATAAACTGGATTGAAGAATTTAATTTGTACCTTGAAACTAAGACATTAGCCAAATTCATAGAGTTTAATGTGTTGATAATAGTCATTGCCTCTATGCCATCATCATCCATTCCATACAACTCAGTCCATATATCCAAGAGAACAGTAACAGGGATTCTTTGATCTTCGGGAAATAGCCCTAGGTCCATGAAGCACTCCTTTATGATAGGCTTATCCTCTAAAATTTCCAAAATATTTTCGAGGCATTTTAGTAATTCCTCACTCGAATCAAATATAAAACGACCCTGTGACAATTTCTCTACCATCTTGAGCCAAAATTCATAAGGTTGAGTTCTTATTGATCTACCAATCACAGTAATCGCAAGAGGTGAACCCTTGCAACCTCTTACAACCTGCATTTTCAGTGCAAGAAAATTTAATTAGTAACTAACAAGACATGAATCAAGCACCTTAAGAAGCAAGTAATCTGCCAATCACCATGGTCTTTTTTAGAAAGCTCAAAATTAACAACTCACATTTAAGCCTCTATTACTATCAACTATGGTAGGTATAAATTAAAATTATTTAGCCACCAGAATAGAATATATATTAGAATACAAAATACACATTAAAAATAAATTTAACTACTATATATATTTATACACAAATATATAGTGACTGATTTTAGTAGTTAATTTTAATATATGAATAGTATTTTTTATTATCATTAATTAATTACTAATTACTATAAATTACTATTAATAAAAATGATTTAATAAATAAATATTTTATTTGGTATCCAACTTTTATTCATAAAACACCTTAACCATTACTCAATATATCTAAACACATATTATATCAAAATATATTAGATTTGAATGCACTATAACCTTAAAAGTTTAATTTTGATGCACTATAAGTGTAAAACGTTTAATACAGTTATTCAATCATATCGATTTTTTATGACTACTCACACGGTTAATGAAAAATGTAGTTATTTTTGCTGAGATAATGTTAAAATTGTTTTATAATAACATTGCATCAAAATTAAATTTTAATCTTAAAGTCACAAAAATATTAAAACAGAAAGAGTACTGTTTATTAGTAAATGTAATTATAGGGAAAAATGGGAAAGGAATGCTAATAATAAAAGGGTGTTAGCTAACTTTATTCGAGAAGCAATTACTTGTTCGTTGGTCCTACCATCTTTTGTTTTAGTGTACGTATTTGTACACAAGAATGTATTCTGATGTATATATTCAAAACTCTTCATATCTGAATATAATTTTATTTTTTCATAGAGTGAGTTGTCAATGTATTACAGCACCTAAATAAGATAAATGTTAAACTGTAGGGAGAAAGTAAGAATACTCACCTTTTGGAGAATATCTTCATCATTTTGGAAAATTGAGTAGTAGTTATCTTCCAATTGGGCAAAGTGACTGAAAAGTGTTAATGCATCTTCATGATTGAGTGGTTCTAAGACGATACATGGGGTGCCAAATCTAGGATATGCAACCCTTGAAGTAACCAGAATCTTGTAATCTGATGATGTTTGTATTTTGAATTTCTCAACAAGGGATTCTGAACCAGGCCAAACATCATCAAGGACCAACAACATTGGACTACTTTTTCCAATATGCCTCAGCAAAACTCCCATTCGGTTAATTGCATCTTCTTCGCTTTGAAACTCTGGCACTCGATATCCACAGTGTTCAAAGAGTCTCTCTACAATTATCTTTATCTTGAATGTTTTCGAGCATGTGATGAATAAGATATTTTCCTTGAATTTACCTAAGGAAACGAAAGAGATCTGTTTAAGAATCTTGTATATATCATCATTTCAAATTAAAATGCATATATAGCTTCATTTTTATTTAGGTGTGTAGCTAAAATTAAAGTATTGTATAATTAAATATAATATTGTATATTTAGTAATATATATAATTATAATTAGTATCTTTTAATTAAAAAATATTAATAAGTATTTGTTATATAAAAAAGTTATCTTAATTTTTATAATTATGATTAGTAGTTTTTTTAATTAAAAAATGTCAATAAATGCTTATTATATAAAAAGTTATCTTAATTCTTATAAATTTTTTTATTTTAGATTTAATAAAATACAAAAATTATCTATTTTTTAATTAGTTTATTTTATTGAGTATTATTGTAACATAAAGTTATATTTTTATGCTTCATATTATAAAAAAATGACATAAAATAACAAAAATAAATTATTCTAATAATTTTATTATATGAATTTAAAATATATTAGTAAATAAAATATATAAAATATAATCGTTTTAATGAATTTATTTAATATGCCATAATTTTATTATTTTGAGAAAAATAAATAAATTTTAAAAAAATTCATTTCATGTAAGTACTATAATATATAAAGATTTTTTTTAACACCTAATTAGATGTTGATGTTATTATAATATTAAAATATTTTTATATGATAAAAGGTGTAAAAATTAAGAAAAAAAAATTAAAAAGAGAAAAAAAGCAGTTTAAATATTTAAAATTTTGAAAATGTATTTTATTGAAAAGTGATTGAGAATAATATTTTTATTAATTTAAGGATTGTTACTAATTTTTTAGTTTAATAGTTTAATTATTTATATAAAACAATTACTCATTTTATTTTTTAAATAGAAAATAAAATTATATAATAACTTTATACGCTTAAAATTATTAATTTTTGTTCAGAAAAATTAGGGAGAAGAGCGAAACCTATGCTTGTCCTCCCTTAGATCCGTCCCATGTGTGCGAAATATGATTTTTTTTTTTTTTTTTTGTTACCAACTCTAATCAAAACTTCTACTAAAAGCATTAAACATAGCTAGGGAATAGTATTTTTAGAATATGATAATATCACTTTTAATTTTTATAATATCATTCTTTTATAATTTTTTTTGTGTTATATAAAATAAAAAAAGAGTTAAATACGATTTTGGTCCTTAACGTAGAGACTGAAAATTTATTTCATCTCCACATTTTTTTCGCTATAAAATAATTCCGAAGGTTTAGGTTAATTTTAAAATCGTCATTTTTCCCATATTTTTTATTTTATTACCAAATTATCCCTAAAAATAAAATAATAATAATAAAAAAAGAAAACGGAAAAATGGGGAGGGAAGGTCGCGCTTTGGAGGAGGGGGTGTTGTTTCCAGGGAAGATGGGGAAGGGGGAAGGGAAGGGAAGGTGGAGAATCTCCACGCTGCCGCCGCTCCTTGCCACCATTACTGCTTCTTCGCCGCTGCTCCTTTCTTCCATTGCACACACTCACACTAACGACAAGAGAGGAGAGAGCAGAGGGAGAGAGAAAGAGAAGAGAGGAACGGAACGGAACGCCACTGCAACCCGCCACCACCGCATTGCCGTTCTCGTCGCAATTCGCGGCGTTGCCACCACTGCCGCAATCCTTTCCACGCGATCCGCCACCATCACCGCAGCTCTCCTCCCCTCGCGATTCGCAGTTCACCGCCTCAGCCTGTCCTCCTTTCTGGTTGGTTTTGCTTCTGCCTGCTTCTATTTTTGCTTCTGCTTCTAGTTCTACTTTTGTTGTTGCTCTGATTCCATTATCCATTGTTATTGTTATTGTTGTTCTTTTGGTTGTTGTTGTTTGATTGTTGCTATTCTGCTTCTGCTTTCTACTTCTGCCTGTTTCTGTTTTTGCGTTTGCTTGTGCCTCTCCGCTTCTATTTCTGGTTTCTTTTGGAAAAGAAGAGGGGAGGGGTATTTTCGTCTAAAGGACAATTTTAAAATTAAGTTAAACCTTCGAGATCATTTTGTAGCGAAAAAAAGATCGAAAACAAAATAAATTTTCGACCTCTATGTTAGAGACCAAAATCGTACTTAACCCTTAAAAAAAAGAGTGATATTATTAAAATAAGAATAATATTATCATCTTTCTATCGGTATTGTAAAGCAAAAATATATACCTATATCACACTTTATTACTATGACCCTCTTTTTCTTTTTTATTTTTTTAAATTTAAGTTTAATTATTCTGCTGGTCTTTATAATTTTATTAAATTTTTAATCAAGTCTCTATACTTTTTTTTTTCAATTGGATTCCTATAGCATATTAAATTTTATAATTAAGTCCGATCCTTATCGTAACAAAAATGTTAGAGTTAATGAAATATTACGTTAAACAAAACGAATATACCACACATAAAACAAGAAAACCTCAAAGACAATATTTCCTATTTCCTAAATTACCAAAAAACTCTCGACATTCTCTCACACTAATAGAGAGAGGATGAGAAGAAGATAAATAAGAGAGGAAAAAGAAGGAGTAAAAAAAAAAGGTGGCGCCAATGGTGCCATGGTGGGAAGAAGTAAGAAGAGAGAAAGAGAATGCCACTGTCACAATCACCAGATGTCCTCTATCACCGCCACTACCACGCAAAGAGAGAAAGAGGGAGATTCAGAACGATAGAAGAAAGAGAAAGACAAAATAAGAGAGGGATTACTAAGGAAAGATCACGTTGTGAGAGAAAAAGAGAAGGGTGGATGCCACAAAATAGGGAAGTGGTGGAGGATGACGCCACTACTGCCACATCATCCCTTCCCATCTGTTGTCGCTGCTCGTGCTCACGGTCTCAAGTTCGATTTCAGATTTGACCTCCATATTACTTTGTTTTGCTTACTTCTGCTTCTGTTTTTGCTTCATCCTTCTTTTACTTCTATTTTTAAATTAGTTTTATTTACATTCACTAATTATGCTAAAAAAATTTTAGTGTTAAAAAAATTATGATTATAAATTTTGATTATGTGTTTTACTTATTATTAATTAATTATGTTATAACAAAAATTCTGTTTCTGATCATATTAAAAATTAATTATGACAAAATATTTGCTTTTAGATTTGTGTTAATAGAGAAAGTGAGGGTAAGGAAAGTGAACCTTACCTATAGAAAAAAGAGTATCATAACTTCTTTACTTTCTTATAGGTAAAAAATATGAGTAAATCAGTAAATTTATATTTCATAAATATTTTTTAACGTTTAATGTTAATAAGAACTTAATTACAAGATTTAATATGTTATAGAAATTTAATTAAAAAAAATCTAATTAAAAATTTGATAAAATTATAAAGATCGATGAAATAAATTAAATCTTAAATTTAATATGTCAATTATTTCATATTAGTCAATTCATTAAAATTAAACCAATATAATCCAAAGTTCAATAAGTGTTTACAAAAGTATATTTATAACGTTGTCAAAAAACCCCTCAAAATTCACAACAATATACAGGAGAGACTTATTAAGCCCAGGTCCCAGAGGATATATATTCCAATCTTTTGCTATTTTTTTAATACTTTATAACTATATTTTCTATTTTTCTATAAAAAATAACACAGAAAAAAGTATAGTTTATTTTATGAATAGATTACACTTTTTAAATATAATTTTAAAAAATATTGTTAAATAGGTGATTTTTTTATAGTAAATGAGGTCAAATATCACTTTAAAAAAGTACTTTAATTTAACATATCATATAACTTAATATAAAAAAATTTATAATATAAATTAGCACAAAGCATTATTTTTGCCTCAAATGTTTTGGAGTAAGTCTTAATATTATTCTATTTTTAATTTTTTTTAATTTGTGTCCCAAATAAAAGCAACTCATCAATCTTATCTCCCAGTTAACTTTATCAAAAACTATTAACATAAATGATGACATATAATCACTTTAACTAAAATAATTCAATAATACTACACTTAATCATATTAATTAAAATAATTCAATAATTAAAATAACTTCATCAATTAATTACTTTTCAACTATGCTACACTTAATCACTTTAATTTAAATCCTTCAATAATATTAATTTCTTGTGTATTTATTAATTTAAATACTTTTATTTGAATAATTTAATATTTTTGATAAATAAAATTATCTGGATTAGTTATTAAATTCTTGAATTTTTAGCTATTTATATATTCGAAATTATCTGGATAGATAATATTATATATTCTTAAATAAATAAAAATATATAATTAATATTGATATTTATGCAATATACACAATAAAATTAATTGACTATATGAAAAATAAAAAAATCTTTACTTTTTATTTTTATATAAACTTTGTATTTATAATATCTCTAACAAATGTCTTTATTAATATACTTATTATTAACAACACCCTTAATATTTTTTTAGACAGATAGTTTAAAATTTAAAATAAATTACATGAAATACTAACTTGAGGTTACAGTCAGCAAAATTTATTATTTTTGTTCAACAGTTAGTCAATAATATTTAAAAATATGAGCTAAAAATTGGTTAATAACTAAAATTACTGATAAAAAATAATAAATTCTATTGGTATTTAAATTTTTTAACTAATATAAAAAATATTAAAAAATTAATAAAATTTATTATTTTTAGATTACAGTAATTTTGATTATTAATTTAATTTTTTTAATTTAATAATTCAATAATATACTATACTAGTAGCCTCAAGAGTGGAAATTGATAACACGTTGGGGAGGAGAGAAGCACGTTTGAGCTTCTTGAAAGCTTCACTTTTATGTTTGGCCATTTTTATTTTCCTGAACGCAGAATTGATTCTGCTTCTGAACGCACGTTTACGAGAAGCTAAAATTTGTAGCTTCTGCGTTTCACGTTCATGGTTGCTTATTGTCTTTGGAAAATTAGGTGAAAATTTTATTTCTTTTTTACCAATCCTACCCTTCATTTTCTTCTATAAAAAGGATACCACTAACTATTACCTTCACAATAATTCTTTATAGTTTTTCCTACTTCTTCATAGTTCTTAGTTACAATTTTTTTTTCATTAAAATAGTTCAAATTTATTTTAATCACTAGCAAATTAAATATTTTAATTTTTTTATTATTTTTAATACTCATTTTCATATTTAAATTTTTATGTTTTTA
Source organism: Arachis ipaensis (assembly GCF_059453495.1). Taxonomy (NCBI): domain Eukaryota; kingdom Viridiplantae; phylum Streptophyta; class Magnoliopsida; order Fabales; family Fabaceae; genus Arachis; species Arachis ipaensis. The sequence continues at coordinate 17,001,103 of NC_142436.1, read as the reverse complement.
TTGTATTTTTTACTTATATTTTTTTATTTATATGATAAATATTTTTATATTATTTGTGTAGTGTTCTGATTTCTCATGTTATGTTTTTATAAAAAAATTTTATTATTTACTATACTATTTTTTATAGATATATTTTTTATTAAATCTTTTTTTAATTTTTGTTTGACTTTGTTCATATAATTATTTATTTATTTTATTATATTTCTTTTATTCATATGACAAATGTTGTTGACCTTTTTTTAAAGATATTTTTATTATTTTTTTCATATGAATTCTTTTTTTTCTATCATTTCCTGCATTATATTTATGTTGTGTATGAAATTTTTTTATTTTTTATTTGATTTTATTCATACGAATTTTATTTACTTTTTATTGTATTTTTTTGTTGATATGATATATGTTGTTGATTTTATGGAATTTTTATTATTTCTTATCTGTATGATTTTTTTCTATTTTTTGATGTACTCTATTTTTGTTTTGTATTAATTTTTTTATTTTTTATTATGACTTTATAAAATTTGTAATTATAATTATTATATACTACGTTTATTATTAAAATTTTGTATAATATAAATTATCTATGATCATATAAAAAGGACAAAATAAATAAAAAATTAATTATAAGTAACAATAAAGCCATAAATAATGAAAATTTATAGTCCAAAATAATACTAAATTAAAGAGTACTAATAGTACTAGAAAAATTATAAAATATTTTCTTTTTGTTTGATATTATAAAATTTATAGTACTCTCTTTATTTTTTTTATTGTATTTATTTTATTTATATAATAAATATTTTTTATATTATTTTTGTTAGTATTCTGATTTTGCATACATATAAAAAAATTATTTAAATTGATGTCTCTTTTAGTAATTTTTTATCTAAAAGTGATTTTGAGTAGTATAATTCAAACAATATTTGTTTTACTATAATCAATTTTGATATAAAGATTGCCAAACATAAATCACCCAAACTTACTTTTCCTCAAAATCAATTTTACAAAATCAATTTTATATAAACTCCCGTTTGCAAACTGCAATCCAAACGCAATCTATATCATCAATCAATTCATGATACTAGCTATTAGCAAGGAGGAATAATGGCATACCTTTGACTTGTTGATCCCAACAGAGCGAGGTAGCCAAAGTGGTCTTCCCAGAACCAGCCAAGCCGGTCAAAACAATGACAGACACGCCATCCCTCTCCCTCATAACCTCCGCCTTCAATTTCCTCATTGACTCCTCCAATCCCACCGTGAACCCTCGCTTCTCTGGAACACCAAATACCCCCCTCCTTTCCGAAACACAGCCACATTTAAGCACTTCAATAATCTCTCTCAACTTCTCAAGCGTCTCATTCAAATCCTCCCTCAAAGCTTCATCAAAGTAATCACAATCATAATCATCATCATCATCATTGTTATTATTATTATTATTATTATTATTCTTTATATGCCGAACGAGCCAGGAGAAGCAATTTTCCCACAAGCGCGACCAAGAAGAGCAATTGCAATTGCATAGGCTTACACCGTCATCATCATTTTCTGTTATAAGAGCCGTGATTTGCTCTCTTTGTCGATCAAGGTGTTCGTCGTCGTAATTGTATTGCTTGATCTCGTTGAACAGAGGAGTCAACTCTGTGAGGATTACCGACCTTAGAACTCCTCTGTTCCGATTGCTCTTTCTTGCCGTTTGAAGCATTTCAAGGATGCTCTCCGATGCCTGTTGAAGTAGCGATGCAAGAACGGCAATTTGCGTTGTGTGCGCCATTATTAACGGCGATCAAGTTCAAAGTGATCAGAAAAAAAGGGTGAAGGAACTAACACAAGCTATAGGAATGCGTTAATAGAAGGAGAATTGGCAGATTGGAACTTGAATCAGGGTAATCAATATAAAAGGTTAAGCTAATCGCCTGCGGTTTAATTAATTCGAAGTTTCCTCTGACCTTTCGAGTCCCTTACGACTTTCTTTCCTCTCCGCGGTTTATAGAATGAATGTGAAAAGTACCGTTAGTAAAAAGGATCAGGGATGGCACGATAATGATTTAACAAATTAACAATGCAAATAATAACTTAATTATAAGATAAGAACTTAATTATTTATTGAATTTGTAATTTATATTATATGTATATTATTTTTATAATTTTTTATTATCAATATATAAAATGATACATGATTTAAATTAAGAAAAAAACAAAAAACTCACCAATGATTTTTTTTTTTAAATCTCACAATGATTTTTTATTTCAATTTTGTAAAAAATAAAAATCTCATCTAACTATTTTTTTATAATTTAAAAAAAAAGAAAAATAAAAATCTCATTTCAACAATTTCTAATTTTATAATTAGCCCCCATATTCTGGTAAAATTTCAAAAAATTTAATATTTTTATATTTTACAAAAAAAATCTCTCATATATAAAAAAATTTGTCACATAAAAAATTTCGAATTAAAAAATTTAATTAATTATCAATTGAAAGTATTGATTATCAATTTTTTACTATATTTATTGTCATGTTTTTGTATCGTAATGAAATTAAGGATTTGGAAACTTTTATACTTTAATAACTTAATTAGAAATTTCTAACTATAAAAATGTAATAAAAAATTTAACACACAGAATCATTGATCTATAAGGAAAATTGAAAAAGCCAGTCTAACTTTGTATTTCCCTTTGTCCTAGTATTAGTTTTGCAGGTAATATATGTAATAAAAGATTTCATTACTCTTAATGTTCTTATGTTCTTACCAATTTTAATTAAGTTTTTATATTTTTTTAATTGAATTCTTATATTATTTTTAATTTTATAATTAATTTTTTTAGTTTAAAAAATATTAGAACTAACTGATTCTTTTCATAAATTAAAGATATTTAAAATTAAAATCTTAATTAGATCTTTGACTGCATATATTTTTAAAAAAAATTGTTAATTTAAACATTTTTTATATAAGAATAACTTAATTATAAAACTAAAAATAGTGTAAAAAACCTAACTAAAAAAATATAAAGACCTAATTAAAAATTTAGTAAAATTTTAGAGACCAACAAAAAAATTAAACCATAATAAAATGACTTTTATAGTTTTCACACACCCACCGTCCACGTCCTTCTTTTATTATTGTAGCAGGTATCCACTAAAATTAATTATCAAAATCAGTTAATATATAAAATATATTAAAATATAAATAAAATATTATTTATATATATTAAAATTAATTAATGTATATTTATGTATAAATATATATTGTTTAACTCATTTTCAATGCATATTTTATATTTTAATATATATTTTATATCAGAAATTGATTTTGATGTATATCAAATATAATTAAAATATATAAAAAATATATTAAAAATAAGTTAATCTACGTATTCATAATACATATTAACTAATTTTAATAATTAATTCTAGTATACACTGAATATTTTTGTTTACCTTTACTATTTTGTTATGTTGCTCCCATTCCCGCAATATTATTCTACTTTAAAAGTAAATATCATTGTTTTCTGCAATACTTTCTAACTCAATAGACTTTAAAGATAAATACTAATATTTTTTTATGACATTTTTAAATTTAATAAGTCAAAGATTAATTCCTTGCGGATTGAAGTTTTATTTAATAATTTATTATTAATTAATAAATTGTACAAAATTTGAATTCTTAATATTTATTTAAGTGGACGAATAAAATTATTACTCAACCAATCCAAATTTATTAGGACAAATACTAATTATTTTTAATATTTTAATATTAAAAATAGTTAAAATTTATTTTTAATTATAATTTTATAAAATATTTATTAATTGTTATGTATATTTTATTTAATTATCTTTAATAAAAATTTTTTATATATTTTAATATATTATCCCGTACAAAATACAAAAATATACATTAATTCATATATAACTACATAGAAACTAATTTTAATAACTAATTCTAATATAAAGCAGACATTTTTGTTTACCCTTTACTATTTCCTTGTGTTGCTCCCGTTCCCAGCAACTTTGAATTACACCTGCATATCATAGTCATATTTTCCAGATCCAATTTTTGTAATTAAATATAGAAATATAGATTATTAGATTCATTTAATTAAAAAAGTTATAACTTCAGCTAGTCATTTTTTAGCCGGCAGTTCTGATTTAGTTTTCTCTTACCTCTTTTTTTCTGAGTTTTCATTGTGAGTGGGTGGCTAATAAGAAGTGATATTTATTTTCCATAATTTACATATAAATAACTCATGAAGATAAACATGTCAACATACAAATGCAAATTAGATCCAACCTGAACCAATAACAAACCATTTTATCCATCTAACCGTGTGCTGTAAATAAATAAACAAATCTGGTGACCTCAGAAGCTACTTCAGAAACATCAACACAACTACTTTAAATGGTGATTTCAGACACTACGTAGAAACTTCAATGATCTCAGAAGTTACCTCAACAACGAACTTCATAAATCATAAGTAACAATAATATTTATATTATGTCTTGGGTTTGCCTTTATTTTCCCTCAGGTTTTTACTATTCTTGAAATAAGTTCATTTGCTATTTCCCCACCCAGGTTTGTCTTCATTCCTTCACAAGAAATTAAAATTTACTCAAGATTCGTTCTAGGAATCATTGCAGCCTATAACATTCATGAACAAAAGAGTAAAATCCAACAGGCGGCAACAATTTACATACAAATTAAACAAAATCATGACGTATAACAAATTTCTTTTAGGACAATGCAGTATTATAATAATCTCATAATGATATATTTTAAAAATTTAATTTTGAATATACTTTAATTACATAATATTATATTAATAAAAATATTTATCTTTTATATTAACTATCTGACTGATTATCCAAAAAATTAAATGTAATTACATGATATATAAAATATTTTATTATATTATCAGTTAAATAAAATTAAATTTTTATTTGAATTAAGTGCCGGATCCGATGGGTTTGGTCGCCCCTTGTTAGAACAGAATTATGTAACCTTTGAGCTAGACAAATGGCTATTGCTTTCGAGCAATTGCAAGTGAAAATGTATATCTATTATTGGACTGAAAAGCTAAGACCTTCAGGCAGTGGCGGAGCTTCACTCAGACAAGGGAATTTTTTATAAAAAAAATAGTAGACTAGTAGTACTTCATTAAAAATAAAAAATAATTCAATTGGTTTAAATTCTTAACTATAACTTGAATAAGTATAACTTGAAGTATCCAAGTTCAATATCCATCTCATACATTTATTGTATAATAATTTTTAGTGAGTGGGCCTTTGTTAACTTCACAACACATCAAAATTAAAAGATAAAATCAAATCAAACACGCTACTGCCTTTGCTTTGCTTCTCTATTCAACAAGCAACACTCCCTTTACTTTTGAATTCAAATATAAAAAATTAGATATTTTTTATTTATTTAATTTAATATTATTTTATATTTTACTATTTATTTAATTTAATTTTTTATATGATAAAAATATTATAATATTTAATAAGTATTGATATTATTGTATTTTAATAAATTCATAAAAAAAATTTAATAAATATTATAAATTTTAATATTTATCCTTCTAACTTTTTTTTATATATTTTACAGAATATATATTCAAATTTTTATACAAAATAATGATGAAAAATTAAAGAATTGATGCATTTTTTAAGAGGAAGGCTAATATTCAAGAAGGAAAATATATAACTTCTACAATATCAACACATGTAGATAGTTCTTCTACTATAATGAATCACGAAGAAAGTGAGATACAACCTTCAAAAGTTCAAAGAGTTGCATCTGATGAGTTTGACCTTAATTCTTTGGAACGAGACCCTGGAAAACGGTTTCTAATTTGGCAATATCACCCAAACCAGAGAGATGAGGTTAGACGAGCTTATCGGGGTCCATATCAAAAGCATCTTGACAATTATCCTCTATCTGGTACGAAGCATCCAAGACGATTTCAATATGCTTGGTTTGGTATTTTTCCTTCATGGTTAGAGTATTCACCTTCTGAAGATGCTGCATATTGTTTATTTTGTTATTTGGTTAGCAAAAAACCCAGTGGACGTAATGGGTCAGATATTTTATTAGTAAAGGGTTTAGAAATTGGAAAAAAGTTAACGATGGAAAGAATTGTGCTTTTCTTAAACATATTGGAGATCCTTTCTCACCACACAATAATGCAGTTGGAGCATGTCTAGATTTATTGAATCAGGCAAGTCACATCTAAAATGTAATTGAGGATCATACTTATGAGAAAATTCAAAAGAATCGATTGCGTCTAAAATTCTCCATTGATGCAACTCGTTGGCTTACATTTCAAGCTTGTGCTTTCAGAGGCCTTGATGAGACTCCAGAATAAAAAAATCGAGGTAATTTTCTTGAAATGATAAAACTCATAGCATCTTACAATAATGAAGTTGCAAGAACTGTGTTAGAAAATGCTCCATATAATGCTAAATATACTTCACATCAAATTCAAAAAGAAATCTTGCATATACTCTCAAACAAGGTGAGAAAGCATATTTGTGAAGAAATTGGAGATTCCAAGTTTTGCATTGTAGTAGATGAAGCTCGTGATGAATCCAAAAGAGAACAAATGGCACTTGTTTTGAGATTTGTTGATATACATGGTTTTATTCAAGAGCGTTTTCTTGAACTTGTACATGTCAAAGATACTACATCATTAACTCTAAAACAAGAATTGTGCGGCATTCTTTCTCGACATGGTCTTGATGTCTCTAATATTCGTGGTCAAGGATATGATGGTGCCAGCAACATGAGAGGAGAATGGAATGGGTTACAAGCACTATTCTTAAAAGATTGTCCTTATGCTTACTATATCCACTGTTTTGCTCACCGATTACAACTTGCATTAGTTGCTGCATCAATAGAAGTTATTCCTGTGCATCAATTTTTTTCAAAATTGACTTTCATCGTCAACATCATTTGTTCTTCTAGTAAGCGACATGATGAGTTACATGCTGTCAAGACAGATGAAATTGTCCATTTATTAGAGATTGATGAACTTGAAACTGGTAAAGGGGCAAATCAAATTGGTACTTTGAAACGAGCAGGTGATACTCGATGGAGTTCTCATTTCTCTTCTGTTTGCAGTTTGATAAATATGTATGGTGCAACGTTGACTGTTTTACAAAAGATTATTGTTGATGGATCAACTTATTCTCAGCGTGGTGATGCAGATAGTGCTTACAATACCCTGACCTCATTTGAGTTTGTATTGATCTTGCATTTGATGAAAGATATGATGGGTGTTCATACCCTGGGTCGAGCTGTCCGACCCGGGATGTTTAGCGACATGGCGACCGACCTCTTCAGGTCCGACTACCCGATCTCTTCTTAAAGAGATCGGCTAAATCAACAGGAAAGCCCAGTAAAGGGCCCAAATAGAGGAACACGACCCAAATCCAAAGGCAATCCAAGCCTACAGAGATAAAGGCGGTTCCCTTGAAGATAAGCTGACTTCACCCAAAATAAGATAAGATAAGATAAGATAACTAACTTATCTTATCAGAAAGGTCAGCCCATACTACTATAAATACACTGGAGTACCCAGGTATAACTCATACTCTGATTCTACATAACACCTATTTAATACCCATGCTAACTTAAGCATCAGAGTCTCTTGCAGGTACCCCCCACCCTTCGGTGACAGAGGATCAGCAGCACGTTCAAGTCCAAACAAGTTGGACATACCAGCTTCGGTTACCATTCACCAGCCGGACACATCAATTCCGACCAGCACAGAAGATCTCATCCGAGATCGACCTACAGTTTCAGGTAACCCATCGGAACATTGGCGCCGTTGCCGGAGAACCTGGAAGTCATTCCATCACCATGGCGGACAACCATGACAACGACCACGACTCAGATCTAGAAAATAGAACACCACACAAAAATGCGGACACCCCACCAAAAGACACTCCGGAATCCAATGGAGACAAAAATTCAGCTAAACCGGGAGCAATAGAAGCCCTTCAAGATCGCTTGAAACAACTTGAAGAAGAAACCCAACGACAACGAGAAATCGGAAAAGATCTACAAAAAGAAGTACAGTGACGTTGAGAATTGGAAGACAAGTTACAGCAATTAGAAGCCGATCTCAAATTAAAAGCCCCTCGGGTCACTCCTGAGGAAAGCTCATGCAAAGAACAGGATCCGTTCACCAGGGAAATTATGAAAAGCGAAATTCCAAAAGACTTCAAACTCCCGGATATGATTTTGTACGACGGCACCACCGATCCCAACCATCATCTCAGCAATTTCAGAAGCAGAATGTACCTTACCGATGCCTCAGATGCCGTTCGCTGCAAAGCCTTTCCGACAACCCTCACAAAGACGGCGATCAGATGGTTCGACAGCTTACCTCCCAAGTCCATCTCAAACTTTGACGACCTAGCCGGAAAGTTCCTTGCCAGATTCTCCATCCAGAAAGATAAAGTTAAACACGCCCCCAGTCTACTAGGGATCAAGCAAGGAGATCGGGAGAGCCTCCGCAACTACATGGAAAGATTCAACAAAACATGCATGGACATACAAAGCTTACCCACAGAGGCCGCCATCATGGGACTTATCAACGGCCTACGAGAGGGACCTTTCAGCCAGTCTATATTAAAAAAGTATCCGACCTCCTTAGACGAAGTGCAGGAACGGGCAGAAAAATACATCAACCTGGAAGAAAACGCTCGGTTAGGAGAAACCTCAAAATCGGGGCCTCCTACCGTGACAGAGACAAGGAATCTAAAAGAAAAGAAGATCGACAAGGGGAGAAAATTAAAAAATACCATAATTATACTCTCCTCAGAGCATCCCTAGTCGAAATATACAAAGAGGTCTACCATACAGAAAAAATTTCCCCAGCACGGCCCCTCAAAGGAAAAAGGGGAGGAGGAAATCGGAAGGAATATTGTGAATATCATCGGGTCAGAGGACACGCCACCAACGAATGCTTCGACTTAAAAAATATCATAGAAAAATTAGTGAGGGAAGGAAAATTAGATCGATTCCTGGCCACCTGAGATGATGATCAAAGAAAAAGACGAAGGGATGAAGATACCGAACGAACAGAACGATCACCTCGGACACCAGAAAGACATGTCCACATGATACATGGCGGATTTGCAGCAGGAGGGATCTCCAAATCTTCCCGCAAAAGGTATCTCAAAGAAGTATATCATGTCGAGGGAGAGGAAGAAGCACTCAACATCCCAGCGATAACATTCACTAAGGAGGACGCGTCTGGCATCATCACAGGACATGACGACCCCATGGTCATCACCATCATATTGGCAAACGCCAACCTACACCGCACCTTAGTAGACCAAGGAAGTTCTGCCGACATCTTATTCAAGACAGCCTTTGATAAACTCGGCTTAGAAGAAAAAGAACTTAAGGCATATCCAAACAATCTGTTCGGGCTAGGAGATACCCCAGTTCGACCACTAGGATATATATCACTACATACAACCTTCGAAAAAGGAGACCAATCCAGGACCCTCAAAATAGACTACATTGTAGTCGATGTAAGTTCAGCTTACAATGCTCTCATAGGTCGGACAACACTCAACCAACTCGGCGCAATAGTCTCGACCCCACACCTATGTATGAAGTTCCCAACTCCAAAAGGGATAGCCACGATAAAGGCCGACCAAAAGATGGCACGTCGCTGTTATAACGAAAGCCTAAACCTTAGAGGCAAAGGAGAAGAGTTCCACGCAATCGAGTTGGGCGGAGTCCAACGACGAGAAGATCTTCGCCCCCAACCAGAGGGCGAGATAGAAAAAATTCAGGATCTCGACCGGTACAGCAGAGACGAAGAAAGCTTGGGCCAAAGCGATCCCAGGCTGTGGAAGAGCAAGTACAGGCACTGCTGGAAGCCAGATTTATAAGAGAAGTTAAATACCCGCTATGGCTAGCCAACGTCGTCTTGGTGAAAAAATCGAATGGGAAGTGGCGAATGTGCACCGATTACACCGATCTCAACAAAGCTTGTCCAAAAGATCCATACCCACTCCCAAGTATCGACGCCCTGGTAGATGCTTCCTCTGGATATAAATATCTCTCGTTTATGGATGCATATTCAGGATACAACCAAATTCCTATGTATCCACCAGATCAAGAAAGGACCTCGTTTTTAACACCAAAGGCGAACTACTGTTACATCGTGATGCCCTTCGGTCTCAAGAACGCAGGAGCTACTTATCAAAGACTAATGAATAAAGTTTTTTTGAATCACATCGGAAAGATCATGGAGGTTTATGTGGACGACATGCTAATAAAAACACAAAGCGAAGAGACACTACTGTCCGACCTGGCCCAAGTATTCGACACCATAAGGAAGCATGACATGCGACTTAATCCCGCGAAATGCACCTTTGCAGTAGAAGCAGGCAAATTCTTAGGCTTCATGCTCACTCAAAGAGGAATTGAAGCAAATCCAGACAAATGTCAGGCCATACTCAACATGAAGAGCCCAACCTATGTTAAAGAAGTACAGCAACTCAATGGGAGACTGGCCGCCCTATCCCAATTCTTAGCAGGAGCCGCGATAAGATCTCTTCCCTTCTATGATACTTTAAGAAAGGGAAAACAATTCGAATGGACAATAGAGTGCGAGCAAGCCTTCCAAGACCTCAAGAAGTTCTTAGGACAGCCACATATCCTATCCTGATCGCGAGTTGGAGAACCACTCATATTATACCTCGCAGTGGGAAGCAAGGCAATAGCATCAGCACTAGTCAGAGAAGACGAAAATGGACAACAACCTATCTACTTCATTAGCAAGGCACTACAGGGATCCGAGCTGAACTACCAGAAAATAGAAAAATTCGCCTATACTCTTATCCTAACATCTCGACGACTCCGCCCGTACTTTCAGGCTCACACCATCAAGGTTCGAACTAACCAACCCATAAAAGGAATATTGCAGAAAACAGATCTAGCAGGCAGAATCCTACAATGGGCAGTCGAGTTGTCAGAGTTTGATCTTCAATATGAAGCTCGGACGGCAATCAAATCACAATATCTGGCCGACTTTATCGCAGAATTCACAGATGCCCTAGAAACCCCCACAGAATGGAACCTTTACGTGGATGGTTCTTCAAATAAGACTAGAAGCGGCGCAGGCGTAATAATAGAAAGCAACCAAGGAACCCAAATTGAGCTCTCCCTCAAGTTCGGGTTCCCGGCCTCAAACAACCAAGCGGAATATGAAGCATTATTAGCTGGCTTGAAGCTGGCTAAAGAGGTCGGAGCTCAAAAACTCAACATTTACAGCGACTCACAAGTGGTTACATCACAAATAACAGGGAGTTACCAAGCCAAAGATCCCACCATGAAAAAGTATATGGATAAAACCAAGGAACATCTCGGACAAATCGGGGAGTATAAGATCTACCACATACCCCCCGAACAAAATGCCCGAGCTGATGTACTCTCAAAACTAGCCAGCACCAAACCAGGGGATAACAACAGAAGCCTCATCCAGGAAATGTTGCAGAACCCGTCAATCTCGGAAGAGGAAAAAGTCTTGACTATAATAAGTAAGGACCAAGGATGGATGACCCCTATAACCAACTACCTCAAAACAGGAACGCTCCCATAGAAGAAAAGGAGGCAAAAAGGTTAAAAAGGGAGTCACAGTACTACACTATCATAAACAACATCCTGTACAAAAGAGGAATCTCAACACCTTTACTAAAATGCGTGCCAACCTCCAACACAAGAGAAGTACTAGAAGAAATACACGGTGGTATCTGTGGCAATCATCTCGGAGCACGAGCTCTCGCAAAAAAAGTGCTCCGGGCGGGATTTTATTGGCCAACTCTACAGAAAGAAGCCACAGAATTTGTAAAGACATGCCCACCGTGTCAAAAGCATGCCAACTTTCACATCGCCCCGCTAGAAGAGCTCATCAGCGTGACCTCGCCTTGGCCATTTGCAAAATGGGGACTCGATCTTCTCGGCCCCTTCCCACAGGGATCAGGACAAGTTAAATTCCTCATAGTAGGGGTAGATTACTTTACAAAGTGGATCGAGGCAGAGCCCCTGGCCAATGCCACCGCTCAAAGAAGCCGGAAATTCTTATATAGAAACATTGTCACGAGGTTCAGGGTTCCATATTCGATAACCACAGACAATGGCACTCAATTCACAGATGCAGGCTTCAGAAAACTAGTAGCCGACTTGAATATAAAGCACCAGTACACCTCCGTTGAACATCCACAAGCCAACGGACAGGCCGAAGCTGCTAACAAAGTCATACTGGCCAGATTAAAACGGAGATTACAAGACGCAAAGGGAGCCTGGGCAGAAGAGCTTCCACAGGTCCTATGGGCATATCGAACAACGCCACATTCCACCACGAAGGAATCCCTCTTCCGATTAGCATACGGAATAGAGGCAATAATTCCAGTAGAAATCGAGGAAGGGTCACCCAGAGTAGTTCACTACAATGAGGGAGCAAACTCCCAACTTCAGAGAGAAGAGCTCAACTTGTTACCCGAACTCCAGGAAAGAGCTCGGATCAGGGAAGAAGCTCTAAAGCGCCGAATGGCTTCCAGATATAATCAAAAGGTAGTGCCGAGAAGTTTTGCAGAGAATGATCTCATTCTAATCCGAAACGATATCGGAACAACTCGACCAGGAGAAGGAAAGCTGGCAGCAAACTGGAAAGGACCCTACCGAGTTGTCGAAGTACTTGGAAAGGGCTTTTACAGACTGTCTGAACTCGATGGACGAGAGCTTCCCAGGTCGTGGCACGCTTGCAACCTAAGAAGGTACTACAGTTAAGAAGAGATAAAAGATCTCATCATTGGATGCACTCTTTTTCCTGAAAAGGTTTTTTAATGAGGCACCAAGTTGAGACTCAGACAATCCCATATGTATCTATTTGCACTTTTCCTTTAAATAAAATATATTTTAGATATTCTACAAAGATTTCAAGACACATTAATCTGAAGCATTCATCGTCCGATTATAAAGCAACAGATCGGCAGAAAGTGAAAAAGAATTTCACTGCACGATCACGATAAAGACAACCGTCCGATAAAGGTGAAAACGCGATTCACCTAAAGGACGATCTAGAGATGACAACCACTTTCTACAAATCAGCAAAGATAAACACAGAATAATGTAAGAAGTTATCGAAAGTGATCTAAAAAAGAACCTGACGAGGTCTTACGGATCGCTAAAATAATAACTTAAAGACTGGTCGAACATTAAGAAGTCGAACCAAGTCAAACCAAGTTATAAGTAAACCCTGGAAAGAGGTCTGGCCAACCCTATTAAAGAGGATTACTTTAACTTAGAAGGGCCCGACATAACAAAGTCAGCCCAAAATGAAAAGTTATTAAAGTAGTCCCTGAAAGAGATCTAACAAAGATCCAAGAAAGAGGACTACAAAAAAATAACTTAAGGGAGACCGACACAACCAAGTCGGACTCCTACTACCAAAAAGTTATCAAAGTAGTCCCTGAAAGAGATCTGACAAAGATCCAAGAAAGAGGACTACAAAAAATAACTTAAGGGAGACCGACATAACCAAGTCGGACTCCTACTACTAAAAAGTTATCAAAGTAATCCCTGAAAGAGACCTGACAAAGGTCCAAAAAAGAGGATTACAAAAATGACTTAAAAAGAGATCGACCTGACGAAGTCAATCTCCTACAAACAAGTTATAAAAGTAATCTCTGAAAGAGAGGATTACAATAATAACTTAGAAAGGGACCAACGCAAAGGAACCGGCCACAAATACGAAAAATCGAGAAACAAGTTGGACCCCACAAATCGTAACCTCAAAGGATTCAAGCTACAAACAATAAAGTAATCCAAGGAGGTCGAGCAGCAAGATTTCGAACATCAATAGAAAAACAAAAAAGATGTCAAGTCAAACAACTACTTCTACTCTATAAAGTTATAAGGCCTGGAAGGCCACCAAAACCTACCACAAAGAAATAACAAGTTACCTTTTGTTTTTCAAAATAAAAAGTTGCTAGACAAGCAACTAGGAAGCGTCAGCAAATAAATAAAAAAGTTCTAAAAGAGCCCACAAGTCGAGCCAACTACACAAATTTTCAAGAAGAGATCAGCAAGCATTAGGAGCCTTCTTGGCAGCATCAAGACAAGGAGAAGGAGGGCGAGTCTGGATCAGCACAGCATCCACAGTTCCATCCTCCCGATTCAGGATCTGGAAATCCGAGTCGGGCACAGCAGGAGGAACTGAAGAGGTCGGCATTTTGGTAGAAGAAACAGAGGGAGAAACAACATCATCATCATCACCCTCATCATCAGGGACAATCTTGCCATCCCTGACTATATTATCCAGGCTAAAAAGGGTGAGATCGGCCTCGGGAGCAATGACCCGAACTTGCTCCTTCAAGTTCTCGTAAGCAGCAGTCACGCTGCCAACGAGATGACCTTGAAGCTCAGAATAATCTTCCCGGGCATGGTCGAGCTCCTCCCTCAGGCGTAGCACCTCTCGATAAGAGGTAACGTAACTATCCTTGTGCATCAAGACTGCGTCCTCAGCCAACCTCAACGAAGCTGCCAATGACTGAGAACTCGCCTCCTCATTCTTCAAGTCCTTCTCCAGCTTGGCCACCTTCGTCTCAAGCTCCTCCTTTAACTCCTTCATCCGATCAAACTCTTGTTTTGCCTCCTCCATAAACGCTTTAGTGGCGTGGAGAGGGAGATTCTGAGCAGTACGATATATGGCAGCCGACATATACGCCATCTTCACATGATTTCGGGCCATGAATTCCAAGTGATGAAGGATGGACACATCGTCCATGGAGAGAGCGCCGTAGGGACCGATTTGTTGATCCACGAATTCAATAGCATTAAAATCAGGAGCATCAAGGTCAAAGGGCTCAGCAGTATTTTGTTTTTTATTGGGAAGAGCAACAGAAGGAGCAGCAGAGGCGACGTGAGGATCTACCAAACGAACTCGGGGTGTAGGGATCACTTTCTTCACCCCGGTGGAACTCTGCACTGATGGCTTCTCGCGCGCCTGGGCGGATCCCTCCCCAGCTGCCCTGGCAGCAACATTTCTGGCAGCAGTCGCCCTCTGTGCCCTCTTAAAAGCTTTTATAGCTTCGTTATTCCTCATTGCCTCTGCAAGCAAAACAAAAAATTCAGCTACAAGTCGGATAAGTCGGAAAAGACAGCTATAAGCAAAATAAACAAGATAATAAAAGAAACACAAGATACCCAGTTCAGTCTGAAGAAGAGAAGGATTGGTTAGAAATTTCTTTGTGTCAAGATGGGGAGGTTGACCCCAGCGTTCTTCCAAGATAGTCACAAAGGCTCGCTCAGCCTCATCCAACATTTCCCACGAATACCGGGAGACCCTCACGTCTTTTTGCCATTCCAAGGGAATAGCAGGTTCGTCATTCTCATCCAGAAAAAAGGGCCGAGCTCCTTCAACAGCTCGGACCTTGAAAAAGTAGTTTTGAAAATCACGGAACGACTCGTCAAACATGGAAAAAACCTTCTTTCCTTGGGTAGAATGAAAGGAGACCCAAGCCGACTTCTTTTTTACCACACCGGGCTTAGTCAAGACAAACAGATAGAAAAAGAGAGATTGGGAAGCAGGAATACCAAAACCATCGCACAGCAATTGGAAAAATTTAATAAAACCCCAGGAATTGGGGTGAAGTTGAGACGGGGCAACATTACAAGACCATAACAGATCGGCTTCAAATCTGGTAAAAGGAAGGGTGATACCCAGCTGACCAAAGAAAAAATCATAAGCATAAAAGAAAGGGCGACCATCAACAACCCGAGTTGAAAAGCAGACTCTCTCGTCAGAAGAGGGAGGACAAGTTCATAGTTCTTCTCATCTCCAGAATTATTACAGACACTATGAAACTGGCTAAGCTGAGCACAAAAATCAGAATCAACCAACGAGACACACATGAGAACCATGGAGTCCACCCAGTCGGCCATACCCGCGGGAACCTGGGAAGGCATCTCTACAACGTTATTTCGGGAAGACATGAGGTCAACTAAATCCTACAAAAGAAAAGAAGAGTGGATTACTAACAAAACATCTCGGATGAGGGGCAAAACAACTCGACAGACAAACAAACAGGAAAGGAAAACCCCAAGACTCAAACCAAAGTCCTGGGGCATCCTTTGGAGGCAATAACAAAGCACCGTTTCAGGAAAAAACTACCGCTTACATTCCAGCATCTCTCAAACAAGAATAGAAGACCTTAAATAGCGAGCATTTTCATAGGAGAAAGACAAAACGCAAAAAGCACAGAAAGTCATCAAAACCACTATCTTCCTACAGTCTATCAGTAAAGAACAAGCATGCATCCCCAAACATCGAAGCACGACAAGTAGAAAGCGTCAAAGATACTTTCTTTTTTAGGATCAAACAAAATTATCACTCAAAGCTTCGAAACCAAAAGCACTAACAACAGGCAGAAGCCCTAAAAACAGCAAGCAACAGGAAAAGCGAAAAATCATGTAAAGAGGCAAAGAAACTACAGAACACACCACGATCAGGCATAAGCAAAGACAGAAAGATCCAAACTTTCTCAAAATAAATGGCGTAAAGGAAGGAAGGAAGAAGAACCAAACCTGGAAAATGGGAGAAAAGCTGTCCTAGAAAGCAGAAAAACGGAAGGCGAAATCCAGAATCACCCCTCTTCCACGAAAACAGCAACAAAGCAAGCGTCGTAGGAAGGAGCTATGGACTCAAAGCCAAAAACAGAAAGCGAGAGAGTAAAGGGAGAAGTTACGAAGAAAGAGTGAAGAAGAGAAACCGTTTCCTGAGTGTAAAGTTCAAAAACAAAGAAGTTAAGGGAAACGGGGCAATTAATGCCAAATTAATTGGGGCATTAAACCCTCGCACGTTCCCCATAACAAGGCGCTAATAAAAAAGCGCGCGTTTTTAGAGGAAAAACGTTCTACATTCAAAAAGCTCTACAAAGAAAGGAATCGACAAAAGTGCTCGAGTTCGGCTTCGCTATAAAAAGTTCGAAGTCAAAAAACTCGACCTCAAAGCAGAAGACCGAGCTCAAGCAGGGGCACTGTTCATACCCTGGGTCAAGCTGTCCGACCCGGGATGTTTAGCGACATGGCGACCGACCTCTTCAGGTCCGACTACCCGATCTCTTCTTAAAGAGATCGGCTAAATCAACAGGAAAGTCCAGTAAAGGGCCCAAATAGAGGAACACGACCCAAATCCAAAGGCAATCCAAGCCTACAGAGATAAAGGCGATTCCCTTGAAGATAAGCTGACTTCACCCAAAATAAGATAAGATAAGATAAGATAACTAACTTATCTTATCAGAAAGGTCAGCCCATACTACTATAAATACACTGGAGCACCCAGGTATAACTCATACTCTGATTCTACATAACACTTGTTTAATACCCATGCTAACTTAAGCATCGGAGTCTCTTGCAGGTACCCCCCACCCTTCAGTGACAGAGGATCAGCAGCACGTTCAAGTCCAAACAAGTCGGACATACCAGCTCTGGTTACCATTCACCAGCCGGACACATCGATTCCGACCAGTACAGAAGATCTCATCCGAGATCGACCTACAGTTTCAGGTAACCCATCGGAACAATGGGAATAACTGATATTCTTTGTCAAGCTTTACAAAAGCAGTCTCAAGACATAGTTAATGCTGTGCAACTAGTTCATTCTACAAAAACACTTATCCAAAGCATGAGAGATGACAGATGGGAGGAATTATTAAAAAATGTGAAATCATTTTGTGAGCAACATGATATTCTAATTCCTGATTTAACTGCTTCTTATGTTGCAAGGCACGGACGCTCGCGTCACCAAAAAGATCATATTACAGTTGAGCATTATTTTAGAGTGGAGATATTTTTAGTCACAATTGATAAGCAATTACAAGAGTTAAATAGCAGATTTAATGATCAAGCAATGGATCTACTAAGTCTGAGCTCTACTCTCATGCCTAAGGATGCTTACAAAAATTTTGACATTGCTAAGATTTCTACTCTTGTTGATAGCTACTATCTCGAAGACTTTACTGAACAAGAGAAGATTAATTTGCCTTTTCAGCTTCAGCATTTTATTCTTGATGTTCGTCAGCATCCAGAAATGAAGAATTTATCAACTATTCATGAACTGTGTAGATGTTTAGCAGAAACAAAAAAGTCAAAAGTGTATTACTTGATTGATAGATTGATTCGCCTGATATTAACTCTTCTAGTTTCTACAACTACTACAGAGCGATCATTTTCAGCAATGAAAATAATAAAGATAAGGTTAAGAAACAAGATGGAGGACGACTTTCTTGCAGATAGTTTGGTTATTTACATTGAGAAAGAAATTGCTGAAAAGTTTAGTTCTGACTCAATTATTAAAGATTTTAAGTCATTAAAAACTTGAAGAGTACCATTATAAACTATTTTATATTTTTTATCTGTAGAATTATTTATTTATTATCTTATTAGTAACAAACTTAAAAAATAATTATATTTATAAATTTTATTTTAATATAAATATTATTATTAAATTTTTATGTTAAATTTTCGGTCCCCAAAATTTTGGTTCAAGCTCTGTCACTGCCTTGAGAGAATGTTCATATAAAATTATAAGGTGAGAGACGTGTTTTTTGTTTTCCATAGCGAAATGTTGTCATGACTTTGTGAAATATTTACTCTTTAGAATTTAGTATTTAAAATATAATTTAGATAAATGTTCGTCTATTGCCATATTGAACGTAACGGATATTATTGACACACACCTTATACATAAAAGTGCTAAAGTGGTCGTTGCTTTCCGTTGAAAGTGCACAACGCTACTTAATAAACGCCTTCTGGTTTGGATGAACTTAATTAATTTTTTTTTCTTTGTTTTTCTTTTTTCTTTTAATTTTTAAAAATAAAAAACAATACAAAAACTCAAGTGAGATGTTGTTGACTGAGGAATATTTTAGCGTGAAAGGATATCACAGTAAAATGATAATGAGTTTAGATGTACCAGTGTACAAAAGTTTATTAAGATTTTATTAGAATATTTAGGTGGTATATTTTTTTTTTTTTGTAAAAATGTAATAAGTGTTATTTTAAGTGTATATATATCATGCACATATAACAGAATAAGGTGAGACTTTCACTACTATATTCTAAGCTTTGCCTATTCATATGTAACTAGCTTTACTCACCACTGTATTCTGCTGAAGAACAAAATTTCTTCAATGTAAACGATTTAGCTATTAAATTTTAGATTCAGATGATGTGATTAATTATTGAGTAAAGTATCGTTTTTGTCCCTCAATGTTTGGGGTAAATCCTATTTGTGTCCCTAACGTTTAAATCGTCCTATTTGTATCCTTAACGTTTATAAAAGTGATTCAATGTTATCCTACTATCAATTATACTAACAAATCAGATTATATTTTTCAATTATTCTCACTTGGATGTATTCATTCTCAATTAGGTCTCACTTGAATGTGTTCGATTTTAATATTATACCTACTATTTGTGTTTAGATTCAATTATGTCCCTAGAAAAGTGAATTATGTAAATGTTGTAGGAATTAGTTTTAACATTTGATGAGCTATTTTTTGGAGTAGATCATCGATTCTATCTCAGACATTTGTATTCTAACTTCAAGAAGAGATTTTTAAAACTCAAACTAAAGCGCTCATGATGTGTAATTGATGGCAGGATAACATTGAATCACTTTTACAAACGTTAGGAATACAAATAGGACGATTTAAACGTTAGGGACACAAATAGGATTTACCCCAAACGTTGGGGACAAAAACGATACTTTACTCTTAATTATTTAGCGCTAAGGGAATCGGAAATTTTTTTTTTAAACAAAGAGCTCAACACAGTAGAGTGAAGCAAACAGAAAAAGATATCCAAAACAAACAAGTAACACCTAGCAAGTAACATAAATAAAGAAACTCCTCATGTCCTCTCCGGCACAGTCATTAACAACATGAAGAGAGTTCACTCCTCCACTCGTCACAGTTAACCATGGATATATTGGTGATATCCTCAACATCTCTGCTCTTATTCTAAAAAATTCTCCTGTTTCTTTCCAACCAAATGTTCCAAATGATCGCACAAAAGTTCCTTAACCGCTTCTTCCGGTCTTCCTTCCTGCGAGGCTCTTCTGTCCAACCTAGAAAATGGTCCTTCATAAGTCCCGGAAGAGACCCTGGACGGCCAAACACAGATATGCAAACACTCCACACCTGTCAAGCAAAATCACAGCTAAGAAACAAGTGGTGGACCTGCTCAACATCCTTGTTACATAGAACACAGCTCGTATAATCCTGATTGAGTATCCCAAGTCGACTTAGCCTCTTCTTGGTATTCACCCTGCCTGTCAAGACAAACCAAGTGAACAGCTCCACTCTTGGCGGAACAACACCTTTCCAAATGGTCCTCGTGAAGCTGTAACTGGTTATATCCTCTAAAAGTACTCCTTCTTGGATCACCTGCACAAATGAGTTAGTCGAAAAAATCCCCAATCTATCATACTTCCACACCACTCTATCCTCCCTATTAGGTGCTAGCCTCACAGGTCTCAAAGCCTCATGTAACTGACTAACAGATCCAACTCCCATTGAAACAACTCTCGCTTCCATATAGGAAGTTTCAAACCCATTCTAGGCCATCCCAAAACCCACAATCCCCAATAACCGAACCACACTGGCTTGAAACAAAGAAGAGCCTGGGGAACTGGTCTTTCAGAGAACCATACTGTAGCCAGACATCCTCCCAAAACCTGGTCCGACGACCATCACCAACCTCCATGGACAAACCTGTAATCATCTTATCTCTTATATTTTGCTCCTTTATCTGTAGCTGGCATATATCCTTCCAAGGTCCTCCTTTAGTAGGTAACACTTGAGTGGACAGTAATTCATTCGGCTTTAGATTATTACAAGAACAGACCACCTTCTTCCACAGTGGGCACTCCTCCTTCGTGAAACGCCACCACCATTTAAACAAGAGGGTGGTGTTCCGAACCATAGTATCTCCAACTCCCAACCCACCTAGCTTCTTTGGGGCCTGCACCATATCCCATCTTACCAGAGCCATTCCATTCCTCCCATCCTCCTTACTCCATAGGAATCTTCTCTGTAAGGAAATCAACTTCTCAGCAACAGCCTTTGGCATCTTATACAAGCTCAAGTAATATACCGGCAGACTATTTAAGATTGATTTGATAAGCACCAACTTTCCAACTTTGTTCAGTACCTTAGCTTTCCAAAGACTTAGTTTCTCCTCCACCTTGTCAATTATAGGCTTCCAAGTCTTTACCAGCCTTGGGTTCGCTCCTAAGGGAACCCCAAGGTACCTAACTGGGAGAGTATCTAACTTACAACCCCACAAGCTACACATACGTTGAACCCAGTGCTCTCCACAATTGATTGGAATCAGACTAGACTTATCAAAATTGATACTGAGCCCGGACATCAACTCAAACTACCGCAACAGCCGCTTGTAGTTCTTCATAGTCTCATCTTCTGGCGGGCAAAATAGGATAGTGTCATCAGCAAACTGTAGATGTGAAAGCTCCACCTTATCACTACCAACTACCAAGGGAGAGATACGCCTGTTTCTGACTGCCTCCCCCACCATTCTATGTAGAACATCCACAACCAGTACAAATAAGAAAGGAGAGAGGGGGTCGCCTTGTCTCAAACCCCTTTCCATTTTGAAAGGTTTAGTCGGCGAGCCATTTATCAAGACCGACATAGAGGCTGTGGTCACACACTCCCTAACCCATGTCCTCCACCTACAACCAAACCCCATCTTCTCCAACACAATATCGACAAAGCTCCACTTGACTCAGTCGTAAGCTTTTTGGAAATCTAGCTTAATTATGGCCGCCTCCTTCTTCCTCCTTTTAAGCCAGTGGACCATTTCGCAGGCTATCAGAGCCCCATCATGAATTTTTCTGCCCTTTACAAAAGCACTCTGAGTCTTCCCTACTAGCCTTGGCATTACCAACCTCATCCTCCTGACCAACACCTTCGAGATAACCTTGTACACACACCCAATCATACTAATTGGTCTCAGGTCTTTAATCTCCTTCGCACCAACAAACTTAGGTGCCAACGCCACCCAAGTTATATTTGAGTTCGCTGGTAATCTTGATGTTTGAAGAACCCCCATTACAGCTGTCGTGAACTCCGACTCAATCTCAGCCCAACATCTCTTTATGAAATTCATGTTGTATCCATCAGAACTCGGCGCCTTAGATGACTCACAGTCCCGTACTGCCTCTCTGATCTCCTCGATTGAAGGTAGTGTCTCAAAGGCAACAGAGTCTACCTCTTCTATCCTCTCCACCAGATCATCTCTAAACCCCAACACAGGAGAATCTTCCTGATGATACAGTTCTTTGTAAAACTCTCTGATAGCTATTTTTATTCTAGCTTGGTTCCTTACCAGTCTGCCATTAACGACCAGAGAATCATCCCTGTTATTTCTTCTTCTCGCC
Organism: Arachis ipaensis; assembly: GCF_059453495.1. Classification (NCBI taxonomy): domain Eukaryota; kingdom Viridiplantae; phylum Streptophyta; class Magnoliopsida; order Fabales; family Fabaceae; genus Arachis; species Arachis ipaensis. The sequence continues at coordinate 16,978,616 of NC_142436.1, read as the reverse complement.
GATGCTATAATGTGAAAATACATTGTGTTCTTGTCCATATCCTTCGCATGCCGAGACCGAGACATCTGCTTCCAGTGAATTTCCTTCCTAACACACCACTTCTCATAGCATGTAACTAACGCCCTTCTCCTGGCCTCTATAGTTCCATCATACACTCCATTACCTACCAGCTCACACACCTTCTTGATTTCTTCCTCCAACTTCAGAATTCTGTTATCCATCTCCCCAAAATTGACCTTATGCCATCTTTCCAAAGGAGCTGTCAATGCCCTCAATTTATCTGTGAACTGCATCTCCCCTAAACCTCTCCATTCCTCCCTAACCATTCTAAGAAAACCTGTGTGTGTAAACCAGGAATCAAGACTACGGAAAGGTTTAGGACCACGACTCATCATTTTCTCCCCCACTATGATAGGGCAGTGATCTGACAAACCCCTTGGGCCACCCCTTAACCGAGTCTCAGGGAACACTTCTAGCCAATCCACAGTAACCATAGCTCTATTAATCCGACTGCACGACCGGCCACGAAACCAAGTATACTTACTATCCGTGAGCGACAAATCCACTAGGTGCATATCCTGAATCCAAAGCTTGAATTCTTCCGTAGCCCGAGATAGACTAGTTGCATCTTTTCGTTCCTCCACATTCACAACTTCATTAAAATCTCCTATAAAATAGGACGGAACCTGACATAATCCAGTTATGTAGCTCAACTCCTCCCACACATGACTCTTCTCCTCTCTACTATGTGCACCATAGACCAAGAAAAACGCATAGTGAACACTATTCTTTAACAAGACTCCTTCAACACACAACCACCTATCCCCCTTGTAGCAGTTTTTCCTATCAAAAAATATTTTATCCCAAATCAACAAAAGACTCCCAAATGCACCATTGGAACCTACAAACTCCCACCCCCGCTCCGTCATTCCCCAAATCCGTGTTACATCAAATCTCGTCACTACCCTTCTTTTCGTCTCAATCAAACCTAGCTACCATGCTCAAGTTATGTTTATTCTTCAAGTCCTTTACCATCCTCATCTTCCCATCACCCCGTAACCCCCTAACATTCCAAGAACTGAAATTTATTTAGAACCATTATAACACACCTGGCTTTTATTTTTGGGTCTGTACCGTCTCATCTTCTCCCGCTGCTTTGCCAACTTCTTCTTCTGTGCAATTTTCTCATTCTGCGCCTGAAGAATGGTCATGATATCGTCCTCCTCGTTATACAACACTGTCCCTGATTCCATCGCCAGTGCTAACGTCAGTTTGTTCTCCAGTATTTGTTCCTCGACGCCCTGAGTGTGACCTTCCCCTTCCGCCTTCTCGGATCCCTCCTGCCCAGACCCAGCGTGTTCAATATCTTCCTCAGCAAACCCATAAGCCATACTACCTCTACACTGTTCCTGAATGATCGCTTGGCCCGGTTCCACTTGATCGTGAGTCACGCCTTGCTCCCTACACCGTACAGCGTCCACAGCTTTCCGAGCCACACCTTCAACCGTGTGCAAGTCATCCTCCCTCCTGGGGCCACCCGCATCCGCCTTTGTTTCCTCCACTCTCTGTTTCTCTGCACCACTCCCGTCCTCATCTCCTTCCCGATCTGGCAGGAGCGGAGTGCCACCAACAGATCCAACCCCGCCATTAGCAGCAGCGTCAGCGACTAGATCTGGTCTGCGACAATCATCAACTCGGCGAACCAGGCAGCTCCCCAGCGAACCTGACCGCTCGAAAGGATAAACATATTTTTCTTTAGCTCTTTTGCGTAGAAGGTGCTTGCCTCCAATAATCACAATAAATCAATTAAATATTAATAGTATTGTGTAAAAAATATGACATTTTGCTATGAAGTTTAGCCCGAAGTAATGTACGGTAATTTTGTAAAAAATATGATAATCACAATTAGAAATTTTATCCCAAAATAATATATGGTAATTTTATTTCACCGTATTGTTTAGTTTGACAGATCAAGAATTAATTTGTCATGAATCTTAACTCCTTTTAAAGGTATATTATTGGCTAATGAGTTATTGCATACATAAGGCGAAATTTAAACTCCCAATATTTACTCAAACAAATGGGTGAGCTGCATATTCGACCAACCCAAATTAATTAGTTAGGTAATTTTATTGTATAAATGCGTTTGTTTATAGATACATAATACTAAAATAAAAATACAAAAACATAAAATTATGGTTAGCAAATAAGAATATAAAGATTGTGTTATAATATATTGAAATCATGTATTTTATGTTCTTCTTCACATGAAGGACGCAGTGACATTAGTGATTAGTATAACTTATTTTTTTATTTTTCTTTTTATTAGTTCTATCAATTTTTTTTTAAATTGTGTTTGAAAGAAAATAAAATAAATTAGATTTGTATAATTTATTCTTTCTTATATTTTTATTATTAAATAAAATACAAAACATTAACTATAACTTTATTGTTTGTATCTTATTTTTAGTACTTTATCTTATTTTATTCTTAAAATTAAATACACCCTAATAGATGTATAGGGTTCATGGCTGCCCTTCTTCCTTTTTCTTTCCTTCTTCAAGAGGTAGATTTTGTTAGAAAACTAACTTTTTATTAGATTTTCTTTTCTGAAAAAAAGTTAGAAACATTCTTAATACTGCTAAATAAAAGAATCAAAATGTCATTATATCTTAAAGAGTATCATTATTAATTCGTTAACGACTATATGTTATGTAACTGAGAGAATATCTTTCTTGAAAAAATGATTTATATATTGAAACTGCAAAAATACCCAACTTTTTAGTCATCTATACCGCAAAAATGATTTATATATCTTAACTCATTTAAATGATTTTGCGTTGTTGAAGTTGTCTCCAATCCAATGCAAGTTTGTTATGTCCTTGATAACTAGTTTGCACCCGCTCCGTTAAGTTTGAAATGGGACCTTGCCTTGTCAAATGTACTTGTAATTTTCATTCAAATAATTAAATGATGAATAGCCGTAAATTCAGACAATTTCTCAATGGTGGTTTATTAATTTATAATAGTAATATGAATTGGACCGAGTTTTTACAAGAATTTTATATGACATTGTTGCAGGTTTATTCATGCCATTAATAAAAAAAATAAGCCAAATAAAATATGACTTAAATTTAGATTAAATTCTTATAGTGGTCTTGAGATTGACATTATATATTAAAATTATTTTTGAAATTTTAATTACATTAATTATGTTTTTAAAATTAAAAAAAATACTATTTTAATTTTTAATTTATTTTCTGTTAACAGACATAATTTAATGATATCACTACCAAAAAGAAGGGGTTTAGCCACGGAAAAATCCGTGGTTAAACTCCAAAAAAACTGTGGCAATTATGCTTTTGCAACAAATGAACATCCGTGGTTAGAGAGGGCGACGCGTTTTTAGTTAGCCACGCTTTTTACTCCAATAGCCACGGTTTTAACACCCGTGGAGACATTTTGTTAGCCACAACTTTAGCACGTTTAGACACACTCTTTTCCGTGGCAAAATAAAATATTTACCTGTGACAAAATTGATCAGGCCGGGCTTTTTTGCCATACTTTTTTCCGTGGCTAACGATAGAAGTTAAATTAAAAAAAAATCATAATAAAAATGCTCTTTAATATAAAATTACATCATATAATATTAAAAAAATTAATCACATTCCTATACGTATTATCCATAGTATAAAAATATAAAATTAACAAATACTTAGTATTGAAAAGCAAATATCCTAGATTAATGGATTTAATGTTAAAAAAATATTCAAATCAAACTATTACAAAATAAATATCAAACTTTGCTAAAATGATACAAATCTTGAAAGTATCAAAATAATGAATTTATCAAGCTCTCCATTTCTTGTTACACAGACAATCCGCATGCAAAAATATTTCCAGGTAAATAGTAAAAAATACACATAACTTCGGCCACTAAATTATACACCACTGAATTATACACCCTGTCGATACTCTTGCTTTGTGTACTCCAATAAAATCTGTTAATCAAATTAGAGATCAAGAATTAAGCTAAAAAATTAATAGGTCATGATTTGACTCCTTCGAAGATGATAAAAAATTAAGGTACAATACTTACTTTTCGGATGTAATTTGCAGCTGCTTTGCGGCCTTCAATTGTCAGTTGCATAACATCTTTCAAAATGTCAATTGGTGATTTAGAATCTATCTACAACCAGTAACAAAAGAAAGAATGCATGTTGGAATAAAAAAAAAAAAAAAAGTCTAAAATTAACTTTCATTGTTGACTAAAAGAAATATAAAAAACAAAATGATGTCATGAAAATCTTCTTCGCGATTCGGGTTTACAGATAGAATTCTGATTCCACCGATTTTGCTTGCTTCTTCGGCGACTCAAACTGACGGTACTCGAACTGCAAATCATGGTCCCTGCTCTTTCACAGAACGTCCGGTGTGATCGTACCTAGAATCTAAACAGTAGGGGTGGCAAGCGGGGAAGCCCGCCCCGCCCCGCCAAAAGCCCACCATTTGGCGGGCTGGCCCGCCCCGCCCCGCTTAGTGAGACGGTCCCAGAATCCTAGCCCGCCCCGCCTAACGGCGGGCTGACGGGCCGGCGGGCTAAGCCCGCCAAATATCCTCTTTTTTTTTTTTTACTTTTAACTATTAAATAATATATATAAAGATATAAAAAAATCTCTTTTGTTTTTTACTTTTAACTATTATAATTTCTAAAAGTATAAACAAATTATAATTTTTGTATTCACAAACATTAAAGTCTTTGTAATTATAAATATTATTTCCAAAGCAAAATAAACATAATCTAAAACATAATTAACAATATTGTCTCTAAAACAAAACAAACATAATCTAAAACACCCAATTTTCATCTTCATTCTCTTGTAAGTTGGGTTGGGGAAGTTGGATTTTGGTAAAAAAATTATAAAAATACCCCTTGCTAAAAAAATACTAAGCCCGGCGGGGAAGCCCGCCCCGCCCCGCCAAAACCAGCGGTTTAAGCGGTGCGGGTTAAGCGGGCTTTTGCTATTTGGCGGTCCCAATTTTTCAGCCCGGCCCGCCTTTTTTAGCGGGTTACGCGGGCCGGCCCGGCGGATTTAGGCCCGTTTGCCACCCCTACTAAACAGGAACGTCTTGAGTGAATTGCTCTGAAGGTTAGCTGAATTTGATCTGAGTGTAGGAGTTAAGAAATTACGATAGGGAGAAACGGAAGAAAATGTTATTAACGAAAGGGTTGGCTGCATGATCAATTGCAGGAGCTAACAAATAGGGATTTTGAAATAGTGGAAGGAAGTTATTGTTAAAACTGGGTGAGTGGGCTACTTAATAAAAGTTGCGCTTAACATTGCCGCTCAAAATTTCATTCATCTTATTATAGATGTTAATTTGAATTTTGTTTAGTGAACTAACTATAACTTTTTAATTTAGAGTAAAATTTAATTTTAATAAAAAAATATCAAATTGTAAAATTTACAACTTTAAATTATATTAAAAAATTTCACATATTAATTAGAATTTAAAATTTTTACTCGTTGAATTTAAAAAAAAATGGCATCAGTAAAAATTAAAATAAATAAACTTAAAACTTAAGAATTTGATACCTTTAAATTGAAGAAAAAAATTTTTTTGTACATAATTAAAAAATGAACTCCTATAAAAATAATTTTAATTTATTTTTTAAATTAAATTAATAAAATATAAGTATAAAACTAATATTCTGAATTTTAAAAGTTAAAATTCTGTTTATTAATGTTGCCATAAATTAAGAGTGAGTAATTAAATAATGAATAATTAAATTAGTTATTATTTCAATAAAATTATAGTTAGTATCTTTTACTTTCTAAAATTAGTTAAAACTATTTTATCAAAGATAAATATGTACTCTTTTTATAAGTACTCTTTTTTATAATTTTAACATTTATTTTCAATTGAATCATTTTATTCTATCACCAAAGTCTCTAAATAATGCATACAGTAAATTGGACACTGAAACTGCATTTGACCAAAAAGAACACGCACAAAAAATGTAACAACTAAAATATAAATATTGAAATTGTATGTATATAATTTAGTTTTTTTGGTTACATTACAATCTGATTTAGTAACAAGTAATGAATAATACAATATACGTTAAAAAACTACAGTTAAATCAAAAAGAAAAAATTAATCAAATCAGCGCATAGTTAATACTAAGTAAAAAAATACATGATTCAGAGATATGGCCAAATTCAAGGATCATACGAAGTGAGAAAATTACACATCATCAACAAAATCTAAAATCAAACCATTAGCATACTTTATTAATTTTTCATGGCAGCACTCAAAAGGAGGGAGAAGAATTCAACAATTGAAGAATTGGAAAAGCCTGCACATGATAAATCGAATTTACCTTTAAGTTACGGTTTAAATTTTGAAAAAGTAAAAACTACATAAAAATATTTTGAGAGGGATGGAGGACAAAACCAATATTAAACGCGGAATTTAAAAGTGAAAATCGTTCGATTTTGCCACGGTAATCATTGAGTCTGTGGTCATTGAGAGAACTCATCTCAAGTTAGCCACGAACAAACAAAATCGTTGAAAAATTTCACAAAATTTGGCCACGGAAATACAAGACGTTGCAAGTGATTACCACGATCATATAAATTTGCCACTCTTTTTAGTTCGTGGGTATCTTCCCGTTGGTAATGTCCGTATTTCTGGTAGTGTATATAGACTTTTTAGTGATACATGTCATCTTATAATTTGGCCACGTATAATGATATGATAATGTGTCAATTAGTAACATATAACATACTGATGTTCATGGTTATACTATGTACTAATTTTTTTTGGTGACTTGTATAATTTTTGGTGACTATATGTACTAATTTTTTTGTATTATATACCAAAAATTTTGTATTGTATATTAAAATTTTTATAATTAATATTTTTACTGAATATATATAAAAAAAAATCGAGACGATAAAAAAAGGAAGAGACGAAATTAAAGAAAAAAATGACGGCATAATAGTAGCGATAACAATATTTTAAAAAAAATTGTAAAAGATGACTAAAAAGAAGACAAAGAAAAAGAAAGAGAAACCATGCAACGTGTTCGTACATAATGATTTAGTTTTCAATTTCGCTACATTATCAAGAATCATATTCTTGCCATTTTTGCTAACTTTTATTTATAATTGTATTTAATAGAAGTGTTTTTGTGAATGTGTTTAATAAAAATATTTTTTTATAGTTGTGTTTAATAAAAGTGTCTTTATAGATATATTTTGCTGGATATGTCTCTTTATTTTATTTTATTATTTATTTATTTATTTTTATTAAAAATAGGAGACTCGAATCCACAACCTCTTTATATATGTGTTTAAACGGAAATGTTTGGTAACCAAAGAAAATCAGCAAAAAACAGCTATAACTTTCCTTATTTAGCATTTATTAATTGTTGCTATAATTAATGAATGCTAAATAAAGCAAGTTCTGTTTGTTTTTTTTTGTCTTCTTAGTATTGTCCGTGTTTAAAATATAATAATTAATTATTATTGACAATAAGTTGGCAAATAATATGTTGATATCCTATACTTTTCTTTTAGTTTTAAAAACATTCTAAAAAATATTAGGAATTATTAAAATTTATTATTTTTAATTATTAATTTAATTTTTAATTTAATAATTTAATAATATATTTTATTTTATACTTTTTAATTAATTAATAATTAAAAATAATAATTTTAATAATTTTTTAATATGTTTTAGAAAGGCCAATCACGAAGTGGTCAGCTTGTAATCTTTGGAAAGGGCATAAATATATGATGACGTGTTTGAGAGTCTCATCGATCATCTGAAAAATTGTCATTCAGAATTCAGCAGAATAATATCTTCTTTTGCTGTCGTGACTTTTACTTAAATAAACAAATATATAGCTGCTTTTGATTGAACCCAACGGTCGCAAATCCCGAAGAAACTCTTTATTAGATTTGTTCCTACTGTTTTTTTCTTTCTTTATTAAATCTTATAATTGATAGAAAAAAATTATTGACGTTTTTTTTTGTGACTTAAAAGAAAAAAAAAAAACAAAAACTAAGAAAGAAAAAAAAACAAGAAACTGCTTAAGAAAGGCAGTCCCGCTGAATACTACTCTCAAACTTCTTCCAAGGCAATGGAAGTTCCACTTGGGGAGAAATAGTCCTCATTGCAGTCTTTGCCATGATGTCTGTTACTGTATTTGCATCTCTCAAGATCAACCGAAGATCAGCACGCCATTTCCAAGACATGATATCTCGGATTTTTAATACCAAAGGATCAGTAAACCCAGAGCAATCTTGTAAATTATTGACAATAGTAAAAGCCTCCACACAGTCTGTCTCACATATAATGTCTCTTTGTCCCGAGTCCCATGCTAAAAGAAAACCTCTCCAAATAGCAAACAACTCTCCTTGCAAAATGTTACGACTCTCAATTGTTCCCAGACAGCCTCGTTGCCACCTTCCCTTCCAATCTCTGCTAACACAAGCAAAACCAACTCGAGCACCACTGCCAGGATAGCTAGCATCACAATTAATCTTAAAGGTACCCAATGAGGGGGGAATCCAAGAGCCACTAATGGTTGAGGGGATAGATAGTCGTTGCAACTCAAACATATTTCGGAGCTCCTTTTCTAAGGACAAAACCATACCAATCACCTTGTCTGTGGTCCAATGCTCGTGAGGATGAAAGATCTCGTTGTTTCTCGAACACCAAATCCACCAGAGACCAGAAAAGAATCTAAAGGGGCGCTGTTTGCTATTATGTAAGAACCAACTCATCAAATCCACTGGTTGATCGGAGATCCCTAAAGCTTGCCAAACAAGTTGGGCTTTTGGACAATTCCGAATACAATGTAAAACCGACTCCTGACTTGAGAAACATCGTGGACAGCTATCCGTGTGCGAAATGCCCCTTCTAAAACGAAATGCAGCAGTAGGAAGAGCCTCCCGAAGACATAGCCAGGCCAAAAATTTGTGCTTTTTCGAAACATGTTGACGCCAAAGCCAAAGCCAATTACCCCTATCCTCCCAACTAAACATCTTCTTACTGAGCCATAAATAACCACTATGAGCATCTGGGTTGTAAGAATTAATGTTGCTCTGCAGAGACTGATTCAGAGGAGAATAGATATTCTCAAGGTTCCACTGTCCAGATGACCAAAGGTCCAAGATCCTGAGATCCGAATCAGAAATGTGAACATAATCCATCCCCTGACACAGTCGCCCCTCTCTTCTCCATTTAGAAAACCAAAAGTTCTGTTCCAAATCCCCAATGCACCAACTAAAACCTTCCTTTAGGATATCCCAAGCTCGACATATACTCTTCCAAACATAAGATCCACTTCCTCGAGACCGACTAAAACAATCATCCTTAGAAGAATGGTATTTCTCCGTCAACAGTTGAACCCATAGCTTGTTGGGATGGTGAAAAAGTTGCCAAACTAGTTTTCCAAGAAGAGCAATATTGGCACAAAAGGGATCTCTAATTCCCAGACCTCCAAACTTCTTAGGAGTGACCAACACTTTCCAGTTAACTAGATTCAGGCCTCTACCATCAGCTTGACCCTTCCATAGAAAGTTTCGCATCATGGATTCTATCTTATTAGTTACCCCTTTAGGGAAGAGAGATACTTGCATGCGATAAGTAGGAATCGCAGTCACTACCGAGTTGAGCAAACAGAGTCTGCCTGCCTTATTAAGCAATCTTCCTTTCCAGCTGGCTAGCCTTCCCCGAATCTTGTCCAAAACATCGTTGAAAGTTGCGCGTGTCACCCGAGAGTGATTAAGGTTCACCCCTAAATACTTGCCCAAGTTCTGAACGAATCTGATGGAGGAGACTCCAGTGAAAATCTCTTTTCTTGTCGCTGAAACATTCTTGGAGCATAGCGCTTTAGATTTTTCCACATTAACCTTCATCCCAGAGGCTCTGCAGAAATTTTCCAAAGTTACCATTACAGTTTGAACTTGCTGTTTTTCAGCTTTACAAAAAAGAAGCAAATCATCGGCAAACATCAAATGAGAAATTCTTGGACCCCCTCTAGAAACCGCAACTGGCTTCCACACGCCCTTATCAACTTGCTGATTAATAGAACAGGACAATCTCTCCATACACAACACAAACAGATACGGTGATATAGGATCTCCTTGCCTAAGACCCCTGCTCGGAGTAAAGCTATTTAATCTATCCCCATTCCAGAGGATAGACAGTGAGGAAGCAGTGACACAACGCATAATCAGATTGACTGTCGGAGGAGGAAAGCCAAAACTCACCAGGGTTTGTTTCAGAAATCCCCAATCCACTCTATCGTACACTTTCTCCAAATCAATCTTAAAGGCCAGGGTGCCTTTCTTTGACTTTGTCTTCTTCATGAAATGGAGAACCTCTTGTGCTACAATGATGTTGTCAGGGGTTCCTCTCCCCGGGATAAACCCTCCTTGAAGGGGCCCAATAATCTCTTTGAGATGGGGACGAAGTCTATTGACCAGGACCTTCGTTATAACTTTGTAAACCACATTACAGAGACTAATTGGTCGGAAATCCTTCATGGAAACCGGGTTTTCTACCTTCGGAATAAGAACCACAAGAGTTTCCATCATCCTTGGATCCATATCCAAACCAGAGAACGCATGACGAACCATAGTCCAAACATCAAAACCAACAATCTTCCAGTATTCTTTAAAGAAGAAAGCCTGAAACCCATCAGGGCCCGGCGCCTTAAAAGAATGCATACTGAAAACAGCCGACTTAACTTCTTCCAGAGTAACTGGCGTTGTGAGGCTACAACAGGCTTCATCATTCAGGGAAGGCAGTGGCACATCACCAAGACAACCTAAGTCTACATCCTCCGACTGGCAGAATAGGCGTTTATAGAAGGATTCAACTTCCCTTCTAAGGACATCCGGGTCCGTTTCCCACACCCCATCTTGAAGAAAGAGACCATGAATCTTATTATGCTTTCTCCGCACAAGAGTCTGGACATGAAAGAACTTGGTATTTCTATCCCCAAATTTTACCCACTGCTCTCTGGATTTTTGAAACCATAGAAGTTCCTCCTGCATAAGCGTGTTATTAAATTCCTCAATCAGCTGTTTTTCTTTTTGCCGCATAGACAAATCTTCCATTACTTCAAGTCGCTTCTGAAGGAAATTAATCTGTCTCTCCAATTTGCATTTCCTAACAAAAATATTACCGAACACTTTAGAATTAAACTCCAAAGAGTTCTTCTGCACTTCTGAAAGCTTGCCGTGCATCTCTCTGTAGCCAGCCTGCCATGACTGGTACACAATATTTCTGTACCCCGGATGAGTTGCCCAAGCTGCAATAAACCGAAAAGGTCTATTCTTTTTCGGTTGGGGACGACCTGTACAGCGTACTAGGATAGGACAATGATCAGATTGAAGCCTATTTAAAATTTCTGCGTAAGTCTCTGGAAATAGAGATAGCCAGCCACTATTGATACAAACTCGGTTAAGTTTTTTCGCCTCCTCAACACCATTTTTAACCCTTCTGTACCAAGAAAATTATCTTCCAATAGTCTTCAAGTCAAACAGATTACTATCCCCTAGAGAGGCAGCAAGCCGATCTGCATGATGACTCGAGAAGAGGCAACCCTTAGATTCATGAGAGAATAGTACTTCATTAAAATCACCAAGAACAATCCATGGCCCGCAGAAAGACGAAGACTGAGTAACAAGATAATCCCATAGCAAAACTCTGGTATTAAATTGAGGACTACCATAGATACCACTGCACCTCCAAATCACATTATTTACCTGAACCTCAACTGTAACACACTGATCGAAAGCATCAACCCATTTGCAGTGAACACCCTGTATTGCAGAAAGGAACCAAATACCCCCTTGTGTCCTGACGCCTCCATTATACCAATAGGGTGATAACCAAGTCTTTCCCAGAACATTTTCAAGTGTTGAAAAGGACAGTGAGTTTCAACCACAATAAAAATTACAGGTTTAAATTTCCTAACCAGCTCTTTACAATTCACCCGGGCTAACTTATTAGAAGCACCCCTAATATTCCAAGCTATTATATTTAAACTATCCATAATATAAAATATGAAAATATAAAACAAGGAAATCAAAGTGCTTCACCAACCTCAAACCGAGGCTTGCCCAGCGGAAGTGACTCCCGTGACCTTCAGGTTTGCCGGATCTCCCTGGAATATCTCCTTAATCCCACCTACCGACGCAGTAATAGCCGGCAATGCGCCTTCCTTCTCCAATGGAACCGCCACGGTAACACCCTCCTTCACGGTTGCAGGAAGACATGACGATGCTTCCACTACCGTGCCTCCATTCTTCTCAACTGGCGAGCTCTGTAGGGACCCCGGCCTTGGTCGTTTCCGGAGAGAGGACCCGCAAGGCACTGGGGTGTGTCGGGTTGAGGAGATCGACGTCTCACCAACACGGGAAGCGCTGTGTCCGACCTTGACTCGTGACCCGACCCTAGCACGATAGGAGCTTGATCCATTCGTGTGAGAGAAGTGAATGGTGGGCCTGATTACTCTACCCGAATCGATTCTGGATTGAATGCCTCTTTGGACCTTGTTAGATTGCTTCTGACCCAGCTTGGTTTTACCTTTCCTCACAACTTGCTCCCAGCCTGGTTCATCATGCATGCAAGCCTCCTCAACATTATTTCCTTCCAAATTATTAGCCTCCAAATCTTCTTGCAAATTCGATGCAGGATTCTCGCCAGTAACGCCACCTACCACATTAGGTTCTACTTCATTTGAATTGTGAATTTTGGTCTCAGGATGTGGCACTGCCTTTGTACCGTCACGTGGTTTGGTGGCATCGGAATCAACACTCTTTCCTTCCCTAGAGTCTCTACCCAAGCACTGTGCCATATCGTGACCATAACGTGCACAAGAGTTACAAATTAAATTTAAACTTTCATACTCCACTACATGAGTTACGCCTTCCACAATGATATGCTTGATCACTGGCAGTCCTAAATTTATTTGAACACATACTCGGGCATATCGTCCTCTCTCAGCCAATTTAGTGGCTAAGTCCACTTTGATGGGAACTCCTATTGCAGAAGCAATACGCATCATGGCCTGTTCCTGATAGCACCAGATTGGGAGCCCCGAAATCCGAACCCATACAAGCGTAGACCCGAAGGATTGCTCACATGGCCGAAAATCTATATCCCACGGTTTTACAGCAACATAGTGCCCCTCAATCAACCACGGACCACCAAGCATGACCTTCTCACGATCTTCACATGCATCGAATTTTACCATGAAGTACCCAAACCCCACATCAAGCAGATCAAAGCCACCTTTGATGCGCCAAACCATCCGAAACTTGTGTGAAAGAGCTGTGTAACTATAATTTTTATCAAGAACCTTAATCACTAAAGCTTCTCGATAAGGCTCTGCCAAACAAAACTTGGCTTCTTCAGTGAAGTTTACACATGGAGGTTGGGAATCGCCCTGCTTGCCCACCACCGTGGCTATACTATCCCCAGATAGAGATCCTGCAAGTGCAAACGCCTTCGATTTCTCTGGACCAATGACTTTATCTCTAAAGGAGATATTTGTAGGATTTGAAAAACCCCCTCGTGAAAAGCCCTCCTTGACACCGGATGCACCCCCACCCACACTCTCCCCCTTATCTCTTCCGACGGCATGGCCGCCATGCTCACTGTGTTTCGCCCTCAAACACTCGTTCCCGCTCTCTCCTTCTCTCATTCTCTCTGAGTACGGAGTACGTACTCTTTCTCTGCTAGTATTGACGTTTAAAAATAGTAAATCAAACCAAAGCCTCAAACCCGAAACGCTAGGAGAATATTAATTATTATAAACGACTTTATAGAATGTTTAGTCGGGATTTTTTTAATAAATAATTTAAATATTTTATTTACAGATATAAATAATTTATAGTATATTTATTAATTTTTATTTTTTTTATTTATCTCTTTTATAGTACAACACAATTTTATTTAGTTTTATCTCATTTACAAATAAGATATATAAATTTTAAAAAAATTATACATATCTTATTTATAATGTAAAGACATATGTATATTTTTTAAATATAAAAATATAATTTTTACAAATAATAAAAAAATATATTAATAATTTAATTTAGATCAATTAAAAAAATAAAAATCGATATATTTCATTATTATTTAGATTAATTTTTTAGTTAAATTATATTTTATCTATATTTTAAATTTTAAATTAATAACTTTTTTATATTTATTTATACTGAATTTTTTAAAATAGATAATTTTAAATATCAGTGGAATTAGACAGATAATTTAGCTTAATAGACATATAAGATTAGTTAAAAATTTAGATTAACACTAAACTAATTTAAATTTAAACTTTACACTGTTAAGTGTTAACACTATTAACAAAATTTTTTAAATGGATCAAGTAAATTAAAGTAATAATATTCCCAACTCCCAACAACCTTGAAATTTTAGTTGGATCCAATTCATCACTTTGGTTGTCACGAGCCACGTTTAGGTGTGACTCAAATAATAAAAAGCAATTATTTTGGGATTTCTCGAAAATTGTTAAAGTGTTAAATAATATAAAAAATTAATAAAACCTAAAAATATTAATTTAAATCTTGTATTATATAATCTTTTCTGAAACTCAATAAAAGTAACCATAACAAGTAGGAAAACTCTTATTAATTAAATAAGGGTTTTTAGTAATAATTTAATAATTAATTAATGATTTCAGATTTCTTAAGTAATATATAAGACAAATAATGTGAATTTATGAGAGTAACCTAGCATACATATACTAATAAAATATTATTTTTAATTAATATTTGGTCTAAAAATATTTTCATATTAATTTTTTAATTTAAATTTTAAATTTTAAACTCTGATAATATAAAAATAAAAAAGATTTTTCATATACTAAATACTCTTGATATTCATATAAAAATATAGTTACTATTAATTAATTATATATTTCAATTATTTTTAATTAATAAAACAAAAAATCATATTTAATTGTTAAGAAAATACTAATATCAAAAGTATTTATTATAAAAAAATAAATATAATTTTGATACACTATCAGTGTAAAATAGTTTTACACGTCATCTAATTATACTATACGATGCTATACAAGAAAAAATAACTATTTTTTATATTAACTGTGTGAGTGATCATTAAAAAGAACAAATATAATTATATAACTGTATAAAATATTTTACATTATCAGTACATTAAAATTAAATTAAAAAATAATATATACATAATAAAATTATATAAAAATTAAATATTAATCTAAAATATTAACTAATATTAATAAAAAATATTGATGTATAGCATTTCCAGTAAAAAAATTCAACATGATGACCGATGAGTGGGAACATTTACCAGTGCGATGTATTTTTGTAGGAAAATGCTAAGCCTTCAATCTGTCATGCTAATGACGAGGAAGTTGATTTCCAATTATTTGAAAAGTATCAGCAATTTTATTAAATTAACCAATAAAAAAGTGAGTAATTTTATATTATTAGATAAAATTTTACACTATTAAAAATATCATTAATAATTATTTGATGCTTACAAATTACAAAAATTACTAGCTTCCTAACATTTTTCTTTGCAAATTTTACCTTTTTAAAATAGTCAAAATAAACTAAATTTATCGAATCAGTTTATTTAACTATTTAAAGGATAGATTTTATATCAAAAATTAAGTTCATTTAAATTTCGAATGAAATAGGTTAAATTCGATTAACTCAAAAAAATGATAAGTTAAATGAATTAGCCAGCAAATTAAATGGGTTGTCCATTTAAATTTTTTATATTAAAAAAATATTTTTAGTCAATATTTTTTTTATTCGATCTCTTAACTAAAAAAAAATTATTTATTTAATAATTTTTAGTTTAAAGTGATATTTTTTGTCAAAATATTTTTTTAAAAAATAAATATGTAAACGGTCAGCTGTTTGACTCATTGGATTTTTTTTTTTTTGGTGACTTTGACTCATTGGATTGGTCATAAATAATCCGAACTGAAAAATTTTGGCTTTGTGAATAGAGCGAATTTAGACAGGCTGGAGTGCTGGACTGACTTTATTTGACAGCCCTAACATTTTCATAACAATCAATAATGTCTCGTAACAACTAATTTGAATCGATTGGGTGGTTATTATTAGTTCACTCATTTATTATTTAAGTAATTAAGTATTAAAAAATTCAAACACTATTTTACATATGCAATAACCTATTAATTCAAGATAAATTAGTGATTGATTTATCGGACTAAAAGATATTATGAGATAAAAAAATAGCTTTGAACAATTAGCCTTAACCTTGTATCCTTTCCTTCATTTATTTTTGAAAATTATTTGTATTTAAATTGAAGAACGAAGAATTTGTACGTGTAATTGCAAAGAGTGAAAGCGTAAAATAATAATTATATTAGGTATATATTAAAATTAGTCATTAAAATTATTTTTAGTATAAAATATATATTAAAATATAAAATATATATTTTAACTTAAATAACATATATATATTTATATTTATATTTATATTTATATATAAATATATAATTATTAATTTTGGTAGTTAATTTTAGTGTATAAATAGCATTTTTGATAAAATAAATCCTTCTAAATGAATTTATTTTAATTAGCCTTTTTTTAATTAATAACCTATATATCTTCTGTAAAATTTAATTAGATGGAGTTTATGGTGTTTATAACTACTATGGTTATAGTGGTTATATAATTTTAGTAACACTTAAAAATTATTAATAAAATTAAAATTACATTTTTCTACATTTTAGTAACATTAACTACAAAAAAATTGTTATTTTACCATATTTTTAAAACGTGCCAAGAAAAAAAGTGTGGTCATAGATAATCACCACACTTTTTGAGCTGTCTCATCAGTGCTTTTCAAAATGTCACCTATTTGACTGTAGCCAGTTCTCTACGGATACATTTTTTATGATCAATTGCAAAGCTATTCTCTTTTGGTCACATTTTTTTTTCCCCCAAAATAAGTGGCCATTTACCTAATCTTTATGCGTAAAATTTGAAGAAATTCGTTCTTTTATGCGGGGAAATTAAGAAACAATTTACAAGGACAAGAAGACAACGATAACTAATAATTATTTGACGTTGTCGTGAAGATTGCATGAATTTGAAGTTTCATTTGGAGCGAAGACTTGACGAAGTATTCAACGTTTATATAAAAAAAAACAAAATGAAATAAAACGTATCATAGAAAAAGACCAAATGAAGCATCAACAACATTCCGATATCTAACTTGTAATCCAAGGTAACGCAGGACGACCCAGTCATCCTTTAATCGTGGAGTTTAATTTGTCCAGAAAACAGAATCAAGCATACAATATTTATACATGATGGTGTATATAAAGATGGTTATGAATTTATGTATTTCATACATGATAAAACTAACAAGGCCATTTATACATTATTTATATAATAATAAAATATATATTAAAATATAAAATAATATATATAATAAGTATATACAACATATAAAAACTAATTTAATAGCTATTTTTTTTTTTGCATACAGTTTTTTAAAATCTTAATATATATGTCATATGATGTAGTTTTGTAGGGGATTGTTTGGTCCATGCATGGATATTCCTGGAATTTATTTTCTGGAAAAGTTATTATTCCTAAACATAATATATGATAAGGGTGTTTAAGATTCATCCTAGCTTTAAATTCGGTCGAGATTCAAAGCATATTTTGATCCGATATTATTTTTGGATCAAGTTAGGGGTGAGCACAGGTAGAGGGTACCTAATTACCTGTCCGAACCTGAACCGAACCAAATCAATGACATTTGTTAGTAATTGGTTCGGGTATCGGTTCTGGGGATGCGGAACCTGAACCAACCCGTGAACCCGATCATATATTAATTAAATAAAATATATATATATATATATATATATATATATATATATATATATATATATATATAGTTTTTAGTGGCTTTTAGTGAGATTATTCACTATTAATATGTTTGGATTTTAATGAGTTTAGTTTTTAATGTATTTGGTGTTTAACATGTTTAGATTATTTATATTGATGTTACATGTTTATTGTACTTGTTGAATTTTTAAGATAAAATTTGATTTTTTTTATAAATTTCAAAGTCATCGGGTACCCAATTATCCGAACCGAACCAATCCGTTCTTAATCGGTTTGGTTTGGTTCGGATACATACACAAAAAAAATACAAATCCGAACCAAACCAAACCAAACTAATTACATTTTGTTCGGTTCGGTTCTAATTTCACCTTGAATCGAAACTAAACCGACCCGTGCTCACCCCTAAATCAAGTCGTATCATGTTTTGGGTGGTCCGTCTTGGTCCGATTGAAGTCATATTTTATATTAAAATTAATAATAAAATATTATATTTTTATTTTAAATTAATATTTTTATATTATATATTGCTTTTTACTTTAAAGTAATTTATTTTGATATAATTATTATATAATATATATTAAATCAATCATTAAAAGTAAAATTTTATTAATTTATTATATAAAATTTACATAATTGTATACAATAATTATGTATTGAGTCGACCCAACTTAATCCATCTTATTTTGGGTCAAGTTAGGATTAGGTTTGAGTCTTTAAAATAGACCCATTGAAATATTCTAATCAAATTTAAATTTAATTAAATTTGACTGACTCAATTCATATACACCCTTAATATATGACCGTATAATTCATAGCTAAATTGAAATGACAAAAATATTTATAAATATGCTTATTTGTGAATATCGTACAAAATTTAAAAAACCCTTAATAAATTAATCTAAAACTTAATAATTTAAACACCAATTAACAATTTGAACTAAAATAGCAATCAAATAAATAAAAAATTACCATTTTCCTTGAAAAATAACACCCTCGCGTCAACGGGAAAAAAATTGTAATTAATTAAAGTGTTTGCTCCTTACATAAGAAATTTTATACATACCTGTCCCAGGAACACATTTTTAAGAAGAGAGTGACCTGTGAAAAACTTAATCCACATTAGGTGTTATTTTTTAATTTTGTTTTAAAATATGGTGTTTGTTATACATAAGAAATTTCATACGCAGTGGTACGTACGATGAACACATTCCTTAACAAGAGAGTGATATGTAAAAGACTTAATCCACATTAGGTGTTGTTTTTCATTTTTATTTTCGGTTCCGCTACGTTACCAACAGTATATCTGCCAACTTCTGCTAACTCTTATTTATAATTGTGTTTCATGGAAGTGTGTTTGTAGATGTGTCTAATAAAAATGTCTTTTTTATAGCTGTGTTTAATAGAAGTATTTTTATAGATATATTTTTTGGATGTGTCTCTTTATATATGAATTTAAAATATATTAATTATTAAACACATCTACGAACACACTTCTATGAAACACAATTATAAATAAGAGTTGGCAGAAGTTGGCAGATAATATGTTAGTACCCTATACTTTTCCTTTTATTTTATATATGGTGTTAAGTTGGGAAACTTTAATAATAAGAGCATTTTGGCTATAAAAAAAAAAGCATTTTAGTTTTTTCAAAATTCCTGATTCTCCTAACGTATTGTTATTTAATCTTGTCTAACCAAAACCAATATGGGCAAGAGAAATTCGTATATCGGAAACCAAAACTTTTAACATTTTATTTATAATAATTAGATGTATGCTATTATGTGTATGATTATGGTGATTATGGTAGTTATTCAACTTTAATAGTAGTTAAAAAGTATTACTAAAATTAAAACATAAAAAATGTTTTTTTAGTATTTACAATATATACTTTTTAAGTATGGTTAAAATCGTTTAGTCACCGTAGTCATCATAATTATAGATACCATAGTTCATTCTTATAATTGTTTATTAGTTTCTATTAACCCTAGATTTTCAAGTAAAACAAAATAATATTTAATTTTAATTTGTTGTCATTGTAAAATAATTTTGTATATACATCTAATTACATAATATTACGTCATAAAAAATAACTATTATCTTTTACACATTAACTATGTAAAAAGTTTAGACTTTTTAAAAAAGAGGAAAAAGAAAGGAGAAGGAGAACGACGTACTTGAAAAAATGAAGGAGGAGGACGATGTACTGGTGGTGACAGCAGCTTCGACGCGGCATTGCGGTGATGGCAACCACTCCACGAGCAACGGAGTGGCAGAATAACGAAGATTAGAGCACACTAGTGGATGTCGGCACAATGTGGCTTGCTAGGGTGGTTAGGACGTTGAAATGGTGGCGGAGTTCTCTACGACAGTTGGAAGGGAGGGGTTTGGGGCTTTAGGATTACTTTTAGTAGTGAGGGAGAGGAGACGACGAATTTAATTTAAATAAGTTTATTATTGTCGGATTTATCTGATGATAACGTTGAATGTTTAAAATGAAACATCACGTTTTGAAATTTGGGTTTCTCTCAAATCAATTAGATGAAAAATTCGATATTAATAATATTGTTGATCGAAAAAATATTTTCGATGAAAGTAAGTTGATTCGGGATAAGTCAGAGACAATTTCTCGAAAAGATGTACGCGTAAGCGTGGGGTTGAAAGTGATTGACGCGGATTGGATTTCGATCGTCTTATTAATTGGGTAGGCCTAATCTAATAAGATATTCGAAATGAACAATTGAGTAAGACATTCGATAGGTGAGTCGAATAGTTATGGTAGTGAAACAGTTATAAGCTTCTATCACATGAGGAAATAATGGGAAACGTCTATAATCAAGTGACAGGAACAATTATCAAGAGGAATTGCATTCAAAGTTGTAATCTTGTGTAATTAATTGTAATTAATCGTCAGTTATGTGAGATAGATTATAAATACTAGGAAGCGTTAGGGAATAAGGGTTGGAACTTTTACTCAGAAAAACACTCAAGCACAGTAGCACACTTACATCCCACTGAATTCCTGACTCTGCAATCGAGTAACTTTTCTGTAGGGCTCCTTCCATCTTTTCATTCTTTCAATTTACTTTTCTGTAAATTTATCATTTCAAGTAAATTTACTTTCCAAGTATTCTTTATTTTCATTGTTCAATTTATCCTTCTGCATTTTAATTTCTCATGTTAAAGTCCTTTGATCCAATCAAAGGCATTTTATTGCTTTCTTTTTAATTTCAACGCGAAGTATTTTCATTCGTAATTTATTTCCCTTTTGAAAATTTTATCTTTTTTCTATTTCTTCTTCAATTTACAAAGTTTAATTTATTTTTATTCCCAAAACTTATCTAATGAAAGACACTTTGATGCACTTTTAAAAAAATTAGTACCTGTAAAGAAGAGTAGGTTTCGCTCCCAAACCATTAGAATCGAACCACCATCGATTTGCTAAAAATTGACAAAACAAATATTTAGCACAAACTTATTTAATTACACACTATAAGTCTTCATCGAAAGTAGGGTTAGAGTTACCTACATGACTGTAATGTTTGGTGAAAAACCAAAAATCACTGTTTGCGTTGCCTTTGCCAATGCTAAATCTGGTAAAAAAAATTTCTCTGAATTTTTAGACAATAGATTTCTCTATTAAAAAATTCGTTAAATAGTAACAAAAATTAGTATTGTGAATATTTTTTTTGTAATTTGTGCCTGTTTTAAACCCTATAAAAATTCTTTCTAACAATAGGACCAACTACCATCACTATTACTATCAATTTCTTCATCATCATTGTTATAACAAAAGGATCATTTGTTATTATTTAACATATTTTTTAACAAGATGCTGGTATTCTCCCAAAATAATGTTGTTAAAGGTCGAAATGTCTCATTTTTTTGAATAGAGATCGCATTGTCATTCGAAAAAATGAACATGAACCGAATTGAATGTTCCCTCTTAATTTTAACTTATTGCTTATATTCTTAAAAAAATAAGATGACTGTATATACATCAAAATATAAAATAACTAACGTTGTTATATTTATTTATATATAACTCACAAAAATTACTTAGGAAATAAAATTTGACAGCATCACAAGTTCTAGTTTCTTTTGTTTATTAGATTTCATTATACAGTACATAAAGTAAAACTTCATATTCGTAGTTAGTAATAATCACCAATATTCTTGAGAGAGAACATGTTGAGTTGCACACATTATACATGTTTTCTTTCTTGACAACCGCATGCGGGAAGACGCGCCTATTGTCTCTACGGCATTGCCATTAATGATGTTCAAATGTACAATACTTTGCATCCTACCTTTCACACAACCTTAATAAAAAAGGAAGAAGAAGAAAAGGAAACACCAAAAATGTAATCGCGTTATACAAAGAGTGTCCTTGGTAGTTAGATTAAGCTTTAGTCCGATCCTATCGCAATGTGTTTTTTTATTAGTATGTAGGAGTGTTCCTGAAACTCGAGCTCAAACAATATATTTGTACATCAAGAAAGCGTGAAGTGTGTGATAAAAATGACTGAGAACTAATCTCACAAGTCACACACGTAAACAAATATTCTCTTAATAAACAGAGTAGAGTGCATAAACATGAATTTTTGGTAAAAAACAATGACAAAACTAAGAAAAGTGACTGTTTTGACACTCCAAAGATTTTGAATTTAACGAAACAACTTATGAATTAAAGAAACAAATTTATGACTTCTAAAATATAAAATAAATTAAAAAAATACACCAACTCTTAATTCTTTGTTGTTGCCATAAATATGGCTGCCAACATGGCAAGAAATACAAATACATAATTTTCTTAATTTCTGTTTAAACTTATAATACAAAAATCAATTACTCCAAAATATGAGTGCAAATAAACCAGATCATCAACTTGTCCAGATTTTGAAGGGGACAACTTCACTTCACCCTCTCTCTCTATTTCCTCTTTCTCAACCCAAAAAACATTACAATAAAAAAAGGCTTCTCATTATGTTCCCTATTTATTTTCTTGCCAAACCCAATTGTTGTGTTACATTTCTATAACTTAAAGGTTTATGCCTAATCTTGGTAGAATTATGTGCAGCATCCACAATGTTATTATTACATCGCAAATAACATAACTCTAATGGTGTAGCCAATGCAAGTTGATGTCAGCTTGGACCACTACTATGTTAAGACCATTAAGGGTGGTTTTCAAGTCTTCCCATAATTCCTTGGTCTCTTCATCACATATCACATCCCTTAAGTTACCAAGGTCCATTATTGAGGATGGCAACTCACTTAAATTGGAGCAACCTCTCACATTAAGCTTTCGCAAACTGCATAACTCGCCCACTTTCTCTGGCAAATTACTAATGCTTATGCATTCAGAGATGTCGAGAAGTTTCAAGTTACGAAGCCTGGTGATTGATTCTGGCAACTCTGCTAAACTAACACATGAACTAACCCTTAATGATTCCAAATTTACCAAGTTTTTTATTCCTTCAGGAAGTTGAGAAAGCTTATGACACTTTGTTATGCTTAGCTTCTTTAAGGAGACAATATTGGAGATCCCATTAGGCAGTGCCACCATATTGCAGTAATCAATGTTTATCTCTAATAAACTTGGCAGCATTTCTGAAACTTCTGTAGTGCAATTTTCAAATGCTTCATTCACATTGCACATGAAAAGTGATATCTTCTGCAGATTCTTCAATTGAATTCCAGCCTTGCCAAGGAAAGGAACCGAAACCTTCTCGAATCTGATTCTTTTAAGCTCGGATAGATAACCAAGAAGTTGGGAATTATTTAATTCCATTTGAAAGAAATCATAATTTGATACTATCAAAACCTTTAATTTTCTCATTTTCTTCATGAACATTGGTAAGGTGAACTTTGCAGCTCGAATATTCAACACTAAAGCCTCAACTTCAGATGGCTCCAAGTTGCACCATTCTGTTGCGAATGCTTCGTCTGCAAAAGAGGTTAAACTCAAAATCAGTAATCAATAACACAATAATTTTGCGAATTGTTTGTGCATCAAGAAGAAAGAAGCACAAACCGGTTGATATGGATAGTACACGAGCTTTAATGTGATACTCTTTCTCTGTAGTCCACCATTTTGGAAGGTCATTCCCACTAATGTCGAGAATCAGTTTATTCCTCTCTGCCTCTGGTTTTTGGCTAGTTTGAAGGATTGCAAGCTCACGAAGAAGATCATGCTGCATGACATAGTGGTAGCTATAGTCTACTGTCTCACTCTCAACGTTCCTGATCACATGCATGAACAAATCATTGTTACTATATATTATTTTAAACATATCCATTGATGATTCATTTCTTAATTTATAAATACACTTAAACGAAATTCTAGATGAATAAACAAGCTGGACAACACATACAAGGAAAGGCATCAATTGTATAAGTTTTACTTTTGAATGTTGAATTTCACATTTTACACATGAAGTTTTTGAAATCTCTTAAGTTCAAACTTAAGTTGATTGACAAATTTGGTTTTAACTGTTAAGGGCTAACTCCTAATTCTGTTTCCTAAGCTGTAGATTGGTATTCTTCATGGTTGACGAACTCATGAACGAGGAGAATTGTCAAAGACTAGGGTGCGTGCTTTGTTAATCTTGACAAAATAATGATATATTTATTTTCTTTGGAATTTATGATTAGTAAAACAAAAATATTATGTGCACGCTAAAAATCAACTACCAAATCAGCCAATATGTATTTATGTACAAATACATGTACTGTTTAACTCAATTTCAATATGTATTTTGTATTTCAACATGTATTCTATACAAGTGGCTTATTTTTGGTGTAAACTTAGTATAGTTATTGTTAAAATTGAATGAAATTGCAAGTTGAGTAAGACATTTGTCTTTTTTTTCTTGTAATGCAGAAAATTCAACTGTTCTGTTTCCAGTATATGAGTATCCATCATACCTTGTGACAACAATATCAGCCAAATTCCAGTTGACTAGTTTATAAATATTCGCTAATGCACTTGTGTCATCGTCGCCATAGAGCTCAGTCCACATATCAACAAGTGCAGCAGCAGGGATCCGCTGGTCTTCGGGGAATAATCCTAGGTCCTGGAAACACTCAATGCCCATAGGATCCAAGAGATCAAAGCATTTTTGGAGACTGTCAAGCACGTCGCTGCTAGAATGAAGAACCGAACCACCTCTCGATAATTCTTTGGCCCTTTCTTGCCAAACCACCCGCTGCTGCTGACTGAGTGATCTGCCATTCACTCTAAGTGCCATAGGAGAACCGCTGCAGCCTCTCACTATCTGCAAGTTAGTCCATTTAAATGAAATAAGAAATTTCAACCAAGTGTTTTATAGATCAAGAAGAAATAAGAAATGAAAAAGTGGTGTATGTACAAGAAAATGATGTATCATGTATCATGTATCAAAAAGCATTTGATTAGCAATTATTTTTCCTCTAATTCTCAATATAACAATGTAAGAAATTTAAAATAGGTTCAAGAAAGCATTGAACAGAACCCTTAACAACATCATCAGGAACATAGAAGCTATAGAAAGTTTGTATTCTAAATTATACTGGAGCAACAGAAATTACCTCTTTCACGACATCATCAGGAACATCGGAGCTGCTATGATTTAGAGATGCCGAGTGCTGAAATAGCTTTATGGCATCTGCATCTCCAAGGGGTTTCAAGACAATTGGATTTCCGAATCTTCCAATTACGACTCTTGATGTCACTAGAATCTTGTAATCTTTTATATGGAACTCAAACTTATCAACCAGAGATTCTGATCCCGGCCAAACATCATCCAGTACTAACAATATTGGATTCTTTCTAACCAGCTGATTCAGAAGATTTTCTATTTGGTTAAGCATTTCTTCATCGCTTTGAAACTCGAGTGTCTCATAACCAGTGTGCTGAAATAGTTTCTGCACAATGGTACTCAACTTGGGCTTTTTTCCAAATGTTACAAAGAAGATGTTGTCGTTGAATTTATCTAGACAAATGTTACGGTTTAGTAATTTGAAAACTCAACATCTTATAATGGATATTTTTATATAGAAAACCTATTTCAGACTTTCACAAAAGGGGAGCAAACATTGATAGCTCAAATGTCACAAAAATGTATGCTCCAGCATGGCAGTGAAATGAAGTAGCAAAGGTTCAAAATAGTAACATTTTTAGCATTAAGTGTTTTTGGTTATTTCCATATAAGCTCTGGATTTCTTCTAACATAACGGACTTTTTTCGTCTCAAATAGGATTTTCGGTTTTTAAGACAGACATGTGATTTCAACTAAACATATAACTATAAGTCTACAACGATGCATTTGCCTTTGATGAGTAAAATATTTTGCTGTTTCCCTTCTTCATCTACCACATAATATCTACAAGAAGAAAGTGAGGGAACTGAAAGAAGAATTTAGATCTTCTAAATTTTAAATTTTTACTTGAGAGGGTAAAGTGTGATCGATGATCTTTAAATAGTTTTTCTCTCATATTTTCTTTTAGTCTACCTATGAAATGAATGGTGAAAGATCATACTTTACCTTCTAAAGTGAAATTTAAAATTTAAAAGATCCAAACCCGCAAAAGAGTGGAAGAATAGTCCAACCTTAGACAAAAAGTAAGTCCCACCCTATAATGTGTGTTGATATATTAAAAATCGCTTTATCATAATTTAGATAAGTTAGCTTGTTTTAGCTTAAGATATTTTTTTTTACTGTATAATTTATTTTTTATACTACTAATACAATAATTTTCTTTAAAGCAAATAATAAAAGACAAAAAAAGAAGAGCTTTTTCATTGAAAGTATAAATTTATAAGTTTTTTTTATATATTAAACTTACTAAAAACTAAAAAGTCTTTCTGTTTCCTTAATAGTAGCAATTAGGCTTTTATTTGCTAAACTAAAATAAAGTTTTTCTACTTATATATAGGTATTTTTTACTTTTTAATTAATGAATTTCATTGTCCCTATTAAATCTAAAGCATCTTAATTTCATTGACAAAGGCACAAAGCGACATAATTGAAATCTCAAATACTGTTTGTTAAATTAAATGTTACCTTAAACTCCTTTTGTGACTCTTATTTTTTTTCATAAAATTTCTAACTTCTATATATAGTAGTGCACATGATATTCAATACTTGTATTACTATCTATGCAACTTAGAATATCAGCAATATAGAGAGTGTAGGATAGTAATCAATAATCATTCATACCCTTAACTTCATCATCCCAGCAAAGCATTTTCGCCAATGTACTCTTCCCGGAACCGCCTGCTCCGGTCACCGTGAGCACCACCGGATGATCACCAATCCGGTCATCCATCAACTTGAGCTTCAGCTGCTTCAACGGAACATCAAACCCAACAATAAACGCAGGGGGTTTAGGAGGTGAACACACACCTCTCAATTCAACTCTCTCATTTCTTGGAACCATTTTACTCAATTTCCCAATCTCAACCTGAATTTCCCTAACCCCACCCTGAATATCTCTAACTCCAACCAGCGCCTCCTTCACATCCCTCGTATTAATTGCTTGCAGCTCCAATTTAAAGAACTCGCAAATCGAATCGTAGAGCTCTTCAAGTTCCTCTTGGCGATTCGCTTTACCACAGCAATCCCACCATTGGAGTTTAGAGCACTTGAGAACGAGGTTCTTGCCACTCTCCATCTTCTTGATCAACCTCTCTGTTTCCGATTTCGGCCGATCCAGTTTCGCGTCGATGCCTTCTATCTGTTTGATAAAAGGTTTGAGTGATTTCAATGTTGTCTCCAATTTTTCTAACGAGGGTTTAAACTTATCATTTTTCTCCTTGATTTCTATGACAGTATCTAACAGTGCCTCGATTGCGCCTCCAACAAGAGCGTCTATAACCACAGACATATCCAAAACTCTAAATTCAAACTGAATTCATGGGGAAGATTAAGAAATAGGAAGTTGAACTAAAGAGTTTTTATATATATAATTTTTGGAAAGCAAGAAGAGGCACACCACACAGTGCAAGTTGCGTTATAAAATTAACAAGTAAGCTTTAATGAAAGGATGCTTTCTTGAGACGCGGTTAATTTAGAAAGAATCAAATTCTGCCTTCGAATATAGTTCTCACTCGTTTTCGCCAGAATTTTTAATGTGAATGCTATATGTACGTCTACCAACTTTCGAATAACAAGCTCAAAGTGGTCCTCAGCAAAATCATCATTCAAATTCTAATTGCACAAAAAAGTTATAGGATTGGCCGACATGAGTCAGTTCTTAACTTATTTTTCGTTAATGATTTGCTCACCTGACTTGATGACATGGATTATTAATAACATATGTAATATTATAATTTGGTCACGGGTAATGATGGAATAATAAATTCATAAATGACATGTAGTATGATAATATAGATAAGAGGTCTACTACACATACAAGTTTTTTTGACTTACAAGTTTTACAAGTTGTTACACATACGGGTCTTTTAATGCGTTATTCAGTTTCCAAAGCGCTACACTCACCGTGTATTATGAACGACTCCTCTTCCTCTTCCTCTTCCTCTTCCTCTTCTTCTTCCTCTTCCTCCATGTATTTCTTCGTTATTCTCTTTGCCTTTTTATTAGTTGTTTTACTTGCGTTTATTACTAGTATTCTTGCTTCGTTTTTTTTCGATTTTCATGGTTTCTGAAATCAAGCTTTGAAATCGTTTTGAAGATAATGGAACTTCAGAAATACACCCAAACGATTATAGAAATACACCCAAAGGATTACAGAAATACACCCAAAGGATTACAAAAACTACACCAAAAAGATTTAAGAAATACACCCAAAATTCGTTGAAGTACACCTTATGCATAATTCAGAACTCTTTCTCTTTCTCCTCCTCATCTTCTGCTTCTTCTTCTTCAAAAACGATTTCAGAGCTTGATATCAAAAAATAATGGAAATCGAGAATAACAAAGAAAGAAAACAGAGAGAAAAGCACATAAATGAAGAAGGAGAAGAAGAGGAAGAGGAAGAGGAAGAAGAATGTGCAGCAAGAAGAAGAAGAAGGTGCAGTGAAATTGTGCAGTAACGGTTGAAGAAGGAGAAAGAGAAAGCAAGAAACGAAAGAAAAGAAGAAGAAGAGGAAGAGGAAGAAGAACGTGCAGTAACAGTTCAAGCGCGTTAATATAATGACTTGTAAAGACTTGTATAAAAAAATGCTTGTATGTGGAGAATTTCTCTATAGATAATAGTACCAATATTATTTGCTCAATGTTAATTTGGTATCAGGTGCGGTGTAGAGAACAAAAATGTAGCAGTGGTAACTTAGGCTAAAAATATAATGTATTTGGCATCGGTTACGGGAGTCAAAATTAATTCAATTCTAATTTCACATTCTCTCAAGTACTCTTTTTTTCTCTGTCTTTTGAAATTCTAGAAATTCGTTTCTACAGATTTTTTTTTCTATAGAATTGATTTGTTGTGTTTATCATGCGGAATTTTTTAAAATCATAATTCGGTACTGAATTGTATCA
The DNA here is from genome assembly GCF_059453495.1 of Arachis ipaensis. Taxonomy (NCBI): domain Eukaryota; kingdom Viridiplantae; phylum Streptophyta; class Magnoliopsida; order Fabales; family Fabaceae; genus Arachis; species Arachis ipaensis. The sequence continues at coordinate 16,949,196 of NC_142436.1, read as the reverse complement.
AGTAATATTACAGTGAGTAAGTTATTATTTTTACGAAGATTAAAATACTAAGCAACAATGATTAATTGATTATTTTAGTTAGACAATTTAAAAAATAGAGAAATAAGAAAAATAAATGTAAACAGAAGCAAAACAATAAATAACAAACAGTAAATATGAAGACAATAATAGTAAGAATGATAAGATTTTAGAGATATTCACTCTTTAGAAAAATAATTTTTTTGTTAATTTATTTGAGACATGCAGAAATCAATCACAACATGTGTTTATAGGTGTGTAATTTTCTCTCTTGATGACAAAAGGAGGAGAAATTGGTATAGAAATACTTAGTTATTTTGTAATTTTATTTTGGAAGTATTGAAACTATTTTGGATTATTTGATTTTATTGTCATGATTATTGTCTGACTACATCTATTCATTATTGATCAAATTGCAATGTAGTTGTTACTGAGATAAGCCTCAATGTAGTCCCTGAAGTTGCACTCGAGCCTCAAAGTAGTCCCTGAACTTAAAAGTTCCTCAGAGTCATCCCCGAACTTGTACTCCGGGACTCAAAGTGGTCCTTCCGGCAATTTCAGCACACGTAGCGCAACCGGAAAGCTTAGCTGGCAGCGTTGGTGACACGTGGGACTCACAAAAACGATGTCGTTTTGGTTGTGTGCCAAAATGACATGAAACGACGTCGTTTCACGCTCACTACGTCCCTCCCTCAACGTTTCAATAACGTATTGTCTCCCTCCTCTCTAAACACGAAACAAACACAACACAGAGTGAGGTTTCTTCTTCTCCCTCCCTCAATCTCCAATGGCGCATGTGCGACTGCATTAACTGCACCGATTTCAGTGGAAGACTTTGGCTCTGGAGCATCGCTGTTTTCCTCGCCTTCATACACATAGTTGGGAAGCCCTGGTTTCTCTGAAAGAGGTAAGCCAAAAATGAAAAAAAATGTGGTTCCTCTATTTTTTGATGTTGTTGTTAATCTAATATTCACAAAAGTTCAGGCCCTTTTTTTCGATTGTAATTGGTGGGTATGAACGCCTCTGTTCTGTTCTTTGTGCTAGGGTTTGATCACTACTAGCTTTCGTAGTGGTTTGGCCAAGAAAATTGTAGAGTAGGAGTGTTTCTTGTGTTTTGATGATATGAAAACGTGTTCTCTATGTGTTAGGGTTTACTGCTGTTAGTGGAGGAGTTTCCAAAATGTTAATGTATTTCAGGAGAATGACTCTGATCAATGAATTTGTTAAACAGAGTTTGCATGATCACAGTAGAAGTAAAGATCTTTTGGGAGTTGAAATTTTTTGTAACTCTGATAATGGATTCTGAACTTGACTGATTAGTGAGAGTGATGATGAAAATTGTAGAAGAGAAAATTCATGAATTGTTTTAAATGATGATAAGCCATTATCTGAAGTTTAGCTGAAATGTGTTTCTGTGCTTTATGTGCTTCATTTAACTATTTTTCTCTTGGAATACACAATTATGATACTGGTTAGCTTTACATAGAAGACTTTTGGGAACTTTTTTTTTTTTGCCAAAAAGTTTCCAATGACTACACTTTTTCGAATAGAAAAAAAGGTCCTAATGTATATTATTACTATTCTTGAATGTCTTGAAGCCGTGATGAAGCATTGCCTATATTCAAGAGGAGACTCTTAGGTGCCTTGCTGGAGTTTTCTGCTCAAGAATTGCAGGTTCAGGTACATTGGTTTTTGTCAATGATCTTCTTTTCAAACATTTTATTTATGGCATGTAGGCACAATTGTATCCTTTTGTCTTCTGATTCTATTTTCGTCATCAATCATTTTGGTTCTGAATGTCCATGCTTATCCAAAAATAAATAGCTTCACTCATAGTTAAGCACACCTAGTTAGTGTTTGAAAATGGTTTCTAGGATACAAATATAGAGATAATGAGACAATAGTGATGGATACAAAGAGAAATGTATTTGTTAATAATTTTAACATTCGAGGATAAAACAGAAAAAACAAAATGTAAAAAAATTTTCATTTCAGTGTCCTGCCTTCACTATCTCCACTTGTTGGGAGAACGGAAAGATTTTATTGTTTTTAAATTTGTGTCCCAGAGACAGATTCTAAACACTACCTTAGAAATAAAATCTGTACATACAAGAATAATTCCTAAACTGCTCTTAGTGAAAGTGATGATGAAATTGGTAGAAGAAGATTAGGACTGAATCAATGCTATGATATGAAGAAGATAACAGATGCCATTTAATGAGCTTTCATTAACTACTATTTACCATTACTATTTCTAGATGGTTTTTCTTGTTTCATCTCCACCTTCAGTGTTGTATATTATTTTATTATTTTTTAAACTCTCTAGTTAGTGATTACTTTAGCTCCAAATTTGGCAGATTTTCTTTATTTCTGTGTGCCTTTTTTTGTTGGTAGTTTGATTTATGGCACATATTTCTTTCATGTGGGGTGGAGGGTTTGACACCATAAAGTTATGATCTTGCTTTCATTATTTTACTTGATTTGTGTGATCTACATTCTGGTGGATTCCAATGGGTTTTTCCAGTTAGAATTTATTTATGATTATATTCTTGCAAGTAGGAGTAGCTGATAATGTTTGATTGTTACATTGATTAACACCATATTCTGTGATCTAGTTCATTTATTCTATACCTTCATATTTCCAATCTATTACTAGCAGTGATGTCTAATTTCAAATAATGGGTGTGATCAATTAATTTTTTTTTTTGTAAATATTGGCATATGGGTGATCCGTTAATTACCATTATATTTCACCATGGAGGGTCGTTTATCACAGTGGCCGATGGGAGTATGTCTTACAACGGTGGAGAGACTTGTGAGTTGCCGGATATTGATACAGACACGCTGGATGTATTCTTCGTCCGAGACTATCACAAGAAAATTGGGTATGACAAGGTTAGCCAAACTTGGTGGCTGGTGCCTAATCGGCCTATGCAAAGTGGTTTAAGAGCAATAGCAAATGATAATGAGCTGATGGAGATGTGTTACCTGGCTCAGCAGAACAAGGGGGTTATTCATGTGTACTACAAACATGGAGTATCTGAGCCTGTGTATATTGAGGAAGTAGAACCAGTGGTTTCTGGCAAGGAGCTGATGCTGATACCAACCATTATTCCCACCCCAAAACCCACCACCAATGCCACAGCTGAACCAATTCCCAGCACAACACCATGCAATCCAACTTCTGAACCAAAGAATACTACTGAATCCACAAAACCAAAGGAGCCACCTACCTCATTGGCTGTTGGTAACCAAAACAAAGCAGAAAAAATTTTCCCCCAACCCACTGCAAGTCTTGGACCTAAGCCCAATCCACCACCAAAAATAATAGCCCAACCCAGTAAAAGCAAGCCCAAAATCCCACCAAAAAAAATGCCCCAACCCACAGCAATTCCGAAACCTTGGTCCAAAGAAAAAGAAACCAAGAAGGCTAAAACAAAGAGAGGCTGTAAGAATGTAAAAATAGCAGCAGCAGCATGTGGAAGGAGGCCACTGACAAGAGCTGCTGCTACTGGAAATATTGCAAAAACAACTGGTAAAGGAAAACAGCCCAAGACAACCTTTGTTGCTTTGTCTAGTTCAGAGGGATCCTCAGATAGCCATGACAGTGACGATAGTGTAGAGGATGAAGCATATAGGCCTGGTGGTGATGAAGTGTCCAGTGAAGAAGACTTGCCTCCGGATAGGTCAGCAGGAAAGAGTAATGTGAAATTGAGAAGTAGGCCAGGGAAGAAACTTACAAAAGGAAAGAAGTCTGTTATGGTTGAAGAAGATGGTCCTGTTTGTGCAGACTCAGATTCTGAGGATGATGAAATCATTTTTGGACCGATTCCTAAGTTTGGATCATCAGTTGCTCCTTATCATGATGTGCAGGATGATCCTTATAATGATTCTGATGGTGGAGACTCATGGCACTCGGAAGAAATGAAGACTCCTCCAAACTCTGAGGATGAGTTGGAGGAAGTTGATTCAGATGACGTATTCCCTGCATTTAGAGAAGGAGGGAGGTTTGGAGAGCTTAGGCTAGAGGTTGGAATGACTTTCACTACAAAAATAGAGTTCAAAGAGGCTGTGCATGAATATTGCATACAAGAGGGTAGAAGGATTTGGTTTAAGAAGAACGATAACGTGAGGATGAGAGCTGTGTGTAAGAATGCGAGCTGTGGCTGGCTTGTGTATGCCTCTAACAATACTGAGAACAACTGCTAGCAGATCAAGACATTCATGGATGACCACACCTGTGCAAGAGAGACCAAAAACAGACTAGCTAATAGGAAGTGGCTAGCCTGCAAATTGGTGAAGAAATTAAGAAAATATCCGAATCTGAGACACTCCGAGGCTGCACAATATTTTAAGACTAAATGTGATCTGGAACTAAACAAGTCTTCACTGACCAGGGCCTTAGGAGATGCTAGATCTGTTGTGTACGGTGATGCAGCTGCCCAATATGGCATGGTGAGAGATTATAGACTGACACTGCTGAAGAGCAATCCATGATCCACTGTCACAGTTGGGGTTATACCTCAGCCCAACCCTGATTATGATCCAATTTTCGAGAAGATGTATATCTGTTTGGAGGGATGTAAAAAAGGATTTCTGGCTGGTTGCAGACCCCTCATAGGCTTGGATGGGGCTTTTCTAAAGACTCGGCATGGTGGTCAGATATTGTCTGCAATTGGCCAAGACGCAAACAATCATATAAATGTTATTGCCTATGCAATTGTCCCTGTTGAGAACACTGAAAACTGGAGATGGTTCTTGGAATTACTTCATCAAGACTTGGGGGATTACAAGAAGAACAAGCTCTGTTTTATCTCAGATATGCAGAAGGTATGCAATATTTATAGGTTGTCACTTAAAATGATGTTTATACACTGGGCTGCTGATTATATATGCTGAATTAATCTATTGTGACTTAAAATGATGTTTATACACTGGTTGTGACTTAATAGTTCTTAGTTATAACAAGTCACTTGTTGTTACTTATTAGTTACCTATTGGGTGTGTTTCAACATGATGATTATACACATGGTTGCTGTCTATAGTTGCTAAATTAATCTATTGTGACTTAAAATGATGTTTATACACTGGTTGTGACTTAATAGTTCTTAGTTATAACAAGTCACTTGTTGTTACTTATTAGTTACCTATTAGGTGTGTTTCAACATGATGATTATACACATGGCTGCTAGGGACTAGTTGCTGAATTAATCTATTGCGACTCATTTATACAGTGGTTGTGACTTAAGAATTCTAAGTTATTTAGTGTCAACCTATCTATTGTAGTTATCTATATGATGTTAATACACTGGGCTGCTGTCTATATATGCAGAATTAATCCTGGACTGATTATATGCTGCATAATGTTCTGTCAATCTGTTGTTACTCATTTATCCTGTTCTGCATAATGTTCTGTAATAGTGCTGTGTAGGGACTAGTTTGATGTCACTTACATAAGTGTAGGGACTAGTTTGATGTCACTTGAACAAGTCTAGGGACTATTTTGATGTCACTTATATAACTGTAGGGACAGATTTGCTGCCTGATAACAACTATATGACCCCTTCTTTGGTATCTGAAATAGGGCCTTATAAATGCAGTTAAGGAGGTTTTTCCAGATGTCCATCACAGATTCTGTGTTTGGCATCTGTGGAAGAACTTCAACAAGTAATGGAAGGATCTCCAGCTTAGAGGGTTTCTCTGGGATTGTGCAAGGTGTACTAGCCAAGATGGCTTCCTTGATATCATCAAAAAGATTGAAAGGGTTAATAAGGAAGCCTGGGAGTATTTGAACAAGTGACCTAGAGACTCTTGGAGCCGGGCATTCTTCAGTAATGCACCTAAAATAGATAACATCTGCAACAATACCTGTGAAGTCTTCAACTCCAGGATCAAAGATGCTAGAGCTAAGCCTATTATCACACTCTTGGAAGAAGTCAGAATGTATGCAATGAGGTCGATAGCTAGGAACAAGGTGAAGCTGAATTCGAACACTGGAGTTCTACCTCCTATACAGCGCATCAGGTTAGAAAAGATACGGAAGGAATAAAAAAATTGGGTCCCGATGTGGTCTGGTGACGCAGATTATGAGAAGTTCGAAGTACATGGCTGGCCGACCAACATGGTTGTGGACTTGGGAAAGAGGCTCTGCACATGTGGTTTCTGGCAATTGAGTGGTAATATTTTTTAAATTCATTGTTTTAGTCTTATTATCATTATCAGCCTTTGTTGTAGGCTTACTGTTGTTGTCTTCGTTGTTGTGTGAATGCTGTTTAGGGATGCCATGTGTGCATGCGTGTGCTGCACTGGCAAGGGCTGGTAAGAGACCGGAGGACTACTGTCATCAGTGGTTGACCATGGAAGCATATAATAACACATATGCCTTCCATATCAATCCAATTCCAGGTCAAGCACTATGGGAAAAGTCACCATATAACAGATCACAAGCACCAAAATTTAGAAACAAGCCCGGACCACTTAAGAAAAAAAGAAGAAAAGATGCAGATGATGAGCCAAGTGGGAGTAAGAAGTTGAAGACGAAGATGAAAAGAATATATAAAAAAGGTCTATGTCGTTGTTGTGGCGAAGCAGCACACACCAGAAGGAATTGTCCAAAGAGGGCTGCTGCCGAAGAGGCTGCTGCAGCTGCAGAAGCTGCTGCTGCAGAGGCTGCCGCTGCACAACCTACTGCTGCTAATGGTGGTGAAGGTCAGGCCAACTCTGCTGCCCCTGTCCCAGAAGCCCCAACCGAAATCAATCTTGACCAAAGTCAACCACCCTTGGAAGCAACTGATGACTCTCAACAGGTTCACGAGCTTATATGATTTTAAATTTATCATACTCACATCCTTACCTAGTTTACTAACTATGTTACATTTTTTTTAGCTGATAGGTTCTACCCTCACCTGTTAGGCCACCAAAGCGCCCTCTAAAAAGAAAGTTAGCCAAGGGTTGTGAAAAACCAGCTTCAGGAAGTAGCAATCCACCAATAACCACCCCACCTGCTGCTACCCCACCAAGAAGTAGTCATATATCAAGGAATCCCCCACCTAACCCTATGCAAGGGGCAACACAGGGAACTGCTACAAGGCTTGCAAATTTCATGAAGTTTGTGCCGAATCCTGGATTCAAGGCACCCAGACACAAAAAATGAAGATTAGGATGATTATGTGTAGGGAAAGCAGGCTGTCTTTTTGTATATATTTTGCTGATGTTGTTTACAATGCCTAAAACATTGTCCCAGTGTTGGAGATTTTAGGGAAAGCAGGCTGTTTTTTTGTATCTATTTTGCTGGTGTTTTGGCTCTATAATGTCTTTTTTGAATCAAACATTACCAATATGAATATGAATTATGAATTATGATTTTATTCAATTGAGTTTTCTCAGCCTTTTGTTTATATATTATCCTCTATTACAAACTTAAGACTAGTTCAAGTGCTGTCCATTTCTATTTCATTGAAAAGAAGTCCAGGAACAGAAGTATGCATATAATCAAACACCTTAATTTCTATTTCTTTCAAACAAAAGGATAGGAACAACTACATGAACAAGGAATGCATATAACATGCATCTCATTTGTTTTTTGCTAGATATAGTTGACCCTGCTGTCTATCCAGCTTTAATACAAGAACACCAATTACAATCAGCAGCATGAACACAAACATCAAAATTCCCCCCATTTTTAGAACCCTAATTTTAGCTTCTAATTTACCAAATTTCCAAGCCATCTTCATCTTCCATTCCTCTTCATCAACTGAATGTCTTGTTCTATCATCACATGGCATGGCATCTTCCAAAACTTTATCAACCCATAAAAACAATCCACACCATTTCTTACCCACTGTCTACACATCAAAGAAAATTCAATCAGTAAAATTTATATCCATAAATACAGCAATCAACAACAACAATACTTACATTGTAGTTTGGGCAACCCAGGAATGGTCTCCCTGGATTAGAATTCGTCCCTGACCACCGCAGCACTGGTCTCGACCCGCAGGCACACCATTCTGGCAAACGAGCTTCTCTGTTTCTGTTCATTCTCCTCATGATGTTTCTAAATGATCGTGGGTTGTTCGAGCTCCCGGCTGCTTTGCTCGTGCTAGCCATAACCGACGGGTTTCAGAGAGGGAGAAGAGAAGAACACAGCACCGACGAGAAGAGAGCAGAGTGAACAATGTGGCCTTCAAATTTGGGGATTAGGGTTTTAACTTCACCTGAGGGACCAAATTGAGTCGGAAGAGTTTACTCTGCCATATCAGCTAGCCGTTGTGAGTCCCACGTGTCACCAACGCTGCCAGCTAAGCTTTCCGGTTGCGCCACGTGTGCTGAAATTGCCGGAAGGACCACTTTGAGTCCCGGAGTGCAAGTTCAGGGATGACTCTTAGGAACTTTTAAGTTCAGGGACTACTTTGAGGCTCGAGTGCAACTTCAGGGACTACATTGAGGCTTATCTCAGTTGTTACTACTTGCTTTTTGTTTTGTTTTAGCTGCACTTTAATTTTCAGACAAGAGACATCATAGCACATATTCAACGGAGTTTTAATTTCTGGATTTAGGGAGAGATTTTTTTGCAAATAAAAAAAAGTTACCCTACTCTTATTTTCTTAAATGCTCTTTATTTTAAATATTGTCATCAAAGGAGATATTGTTGAGTTTAGAAAAAGATTTCATTATTATTTGGTTGATTGCTTAAGAATTGATTCCAATTTATGGTATGATTATTTGTGTTATGAAGTTTTAGGATTAGCAATTAATGAAGAACTGATTTAATTATATTTGGAAAGAATCAACCATCAAGAGTAAAAGGATTGCTGGTGCCAAATTGAAAAGGAAACAATCATGACAATTATGAGAGACATGGACAGCAATAGCTAGTATATATAATAAAGTGCTGATTTGATTATGTTTGCAACGGATAGTTGTATAACACCCTATTACCCTAAGCCTTACCTTATGCCGAAAAGCGAAGGATAATAAAGTACCACGACAGTTCTAAAGCTCTTATTATAAAATATATTTTCATGAATGTATATAACTAGAAGCCCGATGAAGGAAATAAGCTCAAAGTCGCATAAAGCGGAATCACAAAATGCGAAGCATTCACACATGATAACTAAGGCACCAAGGTAAGATATACAAGATAACAAGGTATATATAGATATACGTATATATGTATACAATAACCAAAAGAATACTAGTCGCAATCCGCAGAGTTTAGGCCGACTAGTCATAAACAGATACATTAGAGTTTTGAAGTAAAAATAGGCTGACATCCTATCTCTCAATATTAAGCCTCTAAGGCACAAAGTACAATACAAAAGTGAGAGTATAATCTATATCAAAATAAACAGAAAGCCAAAAGCAAGCCATCCTCCACTCTGTCACCATCTGCAAACTCATCAAGGTGGGTTACGACCTGCATCTGAAAAATAACAACAATATATGGTATGAGAACCAGAGATTTTTAGTATGGTAACAGTGCCCAATATGAAAGATACAAGATTTTCGGACGCCAAAGAAAATCCTAGAACTTCACATCAATACAGATATTCAAGCTTAACGAAATATAAACTATAATTAGGGTATTCTAACTTAGAGGATTTCTAACTAAACTAGTCACCGCTGTCCTACAGATATGGTGGTGGCAACAAATGAGGCTGAAGCTGAAGGTGAGAAAGACAATGATGAGGTAGTGGATAAAGATTGTGGAACTAATGTCAATGATGGAGCTACTGTCAGTGAGGTAGAAGGACAAGCTAATGCGGCAGATAATGAAAACATTGCAAATCATGGTGAGAAAAATGGTGAAACGGAAAAGCATGATTGTCCCTGGCTTATATACTGTGCAAAAAACACACGGTTAGGTGGGTATCAAATAAAGACTTACAACCCTACTCACACCTATGAAAGAGAGTTTGGCAGCAACATGGTATATTAAAATTGGGTAGTAGAGAAGCTAGAAAAGAGACAGTTGAGTTAGCCACGTTTGACACATGCAGAGGCATGGGATCACATGAAGGTTGATTACAATGTCATACTCAATGAGAAAATGTTGTAAAGAGGACTCTGGATGACTAGGAAGAAGTATGTTAGTAACGAGAAGGCGCAATATGGCAAGCTGTGAGACTACCTAAATGAGATACACATATATTCTTTATTATGTTATTTCAAAAAGTAACATTTCCTGAGGTTATGCCTAACGCGCATCATAGAATCTGCGTTAGGCACATTTGGAAGAATTTTATAAATAAATACAAGGACACACAGCTCAAGAACGTGGTCTGGGCTTGTGCCGAAAGTTCAACATGCAGAGTTTAATGAGAACATGCAAAGGCTGAAGAGGATGAACGAGGACGCATGGGCTTACCTTTAAAAATTGGATCCAGGATGTTGGGCTAAGTCAAAATTCAGCCACTGGCGTAAGCTGGACAACATTACTAATAAGATGACAGAGGTGTGAAATGTCAAAACAGTGCACTATATAGAAAAACCTATCCTAATAATGTTAGAGGAACTCAGATGTTACATTATGCGGAGGATGGCACAACACAAAAAGACCCTAAGCACGTACACTGGTGTAATTGCTCCTGTATAACAAAAAAGGATGGAAGCCATTATGAAAGACATGAAGAACTGGACTGCTCAATGGGCTGGCGATGATGCTAGACATGTATTTGAGGTGCAAATGCACATGAAGAAGCTGGGAGTGCACTTGGGTAATAGCACATGTAAATGTAACATGTGGCAACTTACATGTATAACAATTAAATTTATACATTTTAGTTGTTATTGTAATAAATTGTATATCTAATTGTAGTTAATAATCACTTATAGTTATTTCATGTGTGCATGCCATGGCTGCTATTGCTAAAAAAGGAGACAGAGCAGACACATATGCACACAAGTGGCTGAAGATGGATGCTTTTAGAGTAACATATGGTCATTCCATTAGCCAATTCAATAGTGAAGAATATTGGGAGAAGTATGGAGAAATAAGCTCAATCCCTCCCAAGATTAAGAGGACAATAGGGAGTCCAGTAAAAAGAAGGAAACCAGATCCGGTGGAAGATGGACCAAAGGATACTAAGGCAAAAAAGACCTTCAGAGTCACATGTAAAAAATGTGGAGAGCCTGGTCACAATTAGGGGTGGCAACACTACTCGAACTCGCGGTACCCACCCCGCCCCTACCCGTTCGGGGCGGGTAATCCGCCCCCGCACCGGGGCAGATTTTAACGGGCGGGTTCTTGGTCAGGGCAGGATGGGGTCGGGTATATATATACAAAATAATTAGTAAAACGATTAATAATATTATATCATATTTAAATTTTTACTTTAATTTATGTTATGTATGTAAATGGTGGTTATATAATTTTTAAAATTAAATTTCATTTGTTGGATTTAATAATTATAGAAGCGGGTACCCGTAGAGGTGGGTTAGGGTTTAACATTTTACTACCCGCGGGTAGGGGCGGGGCGGGTTTGATGCGGGTTTTTGTAGGGCGGACGGGGTCGGGTAGAGCAAAAATCCACCCTTACCCGCCCCGTTGCCACCCCTAGTCACAATGCTAAGACCTGCAAGCGAGCTTCTAAGGATGGGACTAATTCTAAAGGAAAAGTCAAGGAAAAATCCAAGGAAAAATCATTTACAACACAAGAAGAGATTCAGGTTTCTCAATCGACACTTATAACTCAGATATTCATGATTAACACTTACCTTCTTATACTAAATGTGATATATTGTGCAGCTTGAAATCTGTAATAACATGTTTAAGACTCAAGTTTTTTACAGTAATTAGTTGCTTTGTTATAGGGACCACCTTAACATATAATATAATTGATCAGGGACCTGTTTGACTTATAGTATAAATTTTAAAGGACCTATTTGTCTTATAACATGCATCATAAAAGATTTAATTGTCCTAATAAATTTGCTCATGTATAAGGTTATTCAGCCTGAGACACCAATAAATGCTATTGTACTACATGTTGGAATGAATGTAAATGCTGCAACTGTAAGTATGCTTGATAATGTGTTTCACTATTTATTCCTAAACACTATATACTAATATCTTTCTGTCTTGAACTCTTAGTCTTGGTAAGATAGTCTAATTGACAATGAGTTCATATATATCTTATGTTAGAATACTCATAATTGTTTACAATTCTATCAGGAAAGACAACCTCAACCTCAGCCTTAGCAACCTTTTAAACGTCCAAAATAGACAATAATTAGGCCCAAGAGTCAGGAGAGTGTGAATGCTGAGACAATGGCAGCTGTAAGTAGTGGCACAACTTCTAAAATGTTCAAATTTATTCCAACTCCCAAATTGAACCTCTCTAAGAAGAAATGATGCTTTTTTGAAATTTACTGTGAAAGGGACAAGACATTGTTTGTTATTTTGAAGAAAATATACCTCCACTTTTAATACTTTTCATGTTACCACTTTACATCAATGTGTGTAGAAGAAAATAGACCTTTAGTTTGTTAACATTTTGATACTACTTATGTGCATATTCTATGTTGATGCTACTTTATGTTAACATTTTGATACATGATATTTGCATATTCTGGTTTGGATTATATACTATATTTTGTAATATCTACTTGGCCAAATTACTTACATGCATATTCTGATTTTGGATATAGACTACTTTCTGTTCAGCATCATTGTCAACCTCTAAGGTCCATTTAACTAAAATGAGCAATTCCAATACAATATTTTTCTCAACAAACATACAATGCTAATTGCTTAAATAACCACCACATAGATACAAAATAAAATCACAACTACGAGTGCACTTATTATTACACTACTAAACAACCTAAAGCACTATTGTTACGATGGGTAACCAGAGATTATTGGGTTAGATTAGTTTGGCTGGCCCAATCATTGGAATGAGGAAGTATCCAAGCGGATTGATGATCCAAGGCCCCCGTCCGACTTCGGTATGAGAGAATGGGGGGTGGTACCTGCAAAGACACTCCGATGCCAAAGTCAGCAAAGGGAGCAAGACATGTCTAGAGAGTATTGGGCTTCTGAGATACCTGAGAAGTGTCAGTGTATTTATAGTGGTGAACCATAACCACCGTTTGTGTAGTTCCATTATTTATGGGGAGTAACCGTCCCTTTATCTTAGGGAGGTTGAGATATGGCTCCAGGAAGTGGGTAGAGAAATTTTAGGGGCAGTTACTCATTTGAATGGGTGTTTATCTGTCAGCTAATCTTCGTCCCGACTTCTTTAGAGCAAGTCATGGTAGGGACCGACTTCCTGGGGCGAAGGTCGGTGTATGGCGAGGCTCAATCCTTTGGATTGGACCTTTCGTTTGGACCTGGGCCTTATCATTGGGCCAGGGTATGAACAGTGCCCCTACTCGAGCCCAATTTCTTTTAGGACTTGGGTTCGAGTATTCTACTCGGGGTCGTAACCGACTTGTTGGAGGACCGACGTGATGGTTTGGAACCGACGTGACTTTTCGTGACTTTTGATTTTCACAGTTACGTCTAATCAAACATCGCGTCCGTTAGAGGTTTGCGTAGGGGTTGTCTTGGTAACGGTGCACCCATTAATGACTGCGTCCGTTTTTACCATTATGCCCCTAACGTGTTTATAAATACTTTCCTTCTCTTTCGTTGCTTCGTTTCTGCGATTTTTTAAATTTTTCTTCTCATCCGTTCGTGGAGCATTCCTCGTTTGAAGGCTTTCATTTTCCTCTACCCTATTTCCAGGCAAAGGTTAGTCTTTTTCTCCTTGTCTCTTTTATGAAATGCTTCTATTTGCATGCCTTTACTTTAGAGAGAGGAGTTGACTTCGTAGGCTTTTTGTTTGATTCCGTATCCCCTTAGAGACCCTGTTCGTGATCTTTTTCCTTTTTTCTTTGTAGGTTTCGCTAATCCTTTTTTAGGAAAAGAAAAATGACTTCCATAGAAACTCTTGCTCAGTGGGTCGATGTCACGATCTTAGGAGAGGAACCTCTGGTTGATACTGATTTTATCACTGACCTTCGCACTCGTCACCGGCTCTACACCTCTGATGAAGATGAGCCAAAGTATGAACTGCTTGCCTCGGGTCCGGAAGACCGGGTTTGCTTTGGGAGGGCTTCAGAGGTAGCCCCTCATTTCTTTTATATGTACGAGAGCATGATCACCCGCCTGTGCATTTTTCTCCCTTTCTCTGATTTTGAGATTGCTGTTTTACGTCACTACCGTGTTGCACCTACCCAGCTTCACCCCAATTCATGGGGTTTTCTGAAAATTTATCAGTTTATCAGCCATGCCTTGGAATTTTCGACTTCTTTGAGGATTTTTTTTCTTTCTTTTCCACATGACCAAGCCCTTCAGTGGGCAGAATAATAAGCAACAATGGGTATCCTTCCGAGCTATACAAGGTCGGAGGGTCTTTACCCTTTTTGATGAATCTTTCCATGACTTCAAAAATTATTTTTTCAAAGTTCAAGCCGTAGAGGGTCACCACCCCTTTTTCTTGGATGAGAATTCTTCTCCTCGCTTTTTCTTGTACTGGTTAGAGGCTTCCCCTTGTGAGAAATATGGTTTAGAGGATCTGGATGAGGTGGAGGCAGCCATTGTAGGGTTCCTCCGAGAAGTATGGGGGAGGGCCCCATATCTGGATACCAAAAAATTTCTCCAGGGGTCGTCGTCTTTTGTCCAGACATAACTAGGTAGCTTTTATATACTTTGTTTCTGACTTGTTTCTACCGACTTGAAGTCTACCGACTTGTTTTACTAATTGTTTTTTTTTTACAGAGATGGCGAGGAAGAATTCCAATGAGTCTTACCAGAGAGTCCAGGAGGCCAAGGCGAGGTCTTGCGCCAGAACCGGTGGTGCCAGGGTAACTAGCTCTCCTCTTCCTCTTCCTCCCCCTTATTCCCGAAATTTGGGGACTCCTTCTCAACCCATTGTTATCTCCTCTTCGGCTTCTTCTCAGCCGTTCCCTCCTCCCCGACCTTCCCCTGAGCCAGAGAAGAAGAAGCGCAAGGCTTTAGAGTCTGGCTCTTCTTTTGAAGGTGAAGCTAAGGTGGATGCTCCTGCATTTATCCGAAAATTTATCTACCCCCATACTCGTATAGGTATGGATGATGTTTCTATTCGGAACCACCTCACTATTCTGGCTGAGGAGAGCATCAGGGCGGTGGGGATTTGTGCCAAGTTCCTCGATATTTTTGAGAAGACTCCTCTTAACTCTCTGGGTTCAACCTCTAGGGTTGAAGAGTTGGAGGGAAGGCTTCTCATATATCAGGAACATGAGAAGGAGTTGAAGAAGGAGGTCGCCAAATTGAAGGAGGAGAGGGATGGCCTCCGAGAGAAGGAGAGCAAGTTACAAGCCCTATGTAACATGGAGGAGGGCTTGAGAAAGAAGGCGCAGGAGAGTTATCAGAGTTAATTTGAGGACCTTGTGGCTGTAAGGAGGGATTTGTTGAACTCTCGGACTGCCTACGCCGAGTTGGAGGACTCTATTGCTGAGGGGCCGAGGAGGCCTGGAGGATTTTTAAGGAGCAGGTCGGAGTCCTTGCTCCCGACCTGGATCTCTCTCCTTTGGATCCTGACAAGGTCGTTATTGATGGTGCCATAGTTTATCCCCCAGCTCCCGAGGTCGTCATCGAGTCAGATTTGAAGACTCGGGGGCAGAGAATCATTGAGTCCCCTCCTCGTCCAAAGGATGTTCCGAGTTCCTCAAGACCTCACGGCACCTCTTCTCCGACTCCTATGGACACTTCTCTCCCTGGTCCTGATGGCGCTCCGACTTCTCTTCCCGACTCTGGTGGTGATCTGACTACTCCCTTTGGTCCTGGTGGTGATGCTCTTTAAAAATTTGTTATTTGTTGGCTATATGGGGCCCGGCCTGTGGGTCCCCTCTTTTTAAACTCTTTATATTTGTGATGGTGGTATGTTGACATTGGCCTTTTGTGGCCGTAAACAAAAATATTTATAATTGCCCTTTTTTTGGATAAGGGTTTTATTTAACAAAAATACCCGTTTTGGTATAAGGGTTTCAGCTACCTTTATGTGTGCATGCTTTTCTGATTTTGATTTTTCGAAGTCCCCTTGATCTTTTCTGAAAACCTTTTCTTTGGCTTGTCTGTCTTTCTGAGCCTTTTTGTTTTAAGGACTTTTAGGACAGCTTTTAAGCTTTTTCTAGGCTTTTTCGATCCCTTTTTTGTTATTCCTTATACTCAACTTTGTTTTATTGAGCTTTTATGACTTAGGTTATTTTTGCGATGCATTTTCTTTTCTACTCGGTTTTTCATTTCGACTTATGAGTCGGAATGTTTCCGAGTTTCTCACGATCAACTTTTATAACCTCTTTACACCGACTTGTACCTCGTCGTTTTATCCTGACGACCATCTAGGTCGGTTCATGGGATTTTCACGTTTTGTCGAGCTTAAGTCGGCGCGTTTCGTAGAAAAGTAAACGAGAGGGAATTTATAAGAGATATTGTAAAAAAGATCTTTATTTATTTGGGAAGGTACTTTACGGCTACTAAGGGTTTAATGATCTATTCCCCCCTTAGCCTCTACTATGATGCCTCGTTAAAAACCCTTCTTCAGAAAAAACCCTTTAATTTTTGGGAAAAAATCGTGAAGTTGGGAAAAGAGTACATCAGGGAGTAGAGTTCGCTTTTAGCTATAGTACCTTTTCATGTTGCAAGCATGCCACGACCTTGGTAGCTCGGTGCCGTTTAAGTCGGTCACCTTATAATAACCTTTTCCTAAGACCTCGCTAACTTGGTAGGGTCCTTTCCAATTGGCAGCGAGTTTTCCTTCCCCCGATTTGTTGACTCCTATATCGTTTCTGATCAAGACCATATCGTTTAGGGTGAAACTTCTTCGAATGACTTTTTTGTTGTACCTGGTAGTCATCCTTTACTTCAGCGCTGCTTCTCTTATCTGGGCTTGTTCTCGGACTTCGAGGAGCAATTCAAACTCCTCTTTGTGCCCCTGTATGTTCCCGATTTCATCATGGAGAATCACTCTTGGGCTTTGCTCACTGATTTCTACTGGTATCATAGCTTCTACACGATAGACAAGTCGGAAGGGTGTTTCTCCAGCGGCAGATTGGGGTGTCGTCCGATAAGCCCACAACACTTGGGGGAGCTCCTCTGTCCAGGCTCCTTTTACATCTTGTAGTTTTTTCTTTAGCCCCGCCAGTATGATTTTGTTAGCTGCCTCCTCTTGTCCATTTACTTGTGGATGCTCCACCGAGGTGAACTGGTGTTTTATTTTCATACTGGCTACTGGGCTTCTGAAGGTGGAGTCGGTGAACTGTGTTCCATTATCTGTGGTAATGGAGTGAGGTATCCCATACCTTGTGATGATATTTTTGTAGAGGAACCTCCGACTTCTCTGGGCGGTGATGGTGGCCAATGGTTCTACTTCTATCCACTTTGTGAAGTAATCTATTCCCACAATCAAGTATTTGACTTGTCCTGGCGCCTGGGGAAAAGGATCTAACAAATCCATTCCCCATTTTGCGAAGGGCCATGGAGAAGTTATACTAATGAGCTCCTCTGGGGGAGCCACGTGGAAATTTGCATGCATTTGGCAAGGATGGTATTTTTTCACAAATTCTGTGGCATCTTTCTGCAAGGTCGGCCAATAAAATCCAGCTCGGATTACTTTTCTAGCTAGCGACCTGGCTCCGAGATGGTTTTCGCAGATCCCATTGTGGACCTCCTCTAGTACTTCAGTGGTCCTTGAGGTCGGTACGCACTTCAACAATGGCGTTGATATTCCTCTTTTATAAAGGATATTTTTCACCAGAGTGTAATATTGTGCTTCCCTCCGGATTTTCTTGGCCTCTTTTTCCTCTTTGGGAAGGATGTCGAATTTTAGGTATTCGACCAGAGGATTCATCCATCCGAGATTTAGCCCGGATACCTCAAGGACATCTTGTTTGCCCTCTGCTTTTACTACAGAGGGCTCTTGAAGAGTTTCCTGGATCAGGCTTCTATTATTCCCTCCTGGCTTAGTACTTGCTAACTTGGAGAGGGCATCTGCTCTGCTATTGAGATTCTGAGTTATATGCTTAACCTCGGTTTCAGCAAAGTGCCCGAGGTATTCTAGAGTTTTTCCAGGTATCTCTTCATGTTTGGGTCTTTGGCCTGATACTCTCCATTTATCTGGGAGGTCACCACCTGAGAGTCACTGTATATCATCACTTTTGTTGCACCAACTTCTTCGGCCAACTTCAGTCCTGCAATCAGGGTTTCATATTCTGCCTAATTATTTGAAGCTGGGAATTCAAATTTGAGGGATACCTCTATTTAAGTTCCCCTTTCGTCGGCCAGTATTATGCTTGCACCGCTTCCTGTCTTGTTTGAGGATCCATCTACATAAAGTTTCCATGTAGTTGGCTTTTCCTCTTGATTTCCCGTGTATTCTGCTATGAAGTCGGTGAGGCATTGGGCTTTGATTACTGTCCGAGTTTCATACTTCAAGTCGAACTCGGAGAGCTCTATTGCCCATTGAACCATTCTCCCTGCAACATCTGTCTTTTGGAGGATTTGCTTCATGGGTTGGTTCGTCCGGACTTTTATTGTATGTGCTTGAAAGTAAGGCCGTAGCCTTCGTGAGGCTATTACTAAGGAGTAGGCAAACTTTTCTAGTTTGTGGTACCTTAGCTCGGGGCCCTGTAGAACTTTGCTGATGAAGTAAACTGGATGCTGTCCGACCTCGTCCTCCCTTATCAGGGCTGATGCGACAACTTTGTCTGCTACGGACAAATAAAGGACGAGGTCCTCCCCGACTAGAGGTCGGGTTAGTATTGGTGGTTGGCTCAAGAATCTTTTGAACTCCTAGAACGCTTCTTCGCATTCTGGAGTCCATTCGAACTGGCATCCCTTTCTTAATAAAGAAAACAGTGGAAGGGATTTTAGTTCCGATCCTGCCAAGAATCTGGAGAGGGCTGCAAGTTGGCCATTCAGTTGCTGAACCTCTCTTAAGCGAGTCGGGCTCTTCATTTCCAGGATAGCTTTACACTTATCGGGATTTGCTTCAATCCCTCTCTGTGTTAGCATAAATCCTAGGAATTTTCCGGCCTCCACTGTGAAGGTACACTTTGCGGGATTTAGCCTCATCCCGTGTAACCTTATGGTGTCGAATACTTGCGAGAGGTCTGCTAAGAAGTCGGCTTCTTCCTTGGTTTTTACTAGCATGTCGTCTACGTAGACTTCCATTAAGCTCCCAAGGTGGGAAGCAAACACCTTGTTCATCAGTCTTTGGTATGTGGCCCCTGTATTTTTTAATCCAAATGGCATGACCACGTAGCAAAAATTTGCTCTGGGCGTGATGAATGATGTTTTCTCCTGGTCTGGCTCATACATTGGGATTTGGTTATATCCCGAGTAGGCATCCATGAACGACAAGTATTGATATCCCGAGCTAGAATCTACTAGGGTATCAATACTCGGGAGTGGATAAGGGTCTTTGGGACATGCCTTATTTAAGTCGGTGTAGTCAACACACATCCTCTATTTGCCGTTTTGTTTCTTGACTAGCACTACATTTGCTAGCCATGTTGGATATTTAACTTCTCTAATGAAGCCGGCTTCTAGGAGTGCCTGTATTTGCTCTTCCACCACTAGGGCTCGCTCCGGGCCGAGCTTGCGCCTTCTCTGTTGTACAGGTCGGGATCCCGGATGTACTGAGAGCTTGTGGGACATGAGCTCGGAGTCTATCCCAGGCATGTCGGAAGCTTTCCAGGCGAAGAGGTCAGAATTGTCTCTTAGGAGCTTAGTCAACCCTTGCTTCAGGGTTTCCCCTAGGTTGGCTCCTATGTTGGTATTCTTCCCTTCCTCTTCGCCGGCCTGTATTTCTTCAGTTTTTCCTCCTGGCTGTGGTCGTAGCTCTTCTTTGGCCCTTGCACCACCGAGCTCTATGGTGTGAACCTCTTTGTTTTTTCCCCTCAGGTTCAGGCTTTCATTGTAGCACTTTCTTGCCAACTTCTGGTCTCCCCGCACTGTTGCTATTCCCGCAGGTGTCGGAAACTTCATGCAAAGATGGGGGGTAGACACCACCGCTCCGAGTCGATTCAGGGTAGTTCTGCCGATTAGGGCATTGTATGCTGACCCTACGTCGATGACTATAAAGTCTATGCTCAGAGTTTGGATTTTTCCCCCTTTCCGAAGGTAGTGTGGAGGGGTAAAAATCCTAGTGGTTTTATTGGTGTATCGCCTAGCCCGTACAAGGTGTCGGGGTAGGCTCTTAACTCCTTTTCATCCAGCCCCAGTTTGTCAAACACAGGCTTGAAAAGGATATCCGCCGAGCTTCCTTGATCTACTAGGGTTCTGTGGAGATGGGCATTAGCTAGGATCATAGTTATTACCACTGGATCGTCGTGTCCAGGGATTACTCCTTGCCCATCTTCCTTTGTAAATGAGATGGTGGGGAGGTCGGATGATTCATTTCTGACCTGGTAGACTCGCTTGAGGTGTCTTTTGCGAGCGGACTTGGTGAGTCCCCCTCCCGCGAATCCGCCTGAGATCATATGTATATGTCTCTCCGGAGTCTGCGGTGGTGGGTCTCTTCTATTCGCATCGTCTCGCTTTCTCTTCCCATGATTGTTCGACCTTTCTATGAGATATCTGTCAAGTCGGCCTTCTCTGGCCAGCTTTTCTATCACATTTTTAAGGTCGTAACAGTCATTTGTTCAGTGACAATATATTTTATGGTACTCACAGTAGTCGCTGCGACTCCCCCCTTTTTTATTTTTAATGGGCCTGAGAGGTGGCAGCCTTTCAGTATTGCAAATTTCTCTGTATACGTCCACTATAGAAACCTTTAGAGGAGTATAAGAGTTATATTTCCTGGGTCTATCGAGACCGAGGTCTTCTTTCTTCTTGGGCTCCCTCTCCCTCTCTTTTATCGAGGGAAGGTGCTCAGGTCGCCAACTCGACTCTCTCAGTCTGGCATTTTCCTCCATGTTGATGTACTTTTCGGATCTTTCTTGTACATCACTCAGGGAGGTGGGGTGCCTTTCTGATATGGACTGTGAGAAGGAACCTTCTCTAAGTCCATTTACCAGCCCCATAATGACTGCCTCAGTGGGCAGGTCTTGAATCTCTAAGCATGCTTTGTTGAACCTTTCCATATAATCTCGTAGAGGTTCTCCGACCTCCTGCTTTATTCCCAGGAGGCTCGGTGCATGCTTTACTTTATCTTTCTGAATGGAGAACCTCATTAGAAACTTCCTCGAGAGGTCCTCGAAGCTGGTGACCGACCTTGGAGGGAGACTATCGAACCACTTCATCGCTGCTTTCGATAAGGTGGTCGAGAAAGCTTTGCAGCGCGTTGCATCAGAAGCATCAGCCAGATACATCCAACTTTTAAAGTTGCTTAGATGATGCTTCGGATCAGTGGTTCCGTCATAGAGGTCCATATCGGGGCTTTTGAAGTTTTTTGGAACTTTTGCCCTCATTATGTCCTCACTAAAAGGGTCCTCCCCTCCTGGGGGCGACTCTTCTCGCTCGTCACGGGAGTTCCGACCTCTGAGGGAGGATTCTAATTTTAAGAGTTTTTTCTCTAACTCTTTTCATCGATCCATCTCCTCTCTTAGGTGCTTTTCTATCTCCTTTTGTCGCTCCCGTTCCTGTTCCAGCTGTTCCAAGCGACTCTGGTGAACATGGACTAGCCCCATTAGTTTAGTCGCGTGGGGTGGTCCGTCCTTTTCTGATTCACGCCCCTCTGAGAAATTTGTCTTCGGATTTTTAAATCTGGAGGTCCCTTCCCTGTGTTGGTCGTTGGTTCCCTGGTGGAGGGTCAGGTCTGCGTCGTTGTTTCTAGTATCCAGATTTTCTTGTTCGGAATCCGACGCCACATGACCATCTTCAGGGGATACATCCGCCATTACTGGCTGATCTCTCGGGTCCCCGGCAACGGCGCCAATGTTACGATGGGTAACCGGAGATTATTGGGTTAGATTAGTTTGGCTGGCCCAATCGTTGGATTGAGGAAGTATTCAAGCGGATTGATGATCCAAGGCCCCCGTCCGACTTTGGTATGAGAGAATGGGGGGTGGTACCTGCAAAGACACTCTGATGCCAAAGTCAGCAAAGGGAGCAAGATAGGTCTAGAGAGTATTGGGCTTCTGAGATACCTAAGAAGTGTCAGTGTATTTATAGTGGTGAACCCATAACCACCGTTGGTGTAGTTCCGTTATTTATGGGGAGTAACCGTCCCTTTATCTTAGGGAGGTTGAGATATGGCTCTAGGAAGTGGGTAGAGAGATTTTAGGAGCAGTTACTCATTTGAATGGGTGTTTATCTGCCAGCTAATCTTCGTCCCGACTTCTTTAGAGCAAGTCGTGGTAGGGACCGACTTCGTGGGGCGAAGGTCGGTGTATGGCGAGGCTCAATCCTTTAGATTGGACCTTTCGTTTGGACCTGAACCTTATCATGGGGCCAGGGTATGAACAACTATCTTTCTTGAGTTTTGAACTATCTTCATTCCTATTTATTAACATCTCCTCCAATTGTTTCACTCTCTCCTCCAATCTATAATTCAAATTTGCACTAAATTCTTCACCCACGCATGTCTCCAGAAAGGCCAATCTACTGCTTTTAACTACATCATCTACCAGATACCCAAAAATTTCATCAAACCATACAAAAAATCACAATAACCTTGCTTTTCCTACAATCAGAATAACAAAACAAAAATCTTAACATTAGTCTTAGTCCCCAATAATCAAAACTATAGCACCACAAAAATTCACCACTCTAAAGTACCTTGAAGTGAGGACAGGAAAAGAATAACCTATTCAGGTTTTCTGCTGTGCGAAACCTGGATATTACGGCATATGTTCTGCACTTGCACTTAGGATGTTCTTCTCTTCTAAGTCGCCCTCTTGGGAAGCCAGTTGAACCGCTGTCAACACTAAAGACATCATCGATAGTTCTCCAACCACGTCTCCAACTTGCGACTGACGTGCTGCCTCCATTCGCCATCGCCTTCTTCAAAGCCAAAAACTCTCTCTCATACATGGATTGGAGACAAAGAAATAAGGGTTAAAGACGAAGACCTAATTTTATGTTGATACTCTTTTGAAACGGCGACGTATTGCGCATCTCACAACGCTGCCATTTTATAACACTTCCATGAGAAAGTTTGGAGACTAATCTGTCCCACTCAAAACGACGTCGTTTGAAGAAGCACTTAAACGACGTCATTTTGGCCACGTGCGCAGAAACCAACGTGTCTTGAAAGTGACGCATAGCCTTTGACCTGACACGTCACACTGATCACCTCCACGTAGGAGAGAGTGTTCGGTTAACCGGCTAAACCTGGACTAGGGATATATATGGCATATATCTAACTATTTTGGAGACAAAGGAGTTAGTTAATTTTTCTAGAGGACAAATTTATCGGACGGACAAATTCTTAAAGACCTATTTGGAGTATTACTCATAATTATGATAATAGTAAACTTTCACTACTTTAGATTTTTAAAATGAAGTTGCTAAGTGGGATAAGTGATCGAGTACAAAAGTAAAAAGAAAAAAAATCTAAATCATATAACTTTATTTTAATTTTAATCTTATAATCAAACTCATTTCAAATTATATTATAAAATTTAGTTATAATCAAATGTACTTAAAGTAATAATCAAAATTCAAGAATCCAATCAAAGTTTAAACACGTGCTATAATAAGATTATAATCAAACACTTTTTAAACTATATTACGACTTTCAGTATCATCAAACGTACTTAAAATAATAATCAAACTCAAGAATCTAAATTAAAATTCAGACTCATGCTATAATTAGATTATAATCAAATACATTTTAAATTATCTTGTAAAATTTGATCATAATAAAACACACTAAAATTAATAATGAAATTCAAAATTCCAAATCATATTACAAAATTTGGATATAAACAAATGCGCTCAAGATAATAATCAAACTAAAGAATTTATATCAAAATTTAAACTCATGCTATAATTAAATTATAGTCAAACACATTCTAAATCATATGATAAAAAAAATCCGATTATAATCAAAGAAGTTTTCTACACATGATTAAGATTGGTGAACTGTATTTATCTTTTAAAGTTGGTTTATAAAATCAAATTATGAATAATTGAATTGACCCTATATAATAAGGAGAGGTGCCAAAGGACCTTGACTAAAGAAAACAAAAACCATTGAGCTTCCTCCAAAAGAAAGAAAAAAAAAAAAACAATAACAAGTAAATTACATATTTGGTCAAACATTGGCCAAATGGATTTCATCCATGCTCCTCATGAGTGCAAGAGTAGTTGAACAACCTCAAGAACTTTGAAGCAACTTACTCATCTGAGTGGGTTGCCAAAGGCTTTGTCCTTGATAGAAGATGTATACTTCTCCTTCGACAATCTTCTCAATGTTGAAGGCCATTTCTTATAATCAAAGTGAGAAATGCTTCCAAGTGATCTTGGATAGCTCAATCAAAGTCTTGGATGTGTGTAACATCACAAGAGACACTGTCTCATGCCGATGAAGAAAAATATAACATTTTTTCATTTATCTAATTATATATTAATATTTCAAAATCAAGAATATATAGAACAAGAAAGAAGGGGTGCAATGATGCCTAATTAAAAAAGAACAACCTTATTATTTTATTACCAATTATGCTTCGGATCTAATCAAATCACCTAATTTAGGAAGACATTGGGTGAAAGAGTCAGTTTTATATATCTCAATTTCTCAATCACACGAGTTAATTGCAGTGTCAATGTATCTTTGATTCTTTATTAAGAGCCATAAGAGTTTAATTTTAATTTTAATAATACCAACCATCAACGTATTATCATCACATTTCAAAAAATACAAAATGATTCGCGTAACAATAAATCTTTTAAAATTATGCAACTAATTAAAGTGTAAACCACTTACAAAAAGTAACCCACCGCCAAACTGATAAACCAAATAGATATATAATAGTGGGTGTTTATGGGCCGGGTCGGACTGGGTTTAAATAGACTCCGATTCGACCCTAAAAGAATAACGAATTTATTTTGATCCAATTCGAAGTGATCTGACAAAAATCGGAGTTAAATTGGATTAACCCGATAAAATATTAGTAGGCTCATTTTTTTGGATATGAGAAATATGTATGTGTTGTGCATTATTGTGGAAAATATGAATGGTAGATATGAATGTAAAAATAACTTTTTTTAATATAGATAAAGAAATTGGATCATTTGATTTTTTTTGTAAAAAAAATTAAGGTTACTAATGTATGTATTGTGCATTATTGGATCAAACATTGGATCAATCAATCTCATACACATATACTCTTTTTTGATTGATTACAGTTGAGACAAAGCACAAAAAAGATGGTAACGAGTGTGACTGAATCGTCATTGAGAGAGTGGAGGGGTTTGGCACGTGGGACTAAGCATATGGGAGGAAAAGAGTATATGTGTATGAGATTGATTTTTGAATTTTTATATTTTTATATTTATATATATAAAAATATAATAATTAATTTTAGTGTATATTTAACATAATTGGATTAGCATATGATCCGTTAGGTTAGAACCGAGTCATAACGGGAATTTCGGAACTAGGATCAACTCACAACTCCTCCGCAGATCTCTCTCCAGAGCTACCTAAGTTCCGAAATATCAGAACACAACCAAATCAATAACAAACAATGCGGATAACGGTTTCCAATTACTCCATTATATACGAGTGATTTACTCAGTCACAGGTATGCAATTCATTCTGGTTTTCTACTCTGAACTCTCTCACGCTCGTACTTACTTGAGCGTTGGAGTCCCTTTGCAGGTACCCAATGCCGCCTTCTCAGGAGAAGACGACGTTCCACGCCCTCTACTCCAAGGAAGGCCGGTTCCAGCATCAGCAGAACAAGCTATACCTCGGAGTTCACTTTCATACAGGAACATTTAGCGCCCACCGTGGGGCCGAAATCTCTCTAACCCCACTTTTCTTTATTTTGCATATCTCTTTATTTCCTTTTGCAGGACACGAGAGATGGCGGACGAGCACAGTCACGCTCCCTCCGACATCAATCAGGCGGAAATCTTGGCAATCAATGAGGCCCTCAGGGCCGAGAATCAAAGAATGGCCGAACTCCTACGACAGATGGAGCACGATCGCAGCAAAGGAGAGCACAAAAATGCTGAAAACAAGGACGACAATGACGAACACACCTCGGAAACTAAACACACCATCCCAAAGACCACAAAAACAACCACCAAAAGAACCAACCCCTTCACAAAAGAAGTTATGAACTTTGAAATGCCCAAAAACTTCACCTTACCTTCAACCCTCAAACCCTACCAAGGAATAGGAGACCCGAATGTCCACGTCACCAAGTTCCACGCCATGATGTTCATGAATAAGGAGTCCGACCCGATCTTATGCCGAACCTTGCAACCTTCCTGGACGAAGCCGCCTTAATCTAGTTCTCCAACCTACCCGAAGGCTCCATCTCAAGCTTCGATGAGCTGGCCGACCAGTTCGTCAATCATTTTGCCGCATCCAAAATATATGTCCACAATTCCGATTACCTGAGTGGTGCGCGGAAATCGTGACGGTTCATTTCCTTGGTAACGGTGCTAAAAACTCAATACGCATGTTCATAATCTTAGTTCTTTGTCACAACTTTGCACAACTAACCAGCAAGTGCACTGGGTCGTCCAAGTAATAATCCTTACGTGAGTAAGGGTTGATCCCACGGAGATTGTCGGCTTGAAGCAAGGTATGGTCACCTTGTAAATCTCAGTCAGGCGGATTCAATTGATTATAGAGACTTAATAATTAAAAGATAAATAAAATGTAAAATAAAGATAGTGATACTTATGTAATTCATTGGTGAGAATTTCAGATAAGCGTATAGAGATGCGTTCGTTCCTCCTGACCCTCTGCTTTCCTATTGTCTTCATCCAATCATTCATACTCATTTCTATGGCAAGCTGTATGTTAGGCATCACCGTTGTCAATGGCTACATCCTGTCCTCTCAGTGAAAATGGTCCAATGCGCTGTCACTGCATGGCTAATCATCTGTCGGTTCTCGATCATACTGGAATAGGATCCATTAATCCTTTTGCGTCTGTCACTACGCCCAGCACTCGCGAGTTTGAAGCTCGTCGCAGCCATCCCTTCCCAGATCCTACTCGGAATACCACAGACAAGGTTTATACTTTCCGGATCTCAAGAATGGCCATCCATGGATTCTAACTTATACCACGAAGATTCTGATTAAGGAATCCCAGAGATACTCATTCAATCTAAGGTAGAACGGAAGTGGTTGTCAGGCACGCGTTCATAGGTTGGGAATGATGATAACTGTCACGATCATCACATTCATATTGAGGTGCGAATGAATATCTTAGAATCAAAATAAGCTTGAATTGAATAGAAAAATGATAGTACTTTGTATTAATTCATGAGGAACAGCAGAGCTCCACACCTTAATCTATGGTGTGTAGAAACTCTACCGTTGAAAATACATAAGTGATGAAGGTTCAGGCGTGGCCGAATGGCCAGCCCCCAAACGTGATCAAAGGATCAAAAGACCATCCAAAGATGTAAATACAATAGTAAAAAGTCCTATTTATGCTAAACTAGTTACTAGGGTTTACAAAAATGAGTAAATGATGCAGAAATCTACTTCTGGGGCCCACTTGGTATGTGCTTGGGCTGAGCATTGAGCTTTACACGTGTAAAGGCTTTTCTTGGAGTTGAACGCCAGTTTGTAACCTGTTTCTGGCATTTAACTCCACTTTGAAACCTGTTTCTGGCGTTTAACTCCAGAATGCAGCATAGAATTGGCGTTGAACGCCAGTTTACGTCATCTAAACTCAGGTAAAGTATGGACTATTATATATTTCTGGAAAGCCCTGGATGTCTACTTTCCAACGCAATTAAGAGCGCGCCATTTGGAGTTCTGTAGCTCCATAAAATCCACTTTGAGTGCAGGGAGGTCAGAATCCAACAGCATCTGCAGTCCTTCTTCAACCTCTGAATCTGATTTTTGCTCAAGTCCATCAATTTCAGCCAGAAATTATCTGAAATCACAGAAAAATACACAAACTCATAGTAAAGTCCAGAAATGTGATTTTTATTTAAAAACTAATAAAAATATACTAAAAACTAACTAAATTATACTGAAAACTATGTAAAAACAATGCCAAAAAGAGTATAAATTATCCGCTCATCACAACACCAAACTTAAATTGTTACTTGTCCCCAAGCAACCAAAAATCAAATAGGATAAAAAGAAGAGAATATACTATAAATTCCAAAATATCAATGAAACTTAGCTCCAATCAGATGAGCGGGACTTGTAGCTTTTTGCCTCTTGAATAGTTTTGGCATCTCACTTTATCCATTGAAGTTCAGAATGATTGGCATCTATAGGAACTCAGAGTTCAGATAGTGTTATTGATTCTCCTAGTTTAGTATGTTGATTCTTGAACACAACTACTTTATGAGTCTTGGTTGTGGCCCTAAGCACTTTGTTTTCTAGTATTATCACCGGATACATAAATGCCACAGACACATAACTGGGTGAACATTTTCAGATTGTGACTCAGCTTTGCTAGAGTCCCCAATTAGAGGTGTCCAGGGTTCTTAAGCACACTCTTCTTTTTGCTTTGGACCTCGACTTTAACCACTCAGTCTCAAGTTTTCACTTGACACCTTCACGCCACAAGCACATGGTTAGGGACAGCTTGGTTTAGCCGCTTAGGCCAGAATTTTATTCCTTTAGGCCCTCCTATCCACTGATGCTCAAAGCCTTGGATCCTTTTTATTTACCCTTGCCTTTTGGTTTTAAGGGCTATTGGCTTTTTGCTCTTGCCTTTTGGTTTAAAGAGCTTTTGGCTTTTTCTGCTTGCTTTTTCTTTTTCTTTCTTTTTTTCACCATTTTTTTTCTTTTTTTTTTCTGCAAGCTTTTGTATTCACTGCTTTTTCTTGCTTTAAGAATCATTTTTATGATTTTTCAGATTATCAAATAACAATTCTCCTTATCATCATTCTTTCAAGAGCCAACATATTTAACATTCATAAACAACAACTTCAAAAGACATATGCACTGTTCAAGCATTCATTCAGAAAACAAAAAGTATTGTCATCACATCAAAATAATTAAACTAATTTCAAGGATGAATTCGAAACCATGTACTTCTTGTTCTTTTGTGATTAAAACATTTTTCATTTAAGAAAGGTGATGGATTCATAGGACATTCATAACTTTAAGGCATAGACACTTAGACACTAGTGATCATATAGTAAAGACACAAACATAAATAAAACATAAAGCTCAAAAATAAAAAAAAAACCCGTAAAATAAATAGACAAGGAGATTAAGGAATGAGTCCACCTTAGTGAGGGTGACGTCTTCCTCTTCTTGAAGAACCAATGGTGCTTTTGAGCTCCTCTATGTCTCTTCCTTGCCTTTGTTGCTCCTCCCTCATGGCTCTTTGATCTTCTCTAATCTCATGGAGGATGATGGAGTGCTATTGGTGCCCCACCCTTAGTTGTCCCATGTTGAAACTTAATTCTCCTAGGGAAGTGTTGATTTGCTCCCAATAATTCTGTGGAGGAAAGTGCATCCCTTGAGGCATCTCAGAGATTTCATGGTGAGGAATTTCCTCATGCTCATGTTGAGGCCCATGATCTCTTATTTGCTCCATCCTTTTCTTAGTGATGGGCTTGTCCTCTTCAATGAGGATGTCTCCCTCAATGTCAATTCCAGCCGAATTGCAGAGGTGGCATATGAGGTGAGGAAAGGCTAACCTTGCCCAAGTGGAGGACTTGTCAGCCACCTTGTAAAGTTCTTGAGGTATAATCTCATGAACTTCCACCTCCTCTCCAATCATGATACTATGGATCATGATGGCCCGGTCTTTAGTAACTTCAGACCGGTTACTAGTAGGAATGATTGAGTGTTGAATGAACTCTAGCCATCCCCTAGTCACTGGTTTGAGGTCATGCCTTCTTAATTGAACCGGCTTGCCTCTTGAGTCAATTTTCCATTGATCTCCTTCCTCACATATGTCTATGAGGACTTGGTCCAACCTTTGATCAAAGTTGACCCTTCTTGTGTAGGGGCGTGCGTTCTCTTCCATCGTTGGCAAGTTGAACGCCAGCCTTACATTTTCCGGACTGAAATCTAAGTATTTCCCCCGAACCATGGTAAGCCAATGCTTTGGATTCGGGTTCACACTTTGATCATGGTTCCGAGTGATCCATGCGTTTGCATAAAACTCTTGAACCATTAGGATCCCGACTTGTTAAATGGGGTTGGTGAGAACTTTCCAACCTCTTCTTTGGATCTCAAGTCGGATCTCCGGATACTCATTATTTTTGAGCTTGAAAGGAACCTCAGGGATCACTTTCTTCTTGGCCACAACTTCATAGAAGTGGTCTTGATGGACCTTTGAGATGAATCTCTCTATCTCCCATGACTCAGAGGTGGAAGCAATTGCCTTCTCTTTCCTCTTTCTAGAGGTTTCTCTGGCCTTAGGTGCCATAAATGGTTATAGAAAAACAAAAAGCAATGCTTTTACCACACCAAACTTAAAATGTTTGCTCGTCCCTGAGCAAAAGAAGAAGGAAAGAAGGAGAAGAAGAAAAAGAATGGAGGAGATGGAGGGAGAAGGTGTATTCGGCCAAGGGTAAGAAGAGAGGGTTGTGTTGTGTGAAAATGAAGAAGGAATGAGGGGTTTATATAGGGGTGGGATGGGATGTAGGGTACGACCATTAGGGTTGGGTTTGGAAGGGAAAATATTTTGAATTTTGAAGGTAGGTGGGGTTTATGGGGAAGAGAGGATGGATGTGAGTGGTGAAGAGGTGATGGGAAAGAGTGATTGAGGTGATTGGTGAAGGGTATTTGGGGAAGAGAGTTATGAAAAGGTGTGAAGAGGAGAGAAGAAGATGTGGGGATCCTGTGGGGTCCACAGATCAAGTGGGGTCAAGGACTTAACATCCCTGCCCCAATTAGGCGTGTAAAACGCCCTTACTGTGCAATCCTGGCGTTTAACGCCAGAATGCTGCCTATTTCTGGCGTTTAACGCCAGGAAGATGCTTGTTTCTGGCGTTAAACGCCAGCTTGGTGCCTTTTTCTGACGTTAAACGCCAGACAGATGCTTGTTTCTGGCGTTTAAACGCCAGGCTGCTCTCCTCCAGGGTGTGCTATTTTCAATGCTATTTTTCATTCTATTTTTGATTTTTCAGTAGTTTTTGTGACTTCACATGATCATCAACCTAATAAAACACGGAATAACAAAAATAAAATAAAATAGATATGATTAAATAACATTGGGTTGCCTCCCAACAAGCGCTTCTTTAATGTCAATAGCTTGACAGTGAGCTCTCATGGAGCCTCACAGATAATCAGAGCAAGGTTGGAACCTCCCAACACCAAACTTAGAGTTTGAATGTGGGGGTTCAACACCAAACTTAGAGTTTGGTTGTGGCCTCCTAACACCAAACTTAGAGTTTGACTATGGGGGCTTTAGTTGACTCTGCAGTGAGATAAGCTTTTCATGCTTCCTCTCCATGGTTACAGAAGGAGATCCTTGAGTCTTAAACACAAGGTTGTCCTTATTCATTTGAAGGACCAACTCTCCTCTGTCCACATCAACCATAGCTCTTGCTGTGGCTAGGGAGGGTCTTCCAAGGATGATGGATTCATCCTCTTCCTTCCTAGTGTCTAGGATTATGAAATCAGCAGGGATGTAAAGGCCTTCAACCTTTACTAACACGTCCTCTACTTGTCCATAAGCCTATTTTCTTGAGTTGTCTGCCATCTCTAATGAGATTCTGACAGCTTGCGCCTCAAAGATCCCAAGTTTCTCCATTATAGAGAGTGGCATTAAGTTTATTCCTGACCCCAGGTCACACAGAGCCTTCTCAAAGGTCATGGTGCCTATGGTATATGGTATTAAGAATTTGCCAGGATCCTGTTTCTTTTGAGGTAATATCTGCCTATCCAATGCATTTAGTTTATTGGTGAGCAAGGGAGGTTCATCTTCCCAAGTCTCATTACCAAATAATTTGGCATTCAGCTTCATGATTGCACCAAGGTACTTAGCAACTTGCTCTTCAGTAATTTCTTCATCCTCTTCAGAGGAAGAATACTCATCAGAGCTCATGAAGGGCAGAAGGAGGTTCAATGGAATCTCTATGGTCTCTAATTGAGCCTCAGATTCCTTTGGTTCCTCAAAGGGAAACTTCTTATTGGTCACTGGACGTCCCAGGAGGTCTTCCTCACTAGGATTCACGTCCTCCTCCTCCCTTGTAGGTTCGGCCATGATGGTTAAATCAATGGGCTTGCACTCGCTCTTCAGATTTTCTTCTGTATTGCTTGGGAGAGTACTAGGAGGAGTTTCAGTGACTCTTTTACTCAGCTGGCCCACTTGTGCCTCCAAATTTCTAATGGAGGACCTTGTTTCATTCATGAAACTTAAAGTGGCCTTAGATAGATCAGAGACTATATTTGCTAAGCTAGATGGATTCTGCTCAGAATTCTCTGTCTGTTGCTGAGTGGATGATGGAGAAGGCTTGCTATTGCTAAACCTGTTTCTTCCACCATTATTAAAGCCTTATTGAGGCTTTTGTTGATCCTTCTATGAGAAATTTGGATGATTTCTCCATGAGGGATTATAGGTGTTTCCATAGGGTTCACCCATGTAATTCACCTATGCTATTGCAGGGTTCTCAGGATCATAAGCTTCTTCTTCAGAAGATGCCTCTTTAGTACTGTTGGATGATTTCTTCAATCCATTCAGACTCTGAGAAATCATATTGACTTGCTGAGTCAATATTTTGTTCTGAGCCAATATGGCATTCAGAGTATCAATTTCAAGAACTCCCTTCTTTTGAGACGTCCCATTATTCACAGGATTCCTTTCAGAAGTATAAATGAACTGGTTATTTGCAACCATGTCAATGAGTTCCTAAGCTTCTGCAGGCATTTTCTTTAGGTGAATGGATCCACCTACAGAATGGTCCAATGACATCTTTGATAATTCAGACAGACCATCATAGAATATATACAGGATGGTCCATTCTGAAAGCATGTCAGAAGGACACTTTTTGGTCAGTTCCTTGTATCTCTCCCAAGCTTCATAGAGGGATTCACCTTCCTTCTGTCTGAAGGTTTGAACATCCACTCTAAGCTTGCTAAGCTTTTGAGGAGGAAAGAACTTGGCTAAGAAAGCCGTGACCAGCTTATCCCAAGAGTTCAGGCTGTCTTTAGGTTGAGAGTCCAACCATATTCTAGCTCTGTCTCTTACAGCAAATGGGAAAAGCATAAGCCTGTAGACCTTGGGATCAACCCCATTGGTCTTAACAGTATCACAGATCTGCAAGAATTCAGTTAAGAACTGAAAGGGATCTTCGGATGGAAGTCCATAAAACTTGCAATTCTGTTGCATCAGAGAAACTAGTTGAGGTTTCAGCTCAAAATTGTTTGCTCCAATGGCAGGGATTGTGATGCTTCTTCCATGTAAATTAGAATTAGGTGCAGTAAAGTCACCAAGTATCTTCCTTGCATTGTTATTATTTTCGGCCATGCTTCCTTCTTTTTCGAAAATTTCTGTAAGATTTTCTCCAGAGAGTTGTGCTTTAGCTTTCCTTAGCTTCCTCTTTAGAGTTCTTTCAGGTTCAGGATCATCTTCAACAAGAATGTTCTTGTCCTTGTTCCTGCTCATATGAAAAAGAAGAGAACAGAAAATATAGAATCCTCTATGTCACAGTATAGAGATTCCTTTATTTGAGTAGAAGAAGATATGAATAGAAGAAGGAGAATCTAAACACAAGGGTGAGGAATAGGTTCGAATTCTTGGATGAAGAGGAGTGTTAGTAAATGAATAAATAAATAGAAGGAGGTGAGGGAGAAGAATTTTCGAAAATTATATAGAATAAAATAAAAGTATTTTTGTTTTTAAATTAGAATTAAAATAAAAAATTCAAAAATTAAGAAAGGAAAAATTAAATCAAATTAAATTTAATTTAAAACAATTAGTTAAAAAAGGAATTTTGAAAAAGATGAAGGTGATTTTCGAAAATTAAAGAAAGAATTAGTTAGATAGTTTTGAAAAAGATATGATTGAAATAGTAAACTTTTAAAATCAATCAAAAAGTTAAGTGGTTAGTTGAAAAAGATTTGAAAATTAATTTTGAAAAGATAAGAAGTTAGAAAAGATTTTGAAATTGATTTTGAAAAAGATGTGATTGAAATTTATTTTGAAAAAGATTTGAAAAAGAAATTTAAAAAGATTTGATTTTGAAAATTAAAGTTGATTACTTGACTAACAAGAAACTAAAAAGATATGATTCTAGAGTTTAAAGATTGAACATTTCTTACTAGGCAAGTAACAAACTTAAAAATTTTGAATCAATCACATTAATTGTTAGCATTAATTTCGAAAATATGAATTAGAAATAAGAAAAAGATTTTGAAAATCAATCATAAAGTTTTCGAAAATATGAAAGAAAAAATGAAAAATATTTGATTTTTGAAAAAGATTTGAAAAAGATAGAATTTTTAAATTGAAAATTTGATTTGACTCATAAAAAACAACTAAATTTTAAAAAGTTTTGAAAAAGTCAACTCAAATTTTCGAAAATTTATGAATGAAAAAGGAAAAGATATTTTTTTTTATTTTTGAATTTTTAATGATGAAAGAGAAAAACATCAAAAAGACTCAATGCATGAAAATTTTGGATCAAAACACATTATGCATGCAAGAACACTATGAATGCCAAGATGAACACCAAGAACACTTTGAATGTCAAGATGAACACCAAGAACTTATTTTTGAAAATTTTGAAGAAAAGAAAAACATGCAAGACACCAAACTTAAAGATTTTTAATTTTTAGACACTAACAAATTGAAAATGCATATGAAAAACAAGAAAAGACACAAAATAAGAAAATATGAAGATCAAACAAGAAGACTTGTCAAGAACAACTTGAAGATCATGAAGAACACATGCATGAGTTTTCGAAAAATGCACAAATTTTTAAACATGCAATTGACACCAAACTTAAAAATTGACTCAAGACTCAAACAAGCAACACAAATATTTTTGATTTTATGATTTTATAATTTTTTTTTTTGGATTTTCAAAAATTAATTGGAAAAGGAAAAATAAGGATTTCAAAATTTTTAATAAGAATTCCAAGAATCTTGCAATGTTAGTCTAAAGTTCCAGTCCAGGAATTAGACATGACTTACTAGCCAGCCAAGCTTTCAGTGAAAGCTCCGGTCCAAAACACTAGACATGGCTAATGGCCAGCCAAGCTTCAGCAGATATTGATACCTCACATGTATACAACAACTATGTGTGTAACTGCCAAATGGGTGAAGATCAACAAGCTCTTGTGATGATAAGTTGAAACCCCGGTCCAAAAGATTAGACATGGCTTACAGCCAGCTAGGATTCAACAGATCATCATGAAACACTAGAATTCATTCTTAAAAATTCTGAATAAAAATATTTTTTTGAAAATATTTATTTTTATTTTTTTCAAAAATAAGAATAATAAAAACAAAAAACTTAAAATTAAAATAAAATTACCTAATCTGAGCAACAAGATGAACCGTCAGTTGTCCAAACTCGAACAAACCCCGGCAACGGCGCCAAAAACTTGGTGCGCGAAAATCGTGACGGTTCTTTTCCTTGGTAACGGCGCTAAAAACTCAATACGCATGTTCATAATCTTAGTTCTTTGTCACAACTTCGTACAACTAACCAGCAAGTGCACTGGGTCGTCCAAGTAATAAACCTTACGTGAGTAAGGGTCGATCCCACGGAGATTGTCGGCTTGAAGCAAGCTATGGTCACCTTGTAAATCTCAGTCAGTCGGATTTAATTGATTATAGAGACTTAATAATTAAAAGATAAATAAAATGTAAAATAAAGATAGTGATACTTATGTAATTCATTGGTGAGAATTTCAGATAAGCGTATAGAGATGCGTTCGTTCCTCCTAAACATCTACTTTCCTATTGTCTTCAACCAATCATTTATACTCCTTTCTATGGCAAGCTGTATGTTAGGCATCACCGTTGTCAATGGCTACATCCTGTCCTCTCAGTGAAAATGGTCTAATGCGCTGTCACTGCATGGCTAATCATCTTTCGGATCTTGATCATACTGGAATAGGATCCATTGATCTTTTTGCGTCTGTCACTATGCCCAGCACTCGCGAGTTTGAAGCTCGTCGCAGCCATCCCTTCCCAGATCCTACTCGGAATACCACAGACAAGGTTTAGACTTTTCGGATCTCAAGAATGGCCGTCCATGGATTTTAACTTATACCACGAAGATTCTGATTAAGGAATCCCAGAGATACTCATTCAATCTAAGGTAGAACGGAAGTGGTTGTCAGGCACGCATTCATAGGTTGGGAATGATGATGACTGTCATGATCATCACATTCATATTGAGGTGTAAATGAATATCTTAGAATCAGAATAAGCTTAAATTGAATAGAAAAATGATAGTACTTTGTATTAATTCATGAGGAACAGCAGAGCTCTACACCTTAATCTATGGTGTGTAGAAACTCTACCGTTGAAAATACATAAGTGATGAAGGTTCAGGCATGGCCGAATGGCCAGCCCCCAAACGTGATCAAAGGATCAAAAGACAATCCAAAGATGTAAATACAATAGTAAAAAGTCCTATTTATGCTAAACTAGTTAGTAGGGTTTACAGAAATGAGTAAATGATGCAGAAATCCACTTCTGGGGCCTACTTGGTGTGTGCTTAGGCTGAGCATTAAGCTTTACACGTGTAGAGGCTTTTCTTGGAGTTGAACGCCAGTTTGTAACCTGTTTCTGGCGTTTAACTCTACTTTGCAACCTGTTTCTGGCGTTTAACTCTAGAATGCAGCATGGAACTGGCGTTGAACGCCAGTTTGCATCATCTAAACTAGGGCAAAGTATGAAATATTATATATTGATGGAAAGCCCTGGATGTCTACTTTCCAACGCAATTGAGAGCGCACCATTTGGAGTTCTGTAGCTCCAGAAAATCCACTTTGAGTGCAGGGAGGTCAGAATCCAACAGCATCTGTAGTCCTTCTTCAACCTCTGAATCTGATTTTTGCTCAAGTCCCTCAATTTCAGCCAAAAATTACCTGAAATCACAGAAAAACACGCAAACTCATAGTAAAGTCCAGAAATATGATTTTTATTTAAAATCTAATAAAAATATACTAAAAACTAACTAAATTATACTAAAAACTATGTAAAAACAATGCCAAAAAGCGTATAAATTATCCGCTCATCACTGAGCACCATCAAACAAGGACCGAACAAAAGCCTGAAAGACTACATGACTAGGTTCGCTGAAGCAACCAATGAAATACCCAACCTAAACCCTAAAGTACACCTCCACGCCCTAAAAAGTGGCCTCCGACCAGGGAAATTCCAGGAATCTATAGTGGTGGCGAAACCAAAAACCCTGGCCGAATTCCGAGAAAAGGCAACGACTCAGATCGAAATCGAAGAATTTCGAGCACTACGAAGAGCGGAAAAACTACCACAAACAGGGAAGAAGAAAGACGAAACAGACACCCAACCGGCAGGACAGAGCAGAGATCATTCAGATTAACTCCTAAGTTCGACAGCTATACCCCCCTTAACGCAAAAAGGGAGGACATTATAAAGAACATACTACACTCAAAACTCATCAAACCCCCAAATAAAGCTGGTATATATCAGGACCAGCAACATATGGACAGATCAAAGTATTGTGCTTTTCACCAAAAGTACGGCCACACCACAGACGACTGCGTAATAGCAAAAGATGTCCTAGAGAAGCTGGCCCGCCAGGGACTACTCGACAAATACATTGACAGCCGAGCACAAAGGCGGAATATGGAAGACCTCGGCCAACAACCAAAAGCAACTGACAATTCTCGAGATAAAGGGAAAAAGGTAGATAGTGATATCAATCCACCACGTAGGATAATAAACTGCATTTCTGGTGGTTTTGCAGGTGGCGGATGTACAAACTCGGCACGAAAAAGGTCGTACCGAGCTATGATGACGATGACAGAATCCACTTCATCTCAACCTATCGACAAGGACAAGCCGAAAATTTTATTCGTCCCCAAAGACTATAAGGCAAATGATCGAAACTTGGATGACCCGGTTGTCATCACAGCACAAGTCGGAGAACCATTAGTAAAGAAGATCCTAATGGATCCAGGAAGCAGCGCAGACATGCTTTTCTATTCAACATTCCAAAAGATGAAACTAAGTGACAAGAATATCCAACCATCTTCCGGCAAACTGGTAGGTTTCTCAGGTGAGCGCGTCTCCATTTGAGGTTATATTTGGTTACAAACCACCTTTGGGGATTATCCTAACAGCAAGACAATAGACATACAGTATCTTGTCGTGGACTACAAAAGCCCATACAACATTATTTTGGGCAGACCATCTTTGAACGTATTCAATGCTATTGTTTCTACTGTGCATTTGTGTGTTAAGTTTCTTTCGCATGATAATAAAGTCATCACTATCCACGGAGACTAGAAGAGGCCAGACAGTGCTATAACGCCAGTCTGAAAAGTGAACAGCCAAGACAACCCAAACAGCAATATGTCCAAGCAGTATATAACTCGGATCAACTGCCTTCCCTGGCCGACCTAGACCCCAAAACTAACCATCAAGAGTGGCTGATGCCAATAGATGATCTGACTAAAATTCAATTAACAAACAACGAATCCAAGTACACATACCTCGGCAACGCGCTTAAAAAAGAAGAACAAGACCAATTAGCCAAACTTCTGAGGAACAACACTGACCTATTCGCTTGGACCCCAGCAGACATGCCAGGAATAGATCCTAACGTCATTTGCCATAAGTTGGCCATCAACCCAACAGTCCGACCTATAGCCCAAAAGAAACGACACCTCGGCACCGACAAGAGAGCAGCCTCTTTGGAAGAAACTCAAAAGCTACTTAACGCTGGCTTCATCAAAGAACTCAGATACTCCACTTGGTTAGCCAATGTTGTAATGGTAAAAAAGAACAACGGTAAGTGGAGGATGTGTGTGGACTATACAGACCTTAACAAGGCCTGTCCAAAGGACGCATACCCCCTCCCATGCATTGATAAACTTGTTGATAATTCTTCTGGTTTCCAATGTTTAAGCTTCATGGATGCCTATTCTGGCTATAATAAAATCCTTATGCATAAGGCTGACCAAGATAAAACTGCCTTTATTACTGACAATGGAAATTTCTGTTATAAGGTTATGCCATTTGGACTCAAGAATGCAGGTGCTACCTACCAACGACTTATGGACAAAATTTTCACAAGTCAAATCGGACGAAACATAGAAGTCTATGTCGATGATATGGTGGCAAAATCAACACACACGGCAAACCATGTTAAAGACCTAACAGAGATATTCCAACAACTCCGAAGGTACAATATGAAGCTTAATCCTGATAAATGTGCTTTCGGAGTACAGAGTGGAAAATTCCTTGGCTTCATGCTCACTTGCCGAGGTATTGAAGCAAATCCCGAAAAGTTCCCGGAAATCCTAAACATGCAAAGCCCAAATACAGTCAAGGAGGTCCAACAACTAACTGGCCGACTCGCAGCCTTAGCCAGGTTTCTGCGTCGAGTAGCCCACCGATCACGTCATTTTTTCAAAAATCTACAGAAACAAGAAGAGTTTCACTAGACCGGGGAATGCAAAACAGCTTTCACCGAACTCAAGGCCATACTTTCAGCTCCTCCAATCCTCAAAACTCTAGAAACTGGTAAACCACTCTATTTATATTTATCTATTACTAACCAGGCTATCAGTTCTGTCTTGGTAACAGAAACAGAAAAACAGCAACACCCGGTATATTGCGTCAGCAAATCTCTTCAAAATGCCGAGGTTCGTTACCCAAAGATAGAGAAACTGGCTCTAGCTCTGGTCACAATGGCCAGACGCCTACGACATTACTTCCAAAGCCACACCATCGTGGTCAGAACAGAACAACCTTTAAGACAAATACTAACGAAGCCCGAGCTAGCAGGAAGATTAATCAAATGGTTGATCGAGCTGTCAGAATACGACATCCAATATCAATTCAGAGGAGCCATCAAATCACAAGCACTAGCCGACTTCATTGTAGAACTCACTACAGAAGAGCAGGATCCTAAAGATAACATATGGACACTATATATTGATGGAGCCTCAAACAGCAAAGGTTCCGGAGCAGGAATACTCCTCGAAGACAAACACGAAACACAATTCGAGCAATCCCTGCAATTTACTTTTCATGCAAGCAATAACCAAGCAGAGTACGAAGCTCTAATAGCAGGACTTCAACTGGCTCACACAATGGGAATAGCACATTTAAACGTCAAATGCGACTCCTTCCTTGTGGTGCAACAGGTAACAGGTAGTTTCCAGGTAAAAGACCCGTTGTTAGAAAATTACAATATCATAGTCAATAACCTCGTCAATAATTTTCAGAAATTTAATATATCTCACATACCTCGGGAACAAAATGATAGAGCAGATATTCTCTCAAAATTAGCAACAACAAGAAGTCAAACCACACCACCTATCTTATCCCAACTAACACTCGAAGAGCCTAGTGTTATACTAACATCAATCTCGAGTATTTCGGAGAAAGATGACTGGAGATCACCCTTCATCACTTACTTGTAAACAGGTCACATCCCTAGCAACATCCAAAATCAACGAAAGTTCAAACGAAGAGCGAGTTTCTATACAATGCTCGGAACCAAATTATACAAAAGAGGATTCATAAGACCTCTGCTAAGATGTCTAAATACAGCAGAAGCCAAACTGGCAATAGATGAAGTCCATGAAGGAGTCTGTGGCACACACATCGGCGGCCGGAGTCTAGCTGCCAAAATCCTCCAAGCTGGTTACTACTGGCTGACGTTACAACAAGACTGCATGAATAAAGTCAAACATTGTGACCACTGCCAACGTCATGCACCAATTATTCATAACCCAGTCGAGCAGTTACATACATCCGAGATATGCTGGCCGTTCAACAAATGGGGGCTAGATATCCTCGGACCATTTCCACCCGCTCCAGGCCAGGTTAAATTTTTAATTGTCGCCATAGATTACTTCACAAAATGGATAGAGGCTACACCATTGGCAAAAATCACTTCCGAAAAAATGATTTCTTTCGTATGGAAAAACATACTATGCCACTTTGGTATTCCTCAATCCATCATCACCGATAATGGTAGACAATTTATAGATCAAAAGTTCACAAATTTTTTACAAAATTTAAAAATATTTCAATAGTTCTCTTCTGTCGAACATCCACAAACTAACGGCTTAGCTGAAGCCGCCAATAAGATCATTTTGCAGGGCCTTAAAAAGAAGCTCGACGACTCAAAATGAGAATGGGCCGAGCTTATTCCTGAAGTACTATGGAGCTATAACATATCTGAACAATCAGCAACAAAGGAAACACCATTCAGGCTAGTCTACAGAAGCGACGTAATGATACCAATTGAGGTATCCCTACAAAACACCATAACCACAAATACAAGCGAAAGCGACAATGCTGAAAATAGAAGAGCCGAGCTCGACCTCATAGAGGAAGCTTGAGACAAAACTGCACTACAACAGACAGCGGCAAAACGAGCTATAGCTCAAAAATACAATAGGAAGCTCAAGACGAGGACATTCTCAGAAGGAGACCTCATACTCAGAAAAGTTGAAGACATACAAAAGCCACAAGGACATGGCAAACTAAGCGCAAATTGAGAAGGACCATTCAGAATACGCAAAGTCGTCTGCAAGGGAGCATACAAAATACAAAGGCTCGACGGAACTATACTACCAAACACTTGGAACATATCCTCTCTGAAAATGTACTTCAGTTAGTCTATAAGTCGGACATGGTGATGCACTCTTTTTCCTACTACCAGATTTTATCCCTAAGGAGGGTTTTGCTGGAGAGGTTTTAATGAGGCACACCACCCTGCATCTTTTTCAATCAATTAAATTGCACACTAAGAAACACAACTATCTATATCCTATCTTACATTCCATTCGCGTGACTAAACTCAAACAACCAATACTAACTCTTCGACACATTCAATCTGTTGCAAAACAAATCAAACATTCCATACGTTTATCAAACCCAGTTCTAACTTTATCAAACTTTCTCAAACCAAACTCGTATAGTTCCAAATAAACACAGTCAAATGGCAGTAAGCCCAAACAACACTGATACTATGTATCTAGT
Source organism: Arachis ipaensis (assembly GCF_059453495.1). Taxonomy (NCBI): domain Eukaryota; kingdom Viridiplantae; phylum Streptophyta; class Magnoliopsida; order Fabales; family Fabaceae; genus Arachis; species Arachis ipaensis. The sequence continues at coordinate 16,906,924 of NC_142436.1, read as the reverse complement.
TACACAAATCCTATGTATCAAACCAAAACGCAAACTGCTCGGAGGTACAAAAAACAAACACTTGTACCTTACTCCATCCTCTAATCATTCGATACCAATATGCCAAAATATTCAAACATGAAATATGAACAAAAACAAATATTTGTTTGGCTAAAGGCCAGCAGTTCATAACAACAAGCCAAAACGACCTTAAGTCAAATACGTTCAAAAAACTACACAAACCAGCCTATTACAAACTTAAACATCAGGGTTCTCCCCCTCACCCTTGACACCATCCTCGTCCTGAACTAACTCATCCCCAACAACAACCTTACACGGATCTATTTTCGAAAAGTCAGCAGCAGGAGCTAGAAGCTTTGCCTGCTCAACAGCTCTCTCAAATCCAGCCGAGAACATCTCCAAACCATGATCCTCTTTCTCAGTTTCAGCCTGTTTCTTTTCCACTCCAAGAACCACAAGTCTAGCCTCCAAAGATACATTTTTCTCTTTCAATTCCTTTCCCGCACTCTCATAAGTCGTCAATTTCTCTTGCAATGTGTTGACCAAGTCAAGAGCATCACGCAGCTTACTCGCCTTCTCCACATTCTCCTGCATTAATTGAGTCATGGCAGCCTTATCAAACGAATCCCTAGCATGCTTCAACTCTTGAGTTCGACCAATAGACATCTACCGAGCTCCAATCACCTACATCAAATAAGCAAAACAAATCAAAAATCCACACAAGCAAACACAATAAAACAACGAAGTGACACTATACCTGCGGATACTGACAAACCCCAATGCAATATCGTCAACTTCCTGGACGAGTTTAACATCAGCCGGATTCTGACAGTGCTCATCAACAACCATAATAAACGGGAAATGCTCATTCCAAAGGGAAGTCAAATCCTCATCCCCACGATAACCATGAAGCACCCTTTGGTTCTCGGTAAAACGCTTGACCACCTCAAGATCAATCTCTTTCCCTCCGACCTTATCCTCGGCCACATCCACCGGCCTATCTTTCGTCCCATTTCCTCTTTTTCTTTTAAAGTTAACCTTCTTTGGAGACGGTTGATTAACTTCAGCACCTTTCTCCGCCATAATACGACTAGTAGAGCTTTTCTTTTCAATGTTTTTCGACCGAAAATACGCTCGCAAGCTGCTTGAGGTCACCTTTGGAGCCTTTTCAACTACACACAAAACATAAAGATAACGAATAAACAACCGTTACCGAACCATACAAAAACAAATTACACAAAGCAAATACTTATATATCCAGCCAAGGCATCTCTATCCATTTCCAACTCCAGAAGTTCAACAACCGACAACAAACTCGACGACAAAACATGATTAACCAAAAACTCCACAACCATCTCATTTCTGTATTTCATCCCATCCATACCCAATATTTGCCTAGGCCTCGGAACCCAGAATAATGGGAACCTCTCCAATAAATACTCATCTATAAACCAAGAAAATTTACCCTCAACAACGCCAATCTTCACAAACATAGACTTAAACCCTTTATACGAAGACCTATATAAGCTGAAAATGGCACGACCTGGAACACTAGCGAGATTCAACCAACAGCCTCACCTAACCCCCTTACACTGAAACAAAGTAAAAAAAGACTTCCAAGGATGGTTCAATCTCTAAATACCTCATCAGAATCTGAAAAGCTCTAACAAAAGCCCACGAATTAGGATGCAGCTGAGACGGTGCACACTTAAGCTGCATGAGAACACCACACTCAAATTCAGAAAAGGAAAACTTAACACCCAAGTCCACAAAAACACAGCTGTACATGAAGAAAAACTCAAACCCTTCCCCACGATGAAAGACACGATCATCAGCATTATACGGTATGAACTTAAGCTTAATATCAGTTCCCTCCCTGACCCACGAAGACACTAACCCTAATTGCGACACACTTTGATCATCGTCGAACACAGAAGCATACTCCTTCATTGAATCTGCAACCCATGAAAAAAGGATTCACAGGATCCCAAACCCAAACATCTTCAACTAGCTTAACTTCTACCTTACCACCCACATCCGTCCCTATCTCAACCTTTTTCCCTTATCCATCCCGAAAACAAACATGCACACAGAAAACAAGAGCACACGAGGAAGAAAGGAATAACTAACCTTTCTTATTCATCTTCCAAAAACACAGGCGAAAAAAGAAAAAGCAAGCCTCGAAACCAGATAATCAAACAATCCAAACAAAAAACCACCCACCAGCCCACTACCCACACCTTCTTCAAGCAGTAAAAATTCAAGAATAATCCCTAACCGTCGATTATTAAACACAAAAAGAAAATCAGCGGCTAGATCTCACTAGCGCTACATTACCCAACACGCATTAAAAGCGAATGCGTTTTCCAATATTTCTCTTTCCTCCCCAAGAGACGCACACAAAATATTAAGCGCGAAAATTCAAAAGGACAACCTACTTCCACTCCTTACACCGAGAATAAACATGCTAACCTTGGGGCTCCGAGCTATAACTCGGCACACCTAAAAGTTGTCACAATCAACCCACTCCAGATCCTGGTTCCGAGTTATAACACCTGAAAAAGGTTAACCTGTTTATATCTCGACCCCAAAACAAGCCAACTTTGGGGACTATGATCCGTTATGTTAGAACCGAGTCATAACGGGAATATCGGAACCAGGATCAACTCACAACTCCTCCGCAGACCTCTCTCCATAGATACCTAAGTTCCGAAATATTAGAACACAACCAAATCAATAACAAACAATGTGGATAACAGTTCCCCAATTACTCCATTATATACGAGTGATTTACTCAGTCACAGGTACGCAATTCATTCTGGTTTTCTACTCTGAACTCTCTCACACTCGTACTTACTTGAGCGTTGGAGTCCCTTTGTAGGTACTCAACGCCGCCTTCTCAGGAGAAGACGACGTTCCACGCCTTCTACTCCAAGGAAAGCCGGTTCCAGCATCAGCAGAACGAGCTATACCTCGGAGTTCACTTTCATACAGGAACAACATATATCAAGATATATATAATACAAGTAGGAGTTACTCTAGCGAAAGAAAGATTGATGATTGAGATACTAGTGTTTATATGGCTTTTGCCACCAAAATTTGAGTTGTGGGATTATTAATAGAGTAAGTACCCAACTCGATTCGTGATAATTTTTTTTTTTTGAAGGACTATGAGATTTTTAAACTAAAAATATTTTTTTTATTTTTAATATGTATTTTGTGAGATTAGTTAGTTTCTGTATCAATGATCTTTTTTTAAAACATATTTATATGACATGTTAATCACTAATATATCTTCTATTTAATTTTTATAAATAAAAATAATTTAAAAATTACTAATATTTCTTACTTTTATACAGTAAATTTAGTTAATATATTTAAAAAAAAGTAATAGAAAATAAAAATAAAAACTAAACTGCCCTAATAATTATTCTTAAAAGACAACGAAATTCTCAACAAAAAAGAATTTGTTAATCCTAGTTGATTCTTAATGAATAAATCAATAATTTAACATACATACCATGTAGACTTATTCTGTTAATACCGATCAAAGATATTGACAGAAGAACTAATCAATCTTATAAAAATAAAAATTAAGAATAAAAAAATATATTTTTGTTAAAAGCATCGTTGTTTTTGGAAGTAATTATCTGCGCCGTTTAAAATTTATCTCTTATTAATATTGTATAATAAAGGTAACAGCTGATGCAATCTAAAGCATAGTTATCAAACCCAGCTCAATCCGGACGGTTCGACCGGAAATCTGGTCACCCAGTCACCTAACCGGACCAAACCACTCATTGAACCGTTCACACAACAGACCCGGTCAAACCCGGTTCGATCCGACGGGTTTCATGCAAACCCGGTGACCCGGCCGGTTAATCCAACCCGGTCCGGGTCATGTTTATTAATTTTTTTTCTTCCTTGAAACGGCATCGTTTCAGACCCATCCCAACCCCCCTCTTTGAATGAACCCTAACTCCCTGGCGTCATAGAGTGGAACCCAACCACCCCCTCCCAAGCCCTCGTCTCTCTGTCTCTGCTCTCTCAAGCTTGGCGTTGGCAGCGGGTAGTCTCTCACCTTCACCTCGTCACTCTCTCGAGCTCGGCGTCGGCATCCCCTCACCCTCACCTCGTCGTCAGTTCGTCACTCTCAGTTTCTGGGTCTCTCACCTCATCGCTGTCTCGGTCTCTCACCATGAGTCCGTGATCCTGCGTTCGCTTCGTCGAAACCAGTGAAGCAACACCTGCTCCCTCGGGTGGTGGTGGTGGCGTCTTCTCTACCATGCAAGCTCCAGTTTTCAACCCTGTTCTTTCTCTAGGTCAATGTTCATTTCGGTGAATCTGGTGATTGTTGAATATGAGTTGTTGCTGTTTTATTTAGTTTTTTGAGTTCTTGTTGATGTTATTTCTCTGGTTTGATGTTAATTTTGGTGAACCTGAGCAAATTTTAGAGTTGTTGCTGTTCTTTTTGTTTGTTGAATGTTGATTTTTTAGAGTTGTTGTTGCTGTTCATTCTCGGATTCGATGTTAATTTTGGTGAATCTGAGCAAATTTTAGAGTTGTTGCTGTTCTTTCTGTTTATTGAATATTGGTTTTTTAGAGTTGTTGTTGCTGTTCATTCTCTTATTCGATGTTAATTTTGGTGAATCTTAGCAAATTTTAGAGTTGTTGCTGTTCTTTCTATTTATTGAATATTGGTTTTTTAGAGTTGTTGTTGCTGTTCTTTCACTGATTCGATGTTAATTTTGGTGAATCTGAGCAAATTTTAGAATTATTGTTCTTTCTGTTTGTTGAATGTTGGTTTTTTAGAGTTGTTGTTTCTGTTCTTTCTGTTCTTTCTCTGGTTTAAATTTTAGTTAGAATTATTGTTGAATCTGGCAGTTGCTGCTGTTATTTGATTTTTTTAGAGTTGTTGTTGAACCTGAAAAAATTTTAGTGAACTTAATTAGATTGAATAGTTAAATTCGTTGTTGATTATCATTAGTGAACTTTTGGTGGTTGTTGATTCTCATTAGTTGTTGCTGTGTTTCTTTTGCTTGAATGGAAAGGTTTTCCAACTAGCCATTATACCTGAGATTGCGAGAAGTCCTTCTTCTTCTTTGGAGCTTGTTCTTGTTCCTAGGGGTAAGTTCTACTGGTTTGTCGGGGATGCTCTTGTTTTTCTTTCAGGAGTTGGTTCGTGGCATGGACACCTAGCCCTTTCTTATTTTTAGTATTTGTGACAATCATAGAGTTTATAATAATAGAGGGAAGACTGATTCTGCTTGGGGTCATTGTAAACAAATTGTGGATTTATCGATTGTGTTATCTTTTACTCGCCTTTGATGATTTAAATTAAAAAAGTATTTTGTAATAGAGACTAATATATTATATTTTTTTAGATAATTAGTTATGTTTAAAAATTAATATTAAATTATTAATATTTGTAAAGATTTATATTTTAATTTTTAAGACATTATTTTAATTTTATTCATATAATTTTTTTTTTATAATAACCGAATTGATCGAATAAATTAATGACCAACCAGTTGAACTAATAACCTAGTGACTCATCGTATAACCATATTGATTACTAGTTTAATTATGATAACTATGATCTAAAACTAATCTAGACCATATACACACATGCGTGGAGTGAAGAGTGAAACTTCCAAAATCATCATCTTGTTACGCGATTGACGCCCAACCCATCATGCAAGTGGGGCAATCCGTGTGGTACCCAGCAAACTCTTTTTGCTTCTTCTGCTGCATTGCCTACGGTGCATATATAACATGCATTTTTCTCTTTATATATGTTTTTTTTCAATAATATTAAAGAGACAATAATATATAGGGTGTGTTTGGCAAACACGTTGGGGAGGAGAAAAGTCCGTTTGAGCTTCTTGAAAGTTTCATTTTGATGTTTAACAATTTTTATCTTTTTAAACGCAGAATTGATTTTGCCTCTAAACGTACGTTCAGGAGAAGCTGAAATTCGTAGCTTCTGCGTTTCACGTTCATGGTTGTGATTGCCATTAGAAAATTGGGTACAAAATTTATTTTATTTTTACCAACCCTACCCTTCATTTTCTTCTATAAGAATGATACCAATAACTATTACATGTTCTTTGTAGTTCTTTCTAGTTCCTATTTCTTCATAGTTTTTTCGTTCCAATTTTTTTTTCATCAAAATGGTTCAAATTTGTTTCAATCACTAGCAAATTGAATATTTTTTTTATTATTTTTAGTACTCATTTTCATATTTTAATTTTTATGTTTTTTTTATTGTATTATTTATTTATATTTTTTATTTATATGATAAAAATTTTTATATTATTTATGTAGTATTCTGATTTCTCATGTTATGTTTTTATACGAGTTTTTTTATCATTTAATATATTATTTTTTATATGTATATTTTTTATAAATTTTTTTTAAATTTTTGGTTGGCTTTGTTTATATGATTTTTTATTTATTTTATTGTATTTCTTTTATTCATATGATAAATGTTGTTGATTTTTTTTTATTTTTTATGGTGCTATGATTTTTTAAGTATTTTATTAATTTTTACAATATTTTTATTATTTTTTTATATGAATTCTTTTTTTTTTTTATCCTTTACTGCATTGTATTTATGTTGTGTATGAAATTTTTTATTTTTTTATTTGATTTTATTCATATGAATTTTATTTACTTTTTATGGTATTTTTTGGTTCATATGATATATGTTGTTGATTTTATGGAATTTTTATTATTTTTTATTTGTATAATTTTTTTTCTATTCTTTGATGTACTCTATTTTTATTTTATATTAATTTTTTTTATTTTTTATTCTGATTTTGTAAAATTTGTAATTGTAATTATTATATACTACGTTTAGTATCAAAATTTTGTATAATATAAATTATGATCCTATAAAAAAAAAGACAAAATGAATAAAAAATTAATTATAAATAACAATAAAGTCATAAATAATAAAAATTTATAGTGCAAAATAATACTAAATTAAAGAGTACTGACGGTATTAAAAAAATTATAGAATATTTTTTTTGACATTATAAAATTTATAGTACTCTCTTTTATATTTTTATTTTTTATTGTATTTATTTTATTTATATGATAAATATTTTTTATATTATTTTTGATAGTGTTTTGATTTTGTAGGTATATAAAAAAAATTATTTAAATTCATGTTTCTTTTAGTAATTTTTCATCTAAAAGTGATTTTAAGTAATATAATCCAAACAACATTTATTTTACTATAATCAATTTTGATATAAAGATTGCCAAACATAAATCACGTTAACTCAAACTTACTTATCATCAAAATCAATTTTGTAAAATCAATTTTATGCAAACTCCCGTTTGCAAACTGTAATCCAAACACACACATAAAATTATTTTAAGTAATTTAATATTTATAATTTAATATTTATTATATTTAAAATTATTTATTTATTTTAATAATAATTTAAAATATAAAATATAAAATAAATATATTAAAAAAATTGTAACTCTCTATGGTTTTTAAATTATGATTCCAAATATTACTCGTTCTTTTTAAATTTTTCATAAGATTGATAAAAAAAAATATATTATCCCAGCATAAAATAATTCATTCTTGCCCTTTTAAAAGGGGTTAACTTTTCATGATATATTCTTTTTTTGGGTTAAAATTTTAGAATTTTTTATTTAAATTAAATAAATATAGAAATTACGAAAATATATAAAATATGAAGTAATTATCTAAATGTATAATAAATCACATTTCAAATATTGAGAGGTGAAGTGAAAAATAAGCATATCTAAGCAACTGAAATCCTGTGCTGCGATGATACAACACTGTGACAAATCTAGGGTGTACCTAAAATACGTGTTAAGTGGGAGAACGGATATTGAGTATCCGAGATACGCGTGAACTCGAAACAAGGTCAGTATTCGAGATACATGTAAAACGCGTAATTCAGGTCTCAACATCTGGGATACACTCAAACGTGTAATGCAGGTCTTAACATCCAAGATATGTATATTATGGTGTAGGTGTCTTTGCACCCTAGATATTTTGGAGAAAAAAATCTATATATATCCTCCCATTCTCAACTATTTTCTCACAATTCACAATTCAATCTTTTCTTTCTCCTCTTTCTATTTTGTTCTCATGGAGAATAATCAGTTCTTTTTTGTTATGATTTATCCCAATGAAATAGTAAAAAATGGTGATGAAGGAGTGATTTTGTAATCTAATTCAACTATGATGTTACGCACTAACCGTGTTGATATTCTACATGCGCTAAAGACGGTCATACTGAGCAACAATGGAGGGAGAATAGGTAGCAAGGGGGTTGGACGGGTTGCATATAGATTTTTGCACGCATTTTTGAACAGTGGATTTACCAACAGGTTATTCTGGATTGAAGGGGATCAGCATGTGAGGGCAATGTTCGACGTACATATAAGGCTAATGCCACAACATGTGATGGAGTGGTATGCTGCCGTGCGTGACATGGTTGTTGGTGGTGGGCCGTCCTCTTCGAGTTCTCAAGTAGTCCCACTGGATGCAACACCAATTCACTACACCCTGCCTCATGATAGTGCCGAAGAAGACGACAACGAGGCGATTCAGATTATGTTGCCGAATTTGGGTTGTCCAACGAGACTTCTACCAATAGTGGTGCTCGATTTCTCCTGCCTCCTCTTTTATCCGTTCCTCAATTGTCATAAGTTTCAAGTCATTATCACAGTTTAAATTTGCACATAATGCAGCTAGATGATCCTTTCAATGTCGGCCAAGGAGAGGCTTACAACACCGATGGTGGGTTGGAATTTCGGGTTGGCCATAGGTTCAGGAATCGTGATGCTATTCTGATAATAGTGAAGAACTACAGTATTCGAAGAAATGTAGAGTATATAGTTTTGGAGTCGGATAGGCTTGAATACCACTGTTGTTGCAAGCAATTCACCAACGGTTGTCCATTGAGTTTTCGTGTGGCACTATGTTAGAACTTGAACTACTGGTATATTTTACATGTTATTTTTTAGTTGAAATTAAAGTCTATTACGTTAATTATGTCTTGTACTAAACATTGACATACACGAGTATTTTTGTAGGGAAGTGTGTAGGTTCGATAGAGCACATACCTGTTTGACACCAACCATGTCTCAAGACCATGCTTAGTTGGATAGTAGCTTGATGTGCAAGGTCATTCTACCTATAATAAAGAATGACCCCGTCGGTGTCTATCCTAGTGTTGCAAAGTGAGGGTGCATCAGAGTTACCATTTCAAGTCATCGTATCGAAAAATGTGGATGACAAAGCAAAAAGTGATTGCTTAGATTTATGGTGATTGAAAAGAGTCGTATAACAAGATACCCGATCTCTCACAAGCTTTGCAGGAATGCTTCCTAGATACGATTCACAACTGCGTTGTTGTTCCTTATTATGACGAGGACATGGTTGACGGAGATTGAAGCCAGGTTAATAAGGTCTTTTGGATATTCTCTCATTGCATTGAGGCAATTAAATATTGCAAGACTTTTGTATCGCTGGATGGGATACATTTGTACGAAAAGTACGAGAGTGTGCTGTTAATTGTTGTGGTTCAAGATGGTAATAACAACATTCTGCCCATAGCTTTCGTATTAGTCAAGTCTGAGATAACTGAGTCATGGTCATTTTTCCTCTCGAATTTGAGGCAGCATGTTACTCCGCAGCTGGAACTTCTTCTCATATCTAGTAGATCGCAGACCATTCGCGCTGCCCTAAATGTACCTCACAATGGATGGCATCCTCCCTCCACACATCATGCTTAATTAATTGCTTATTGCACATCATCCTACTATGGCCTTATATATGTCTCAGAGCATATTTTGGATGTCTGGATTCGAATTATGCGTTTTACACATATCTCGGATACTGAGATTCTGTTTTGAATTTATGCGTATTTCGGATATTCAGTATCCATTCTCACACTTAACACATATTCTGGGTGCATCTTGGAAATGTCATGGCGCCGTATTGTTACAGTATGGAGTCTCAGTCGCCAAGATATATTTATATTCCACTTCACCCTTCAATATCCAAGATGTTATACGTTGTGCATTTAAGTAATTACTTCATATTTTATGTATTTTTGTAATTTTTATATTTATTTAATTTAAATAAAAATTCCAAAATTTTGTGATAAATAACTATAGCGTATCGATAATAAATTAATAATGTGAATGGATAAAGCATGGAAAAGCACAAGCAAGCCAGTAACGTCCCAAAGGGCAAAAGCAATGTAATAATATGTTAGTTGTGAAACTATGGCCTACATTACATTAATTGCCTGTTGGTTCTTAATTAGTTGAATCTCTGATAAAATTTATTTTCCTCTGCTTTAATTTGTTTTGGCTCCGGCATAATGACCCTTTTTTTTAAATAATAATAAAAAAAGAAGGCGGTTCTTTTATTATTGCATTGAAACGGTTACTAGTCCACTTTATGAATTCACATGGAACTATTATGATTTAGGATAGCTGCATTTATAAAATTACTCCGCTAGGGAAAAAAAATATTATATACACCATCTTCTATATTCACTTTTCTTGTATATTTTTATTTTTGTTATTGAATGAAATTTGATAAATGAAAAAGAAAAAAGAATCATCTTTATATATCATAAAAAAAGTTATATATAAGAAAATTTGAACACAAAAATAATGCAAATATTATTTTTTAAAAAAATAAAAAGTTATTAATAATAATATTTTGTAAAATGATAGTTAGAAATCATAATTAACCTAAATGTTTGGAAACAAAAATTAATATTCTATCTTTAAATAACTTATACTTTAAAAAAATGAATTTAATTTTGATGCAGTGACTCAATATAATCGTTTTATACGTGCATCTAATCATATAACGTTACATTAGCAAAAATATTTACATTGATCACGTGAATAATCATTTAAGAAAATGATTGTAATTATACAACATTATAAAATATTTTACACATTCCGTAGCATCAAATTAAACTAAAAAAAATTAGCTTTCATTTGTATGGAAAACTACATCTAGAACATTTTTTCAAAATGAACGATGAAAATGTATCAGCAAAATTAATACTCAATTTAACCTTTAAAATTTGAAGTTGGATTCAATTTGACTTTTAAAATTTTAATAAACTCAAATTAGACTAATTATAATCGTAACTCACATTAACTCTTGAGTTAATCTCCGTTAACGATACGTTAATTTTGTACATTAACTTATTTTTATTTGAATTTTTTACCCAAATTCTATGTGATCAAGATTTATTAGAATTTTAAAATCTTGATTGTTGCTCCAAAGTCGCACAATTTTTAAATTAAACTTGTTCGTCCTTACGAACATATTGTGAAATCAATCAAATTTTTACGGAGTCTACTAATAAATCTTAATCATATAGAATCTAAATAAAAAATTTAAATATTAATAAATTAATGTATAAAATTAACACACTATTTATAAAAATTAACTCAAAAACTAATATAAGTTATTATTATAAATTTTGAAGACCGAATCGAATCGATTATAATTTTATTTAATATAAGTCTTACCTCAAAATTTATGAATCATAACAGCATATATATGCAAGTGCAAGTGAGAAACCGGAAAAGACATAAAAAGAAGACAAAGTTGAAATCAGTGGCGAAATTTCAGGAGTTTAGTAGTCAAAAATCATAAAAGTGCCGGACTTTTGAAGTTACATTTTAACTTTAATAACGAGTAGTCGAGTACAGTTGTTGTCATTTATCATATGAACTAATATATTTTTTCTATTGTGTTTTAAAAAGTATATTTTAAATATACAAAATAAATTCTTTTTAGAATTATTTTATACCATAAACATTTGAATAATCTTGAGAATTTTATTTCACTAAGACATTTTATTTTTACGTTTTTAAATAATGTTGCTAATAAAACATCTTCTATCAAAATTTTTAGTTTAACAATAATATCACATATTCACATTATTACAAAAAAAAAAAAAAACGCCTATAATGTATTTGATGTTTACGAAAAATAATTGATTATACTATTGTAAAAAAAATTGATTATACTATTATAAAAAAACTAATAATAATATTATGATAAATTTAATTATTTTACTATATCAAATTTAATTATTCTAATAACTAATTATTTTATATAATAATAATAATAATAATAATAATAATAATAATAATAATAATAATAATAATAATAATAATTAATAGTACTTTGCTAGTCCATGTACCAGCTTATTAAGAAAAGAATAAAGACTATATATATTTACCAATAATGATGAAAAATATTCGAAAAGCTAACATGCTATTTTTTTTTAATATTATACACATACAAGTTTAAACGACTAAAATTCACTTTTTTAACTTATTATGAATGTATTTAAAAGATACGCCAAGCTTGTATTTTGTATATAAACATGTTATAATATTTATATTGTCAATTATATACAATTCTTGAGGTGAGAATTATTCACACCTTATGGTCAACAAACAATAATCAATATTGTCAAAAAAAAAAATCTTAATAATAATATTCATATGAATAATCTTACTTCTTACATAGATTTATGACATATATAATTTTTAAAGTGATATAATTGGACTCTATATTTACACAAATTAGATAAATTTGAATTCAAGAATTTCAAATTTAGCTTCTTACTTAATGAATATTTGAACCTAATTATATTAAAACAATTAGTATTTTATTATGATAGATGATTTAATAATATATTAAATAATTAGTTGTGGATAAAATAAGAACAAAAAATTAATACTAAAAAACAGAAACATACCTTGATAAGTGTTAATTTTATAGAATTAAAAAAATAATTAGACTTACTATTTGGTGCTCCCAATTATTTCTCATACTTGATATGTTGATTCTTGAGTTTGAAGCAATAGGTAACAAAGCAATCAAAAGTCAAAACGCGTTGACAGCGCCGAATATGAATGATCAATTTGCAACCTTAAACTAAGCAATAACCATCCATTTAAATATTCTAAAATTAAAATTTATCATATCACTCACTTTTTCATATAAATATAACGAAAAGGTTCAGCAGTTTCACTCCTCAGAACCATAGAACTAGCTGGTACTTTTCATTTTTCAATGCTCTCATTAACACTTAACTATGTATAACGTTTTGCATTAAAATTAAACTTGTGTATATCTTGTGCTTATTTTGTAGTAGACTTGATGGGATTAAAAGGGTTGGTGCAGTTGTTCTGTATTGTTGTGACTCTGGTGAGTGTGTGTTTGGTGCAACTGAAAGCAGAAGATGCATACAAGTATTTCACATGGACTGTGACTTATGGAACACTCTCTCCTCTTGGTACACCCCAGAAGGTAGTAGTAATTAAGGTTTAGTTTAATTTTAATTATGATCTTTCAATTAATGTAGTATTATTTTTCTTTGCTTATTGATGTAGTATTATTTTTAAGGTGATTTTGATCAATGGTCAATTCCCTGGGCCTCAACTTGACTTGGTAACAAACGACAATGTAGTTCTTAACCTTATCAACAAGTTGGATGAGCCATTTTTACTCACTTGGTGAGTTTCTCTGTTTATCCGTGTGCCTTTTCTTTCCCCTGCTTTTTAACATAAACATATTACTCTAATGGTGAGCATTTAATTTTCTGTATTGTCAACTTCTCATGCTATCATTGTGGCTTCGGGGTATTCTAATTTGTCCACTAAGAATGCGTTTGGAAGGAAAATTAAATTTAGACAAAGAGATAGAGACTAAAAGATTGTGACTGAGAAACTAAATTAAATCTTTATATTATATTTGGTGTAAAATGTACGAGATTGAGTTATATCTCAATATCATGTTTGGTTTAAGATAAATATAAAGATTAATACGTAGATTTATAATTTAAAAAGTTAAATGAGTGTATTTTTAGTAAAAAAATGTTATTAAAATTTCAGTTTTTGTTTTTAAAAATTTTAATCCCTTATATCTCTATTTTTTAAAAGTTGATTAAAATTTTAATTTTAGTCTAATCACCAAATACAATATTCAGCCACATTCTTTTAATCTTAGTCTCAATCTTAAAACAAATACAATCTAAGAGTGTCAGAGATAATGTCGTTAGTAAAAAATTAAATTTATCCTGAAAAAAAATTTTTAATATAAAAATAAAATAAATAAACAAAAATATACATAAAATAGTTTGAAATAGACAAAAGTATATAAAAATACACTCCAAAAATTATTTTTTATAAACAAGAAGTATTATACTATTAATAAGGATTTGATATTCATGAATTTTAGTGTGTATTTTTTGTTCATCAAAAACAATCTCTAGAGTACACTTTGATATTTATGAATTTTGGTATGTATTTTTTTCGCTCCAAACTCTTTTACATATACTTTTATCTATTTATTCTATAAATAAAATATTTTAGAGCACCTTTTTACGATAAAAAAAAAAGTCAGATATCGCATTCTTACATAGCTAATTTTCTAGATATGCATTGATTTAGTGAAAGTATAAGTGACGATCTTGGGGAATATTTAGCTACAAGATTTTGCATTCCTTCGAGTAAAAATTTATAACAACGCCGCAAAAGCAAAACAAATGAATTTTCCATCAGTTTTGTAATACTTTGTTTTCTTGATGAAACAGGAATGGTATTAAACAAAGGAAAAACTCATGGCAAGATGGGGTATTGGGAACCAACTGTCCTATCCCTCCAAACTCAAACTACACTTACAAGTTTCAGGCAAAGGATCAAATTGGAACATACACATATTTTCCATCAACTCACCTGCATAAAGCAGCTGGAGGATTTGGTGGACTCAATGTGTACCATAGATCAGTCATCCCACTCCCTTATCCATACCCTCATGGAGATTTTACTTTGCTCATTGCTGATTGGTACAAAACTGGCCACAAGGTATAACTATATATACGTAACACTTCTCTAATCTAGATCATCACATTTTTCTCTTCTTTCTTCATTCATCAACTTATTAATAGTGTGTATAATTTTAGACTAATTAAACATTTGCAATTTCTTAAAACAATTATTCTTTTGAAGAAAAATAAACTTTCTAGAGTATCTGTGTTGGATGATTGGATCCTGCCTTTATTCCTCGTTACAATAAAAGTTAGAGTTTAATTTTGATGCATTTAACACAGTCGTCCAATCACAAACAATCGTTTATAATTACATTCATTCTTTTGGATGACTATTCACTCGGTCAATGTAAAAAGTAGTTACTTTTGTTATTTCATACGCATCAATGCATTCTTCTTCCTTGCAAATTTGCCACCAAGAGCTTGAAATTGAATTCAAATTGTTTGTCATCATGCAAACCATATTTATAGTTTTTTGTTCTGATCTTTACAGGCATTACAACAATCCTTAGATTCTGGAAAATCTCTTTCCTTCCCTGATGGTCTCCTTATCAATGGCCAGGCACATACTACTCTCAATGGTGACCAGGGTATGTTCTTTGCTTTAACAATATATTGTCCTATTTTCAGGTACCCAAATGTTGAAACTTCTCTATGATGCTAATTTTTCAAGACATGTTTGCACTAACCAACATTATTGTTTATGTTCAATTTCAGGAAAGACCTACATGTTCAGGATCTCAAATATGGGGTTATCAACCTCAATTAACTTCAGAATTCAGGGTCATTCATTGAAGCTAGTAGAAATTGAAGGGTCACACACTATTCAAAACATGTATGACTCCCTTGATGTCCATGCTGGCCAATCATTTTCAGTATTGGTGACCTTGAATCAATCTCCAAAAGACTACTACATTGTTGCCTCAACAAGATTTTCCAGGAAAGTTCTCACTGCTACTGCCGTTCTTCACTATTCAAACTCTCATTCACCTGCTTCTGGACCTCTTCCTAGCCCCCCTGCTTACCAGTATCATTGGTCTGTTAGGCAAGCAAGATCCTTTAGGTAACTAAATATCAAATCATTTCTCTTCAAAGTTTATGCGATTAGGAAAAAATTAAAAGAATAGTTATATATCTAATACGTTTTTTTCGTGTCGAGCAGGAGTGTTAAGAAAAAAAGGTCTATTTTGCCTTATTCAAAAGAATGAATCAACAAAAATCAAACTCTAGACCTAATAACGTATCAAGACATCATTATGCAAAAAATTTAAGATGTTGAATTACATTGATTATATATCTTCTACAAATTAAATTTAAGTAAGTAACCTTCACTCTACTCCCATCTATCTATATTCTTGATATGTTACATCCATGATTCTGAGAATTGAATCAAACTGGTTAGTAAGTCTAGGTTAATCTAGAAGACTAGAACCAACTACGAAGGTTTAAGTTAAAAAATGGTTACTAGCAAATCAGAGAAAAACTAGTCAGAAAATTAATAAAATGATCGAATTGGTTTGATTTTTAGTGATTAACCATTTATTTAAAAAGATTAAAATGTTGAGTTATATAAATATTAAGAACTATATTAGATATGCCAATGAGTTATATCTCAAATGTCATACTCTCTCCATACTCAATTAAGAGGTTCGAATCTCCCTATCTTTGATAAAATATATATATATATACTAAAATCAGTTACCAATATAAATACAAATTAAGTTAACATTTTTGAAACATTAATTATCTAGATTGTTGATCAGTTACAATATTGATGGATTGTTGTTGTTGCAGATGGAATCTGACAGCAAATGCAGCGAGGCCAAACCCACAAGGATCATACCATTATGGGAAAATAACTCCAACAAAGACAATTGTGTTGGCAAATTCAGCAGCTATGATCAACGGGAAAAAACGTTATGCTGTGAACAAGGTTTCCTATGTGAACCCTGATACTCCTCTGAAGCTTGCCGATTACTTCAACATCCCCGGAATTTTCAGTGTGGATTCAATCCAAAGCCTTCCTTCTAATGGACCCGCTTCGGCGCAGATAGCTACTTCTGTCATTCCAAATTCTCTTCACGACTTCATTGAGGTCGTTTTCCAGAACAATGAGAACACCATGCAATCTTGGCACCTTGATGGCTATGATTTTTGGGTCGTAGGGTATGTAATTCTTTTCTTTCTTCAATTTTTCTTTACATGTTTTAGAAGCAATTAATTATGTAGGTTTAGAAGTATAAGACTTGGGATTTATAGGTGGAAACTTACATACAGTAGTTGTCTAAGATACTAGTTGAGATTATCTAAATGATTCTGTTAGCAACTTCATATAAAAGACAAATATACGTGAGTCTTGTTCAGAATTATAACATTGATACTAATCAAAATTAATTTTAAAAATCACATCGTTTCTAAACGGTGAAGCAGCCACATATTTAATGATGCTCGTTGCAACCGTTACAGTTATGGTTTTGGAGAGTGGACACCAGCCAAGAGAAGATCCTACAATCTTGTGGATGCCGTGACAAGACATACTGCACAGGTAACTATAATTAGAATGAGATGAAATACTCAATTGGTTGCTTGGCGAAGATTTCACGACAAATTAGACTATTAAAATTAAGATAATGTAAAACGTTTTATATATTCTTTTAATCACATAAATTTTTTTTGGATAATCATTCACGTGATCTAATATGAAAAGTAATTATAAAATTTTTTTATATTGATAGTACATCAAAATTAAATTGTTAGGTTTTTTATGTAACATTTTCAAAAAAGAATATAGTAATACATATTTGAATAGAATATATGTCTATCATTTTTTAGTTGAAAGAATTACTTATAGAGAAATTACTTTTAAAAAGATAGATCTGTATTTAGTTTAAGTGTGCTAAAAGTAAATTTAATAAAAATAAAATTTACTTGTACAAAAGGTAATTTCCGAACCTCAAAAAATAATTTTGAACATACAAAACAAAACCGAACAAAATTAGAGCCTCTGTAGTTGGTGTACATTTTCGTTCTCAATCCCCTAAAATGAGTATTGTGTGAAACAAGTGTCAAATAAAAATGTAATGTGCTTACCTTTGTGTTGTCTAAATTAATGTAGGTATATCCAAATGGTTGGACTACAATATTGGTGTCGTTGGACAATGAAGGTATGTGGAACTTGAGGTCTGCAATATGGGAGAGGCAGTATCTTGGGCAGCAATTGTATCTCAGAGTTTGGACTGCTCAAAAAAGCCTTTCTACTGAATATAATATTCCTCCTAATGTCTTGCTTTGTGGGAAAGTCAACGGACATCATCACCCTTAGTAATTGACATCAACATATGCAATATTTTGGTGTCATTTTCTAGTCATGAGGGGTTGACTAAAATTGAAGATTGAAAGAAGAGAGAATTTGATTTATCATTTAATTTTCATGGTGAAATATGTAAAGTTAAAGAGACAAAGACACTTGATGAGAATTCGGTGATTGCTCTCTTATATATTTGGAGAAGTTATATTTTATTTTTAGGGTTAAGTACGATTTTGGTCTCTAACATAAAGGTCGAAAATTTATTTTGTCTCTGACCTATTTTTTGCTATAAAATGGTCTCGAAGTTTTTAGTTTGTTTTAAAATCGTTTTTCAGACAAAAATACCATTCCCCCTTCATTCCCAAAATCAACCAAATGCATAAATAGAAGCAGACAGAAGCAGAATGCAGAAACAGAAACAGACAAAAGCAGAATGCAGAAGCAATGAAACAACAACAACAACTAGAAGAACAACACCACCAACAACAATGGATAACGAAATCAGAACAACAACAAAAAAACAAAACCAGAAGCAGAAACAAAAACAGAAATAGAAGTAGAAGCAAAAGCAGAAACGGCAAGGAGCATCGACAACCAAGCAAGGAGGAGGAGCAGAAACGGCGAGCGGCGTGCGAGTGGCTGCGGCAACGCTGAATGCGGTCTCCCTCTCCCTTTCGACCTCTCTCTTCTCCCTTTCTCCTCTCTTCATCCGTGTGTGTGTGGCGGTTTCCCCTTCTCTCCATCACAGGTGGCAGCGCGGGGCGCGGGCGCTACCTTCCCTTCCCCCTTCTTCCCTCCCTCCCCCCTCCCCCAATTTCTCTTTCCCCCTCTTCTCCTTCTTTCTTTTTTTATTTATTTTATTTTATAATTTTTTTAGAAAAGGATAATTTGATAATAAAAATAAAAAATTTAGTAAAAATGACGATTTTAAAATAAACTGAAACTTTTGGGACCATTTTGTAGCGAAAAAAAAGGTCGAAGACAAAATAAATTTCCAGCCTCTAAATTAGGGACCAAAATCGTACTTAACCATTATTTTTACTAAAAATATTTACGTGTAGTCATAGTTTACTATTTAAGTTGACACTCTTCTTTATGCCCAAATTTCATAATTATTTTATTTTTTAGTTTTGAAACCCATTTTTGAAAAAACTATTTTGCTTCCTTGAATGACCCTCTTCCAATGCAAAGACATAATGTTTAAATCTAACCTCTTGCAAAACTCAACTAAATCCAACCAAACTTTATGGTTGTCCCTAGTTTTATCAATATTTATTATTGTGTAAATAATATTACTAAATATATTCTTCTCAATATATATCACACCGAGACAAACAGATATTATTAGACTAGGTAATCTTTTAAATAAGTCAAGTTTAAAAAGTAAAAACAAATTTTGTCAATTATGTTAAATCTCATACTTTAGCATTGTAACTAATACTCTGATGTGAGTCAACTATTTTTTTTATATCTACTAATCGTAGATTATGTTAGAATTTTTATTCTAATAGTAGTCCAATTTATTAATATAGAAATTAGTTTGGGTAATATTGTAATTATTAATTAATTATATTGACAGTTGGTCTGTTTTTTTATGGAAAGAATATGATTATTTATAAACTTTATAAAGTTTAGATCCCCAATTCTGATTACACAAGTGATTGTTTTGCACTCTTTTAAGATACTGCTCCATCAGCAAGCATAAAAATGTATCCTGACGTTGACTTCCTAGAATCAACACATCCCGCCAAGTCTGAATCTGAGTATCCAACAATCGGTTCGTCTATATGTAAGCATGAAATCTTTGGTCCCTTGAAGATACCTTAAGACTTTTTTTGTTGCTCTCCAATGGATAATTTCTGGATTAGTTTGATATCTTCCTAACATGCTACCAGCAAAAGCAATGTCAGGTCTTGTATAGATCTGAGCATACATTAGGCTTCGAACGGATGAAGCATAAGGAATATTTTGCATCTGTTCCTTTTCAAGTTCATTTTTAGGATATTGATCTAAGAAGAATTTGTCACCTTTCACAATAGGTGCAACACTTGGTGAACAATTTTGCATTTTAAACCACTCAAGAACTTTATTAATATAGGCTTTTTGAGATAAACCTAAAATTCCTTTATGTTTATCTCTATGAATCTTTATGCCAATGATATCAGGGGTGTCCGCGGATCGGATCGGATCAGATATGAGAAAAATTTCGATCCGATCCGCACTACAATCATCGGATCGGATCGGATCCAATATCCGCAGTTTTTAAGGTCGGATCCGATCTGATCCGATCCGCACATTTGCGGATCGGATCGGATCGGATATCGGATATATCCGCAAAACACAAAAATATTTTTAAAAGCTTATTTTTATTTAAAAAATATCAATAAAATTTATTTTTTCTATTCTTTTAAATATGTTTACTCTTAAAATAATATTAAACATACTTTTCTTGAATAATAAATTAAAATAATTTAACATATATGATAATTATTAGTTAAAATAAAACATAAAAAGAATATTTTACTTATTTATTTCTTTATTTTTGCGGATACGCGGATATGCGGATCGGATATGCAGATACCAACACAAAATCCGCAATCCGATTCGATTAGTGTGTGGATCCGATCTGATCCGATCCGAAAGCCTTGCGGATCGGATCCATATCCGTAATTTTCGGATTGGATTCGGATAAACACCACGGATATGCGGATCGGATCCGATCCATGGACACCCCTAAATGACATAAGATACATCACCCACATCTTTCATATCAAAATGTCTAGAGAGAAATTGTTTCACTTCATGTAACAACCCTAAATCATTTGTTGCAAGCAAAATATCATTTACATATAAGATGAAAAATATGATCTTGCTCCCACTAACCTTGTGACATATACATTGATCAGAAATAGTCTCAATGAATCCAAATAAAGAAATCACATTGTGAAACTTCAAATACCACTGTCGAAAAGCCTGCTTAAGACCATACATTGCTCTCTTAAGCTTGCAAACTAACTCTTTACCAGCACTTAAGATAAACCCTTCGAGTTGTCTCATATAGACCTCTTCTTCCAAATCTCCATTAAGAAATGTTGTTTTCACATCCATTTGATGCAATTATATGTCAAAATGTGCTACCAATGCCATAATAATCCGAAAAGAGTCTTTCTTTAAAACAGGAGAAATATTTTTCTGTAGTCAACTCCTTCCCTTTGTGTAAATCCTTTGGCAACAAGTCAAGCCTTGCAGCGCTCAATATTGCCTGATGAATTCTTCTTAGTCTTAAAGACCCATTTACAGCTAATGGCCTTTTTTCCATCAGGCAATTCTACAAGATCCCAAACTTGATTATTTGTCATAAAATTCATTTCATCTTTCATAGCATCTAGCCATAAATTGGAATTACGACTTTCCATTACTTGTGAAAACATCGTTGGGTCATTTTTATCACAAACATCATAGTCAGACTCAGTAAGATACATTACATAGTCACTAGAAATTGCAGGCTTTATTATTCTTGTTGATCTTTTTAATGTTACATCATCAATCTCTTGTAAAAGTAGTGTCATAACAGGTTCTCCTTCTTCTTGAAGTTGCTCTTGAGCAATATGTTCTTGAACAATATTTTAATTATGAAGAGTTTGATCCTCCACCATATAATCTACTTGAATATTTTCTTCATGATGTAGAACATCAGCAATAGGTTATTCTACATTGACCCTATCTGTATGGGCATTATATTGAACAATCACTCTTGTACATGGAGAGGTTTGACAAACATTATCATTCTCAATAATTTTAATAGGATGATTTCTCCTCCTTTTTACATCATGCTCTAAAAACTTTGCATTTCTAGAGTCAACTATTTTACTTGAATGGGAGGGACAATAAAATCTGTAACCCTTAGACTTTTCTGCAAAGTCGATAAAATAAGCACTTATCATCCTTGGGTCCAACTTCCTTTCTTGTGGACTATAAATCCGAACATTAACAGGACAACCCTAAATGCGTATATGATTCAAACTAGGTTTCCAACCTTTTCATAGCTCAAATGGCATTTTAGAAACTGCCTTTGTTGGAATTCTATTTAATATATACGTGGTTGTCTTAAGGGCTTCACTCCACAAGGATAAAGGAAGATTGGAGTTGCTAAGCATACTCCTCACCATATCCAGCAAAGTCCTATTTCTTCTTTCAGCTACACCATTTTGATCTGGTGTGCCAGGCATGGTGTATTGTGTCACAATACCATGCTCTTGAAGATACTTTGCAAATGGACCAAGTGTTTGTCCACTTTCAGTATATCTCCCGTAGAATTCTCCACCTCTATCCGATCTCACGATCTTAATTTGATTTTCGCATTATTTCTCTACTTCAACTTTATAAACTTTAAAAGCGTCCAATGCCTCATATTTATTATGAAGCATATAGAGATACATATATCATGAATAATCATCAATAAAGGAGATGAAGTATTTCTGACCACTTAAAGATATATCAGGACAACATATGTCAGTGTAAATTATTTCTAATATGTCAGAGCTCCTCTTAGCATCCTTTTGAGACTTTTTGGTTTGCTTCCCCTTAATTCAATCCACACAAGTATCAAAATCAGTAATGTTTAGAGGTTCAAGAATCCCATCACTTACTAATTTCTTCATTCTCTCAATGGAGATGTGTCCCAACCTTCGATGGCACAACATAGAGGATTTTTCATTCATACCATTACCATGCATAACCATAAAATTAGATGGAATATTATTAGCTAAAAGGACTTTAAATAAATCACCAATTAAAGTACCACGTCCAATAATATTAGAATTTTTAATAATATCAACAGAATCATCATAAAAATTTATACATAATCCTTGTTTTACAAGCTTAGATAAAGAAATTAAATTTTTAGAAAAATCTGGAATATAAAAAGTTTTTTCTAAATCTAAAATACAACCAATACTTAATACAAGCCAAAATGTTCCAACAGCTTCTACACGTGAATTCGATTGCCCATATAGATGCTCAGTTCACTTCCTATCAGTTTCCTTTTCCTTATGAAACCCTGCATGGTATTTGAAATATGAATTTCAGCATCAAAATCAATTCACTAAGTGTCACGACATATTTCAACAAAATTATATTCAAAACAGACCGAAGGAATAAAATCACAAAGGTTAGTACCTTTCTTTTCAAGCCAAAATTTAAATTTTGGGCACTCCTTCTTCATGTGTCCTTTCTTTTTACAAAAAAAATACCGTGCACCTTCTTTCTTCATAGGATGAGATGCAATACCCTTTCCTTTCTTCTGATGAGCTTACTTTTTACTACTCTCATATGTCACTAATAGTACACTTTCACCAAATTCTTGAATTAGCCTTCCTTCCTCTTGCACACACATCACCAGTAATTCGTTAATGGACCATTTTTTCGCATGTGTGTTATAAAAAATCTTAAATAGTCCATACTGGGTAGGAAGAGAATTCAGAATAAGATGTACCAGAAATGAGTCAGAGATCTCAACCTCTAAGGCTTTCAGTTGTGCTGCAATGTCTCTCAACCTTATGGATAACAATTGTGCCATTAGGGTGCTTGCAAGTGCCTTACTAGAAGACTCAAACTGTTCATCAATAGCTTTCATATAATCCTTGACATTCCCGCAATCAGGAATCGAACCTCGGATACTAGCTGAGATACGAGACTTAATGAACATCATACTTAAACGGTTGGATTTCTCCCACCGTTCATATAATGATACCTCGGCTCGAGAACTAGCATCAGTAGGTGTCGGAGGCTCTTCCCTACGAAGAGCATAGTCAAGGTCTGCACACCCTAAGTGAAAGAGAACCTTATTTTTTCATTCTTTATAGTTGTACCACTTAACAAATGAACTTCAGATACAGTTTCAGATATCATTACTGCTGCAAATAATAAATCACGCTAACATTACTCAACTTTAAATAGGCACATCAAAATCTATAACGTATGATAATACATGCCAATGCAACTCATATCAAAATAAATATGAATCATAGTGTCATTAAAATCTACCTGTGGACAAAGATTTTAACACACATAATATTCACTATATTAACTAAAGTATTGGAACTAGAAAATAAAATACTACTTCTTAATATTTGTAGGTTAATTAAGAAGTAAAAATATTTTCTATTTCAACCTAATTATATGTGAATAACATAATAAATTTCTGTGGGTAAGTTCATTATATAATTCACAACAATTACAAATATATCATATTAATATTTCCGTGATTTCTTTAAATATAATTATTATTAAGGATGTTGTGGCTACTTCTCAATAAATCATATATTAATCACAATATGATATACAGCGAAAGAATTTATATTGCATGCAAATATAATTATTAAATAAATAAATTTAGTGACATAAACAATGCTAAAAGTGAAGATGATCTAGTGGACAAATATTTTGACAATATTTAGAAGATCCAAGTTCAAACCTCACTCCTACCAAAGTTTGAATTTTTTATAACAAATTTAAATTTTGAAGTCCAACAACTTCAACGTGAAAGTAGCAAGCATTCAATATTATATAACAAACAAAATTCATCCATTGAAACAAGTTCTTTTGGTCTTCTCTCTTCCAGCGTCTTCCCTTTCTCCTTTTTTTCCAAGAATAGGAAAACTTATGGAAATTACGAAAAATTATGTTATTATGAAGAACAACTACGACACAAATTTAGAAGATTTCTTCTGGGAGTATTATTTATTATTCCCTCTTCTGATGATGCGTCAACTTTAATTTCAATGATTTTCTCTTATTTATTCCAAAATTTATACTATGCATTTTTTTCTTTGAAAATAATTAATCAAAATAATGCACAGTAATTAAATTTGAGATGACAAGAGGCAGAAATAATTTTGCACTGATAGTCTGATACCACATGTTAGAAATTTTATAAAACCAGTAATTTACGTACCTCCAACCATTGCCAATAAATTCTTTGATTTAATTTGGAACTTCCAATTCTTGAATCACAAAGCCAATAAATTCTTTCTTCTTCATAGTCTTTTCTGTGACTTCTTATTTCTTTTATCTTCTTTTCTGATAGATTGAAGTGAACGAAAGCAAGAGAGAAGAGAGAGAAGAAAGAGAAAATTTTCGAACGAAGCATTAAATGGAATTAAACCAAATTGAATTTCCACTTCCATTACCCAAGACATAAAGTAATGTGTAAAGCTTTCAATGTGATTAAATCAAATTGAATTTTGACTTCTAGTTACCAAGGCGAAGCATGCTTAAAGTCCTTGGGCCATATGTTTCTTTCTTTAATTTTTGATGGTCTTTGAGGGACTTTGGCTTCTTTGGATTCCTTTTTTTTTCCTTTAACATTCAGCCACTTGATTTAATTATTTTTGAAAAAAGATTTAATACTTGAATTGGTTTGATTTTGAAATGATTTGATACTGAAAATGATTTGAGTGGTCGAGAGGTGATTGATTTGGTGGTTGGGACCCTTGAAAGGCGGCAAAAATTTAAGTTTTAGAAGAGATACAGCCGAAATTTCTATAAAAATTGGAGTTTTAATTTGAAGTGTTGTTTAAAAAAAAAAAGATTATTATGTGACTTGTATATTTGAGACTATTTGTTGACCCTCTGTCGCAAAATGTGATCGGACACTTTAATTTTTTAGGTTCCCCATGGACATACATATATATGGATTTTGAATATTATATTATTGAGTTTGGAGTTTGACTTCATGGAATATTATTGAGTTTGGAGTTTGACTCCATGGAATATTCTATTTAAGTTTGGAGTTTGACTCCATGGATATTATTTTTTAGCTTGGGGATGCACGCACAGAGGGACTGTCCAATGGTTAACTCTCAGCACATGTCGGGTTGACTATATAACCGACAGATGAAACTCATAAGCCATAGGACATGCATACATCATGTGCATTTGTATGTTTTGTTTGAATATGCATTGTTTTGGTTTGCTTAATTGCTTAACTCTGCTTATCTGCTACTTGTTCTACTTGCTGTAATTGTACTTCTATCTGTGTTTTTCTTACTTAAATTGTATGTGTATATTTTCTGAGAGACCCCTCTTGGCGGGGGTGTAAGGGGGTGTTCCACCGGTGATTCAGAGGATTGGAGGAGACAGAAAGTGAAGAGTTAAGTTAAAGTTAGATTTAGAACTTGAATACCTTAGATAACTTACTTAATTTCTGATTTAGTTGGATCTTTGAGCTGAAATCTGAGTGTCGGAATTCTAGGAATGCCTTTGGCTTTTTCAGGACCTTTTATATTAAATATGCGGGCACATTTACCATGCTGAGAACCCCCGATTCTCATTCCATACATATTTATGTTATTTTTTAGATACAGGTCAAGAGACACCTCGTTGAGCGTCTGGCGACCCTCCTTACAAGCGAAGAATTGTATTTTGGGATGTTATATTTTGTTTTAGGTTGTATATATATGTATATAGAATTTTCACGTATATATTTTCTATTTTGTCCCTCCTAGAGGTTGACTTAGAGAAACATGTGTTTATTCTGTAGTTTGAGTTATATTTTGGGTTGTATATATATATGTAGTTACATACTCTGGCCAGCCTTAGCTTCGCAGGTCGAGTCTGGATCTTGATATATGTGTTTTGGAACTCTGATCTGTATATTATGTTTTTAACCTTCTTTTGATCTTGCCTATCTGTTTATGCTTATCCGTACGAGTGTGACACAATTTTTTTTTTCGTTTTTGTTTAGCTTCTTCTTTAAAGCTCCTAGATATGAATTCTCTCAACTATGTTTAGGTACATATTTTACATGTAGAGGTCATAATACCTCACCACCTCTGCTTTATGACTTAAGTGTAAGGCTCTGTGTGGTAGGGTATTACAACTACAAACATCAGCTTAAATTTTCACACATAGTGGGTTGTCCGCGTTATGGATCGGTATGATCTTGCCTATCTGTTTATGCTTATCCGTACGAGTGTAACACGATTTTCTTTTCTTTTTTTTTTCGTTTTTGTTTAGCTTCTTCTTTAAGGCTCCTAGATATGAATTCTCTCAACTATATTTAGGTACATATTTTACGTGTAGAGATCGTAATTCCTCGCCACCTCTGCTTTACGACTTAAGTGTAAGGCTCTCTGTGGTAGGATGTTACAACTACAAACATCAGCTTAAATTTTCACACAGAGTGGGTTGTCTGCGTTATTGATCGGTAGCAGAATCTATTACCCACTGTCTCTGAGACTGTCCTGAATCTACAACGGCATGGAGAATGGTGGGTCTCCCAACTCTACAATACATTGATGAACCATTGAAGAGATGGACAGAAATAAAGAACCAAATTAATAGAAGCAGCGATTCGAAGGAAAAGTTAAAATTGACAGCTAACCTAGCTTAGTTCTTGTGGAAATCACGAAACTCCCTCATTTTCGAAGGCCAGCGTAGCTCCCCGTCCATGGTAGTGGAAGTTTCCCATCGAGCTATCCGTGAAGGAACCTTTCCTCTTTTTTTCTTTTTCTTAGTTCATATAAATGTATTAAGTCTATTAGTTCTTTAGATTTTGGATGGATCTCTTTTAATTCTATTCCTGTCAGTCGTCCTCTTTTAGACCAAACTCTTTTATTTAATTAATAAATAAAAAAGGTCTACTTTGCACACAAAAATTAAAATTAAATAAATAAAGAAGAGTCAGATAAGAAAATTAAAAATAAAAAGAAAGTAGGGCTGGAGACAAGTGTTAGAAAAGGGGGTAATGGCCTCTCCAAATTAAAAATTTTAATGTATAAAAGTTATTAATTTTTATGAGATAAATACCAAATTGGTATCCGAAAGATTTTGGCGCTGACAAAATGGTACCTGACTTTTGTTATTAACAAAATAGTCCCTAA
Source organism: Arachis ipaensis (assembly GCF_059453495.1). Classification (NCBI taxonomy): domain Eukaryota; kingdom Viridiplantae; phylum Streptophyta; class Magnoliopsida; order Fabales; family Fabaceae; genus Arachis; species Arachis ipaensis. Next base: position 16,878,854 of record NC_142436.1, on the reverse strand, counting down.
AAGATTTTAAAATTTGACAAGTGTGTCTTCGAGCTCGCCGGAGCAAATTTCCGATAAGCACAATGCTGATATGACCACCGTATTTTGATGACCTGGCAAATTACCCCCCTAACCCTAATCCCTCCCTCCCATCGCAGCGCCCATCTTTCCTCTCCCTCCTCATCGCAGCTCCAACGCACACTCTCCCCTTCTCTTTCCCTCCCTATCGCAGCCCCCTTTCCTCTCACTCTCTCTCATATCATTTCTGCAATAAAGAAGAATAAAAATCTGATACCTCAAAATCTCATCCCTTCAAAGCAATCACAAACTAAAAATTCCATCCCTTCAAAGCAATCACAAACTAAAACGAGAATCTGAGAAAAAGAAGAAGAAGGAATAATGGATCTAGTACCAGACGAGCTGCAATTCCTAAACATCACAAAAATTTTGAGAGAATCAATCTCAATTCCAAAGAGATCACCGAAGACGTTCTCCCTCATAACCCTAACCCTAATTTTTCCTCTCTCATTCGCAATCTTCGCACACTCACTCTTCATACACCCACTCGTCGCTCATCAGTTTCAGAACCCACATTAGGACTCTTCCCAAGCTAACCATGAATGGACTCTTCTCCTCACAATCCATTTCTGCTACCTTCTCTTTCTCTTCGTCTTTTCTCTCCTCTCCACCACTGTCGTCGTCACTGTCACTTCCCTCTACACCAACAAAGCTGTTTTCTTTTCCTCCACCGTCTTCGCAATTCCCAAAGTCTTCAAGCGTTTGTTCATCACTTATCTCTAGGTCACTCTTTTGATGTTCATCTATAACTTTGTCTTTGTGATTTTCTTGATTTTGCTTATTATAGCAATTGATATCCTTCTATTCCTCTACTATTTTTTGCTGTTATTGTGGGTGTGTTGGTCATTGTGAATTTGGTGGGATTGTGAATTTGTTTATCTACTATGTTGGCGCAGAATGTATATGCCCCTCAAGAGCAACATTCAAATGGAGAATCTGGATGTATGATCAAAGGGAAAGAAATGGGGGGGGGGGGGGTTGTAATTGAATTTTTTCTTTTTCTTCTTTTTTTAATGTAATTGATGGAATAGTGTAATAAATTTGGAAAGAAACACAAATTGTATTGGTAGATTGTAATTTGAATTGTGATATTGTGTTCTATTATGCGTACTTCTATCTGTGCCTTTATATGATCTACGATAAAAAGGAGAGGGAAGGGGACTGCGATGGAAGGAAAAGATAAGGGAGAGTGTGCGTTGAGGGGCTGCGATGGGGAGGGAGAGGAAAAGGGGCTGCGATGGGGAGGGAGGGGAAGGGGGTGGGCTGCGATGGGGAGGGAGATGGAAGGAGAGTCTGCGTTGGGGAGGGAGGGATTAGGGTTTGGAGATGGTTTGCCAAGTCACCAAAATATGGTGGCCATGTCAGCATTGTACTTGCTGGAGATTTGTTCCGGCGAGCTTAGGGATACGCTTGTCAAATTTTAAAATTTTTTAGGGATTATTTTGTCAATAACAAAAGTCAGGTACCATTTTATCAGCACCAAAATCTTTCGAATACCGATTTAATATTTACCTCTAATTTTTATATTAGTCTCTCTTTAATTTTAATTTTTTTTCTAGAATTATATTTTTATATTGGCCCACCTCCTAAACATTACTCTAGCTCCGTTCCTAGAAGAAAGCGTGGAGAAATTTTTGCAGCATTATTTCATTTCAGCGTTATCTCATACTTTTTTTTTCTAGGGATTGAGTCATATCTCATATGTGTGTGTGTTATTCGTTAATTTTTTTTGTCTTCTTCTCTCTGTTTCTTAAAATGTGCACAAGGACAAGTGTTTTTTGTTTGTACATGAGTCATTTTCTTTTTAGGCAACTTCCAACTATACTTTGAAGAAAAAACTACTCTTGCAAAAGGTTTAAATTAACTTGTTAGATATGCTTATTTTAAATGGTTAGTCAAAATACATATTTCACTTGACGTATTTTTGGGATGGACACTTCGTATTTTTTGTGCTTTTTCACTTATGAAATATGAACGTTACTTCTGAAGTAAGCTATCATATGGAGTTGCATTTATAAAGTGAAATGTTTACCCAAATTTAATTTCTGAGATTGTTTAATTCTTTCTTTAGTTTAGATTTATCTAATTTATTTATATTATTTAAAGATCAGAAAAATGTTTCCTACTGCATTGCACACTTAAATAAATATTAAATAATAATTAATAAAATTATTAAATTATATTTAAATTTATTAATTATTAAATTTTAATTCGAGAAATCGTAGAAGCTACATAAACCACATTATTATGGAATAAAATATACAATTTTACACAGTCTTTATCATATACAATATTTCAAAATAAAATCCTTAAGTATATGCACTTTTATGTTGACAAACTTTCTCAAAATACATAAAATATGTGTTGGATATTTATTAGATGTTTTTGTGTTTTATATAGAGTATTTCGAATTCTTTATGGTTTATATATTATGAACGGACAACATTATTTAAAACAAAAAAGAATTTCATAGAAAGAAGGGAAGGTGATGAAACCAACACAGATCCACACTATTCGATCCCGTTGTCTTCAATGATACTTCCGCAGCCACGTTAGACCTCTTGGAATTTTTTTTCCTTAGTTGCTATACCGAAAACCTCGCTATTAACAATCCATCGAAAAAATATTAGTAAAAGTTGAAGTACTAAAATGTTGCGCTACAACTTATTCTTCTCATATTTAATCCGTGAATCAGTGCCAGCCTTGGATCTGCAAATAAACACACATTATGATACTTGGCTTGTCCACTTTGATCACGTAATAAATTTAAATTTTTTTTAGAGTTAATAGTCAAATTCATTCTCGAAAAGATCATCCATTCTTCAAATTAGTTCTCAAAAGATTTTTTTAGTCATATTAGTGATAAAACGTAAGTTAAATTGGTCCTTCTGTTAATTAGACAATAACGGCATGATGATGTGTCATGTTAAGTGCCATGTGACATGATGACGTAGTAGGTTAATGCCACATGTCACTTGACGTGTAAAAAAGTTATTTATAATTAAGATAGTCCTTGAAAATTTAGACGTAAGTCATTTTCATCTTTAAAATTTTAAAAATTAATCAAATTAGTTCTTATACAAATTTCTTTTATTTTTTTTCATAATATTAAATTTAAAGTATTTTTTGATAGTACTATTTTAATATTATTTTTTAGACTTTAATAAATAAAAATTTCTTTACATAAAATAATAAAAATAATAAAATTATTATAAAATTATTTTGTGATTTATATTTTAAATTTTATATTTTCAAATTATAATTTTTATAATGACATTTTTTTATTTAAACGAATTTATCAAATTATTGTTGATTATATATTTAAAAATTTAATATTTTTTTATTGTTGATTATATTAATGATTAATTAATTAAAATAATATCTCTCTCTTCCCCGCGTCCTAGTTGGTTGTTTCTAAAATTTCAATTCAACGAACTAACGAAAATACAATAATATGCTGTACATGTAGATTTGGATATAATATAAGGTCGTAGAATTTACTCCAATTCTAGACCTAAACTAATTAATCATGAACGAGGAATGGATCCGCCATCGGCTGCGTCGCACCCGCTATGTTCAGATCTCTCCACTCTTCCATTTTCCAATTTCCTCACACCACCGACTTAACACTGCCTTTTCCATGCTTCACATTCTAATCCAATAACAATAATCAATCATTTCAATTATAACTTTGTCCAAGATCAAAAGCAATCCCCCAATTAAATGTAAACCCCTCATAATAGCAATATACTAACAATTTTCCCCCAACTAACGCCGCATGGCCTTGACTATTATTATTATTATTATTATTATTATTATTATTATTATTATTCAAAAATTAATTTATTACAAATTTAAATTTTATTTAAAAATTTATTGTAAATCAATAAATTATTGTATGTACAATAAAATTTAAATTTTTAATACTTATTTAAATATACAAATGAACTAATTTAAATTAGTTTGACTATTATTATTATTATTATTATTTCAAGAAATACTTAATGTGGTCAACTTATTAGTTATTAGCAACTTGTGCATTAATTTGAAAATATAATAATGCACCATGCATGTTACTACAACACGCAGTATTATGTGTACACACATTGTACCCCGGCCACCCTGGCATTCATCTTCCACATAACATCTTCTATTGTGTCTTATTATATATATATATATGAGTCTATCCATACTTCATCCTCAATTCAACACCTTAGTTCTCCATCTCAATTTGTTTCTCTCCAAGGCGAAGCTAGAGTTTTGGTAAGTTCATTTTTAGCTTGAGAAATTCATAGTTGTTCGTAATTCGAACAATATCATTGAGCTATAAAATTCACTTTCTATCCTTTCAACTTTAAACTCCTAATCACACTAAGGCAATATCTTTTTCCTACGCAATTTCTTGGGATGCAAGCATTACATTATACGTTAGGGTTTAGTATAGAAAACTCCCAGTGAAATTACTTAAGAAGAAACAATTTTTTTTTAATTAAAATTTTGAAATTAAGTAAATAAAATAAATAAAAAAATAATTCGAAAATAAAAAATAATTTTTGAAATTTCGAAAAATTTTAAAAAACAATATAGAAAAAGAAATTTTGAAATTCAAAAAAAAGAGAAAACACCAAACTTTTAAAATTTAAATTTAAAATCACTAGTTATTTGTAGAGCACTTTTTATTTAAAAAGATTGTTGCATATTTAATTTATGCAGTGTTTCATCATACAAGAGATGAAGATCTCTTTGGCTCTAGCTTTTCTTGGAATTTTGGGTGCTCTCTCTGTTGTAGCAGAAGATCGCTATCAATTTTTCACATGGGAAGTTACTTATGGAACAATTTACCCTCTTGGGGTTCCTCAACAGGTTAGACAATGCATAGTCCTTTTTTATGTATATGTATTTTAGTTTGAAATATATATGTATGCCTTTCTTTAATTTCATGCTAAATTAAAGTGATTAATGTTTTAATTCACATCTTATATATTATTAGGGCATTCTTATCAATGGCCAATTTCCAGGCCCTACAATTGATGGCATCACTAATGACAACATCGTTGTTAATGTCATTAACAAGCTTGACGAGAAATTCCTCATCACATGGTTAGTGATTTTTTTTTTTTCGCAATTTAATTTTCTCGAACATTTTACTTTAACTTTTTGTAGTCTTTGTCCTCCCAAAATATTTTCTTATAAGTATTTTACGATATCCTTCAGCCTTAAAAATTTTGATTTGTTTTTGTAATTATAACTATTTACTAATTTTCGTTAGTCTTCATAAATATTGTCATGCAACACCAAAATCCAAATGATATGTAGTAAATATTTTTCAACACACACACATATAAAATCAGCTATCAAATTAATTACTATGTATTTTTATCTATAAATTCATGAGATGTTTAACTCATTTTTAATATATATTTATATTTTAATATATATTTTATACAAATAACTGATTTAATAACTGATTTTTTATGTATAGTTAATATGGTTGAATATTTTTAGACGAAACAAAAACCATAAAACCCTTATTTATAGAGATTGAAAACATACATGATACATTTTTTTCTTCCTGATAAACTATGAATTTGGTGGAAATAATTAAGCATAATAATTAAATCATGTGAATGTGGTGGAAAAAAAAACAGGAATGGTATAAAGCAGAGAAGGACATCATGGGAAGATGGAGTATTGGGAACAAACTGCCCAATCCCTCCTAAGAGCAATTGGACATACAAGTTCCAACTGAAAGATCAAATTGGAACATACACATACTTCCCATCAACCAAGCTCCATAAAGCTGCTGGAGGTTTTGGGGCACTTAACATTGCCCAAAGATCTGTTATTTCCATTCCCTACCCTGCTCCTGATGCTGAATTCACCCTTCTTGTTGGTGATTGGTACAAGACCAACCACAAGGTTAGTTATCAAATCACTCCCTTATAGTTTTCAATATTATTCACTACTATTATATACAGTAAGTGTGTAATATGAATATGAATATATGAAATTATGAATGCTAAGTTAAATAAAGTAACTTTAGTATATTATTTTCATTAAATTATTTAAGGTAAAGTATATTTTCTTTTTAAAAAAATATTATTAACGTTTAATTTTATTTAATTTTATTCATAACATTTTCAATTCATTCAATTTTGTCATTAATATTTTAAATTTGTGTCAAAATTATTTCTGAATGGTTTTAATTTTGTCCCTAACAATTTAGATGAAATTAATGTTCAGGAATAATTTTAAAAAAATCGAAAACGTTAGAAATAAATTTAAAAACAATTAAATACTAAGTATTTTTCAAGAATATAACAAACATTTAGGGACTAAAAATATACTTTATTCAATTATTTATCAGTTTGAAAAATGTTTTTGGGACCGAATGAGTAACATAGAAATCAAAGAAGTATTGATGATCAAAACATAGATGGGCTAAAGAATCTTGATTTGCAGGTACTAAGGAGACTATTGGACTTTGGTAAGAAACTTCCTTCTCCTGATGCTCTTCTCATCAATGGGCAAAGAGATTCTGCTGTCTTTACTGGTCAAGCAGGTAATAACTAATTACTAATTAACCATCTCTCCATCTCCGTTAATACTTAATATTCACTATTTGAAACTAAATAAAAATGAAATCAACTATATTTATTTGCAGGGAAGACTTACAAATTCAGAGTGTCCAATGTTGGGTTAACAACATCAATCAACTTCAGGATTCAAGGCCACACATTGAAACTGATTGAAGTTGAAGGTGCTCACACATTACAGGACACATATGAGTCCCTTGATATTCATGTGGGTCAATCAGTGGCGGTTTTGGTCACACTTAACCAACCTGTGAATGGCTACACCATTGTTGCTACTAGCCGCTTCACTCCCATTGTTCTCACCACCACAGCCACTCTTCAATATGCTGGCTCCACTTCTAAGGCCCCTGGTCCATTGCCCATTGCCCCAACTACAGATGTAGATTGGTCCATGAAACAAGCCAACTCCATCAGGTAGTTAATTACTATAATTCTGGCTATAATATTATTTAACTTTTAAACACCACAAGCACAAACACACGATACGATTTTTTGTTTATCAAATGCAAAATAAATTACTTGTACTTTTAAAAATATTCCAAAAAATGAGTGTGAATATCACTTTAATTGAGACCCACCAAATTTATAGTTTAATAATAAGTCAAAATGAGAGTACATAAAGAATGATTCTTGTAGATCAATACTTGTCACCAAATTATATTCTCAAAGGCTTAATAAATATAAATGATTACACCTCTAACCTCCATTTTTATATAATAGCAACAGTTTCTTTTAGATATGTGTAAATTTTTTGCATAAACTTTTTTCTCTTTTATTTATCTTATGCTAAATGTTTTTGTCTCAAGATTGATCATACACTAAACTTTTAAAGAATAAAAGTTTTTGGTATCACACAGTGAGATTATTTCTCCTATATATTTTAGCGAAAAAGTTTAGGGGCTAGCAATTTTATTGAATTTTGGCCAGCATGTAACCAGCAGAGAAATGTGAGTCATTAGATGAAATCTCACACCAATCTCACACCATTAAATCATTATTAATGGTTATTTGATGGCTACTAATCACAAAAGTTGCTGGTCCCATAACATTGCTCTATTTTAGCAAATAAGAAGATGAATATAAATGACTATATCTATAATCTATATCTATATTCTAAAAGAAAGCTTCGAACTAACCTTCTAATGGTTGTTTGAATAGGTTGAATTTGACAGCAAACGCAGCAAGGCCAAATCCTCAAGGATCATTTCACTATGGAACCATCCCTATCACAAGGACAATCATATTGGCAAATTCTGAAGCAAACATCCATGGCAAGCTACGATATGCAGTGAATAGAATCTCCCACATTAATCCACTCACGGCATTGAAGCTTGCTGATTGGTTCAACATTCCAGGAGTGTTCAACCTCAACACTATCAGTGACGTTCCTCCTCCTGCAGGTACCCCTGCCAAATTAGGAACCTCTGTGGTAGGACTTACCCTTCATGACTTCGTAGAAATCATCTTCCAGAACAATGAAGACACAATCCAGTCATGGCACATGGATGGATCTAGCTTCTATGCTGTTGGGTAATCAAGAAATTAAAACTAAACTCATTTGGTCTTGTGAAGTTCAATTTCGATTTGATGAATGTTCGTTAATTAATAATATAATCCTCTTGTCATTAATTTTAGATATGAAAATGGCGTATGGACACCTGCCAGCAGAAACACTTACAACTTGGCTGATGCGGTTCCAAGATACACTGTTCAGGTCAGTAATCTTAATCCTTAATTTGTTTTTCAATTATCTTTAAATAAGAGAAAACAAGATAGACATACTTTCTATACTGATGATATATAAAATAGAATCAACACCTAAATTAGCCTTCCAAAAATTTTAGATAAGATATTTTGGTATCTAACAAATTTTTATATTTTAAAATTCTCAAAAATTATTTCTATTAAACAGATTGGTTCCTATGTAATTTTAAAGGGAGAATAATTTTGTCTTATTATAGTGATATTTTTTTACCTAATTGTATTATAACAAAATTTATTTAAAATTTAATTGAAAACGTTAAAAAAAACTAATTTGTCAGTATAAAAAATTCATTAGAACCATAATGTCTTATCTAACATTTTTTAGAACTAATTTGAATATTTATTCTATAAAATATTAGATGAACTCGTTTTATTTCAAATATGGTACTATTTATCCGACATCTACAATTAAGAAGACAATCTGCCAACTGTAATTAGTAAATAAACTTGGCACAATATCTCTAATAAATGACTTCAATTAATATTTTTCTTGTTACCTTGCATGCATAATGATCTTTATTATATATATTCGACTAATGGCTATTATTCATACATGAATGTATTTGTGTATATATACAGGTGTATCCAAAATCATGGACGGCCATATTGGTATCTTTGGACAATAAGGGGATGTGGAATTTGAGATCTGCAATTTGGCCAAGGCAATATTTGGGACAAGAATTGTATCTCAGGGTCTGGAACAACGAGAAGAGTCTATACACTGAAGCTAACATCCCTGACAATGCACTGTTATGTGGCATGGCCAAACACCTGCACTAATCATATTAATTAGTC